>NC_082710.1:160254579-160896722 GCF_030144855.1 Hypanus sabinus
TTCTCCCTACCCTTTCAGTCAAACCCTCAGCCCATCTCTCTCTCTCCCTCTCCTCTCCCCCACCATCCCTTTGCCTCTCCTTGTCCCCAACACTCCACCTCTCCCCATGCTCCATTTCCTAATCTCTGCCCCGAACAATCCCCAACTCCTTCCCCAGTATCCCTTTCTCCCTTCCCCACCGGCACATCCCGTTCACTCTCCTTTTTCTGATTCCTCCTCTCCCAGTTTCCCCTGCTCCTCTCCCCTCCTCCCTCCCGTGTTCACCTCCCTACCCATCCCTCTACCCTTATCCCTCCTTCATCATTACTATTTTCCGTGCACACAATTGATGTGTTACAAATGTTAACATGCTGATTTCTAGTTGGGTTTTCCATGCATGTTAATTGTGTATATTTCCTTCTGCTAACTTTAGTCCTGTTGTATATTTGTAAGTTTTATGGTATTAAAGCTGATGTTAAAATTGAGTGTCTTTGGTGATACTTGGCACGAACCCACTCAGTGAGCCCTCTCTTATACACTTTCAGATAAAGGCTGTCACAGCCGCACTCTGACCTGGGGCACGTTCCTCGCATCAACAGCTGTGATTGGATTGATCCACTCCGTGTACTTTGCAGTGTGTCACTGTGAGTATCAAATGCACCAAAGCTTTCAGCCGTTCGAACACAGTCTAAAGAACTCAGTCACAGTGAAAACTTACCACGGTTTCTCACCGACACTTCAGCTTCTGAAAGGGAGAGAATCATGGGGAAATCTCCAACACCTTTCTCCGTCTGTCTGTGTCTCTTCCTTACTCTGTCTCTCCCCGTCTCTGCCTCTCTTGCTGAATCTCACTGCCTGTCTGTCCCTCTGTTTCTGTCTCTTTCCATTCTCTCTGGCTCCCTGTTTCTCACTTGCTCACTCATTTCCACCCCTCTCTACCTCCTTCCTGGCTGTTCCCTTTCATTCAGGAAGTACTTTCACCCAGATCTGTGGGGTTCTGCTGAAATAGTGATTGGGTTATTGTTGTCACATGTACTGAGAGTGAGAAACCTGTGCTGTACACTGGTCAGTCAGATCACATTATTATTTTTAATCAGCTTTATTTCTTGCATCCTTCACATGCATGAGGAGTAAAAATCTTTAATCCAAAGGTCCCGTCAGCACTCAGTGTTCAAACTCAGCTGTGAGGAGAAGCTCCACCAAAATAGACCGAAATAAGAGCAAACTAAAATTAAACATTATTTTATTGAGGCTGGAATTTAAGTGGAGAGAGGGAAGGGGTGGGAAGAGGGGAGGAGAGGGGTGGGAAGGTGAGAGGAAGGAGAGGAGAGGGGTGGGAAATGGGAGAGAGGTGGAGGGAGAGTAGGATAAAGGATGTGTAATGTTAAGAATCCATACTGTCTCTCTGTCTGTTCATTTTAATCGTTTGGGACCTTGTGGATCATGTGTGGAAGGACTGATTGTTGTAGATCTGCTGCAGCACAGATCCAGGGAATGATAGTAAATGGGAATGAGATAACAGACCTGTGCAACGCCTCGGTTTCCGAAGACCAGTAACATGAAGGCGGCTCCCAGTGCAGGTCAGGGGCCTATATCCCGATTCCGTGATTTATTAAAGATATTTTGTTCATTATAGATTATCGAAACAAGGCACAAGCAGGAGACATTAAACAGGTAATTTTTATAATAATAATTTCTCCTGCTTTTTAGTGTGGTGTTCCAAGCATGGTTTGATAAGTTCACTGAGATTGTCCATCCTCCCTTTCTTACACTCACATGTTCACACTGTCCATAAAATCCTCTCACAGTCTCTTACGCACTGTTGCACCCAGAGAAAACCTATAGGGCCATTTTTGGCAACTGTACAAAACGTGATTGGAATTTACATAATTATAATTTCTCTTACTGTTTCATTGCTCCCATGTCTGGGCATATTCTCCACATAAATTATGGACAGTAATTATCCTTACCAACCCACCCCACCCCACTGTTACCCCCCAGTCTGGAGTTGCACAGTGTGGCTGGTTTGGTGTCCTCGTTTTGCATCATTTGTTCAGTCCAACTTGCTGCCTCTGTGGTCTGTGTCACCGTGGTTTGAATCTGAACGTTCATCATCAGGTAATCTGCACCCTCGTTGTGGACAATATAAGGATGGAGGGGCAGGTGGTATTGAGGAAGCAGGGAGTCTGCAGAGGACTTGGAGACATTGGGAAAGTGGGTGAAGAAGGGGCAGATGGGATACAGTGTTGGGAAGTGTATGGTCATGCACTTTGGCAGAAGAAATGCAGATGTAGATGATTTCCTAAAGAGGTGGAAAATTCAAAAATACAAGATGCAAAAGGACTCGGGAGTGCCTAAAGGATAACTTTCAGGTTGAGTCGGTGGTGAGGAGGTAAATACAATGATAGCATTCATTTCGAGAGGACGAGAATATAAAAATAAGATTGTAATTCTTAGGCATTGGTCAGACCAGATTTGGAATATTGGGTGAGCAGTTTCGGGCCTCTTATCTAAGGAAGAATGTGCTGATGGTGGAGAGGGACCAGAAAGGTTCAAAAGAATAATCCTGGAAATGAAAGGGTTAACAACGGAAGAGCATTGGATGACTCTTGGCCTGTACTCACTGGAGCTTAGATGACTGAGGGGGGGATCTCGTTGAAATTTATTGAATGTTCAGAAACCTAGATAGAGTGGATGTGGAGAGGAGGTTTCTACAGTGAGAGAGAGTAGGACCAGAGGGCACAGTATCAGAACACAAGGATGTACCTTTAGAACAGAGAAGAGGAGGGATTTCTTTAGGCAAAGGGTAGGGAATCTGTGGAATTCATCGCTGCAGACAGTTTGGTAAATTTAAAGCAGAATTTGATAGGTTCTAGGTTAGTAAGGGCATCAAAGGTTATGGGGAGGAGGCAGGAGAATGGGGTTGAGAGAGATAATAAATGGAGGCTCATTTTGCCATTATGTCTTACGGTAACAATTGCAATTTGTCTATTCCAGCTGATTGGGGAAACGCATGACCTGGAAGCTGAATCAAGTTATGAAGTCGAATCCAAGAAGGCTCTGGTTGTTTAGACCGGACACAACAGTCTTCGCTTGCTGATCTGAGAGGATGATGTTCTCTGTTTTCCTGCTATTAACTCAAGCTTGAAATACTCAATGTTGTCAGTTTTGAGCAAGCTTATCCTGATTGCAAACAGTGTCTTTTCTTGGCTTCCAGAGAGAAACTTTCAGCCTGACAATCCAGCACCACTGTCCTTAATGCTGGAATTATAGGTCTAGATTCCATGAAGGAATAAAGGGGCTCACCCACCCCAGCATCCCATTCACCCAGAGTTTACAGGGACTCACAGCCGGCAGTCTTCCAGGAATAATGTTGACAGAGTGTGCACCCCAACACAATCCTGCTCAACCTTCACGAGCTGGAATGAAGAAGGCTGAGGTGATGGAACCATAATGTACACAATTCTTGGGCAGTGGTTCGTTGGAGTCGCTCGGTAAGGGGTCAATGGGAAGAGAGTGAGAGTGAAGATTGCAGGCTTCGAATTAACCCAAAGGATTGTGGTTAGTCGGCAGCACGCTGTGCATCTCGAAAGTGGCTGAAGTTTCGTAAAATCCCTACATAAATTGTGGCATACACTTCTGGTTAAACCCTGCATGGTCTTGGGTGTTGTGTGGAGACCATTTCAGCCAAAGGGGCATTCCCTGTCAGTTACTCTGTGAAATCTCACTATTTTTGGACTCTTCGAAAAAGTACCCCGCGGCTGGAAACTTTGGCAACTATTTCTTCGAGATCACCTCTCTGCTGTATTGTGAATCGACAAGATCGACTCTCGTGTATCGTGAACACACAATTCTCTCCTCTCACACATTTCATGAATCTCCATGACAGTTTAAATTGACTCTAAGACTGTGCTTGAGTAAGACTTTAAGAATTGTTTCTCAGTTTGCTTCTTTAGGAGCTATAGACGCATAATACCGTAAACTTCTGTTTAAGATAGCCGTTCATTTAATGTTCTATATTTCTGCATAAACGTTAATAAATTTAGTTGTTTTGCAATAATTCCCCAACTCCATTCTACATTTATTGTTGTTGGTCCATAACAGTGAAGAAGCCTCAACTGCTTCCCTGGGCAGAGAATTCCACAGATTCACCACTCCCTGGGAAAAACAGTTTCTCCTAATCTCTGTCCTAAATCTTTTCCCCTGAATCTTGAGGCAATGTCCCCTAGTTCTAGTCTCACCTACCAATGGAAACAACTTTCCTACTTTTATCGTATCTAGCCCTTTCAAAATTTTGTATGTTTCTATAAGATCCCCTCTCATTCTTCTGAATTCCAGAGGGTATAGTCCCAGACGACTGAATCTTTCCTCATAGGTTAACCCCTTCATCCCTGGAATCAACCTGGTGAACCTTCTCTGCAGTGCCTCCGAAGCCAGTATACCCTTCCTCACACAAAGAAATCTGCAGATGCTAGAAATTCAAGCAACACACACAAAATGCTGGTGGAACGCAGCAGACAGGCAGCATCTATAGGGAGAAGCACTGTCGACATTTCGGGCCGAGACCCTTCGGCAGGACTAACTGAAAGAAAAGATAGTAAATGATTTGAAAGTAGGAGGGGGAGGGGGGGAAAATGCGAAATGATAGGAGAAGACCTGAGGGGGTAGGGTGAAGCTGAGCTGGAAAGGTGATTGGCACAAGGGATACAGAGCTGGAGAAGGGAAAGGATCATGGAATGGGAGGCCTAGGGAGAAAGAAAGGGGGAAGGGAGCACCAGGGGGAGATGGAGAACAGGCAGTGATGGGCAGAGAGAGATTAAAAAGGGGGTGAGGGGGGAAGAATAAATAAATCAGGGATGGGGTAAGAAGGGGTGGAGATGCATTAATGGAAGTTAGAGAAGTCAATGCTCATTCCATCAGGTTGGAGGCTACCCAGCTGGTATATAAGGTGTTGTTCCTCCAACCTGAGTGTTGTGGATCTTGACAGTAGAGGAGGCCAGGAATGGACATATCAGAATAGGAATGGGACGTGGAATTAAAATGTGTGGCCACTGGGAGATCCTGCTTTCTCTGGAGGACAGAGCATAGGTGTTCAGCGAAACGGTCTCCCAGTCTGCGTTGGGTCTCACCAATATATAGAAGGCTGCACCGGGAGCACCGGACGCAGTATACTGCACCAGCCGACTCACAGGTGAAGTGTTGCCTCACCTGGAAGGACTATCTGGGGCCCTGAATGGTGGTGAGGGAGGAAGTGCAAGGGCAGGTGTAGCACTTGTTCCGCTTGCAAGGATACATGCCAAGAGGGAGATCGGTGGGAAGGGATGGGGGGGGGGGGGGAACGAATGGATAAGGGAGTCGTGTAGGGAGCGATCTCTGCGGAAAGCAGAGGTGGGGGGAGGGAAAGATGTACTTGGTAGTGGGTTCTGTTGGAGGTGACAGAAGTTATGGAGAATTATACGTTGGACTCAGAGGCTGGTGGGGTGGTAGGTGAGGACAAGTGGAACCCTATCCCGAGTGGGGTGGCGTGCGGATGGGGTGAGGGCAGATGTGCGTGAAATGGGAGAGATGCGTTGGAGAGCAGAGTTGATGGTGGAGGAAGGGAAGCCCCTTTGCTTAACAAAGGAAGATATCTCCCTCATCCTGGAATGAAAAGCCTCATCCTGAGAGAAGATGTAGCGGAGATGGAGGAATTGCAAGAAGGGGATGGAATTTTTGCAAGAGACAGGGTGGGAAGAGGAATAGTCCAGGCAGCTGTGAGAGTCAGTAGGCTTATAGTAGATATCAGTAGATAAGCTATCTCCAGAGATGGAGACAGAAGGATCAAGAAAGGGGAGAGAGGTTTCGGAATTGGAGCAGGTAAATTTGAGGGCAGGGTGGAAGTTGGAGGCAAAGTTAATGAAGTCAACGAGCTCAGCATGCGTGCAGGAGGAAGTGCCAATGCAGTCATTAATGAAGTGAAGGAAAAGAGGGGGATGGTTACCCCAATAAGCTTGGAACATGGTCTGTTCCACGAAGCCAACAAAAAGGCAGGCATAACTGGGATCCATGCGGGTGCCCATGGCTACACCTTTGGTTTGGAGGAAGTGGGAGGAGCCAAAGGAGAAATGATTGAGAATAAGGACTAATTCCGCTAGACAGAGGAGAGTGGTGGTAGTGGGGAACTGGTTAGGTCTGGAATCCAAAAAGAAGCGGAGAGCTTTCAGACCTTCCTGGTGGGGGATCGAGGTATATTGGAACTGGACATCCACGGTGAAAATAAGGCAGTGGGGGCCAGGGAACTTAAAATCATTGAAAAAATTCAAAGCGTGAGAAGTGTCATGAACATAGGTGGGAAGGGATTGAACAAGGGGTGGGATAGAACAGTGTCAAGGTATGCAGAAATGAGTTCAGTGGGGCAGGAGCAAGCTGAGACAATGTGTCTACCTGGACAGGCTGGTTTGTGGATCTTGGGTAGGAGGCAGAAACGGAAAGTGCGGGGTCTGGGAACTATGAGGGTTGGCGGCAGTGGATGGGAGATCCCCAGAGCTGATGAGGTTAGTGGTGGTGTGATTGTATTCCATCTGCCATACCTTGGCCCACTCACTTAACCTATCTTTATCCCTCTGCAGACTCTCCATATCCTCTGTACAATTTGCTTTTCCTCTCAGTTTAGTGTCATCAGCAAATTTTGCTACGCTACACTCAGTTCCCTCTTCCAAATTATCAGGGTAAATGGTACAGCTGGGAGTTCATCGGTGGTCAATTCCGACATCATCTGCAAGGGGTCTGTGGAATACCTGGGCTTTCCACAAGTGCACCTGTTTCCTCTCTAAGTCCAAAGACATACGGGTAGATTAACTGGTCATTGTAAATCATCCTGCGATCAGGTCAGGTTTAAATTGGAGTTGTCTGTGGTTTCTGGGTCAACGAGGCTCAGAGGGCTGGAAGGGCCTATTCTGTGCTGTGTCACTAAATAACTAAATCTCTGGACCGGGTCTCAAATTCACGACACTCTGACTCAGAGCTGAGTGTGCTGCCCATTCAGCTACAGGTAACCGGATCCCATCTGATCTGTATCACTGAGGGAAGAAAGGGGCTTGATTTGCTGTTGCTGGTTTGTTATATTGCTGTTGATATTGTTGCTGGTGATAGTCATAGAACACTACAGCACAGAAACAGGCCCTTCAGCCCATCCAGTCAATGCAAGGCCATTAATCTGCCTAGTCCCATCGACCTGCACCTGGATCATGGCCTTTCTATGTACCTAACCAAATCTTTCTTAAATGTTGAAATCAAAACCACATCCACCAGTTGTGCTGGCAGCTCGTTCTGCACTGTCACCATTCTCTGAGTGCAGATGCTCCCCCTCCTGTTCACCTTAAACATTTTATCTTTTACCCTTAACCTGTGACTTCTAGCTGCCATCTCACCAAACCTAAGTGGATAAAGCCTGCTTGCATTTACCCGATCTAAAGTCCTAACCTATTCAACCTTTTCCTATAACTCAGGTCCTCAAGTCCCAGCAACATCCTTGTAAATTTTCTCTGTACTCTTTCAATCTTATTACACAGTCGGCACAACATTGTGGGCCAAAGGGCCTGTAATGCACTGTAGATTTCTATGCTCTATCTTTCCTGTAGTGAGGTAACCAAAACAACACACAATACTTCAAATTAGGCCTCACCAATGTCTTATACAACTTCAACATAACATCCCATCTTCTCTACTCAATACATTGATTTATGAAGGCCAAAGTGCCAAAAGTTTTATTTATGACCCTATCTGCCTGTAACACCACTTTCAAAGTATTATGGACACATATAATGCCCTCCTGCTTACCGTACAAGACCTACCCGGGTCGGTCTTCCCAAAGTAAACCCCTCACATTTGTCTCCATTATACTCTATCTGCCATTCAGCCCATTTTCCAACTGGTCCAGATCCTGCAAGCTTTGATAGTCTTCCTTGCTGTCCACTACACCATAGTCTTGGTGTCATATGCAAATTTGCTGATCCAGTTCACCACATTAGCCAGATTGTTGATATAGATGACAAACAATGATGGACGCAGCTCCAATCCCTGCGGCACTACACTAGTCACAGTCAGATGCAACCATCACACAACCATTCTCTTAGCTTCTCCTGCGAAGCCAATGACTAATCAAATATACTACCTTATCACGAATTCCAAGCAACTGAATTTTTCTTGACCAACTGTCCATGGAGGACCTTGTCAAATGCCTGACAACATTCTCTTCATCAATATTTCTGGTATCTTTCTCAAAAACTCTGTGTGATTGGTTAGACATGACTAGCATGCACAAAGCCATGTTGACTATTCCTAATCAGTCCTTTATCTATACAAATACTTATAAGCATATCCTGTCCTTTAAAATACCTTCCAAGTACTTTCCCAATATTGATCCTAGATTCACCAGCCTATAATTTCCTGATTTATTCTTAGAGTCTTTTTTAAACAAACAAACATCAGCCATACTCCAACCCTCCAGCTCTCCACCCGTGGATGAAGATGTTTTAATACCTCTGCAGTTTCTGTACTAGTCTCCACAGGGTCCGATGCAACATCAATGCCCTGGGGATCTATTAATCCTAACTTGCCTCGGGACAGCAAACACCTCCTCATCTGTAATCTGCAAATGGTCCATGACCTCGCTAGACTCTGTGGTTCTTTGAGGTTGTTATAGCTGGGGGAGGTCATGGGGATAAGCTCCCACTACCTGTTAAATGCTTTCAAAGGTGTGCATCTCAACCAGCCTCTGAGAAACAAGTCCAGCTCTTGGTCTCCATGTGTGGTTTAGCTACTAATCCCAGCAGAGCTGATTCTACTGACAGGAGAAGGCCAAAGGCGGGTTACTGGTGTCTTAAAACTAGTTGCTTTAGGCAGATGGGGCAGTCAACTGTGGTTGGCAGCTCACTTAAGAAAACTCATATCTCAAATCTTCATTTCTTTGTTGCTATACCCACTCACGGGGAAGGCTTCGAGAGTAAACTTTGAAGAAAAGTCCAGAGCTGGAGTCCCTCAGGCAGTCCTGCACTGAGTTCAATGCTGAATGGCATCTCCTGTGATGTTGCTGGTACCAAACTGCAGGTCTCGGTCTTTCCTTTGGATTCATCAGCTCCGTGGAGAATGGGCAACAACCTGCTCTCCATATCACACTGCCTTGTGTACCATGTAGACAGCTGGGATGCAGTATCCATGGTTGACAGTGGCCAATGGAGGGCCTCAGTTACTATCTGTGTCCATCTCCTCTGTAAATGCAGATGCCAAGAATCCATTTAAAATCTCCCCATATCTCTGACATTGCCACACAAGATGAGCTCACCAGTCTGTTCTCACAGAGTACTGCCATCACATTTTCCGTGACGGGTAAACCTACCCTTCCTCCTTTAACCCCTCCCACCCTATCACATCTGAAACTACCGATCCCCGGAACATTGAGCTACCAGTCCTGCCCTCACTACAATGTCATAATTCCACATGCTGATCCATGCCCTAAGCTCATCCACCTTTCCTACAATACCCCTTGCATCGAAATAAACAACATTTGTCTCACCGTGCTCAACCTTTTGATTCCTGACTTTGTACGTAGGCTGAACATCCTTCCCCACAACCACTCTGTTCTGGTGTTGTGGTTCCCATTCTCTGAAACTCTAATTTAAACTCCCCACCATGCAGCACAAGCAAACCTTCCCACTGGGAAATTACTCCCCTCCACTTCAGGTGCAAACTGTCCCTTCTCTACAGGTCCCACCTTTCTTCGAATAGAGCCCAATGATCCAAAAATTTGAAGCCCTCTCTGCTGCACCGGCTCCTCAGGCATGATAAACTGTATGATCTTCCTGTTCCTGGCCTCTTTGGCAAGTGGCACGAGTAGCAATCTTGTAATCACATCCATGGAGGCCCTATCCTTTAACTTAACATTTACAGTGGCATGCAAAAGTCTGGGCACCCCTGGTCAAAATTTCTGTTACGGTGAATAGCTAAGCGACTAAAAGATGACCTGATTTCCAAAAGGCATAATGTTAAAGGTGACATGTTTCTTTAATATTTTAAACAAGAATACTTTTTATTTCCATCTTTTACTTTTAGAATAACAAAAAAGGAATAGGGCCTGAAGCAGAAGTTTGGACACCCTGCATGCTCAGTACTTAGTAACACCCTCTTTGGCAAGTACCACAGCTTGTAAACGTTCTCTGTCGCCAGCTAAGAGTCTTTAAATTCTTGTTTAGGGGATTTTCCCCCACTTTTCCTTGCAAAAGACTTCTAGTTCTGTGAGATTCTTGGGTTGTCTTGCATGCACTGCTCTTTTGAGGTTTATCTACTGTTATGTCCATAGCCCCCTCCATTGTGAGAAGTGCCAGATCACTGTTGGGTTGAGTCAAAAGGGGGGCCCAAGACATGAGGGGGAGACATGCAGGATGTCACGTTCCTCCCCCACATAGCGAAGTAAAGCTACGGGACATGGCCATTGTCTCTTGGAGACAGATTTGTGGATTGAGATGCTCTGCTATGTGAATGCCCTCGGGCAAAGTGGGCTGGTTGAGGGAGAGATTGCATCACCCCCAACCTGATTGACATCTATGACCCTGCGAGTCAGAATAAAAGAGTGGCTGTAGGAACAACCCCTCAGACGCACCAGAAGAAACGTTAAGCGACCACGTAACAGCAGACGGTCATCGGAAACCAAGCCACGTGCGTTCAATTCTGTGGCTGGAATTGGTGGCTGAAATCACAGAAAATGCCTTTTTAGCTAACAACGGGGAAACCCGCTCCCCTGACTCAACAGATTGACATCATAAAAGACTTGGGCAAGTTGAAACCGCATCACTTTTAAACCCAACAACGCCGCAGCTTGAATGAACTGATGGTGACTTATCTTTCCATCGGACAATACAGTAACCTCTAGACAATGATAGAGTTATTTTTTATCGGTTATTATTATACCCACTCTTAGATTTATTTTGACGATGTATATTATCTGTATGTTTGCATTAATCTTCTTTTTGTGCCCTTAATCAATAAATACTTTTAAAAATAGTACCATCAGACTTCAATGGACCTCTCTATCTTTGCTGGTAAGTGATCCAGTTATGGGAATTTTGTAACAAAGTTGGGGGCTCGTCACAGATTTGACACAAAAAATTGGGAGGCCAGTGAATCGGGATTGTAAGTCCAAAACTTGTACCTGGTTACGTGGGTAGCCAGACGGGAAACCAGCAAAGATGGACATGGGTGAATTTATAGAAAACCCGAATCTGGAGGCGCTGGAGGTGGCCTCCAAGTCGGAATTGATAAAATTGGCAAAGGAGTTAAACCTCGCAGGAGTGAGGTTGTCAATGAAAAAGCCGGAGGTGCGAATGTACTCAGTATTATATTGGGAAGAAGTCGTTTACAGATTAGGTATTGGAAAATATCCCTGAAGAGGCACCCGCTAGTGGAACGGCTTAGTTAGAGTTGGAGAAATTAAAGTTGGAACATGCAATTAAGTTAAAGCAGCTGGAGGCAGCTGAGAGAGTGAAAGAGAGGGAGAGAACGGAGAGAGAGAGAGAGAGCATGAAATGAAGTTAAAACAGCTGGAAGCAGATGAAAAAGAGAAACAGAGGAAACATGACTTGGAGATGGAGAAGTTCGGGCAGGAGCCACGAGTTCTGGGGTCAGACCGAGAGGAGTGTTTGAATGTTAGTCGACAATTGAGGCTAGTACCTCCGTTCGAGGAAACGGATGTCGATAGTTACTTCCTGTTTTTTGAAAAGGTGGCAGTGAATCACAAGTAGATTGACAGAGTATGGTAGACAGAGTATGAGAAGGGTTGGAGACTTGTCTGTCACACGGAACAGTGTCTGTGAGGGAGGGAGACACACCAGTTCCCGTACGGATCTGGAGAGACACGGGGGCTGAACTGTCGTTGATCAGCAGTAAGGTACTAGAGTTTGGTCGAAAGACGAGAATGGTAGCTGTAAAGGGGATAAGTAAAGGGACAGAAATGGTGTCCTTACATAAGGTCATTATGGATTGTGACCTGGTATCTGGACCAGTTGAAATAGGGGTGCAATCAGAATTCCCGAGCAAGGACGCGGACGTCCTTCTCGGTAACGATTTAGCAGGTGGTAAGGTTTGGGCAGCCGAGACGATGGCCAGCTGACCGGTGAGTGTTGCGGCCCCGCCCCTAGATTCCAAGATCTACCCCGCATGCGCGGTCACTCGCTGCCTGTCGAGAAAGGCAGCTGAGAACGAGAGCAGTTTAAATCTGGCCAGTTTCGATTTGGCCGAGATGTTTCTACCGACCTTGTACCACGAGGGTTTAGCGGGTGGTAAAACGAAGAGTAGTAAAGTAAAAGAGGGTAAGGAAGCGGAGGTAGATCTGCCCTTAGCGAAGAGAAAGGTCCTAGAGGCTGGAAATAAAGATGAGGAACCGCTAGAGTGGTTAAGAGGTCCAGAGTTGGGCAAGGATGATCTGTCTGGTTTCGCAGAACTGTTTGAAGTAGTTGAAAATTCTAAAGGTCTTCCCGATAATGAAATGAGGGCAGTCCTAAAGGAAAAGGATGCCATTACCTCGAAGAAGTCTGCTGGGTTGGCAGATGAGGTTGTTTCAGCCCGTGGGGTTGAATTTTCTCCCGAAGGGAGTTGCCCAGAGAGTACCTGGGAGGATCGGGGGAACTTAGAGTTTGAAAAGGGTACGGGTATTGAAAGCCTGGAAGAGGCCAATGTCCCGTTTGAGTGTGTCCAAGATGGGGCTGCACGTGGCACTGAACGTAGTAACGGAGCTCAGAAAAAGTCTGAGGTATTTGATTCAGTGGAACGGGGCGGCCCTCCTTGTGGGTCAGATAGACTTGGTTCAGTGGAAAAAGGGTTAACCTTGGTAACAGTGGGAAGTGAGAGTTCCCAGGTGTTTGTGCTCGAAGGTGTGTTCAAAGTTAATGCAGAGCTTAAGAATGGGGAGATAAGAATTATCATTGAATGAAACGGAAAGTCTGTAGTTCCCAAATCGAATGAAGAAATTTTAAGCCCTGCAGATAGCTTACAGATTAAGCTGGAATATGACAGGCCCCTTCACGCTATTGTTATTCCAGCATGTGGTGGAAAAGGGCAGAAATTGAAATGCTGCTTGAGCAAGGAAGTCGAACTGAAACCACATAGTCTGAAGGGGCCTGACGAGAGGGTTAGCCACCTGTGTAAAATTACAGAGGTCGGTGGAAATTCAGAAGATGGGCTAAGTTTGGGACAAGGTGTTGATAAAATAATTCCTATGGAACAGGCAGGCGAGGGTTTATCTCGCCACATTACTCAAATTCCCCGGAAAAGAGGTGACGGTTAAGGAGGAAGCCATTTTTAAATAGCAAAGCCGGTTGTACGGGATTTCGACAAAGCCTGTGAATAATAAAGACAACCCCCTTGGAAGCCTGCCTGTTCAGTTTGAAAACGACTGAAAGACTAGTATTTACATAAACTTTTGTAGATGCATGTCAGCTAAGAGCACACCTCCTTAGTTCTGTTGCTGAAAAAAAATAGGTGGTTATTCAATTGAAGTCTGATGCTACAAGACGTTAGTACGGTACAAGATGTTAAGGTATTAAAGAAAGTGACACTGAAATCGTTAACTGTTTAGATACTGAATTGAATGTATAACTGTATTACTCTGTAGAAAAAAAAACTTTGGTGTTGTGTTGGATTCTAACCCCATTGTAAGACTCGGTATTATTTCATTTTTTTCTGGATGATAAAAAACGCGTTGAAGAAAGGGGGTGTTACATCCGTAGCCCCCACCTTTGTGAGAATCGCCAGATCACTGTTGGCGTGAGTCAAAGGGGGGGCCCAAGACATGAGAGGGAGACTTGCAGGATGTCACGTTCCTCCCCCCCATAGCGACGTAAAGCTACGGGACATGGCCATTGTCTCTTGGAGACAGATTTGTGGATTGAGATGCTCTGCTACGTGAATGCCCTCGGGCAAAGTGGGCTGGTTGAGGGAGAGATTGCATCACCCCCAACCTGATTGACATCTATGACCCTGCGAGTCAGAATAAAAGAGGGGCTGTAGGAACAACACCTCAGACGCACCAGAAGAAATGTTCAGCGACCACGTAACAGCAGAAGGTCATCGGAAACCAAGCCACGTGCATTCAATTCCGTGGTTGGAATTAGTGGCTGAAACCACGGAATACGGCTTTTTAGCTAACAACGGGGAAACCCACTCCCGACTCAACGGATTGACGTCATAAAAGATTTGGGCAAGTTTAAACAGCATCACTTTTAAACCCAACAATGCTGCAGCTTGAACGAACTGATAGTGACTTACCTTTCCATCGGACAATCCAGTAACACCTAGACAATGATAGAGTTATTTCTTATCGGTTATTATCATACCAGATATGATAGATTTAGTATTGACGACGTATATTATCTATATGTTTGCATTAATCTTCTTTTTGTGCCCTTTATCAATGAATACTTTTAAAAATAGTACCATCAGACTTCAACGGACCTCTCTATCTTTGCTGGTATGTGATCCAGTTATGGGAATTTCGTAAGACTACAGAATTTTGATGATGTTTAGGTCGGGGGACTGTGAGGGCCATGGCAAAACCTTCAGCTTGTGCCTCTCGAGGTAGTCTATTGTGGATTTTGAGGTTGTTCAGGATCATTATCCTGTTGCAGAAGCCATCCTCTTTTCGTCTGCAGTTTTCTTTTAGAGACAGTGTGATGTTTGCTTCCAGAATTTGCTGCTATTTAATTGAATTCATTCTTCCCTCTACCAGTGAAATGATCCCCATGCCATTGGCTGTAACACAAGCCCAAAGCATGATTGATCCACCGCCATGCTTAACAGTTGGAGAGGTGTTCTTTTCATTAAATTCTGCACCCTTTTTTCTCCAAACATACCTGTGCTCGTTGCAGCCAAAAAGTTGTATTTTAACTTCATCGGTCCACAGAGCTTGTTTCCAAAATGCATTAGGCTTGTTTAGATGTTCCTTTGCAAACTACTGATGCTGAATTTTGTAGCGAAGATGCAGGAAAGGTTTTCTTCTGATGACTCTTCCATGAAGATCATACTGGAGCAGGTGTCGCTGCACGGTAGAACAGTGCACCACCACTCCAGGGTCTACTGAATCTTACTGAAGGTCTTTTGTAGTCATATGGAAGATTTGATTTCCCTTTCTAGCAATTCTACGAGCAGTTCTCTCAGAAAGTTTTTAGTCTTCCAGACCTCAGCTTGACCGCCACCGTTCCTGTTAATTGACATTTCTTAATAACATTACAAACTGAGGAAATGGTTACCTGAAACCCCTTTGCTAACTTCTTATAGCCTTCTCCTTCTTTGTGGGCATCATTTATTTTAAGTTTCAGAGTGCTAGGCAGCTGCTTAGAGGAGCCCATGGCTGCTGATTGTTGGGTCAAGGTCTGAGGAGTCAGGGTATTTAAAGCTTTGAAATTTGCATCACATGGCCATTCCTAATGATGACTGTGAACAAGTCGTAGCCCTAACAAGCTAATTGAGGCCTGAGACCTTGGTGAAAGTTATCCGAGAGCTCTAATCTCTTGGGTGCCCAGACTTTTGCATGGTACTCCTTTCCTTTTTCTCACTCTAAAATTGTCCAAAAAGTAAACTAATTTTGCTTAAAATGTTAAAAAGCATGTTTCATCTTTAACTTTTTGACTTTTGGACATCAGTTTATGTTTGACTCACTTAACTATTCAAAGTAACAGAAATTTTGACCAGGGGTGCTCAAACTTTTGCATGCCACTGTAACTCCCAATATTATCCAAAGCAGTATTCCCATAGGTGAGGGAATAGCCACTGGGATACTCTGTACTGGTTGTGTGTCCCCTTTCTCCCTCCTGATGTGTCCTCCAGTTACCTGTGTCCTGCACCTTGGGAGTATGTACACCTCCCTGTTTACAGATGTCCAGACTAAACATTGCTCTGAGAAAAAAGTTTTTTTTACATGACCTGAAAACTGCACAGCTCTTCAAATGATTGTTTTACCCTTACGATTACTATGAATATGCAGAATAAAAATTGAAAAATTATATACTATTTATTAATTGAAATTAATTAAATGAAATACAGTACAAGAATGAAAATCTTTCATATTTAGTGAAGATTTTCTGTTCTGTCTTTACTTCAGCCATGTGGCAATGACGGCTTTGTGCATGGGAACATTTCAGTCACTGTGCTGCTGTGCATCTTAGAGGAAACAGTGCCCCTCAGATTCCCAAGTGATCCGGATTTCATCCAGTTCCACCTCCAGCTCCCTAACACTGTCAGAAGCTGCAGCTGGAAGACATCTTGCAGTTGAAGACATCAGGGACACTGGAGAATTCCCTGCCTTCCCACATCCTGTAAAGAAACATTCCATGATGCTGATTGGCATTGCCCCTACTCTGAATGTGCAATAAGGAATAAAGAAGGAATAAATAACCAAAAAATGTCTTCCTACAGCCTCTGCTTCTTCTTGCCAAAGCCTCAACTCACCACTCTGACATTGGCCCACTCATACATTGCCATCATGGGCAATGTTCCCCTTAATTTGTAATGTCCAGTGTGCGCAAAATTCTTGTGCTGTGCAATATTTTGTCCAGTGACGACAAGATATGCACACTGAATAGTTTCTTCAGTAAGCTAGATCTAAAATCTGCAGACAAATCATCACAAACTCCATGTTGTCAACACTGTCTCCATCAAAGACCAGAAAAGGAAATGTAATCATGTACAATAGTGAAATATACTAAACATGCCAACAGGTCAGGGTGACAACCCTTTGTGCACAGTTTAAATTCCTTTGTGCGCTGGTATCAAAAGATGTGTGTGTGTGCACATCTTAAAGGGAACAATGATTGTGGGGAAGCTATGTTGGCATAGGAATGTGTGGCAAATTATGGGTTTCCCCCAGCACATCCTTAGGTTGTTACCTATTAATGCAAATGATGCATTTCAGTGTGCTTTGATGTATACGTGATAAAGAAGTGAATCTGGATCTGACTTGTTGACTAAGTCCATCAAGTTCCTACGGAGCTGAGTGCTATGGGATGTTAAACCTGGGTCTCCGACAGGTGGCCATGGTCAGCAGCAGGCAGTGGGCTCCACATCCAGGGAGTTGAAGGGAAACCTCTTGTCCTGTTACGTGGCAGGAGCTTTGCCAATTTCTACTGCTGATCCTGTGTTGTGTGCCTGTTGCAGGACATACGGACCACGGCACAGGGTTAATCATGAGCCCTAGCGCAAAATGGAGTCACAGGCATTGTGCGTGGTCTGGTTCGGGCACTTCCACAATGTTTTATTTTATGTCTGGGTGTTGGAGGGAAGAGACACGGATGATGTGCGGGATGGGGCTTGGTGAGTAATGGAGATAAAAGATGCTGGCAGACCCTCCAAAGGTTCATTTATTATCAGCTCTGAGATTCATCTTCTCCAGACAGTCACGAAACAAAGCAAACCATGGAAGTTATTCGAAGAAAAACATCACCCCCCCCAGACAAAAAGAATTACAGATCACCCCAAATGAAATCGTGTAACAGCAACAAGAGCATCATCCACGGACACCTTATCCAGCAGCGACCATCGACTGGCGGTCACCCATGAATACCCTTATCCGGCAGCAAAAGGCAGGTAGTCGGTACTGATCACTCGCTGACTTCCTGCATTCGCTTTGATGCCTGTATCATCTGCAATGCTTTAATTTGTGAAATGGAGTCTATCATGGACTCGCCTCATCTCCAAACTTCACCGAGGCTGACCTCACTCGTCTCTTGCTATGTGCTTGGAGACAGCAGAGTGGTAGAGCACTCAATCAATCTCCAAACTGCGAAAACTTTTCCAGAAACACATTAAAGATAAAGGAAGATGTACAAGAAGTGAAATAAACAGTTTTGTGGACGTCGCGGGGGGGGGGGGGAATTCGTGGTTCACTGAACCCATCTTGACCTTCAAGTTTATGATCAGAATTATACATCCACAGTACAGACATGACAAACATACTTCAACATGAACTTAAAGAGGCGTAAATTATACATCCCTGTGAAACAAAACTAAACTTTACACATCTTGATATGGTAGTAGTCTCAAAGTCAGAGGAAGACGAATGTGTTGCACAGTTAAAGTCTGTGGGCATGCATATGACATCTGAGGCTGAAGTCCGAAGCGCAGATATGGTCGCAGATGGGGCAAGGAACACTGCCTGTTGGGGCATGAGCGGTCACCTTCCCGTGGCTTTCTTGACTCGCCTTGAGGCGCTGCCTGCGCCAGTTGGCTTGGAAGTTGTTTGCTGCCTTGGAGCATTGATTGCGCCACTTGGACCGATCAGCAGCAGTGTGTTCGAGATCGCGGGGCTGGAGTTTGGCCCACTTAAGATTTGACTTGAGGTTGTCCTTGTACCTCTTCCTTGGGAGACCTTGGGCACGATTGCCCTGCTCCAGTTCTCCGTTGAACAACTGACGCGGCATTCTGGACTCATACATGTGGATCACATGGCCGGACCATCTGAGCTGAGCCTTCAAAACCTTGGCTTCAATGCTTGTGGAATTGGCTCGGTCCAGGACTGTCAGGTTGGAGATACGGTCTTGCCAGCGGATTCGCATGAGTGATCGCAGAGCGCGATTGTGGAATTGTTCGAGCTGTTTGACATGTCTGCGATACAGTGTCCAGGTTTCACAGCCAGACAGAAGTGATGGGAAAACAATTGGATACAATAGGAATACTTAAAACAAACTGAGTCAACCCAAAAAATTTCCGAAATTGAAACCATATACGTAAAGTATGTTTAACTATCGGGTTGTCAATTTGTTTCAGCAATTTAGAAAGAGCAAAAGGGAGAGAAGTCCCCAAAATAGAGCCCAGTGCAAACCCTGGTACTGATTTAATTTCCAGGCTCACCCAATGAGGGCTAAAAGATCCATCCCAATCTTTCAAGCAACATATCAAATATCTGATATTAACTGCCCAATAATAAAATCTAAAATTAGGCAATGCTAATCTTCCTTCCTTCTTTGCCTTCTGTAAGTATATTTTACCTAACCTAGGATTTTTATTCTGCCATATATATGAGGAAATTTTTGAATCAACGTTAGTAAGAAAAGATTTCTGAATAAAAATTGGTACCGCTTGAACAATATATAAGAACTTGGGTAAAATAACCATCTTAATAGTGTTAATCCAACCTATCCGAGGTAAAGGTAATGGTGACCACTTAGTAAACAAGCATTTTATCTGATCAATTAAGGGTACAAAATTAACCTTAAATAAGTCTTTATGGTTTTTTGTGATTTTAATCCCTAAGTAAATAAAAGAGTCATTAACTAATTTAAAAGGTAAGTTTCCATAAATTGGGACCTGTCTATTTAAAGGAAACAATGCACTCTTATTAAGATTTAATTTATACCCAGAGAAATCACTAAATTGAGCCAACAATGATAAAGCTACAGGAATGGATTTCTCAGGATTAGAAGTTATTAATAATAAATCATCTGCATACAAAGATAACTTATGAGTATCTGTCCCACGATTAATACCAAGAATATCCTGTGATTCTCTGATAGCAATTGCCAAGGGTTCTAAAGCAATATCAAATAATAGTGGACTAAGAGGACAGCCTTGTCTAGTGCCCCGAAATAAACAAAAAATGGGAGATCTTTGATTATTAGTAAACACCGCGCTACCGGGGTATGATAAATCAGTTTAATCCAGGAAATGAATGTCGGACTAAAATTAAACTTCTCCAACATATTAAATAACAATGGCCATTCAACTCTGTCAAATGCTTTCTCCGCATCTAATGAAATAACACATTCTGAAATATTATGTGAAGGCGTATACACAATATTCAATAACCTCCTAACATTAAAAAAAAATAATGATTTTCAATAAAACCTGTTTGATCTTCCGAGATAATTTGGGGTAATACCTTCTCCAACCTGGATGCAAGTAACTTGGAAAAAATCTTGCAATCTCCATTCAAAAAAGATATTGGTCTATAGGATGCACAATCAGTAGGGTCTTTATCTTTCTTCAATATTAAAGAAATGGAAGCTCTATAAAAAGATTGTGGCAAATTGCCCAATCTAATTGCTTCTTCAAAAACCCTACATAACCATGGACAGAGAGTAGCGGAAAAACATTTAAAAAATTCTGCTGTATACCCATCCGGACCAGGTGCTTTCCCCGAATTCAGCTTATTCGGCTTGGAAGACTAAAGGATTTTTACGATTTTCTGATTTATTCTTGGATAATTGTTTTATGTCTTTTGAGCAATTATCTAATAAATATAATTTGCCTAGATTTCATTTTTTTAGATATTTACAGATTAGGAATTTTTTAAATTCTGTACTTCCTACTTTCCCAAATTTTGTGTCTTCAGGCATTTTGGAGAATTTGTTTGAATTAAACCCCTTTCAGAAAGGGCTTATATCTAAACTTTATAATATAATTATGAAGATAAGTTCAGAGCCCCTTTATAAGACAAAAAGTGATTGGGAAAGAGAGCTTAATCTTATTATTCCTATTGAGAATTGGGATAAAATTCTTCAATTAGTTAATACATCATCTATATGTGCCAAACATTCACTAATACAGTTTAAGGGCTCATATGTCCAAGGTACATGGGGCTCATATGTCCAAGGATAAATTGGCTCATTTTTATTCCTATATAAATCCTATTTGTGATAGATGTCAATCTGAAATAGCATCTTTAACTCATATGTTCTGGTCGTGTCCGCTTTTGAAAAAATATTGGAAAGATATTTTTGATATTATCTCTGTGGTATTGAACATTGATTTACAACCTCATCCTATTATCACAATTTTTCCTGTACCAATGATGGACTCACTTCCTTTATCTTCTTCCGCTTGTCGAATGATTGCATTTCTTACACTAATGGCTAGAAGATCTATTTTGTTGAATTGGAAGGAAATTAATCCTCCTACTGTATTTCATTGGTTTTCTCAAACTATGTTATGCTTAAATTTAGAAAAAATTGTAAGTGGTGTATTTGATACTTCTACTGAATTTGAAAAGATATGGAGACCATTTATTCAATATTTTCATATGATGTAATAGGACCCTGTTCCAGGCCTATTTGATTTTCCAGTTATGATTACATATATGTCAAGAGGATCGGAGTTGACGACATTGATGATTTTGTATTTTTGTGAGATATTATAAACAGCCCTTTTTTTCTCTCCTTTTTATTTTTTCTTTTTTTCTTTGTTTTTTTTCTTCTATTAGTTTTTAGATTTTTAGATTAGTTTTTTTTGCATAATGATTTTTTTTCTTTTTTCCTTTTTCTTTTTTGTTTTTATTCTATATTATGATACACCTAGGTTTGCCTTGTTTATTTGTATATTGTATCATTTACGATGTGGGATTACTCATTTATATTGTAATCATTGTTTTTGTAATCTTTTATAGTTAGTTGAAATATGTACGTTTGTAATCCCATTATCTATGTACCAATTTTATTTTGTTGTTATTAATAATGATAATAAAAAGGTGGAAAAAGAAAGAAAGAAGTGATGAGACCACAACAGCATTGTAAACCTTCACTTTAGTGGAGAGGCGAATGTCTTTGTGCTGCAGGACTTTGACCCGGAGCCTTCCGAGTGCCTGGCTTGCTTTCTGGATCCTTGACGTGATATCTTTATCAAGGGCACGGTCGCTGGAGATGGTACTCCCCAGGTATTTGAAGTCGTCAATGTTCCGTAGCTGTGTGTCATCGATGGTGATGCATGGCTTTGGCGGGGCGCTGTTAGGTGCAGGCTGCAGGAGGACTTCTCTTTTACCAAGGCTGATTGTCAAGCCAAACAATTTAAATGCGGCATAGAAATTGCTGACCATTGTTTGTAGGTGGTCCTCTTGGTGCAGCATGAGTGCGCAGTCATCTGCAAAGAGTGCTGCTATGAACAACTTTCGCAGGGTCTTTGTGTGTACTGCAAGGCGACATAGGTCAAAGAGTGACCCATCCAGGCGGTATTTGATATAAATGCCCAGGTTTAGGTCTTTGAAAGCATGGAAAAAAAGGTTGAAAAGTACTGGTGCAAGCGCACAGCCCTGCTTAACTCATTTGGAGATGTCAAATTTCTCACTACGTTCGTCAGCTGACAGAATCTCTCCAGTCATGTTGTCGTGGAAGAGGCGTATGAGGTTGATGAACTTTGGAGGGCAGCCAAGTTTCCCGAGGATGATCCACAAGGCTTCTCTGTTGACAGTATCAAATGCTTTACTCAGATCAATGAAGACAAAGTACAAGTTCATGTTCTGCTCCAGGCATTTCTCCTGCATTTGTCTAACAGTGAAGATCATATCCACAGTACTGCGTTTAGGCCGAAAGCCGCATTGCGTTTCTGGGAGGTTTCCTTCGGATACTGTTAAAACAAGTCTATTGAGGATGATGCGAGTCAGGATTTTGCTGGCGATGGAAAGTAGGGAGATGCCCCGGTAGTTCCCACAGTCTGTGCGCAGGCCTTTGTTTTTGTATAGGGTGAATATTGCAGTATCCCAAAGGTCGGGTGGCATTACTTCCTCTTCCCAGATATTGACCAGGACGTCCTGCAATGCTTCGAGTGACTCCTGGTTGAGGGCTTTGTACAGTTCTGCAGGAATGCCGTCCTTGTCTGGTGCTTTGCCACAGCTCATCTGTTTGATGGCTGTGCTGACCTCAGTCAGGGAGAGGGGGGGATGTTGAGGTGCTCATGGACTGGGCCCTGGGGAATCTGGTCGAGTACTGACTGGTCGACAGTGGAGGGGCGGTTCAGGAGCTGACTGAAGTGTTCCTTCCATTGGGTGTTGATGCCCTATTTGTCCTTGATAAGCGATGATCCATCTGCAGAAAGCAGAGGAGCTATGCTTGACCTTGAGGGACCAAACACAGACTCAATGGCATTGAAGAACTGCTTGGTGCTGTTTGTGTCAGCATAGTGCTGAACCTCATCCGCCTTCTTATTCCACCATGTGTTGCACGCTATACGGATTTCCCTTTGAGCGAGTGCCTAATAGGACTTGAATCTGTCCTGTTTGCAGGTGGAGTTCGGGTCATCCTGCCATTCTTTGAATGCCTTGTTCTTCTTGGTGAGTAGGTCATTGATGATGGCGCTATTCTTATTGAACCAATCTTGGTGGGGGCACTTTCTGAGGCCTAGGGTTGATTTTGCCGATTCAGTTATAGCATTTTGAAGTGGCTCCATTTCTGGATTGGGTTACCCGTGAGTGGCTGGTTTGTTGATAGTTTCTATTTAAGAGTATTTTGAAATTTGCGTAGACATGGAGGATGCTGAAGTTTGGAGGTGTTAAAGGATAGCTGTACTGCCTTTGGACGCTTTTTGTGAGATTGAACGATGTGTAGCTTGAGGGTGGTGCGGAGGAGTCTGTGGTCCGTCCAACACTCTGCTCCTCGCATGGCTCAAGTAATGACTATGGCTCGAATGTCACGTTGACGGGCAATGACATAATCGATCAGATGCCATTGTTTGGATCTAGGGTGCATCCATGTTGTCTTGAATTTGTTGGCCATTCTGAACACTGTGTTCGTGATAGTGAGGTCATACTCTTCACATTTGCTGAGAAGCAGAAGGGCATTGCTGTTCATCTTCCCGACTCCGTGTCTGCCAAGCACTCCACTCCACTGATCATGGTCTTGGCTGACTTGGGCATTGAAATCTCCCAGCAAGATCAGCTTATCACTGGCTGGCACTGAGCGCAGGATGGAGTCAAGGTCGGCGTAAAACTGTTCTATGGTTTCAGTAGGGCTGGTCAGGGTGGGGGCATAGGCACCAGTGATAGTTGCATGTCGGTTTTGGCTGAGGGGCAGAAATAGCTTCATCAATCTTTCGCTGATGCCAACAGGCAGGTCAGGAAGCTGTTTCATCAGGGGACTCCTTATGCAGAAGCCCACTCTGTGGATCCTGTCTTCGTTCTGCGCCCTTCCTCTCTTGGAGAAGTCATAGCCGCTGGCAAGCTCAGTGATGGATCCCTCATCTGCAACCCTGGTTTCGCTCAGCGCTGCAATGTCAATATTGCAGCAAGCAAATTCTTTGCCAATGAGAGTTGTTCTCCTTTCAGTTCTTGCAGTGTTTTCCTTATCCATTAAGGTGCGAATGTTCCATGCTCCTATATGGAGAATCTTTTTCCTTTGATTTTGATTTTGACCGCAATGATTGGGTGATCCGTCAGTCGCGGTTAACTGGCCGGATGATCTAGGGCAGGTGAGGTTTAGGACACCTTTTCTAGGCCCCTCCCTGATCACAAGGTGGGCAGCGCTGTCCGAAAAAGGGCTGCCCAGTCACCCTGGATGCTGCCTGACTCCCCTATTGCCCTGGGTTCAGGGGAAAACGACCATCTGTCCAAGGGCTGCCTACGTGCAGGTTTGCAACTGCAACCCAGTGGTCACCTCCACCTGTTGGTTCTCTGCTCTCCCATCGCCATAGGACTTTTGAAAGAGAAAGAAGACGAAGATGCACAACACAAGGACCTGTGCGTGAAAGATATTATAGTGAAAAAGACTTAGCACGGAGACAGTCCCACTTTCTCAGCCTCGGAGGTCAGGACCCACTGGCACGAAGATCGACACACATGGTGGCCTCTTCGGCTGCAGGAGATGCTGGACAATAGATTGATGAATTCCTCCCTATTGACCGCCTACGGGAATCCGGCTCCGGATTTCTTCTCAGGGTTTACTCCCATAGTCTTTCTCATGATTGGGTGTGGCCGCAAGGCAGCGGAGGTTTTAAAATCAGAGTTTTCCTTCTCCTAGGTGGGCAGTTGACCAGGTCTAATGAGCCCCACCTGCCCGAAGCATCTGCTTTTAAGGCACCAGAGACCCGCCTTTGCCCCTTCTCCCGTTGGTAGGAACAGTTCTGCCACGTGAAGGCCGCTGGACTCAGTTGAAAGAGGCTATTTGAGACGCAAGCCATGTAGAAGCACTTTATAGGTAGTGAGAGCTTATCCTCATTACCACCTCCGGCTATGTCACCCTTGGAAACCACATCTTGGTATATTCAACAATAATAAACAGGAATTGGACAGGCAGAGAATAGAGGAATATGGGCCACACGCAATCAAGTAAGATTCATTTGGATTGGTATCATGGTTAGCACAGATATGGTGGGCTGAAGGGCCTGTTTCTGTGCTCCACTGAGTTCGATGACACTGAGTCCACGTTAACCATGAGACGTTGATTTAAACCAGTCTGAGATGGAGAGTGCCAACACAAACCAGAAACAGATAAAGGTGACGATGGTGAACCAGCTTGGTCTCCTCTCAGCTTCTCTGCAGGGAGTTCACAACCTGGGGGACATGTGAGCCTGTACCTCGGCTCAGAAGGAGGCAGGGATTGTCATTGCTCTGGCCTGGATATTTTGCTTTCGGATGCTGACACAGATGTCAGGAAGATGGTTGGGGGATGTCTCTTTCTGGCACATGTAAAGTACAGAAATGCCCAACCTCGAAAGGACCAATGGCTGGCTGTCCTTCAGCAGCTCCCACCAATGCTGAAGGACACAGAGACATTTGATAAAGGAAATGATTAAAATCCAAGGAGCTGATATTTTATATGTATATGTACATTCACTGGGTAGACTGTAAAAATAGGGGACAAGCTCTCCTCTACAATCACTCTGAGCACCAGTGCCCCACAAGGCTGTGTACTCAGCCCCCTGCTGTACTCACTGTACACCCATGATTGTGTAGCCAAGTTTCCATCGAACTCAATATATAAGTTTGCTGATGACACCAAAATTGTGTGCCATATCTTGGGTCTGAGTACAGAGAGCAAATTAAGAACCTGGTGGCATGGTGCGAAGACAATAACCTATCCGTCAACAACAGCAAGACGAAGGAATTGGTTGTTGACTTCAGAAGGAGTAGCGGACCGCACAACCCCATCTACATCGGTGGTGCGCAGGTGGAACAGGTCAAAAGCTTTAATTTCCTCGGGGTGAATATCACAAATGACTTGACTTGGTCTAACCAAGCAGAGTCCCCTGCCAAGAAGGCCCACCAGTGCCTTTACTTCCTGAGAAAGCTGAAGAAATTTGGCCTGTCCCCTAAAACCCACACTAAGTTTTACAGATGCACTGTAGAAAGCATTCTTCTCGGGTGCATCACAACCTGGTACGGAAGTTGTCCTGTCCAAGACCGGAAGAAGCTGCAGAAGATCGTGAACATAGCCCAGCACATCACACAAACAATATTCCATCCTTGGACACACTTTACACCACACGCTGTCGGAGCAGTGCTGCCGGGATAATCAAGGACACGACCCACCCAGCCAACACACTTTTTGTCCCTCTTCCCTCCGGGAGAAAGTTCAGAAGCTTTAAGATTCATATGGTCAGATTTGGGAATAGCTTCTTTCCAACTGTGATAAGACTGCTGAACGGATCCTGACCCGGAACTGGGCTGTACCTTCCAAATATCCAGACCTGACTTGCACTAACTTACTTTCCCTTTTCTATTTTCTAATTATGATTTATAATTTAAATTTTTATTATCTTTACTTCAATTTGTACTCCAGGGAGCACGAAGCACAGAATGAAATATCGCTGTGATGATTGTACGCTCTAGTATCAATTGTTTGGTGACAATAAAGTAAAGTATAAGCATCATCTTCAAAATATTACATATTGCAGAAAGGCTCCTGCAGATCGGATGGAAACAAACATGACCGATTTACGTGAGACAGAAGGTAAGGTAGTCCTGACTTGTCAAATTGACATCTGTATTTGGGAAAATGTTGGGATATATCAAGTACGCAATATTATTCTGTTGGAAAATAAGCAGAACTGGAAAGGGTCATCAGGAAAGGGAAATCAGATGTTTCCAGCAGACAATATACCATAAAGTTGGCTGTTTGCCCATCTTTGTTTGTTTCTCACTGATTCTGTTGTGTTTCTTTCTATCTATTGTGAATACCCTCAAGGAAATGAATCTCAAGGTAGAACATTGTGACATAGAACACAGAACATAGAAATTATAGCACTTTACAGGCCCTTCAGCCCACTATGTTGTGCAGACCACGTAACCTACTCTAGACACGCCCTAGAATTTCCCTAGTGCATACCCCTCTATTTTTCTAAGTTCCATGTACCCTTAAGAGCTCTTAAGAGACCCTGTTGTATCCACGTCCACCACCACTGCCGGCAGTGCCGTCCGTGCACCCACCACACTCTGTGTGAAAAACTGACCCCTGATATACCCTCGGTACCTATTTCCAAACATCTTAAAACTATGCCCACTCATGTTAGCCATTTCAACCCTGGGGAAAGCCTCCGTCTATCCACATGATCAATGATCCTCATCATCTTATACACCTCCAACAAGTCACCTCTTATCCTCCATCGCTCCAAGGAGAAAAGGCCAGGTTCACTCAACCTATTCTATTAAGGTACACCCTCCAATTCAGGCACCAATCTTGCAAGTATATGGACTTTGATAATATATTTACTTTAACCTTTGAAATTGAACTTACCATTGGATGTGGTGTTTAAAGTCTCAGACAGGTTCCTGAACAAGTTTACAGCTCATTGGAATTGTGGGGAACCTGATGAATGAGGATTCACAAATGATATTCAGAATCATCTTTGACTTCTGTTAATCTACATAAGCATAAAATAAAGTAATTGACATTCATACAGGAAAACCCAGGGGATTGCAAATATTTGGAATTCGCTGTTTCCTGAGTTAAAAATTGTGAATTTTTCGATATTAAAGGGAAACAAGCGACTTGTGGGCCCCGGGTACATCAGGCATGATAGTTCTTTCTTTTTCAGTCTTTTTATTAAATTTTAAATACGTACACATAGCAATCATAATAGTACAAAGACTATTACATTATTGATAATTAACACATGTGAATATAAACTACAGGTAACAAGATATACTTAGCCTCCCAAACTCTTAATATAAACATGATATGAAAAAATAAAAAGATGTCAAAGAAAAAGAAAACCCAAATTGAAATATCGAAAACTAAAATAAACTGAACTAAACAAGAGTAAACTAAACTACACAAAGCTGGGCTGTTCTATTACATCAGATGTAATCATTAATGTCGTCAACTCCACTCCTCTACCTATATTTAAGTTTAATACAAAAGAATTGAAAAAGGTCAAGTTACATTCTATGAAAGTGTTGAATAAAAGGCCTCCAAGTTTCTTCAAATTTAACAAAAGGATGAAAAGTAACACTTCTAATTTTTTCTAAGTTTAAACAAGATATAGTTTGGAAAAACCATTGAGATAGTCAGAGGATTAATCTCTTTCCAATTCAATAAAATAGATCTTCTAGCCATTAATGTAGCAAATGTAATCATCCGACGAGCTGAAGAGGGTAAATCCATCATTGGGAAACCAAAAATTGTGGTAATAGGATGAGGTTGTAAATCAATACGCAAAACTGTAGAAATAGTATCAAAAATGTCTTTCCAATATTTTTCCAAAAGAGGGCAAAACCAAAACGTATGAGTCAAAGAGGCGACCTCAGAATGACATCTGTCACAGACAGGACTTATATGAGAGTAAGAGCGAGCTAATTTATCTTTAGACGTCTGGGCCCTATGCACCACCATAAATTGTATCAATGTATGTTTAGCACATACAGAGGAAAAGTTAACTAATTGGAAAATTTTCTCCCATTTCTCTATAGGTAAGGAAAGCTCTCCCATTCATTTTAAATTTTATCAGATATACCTGACTGTATTTTCATAATCATGTCATAAATAATTGCTATTAAACCCTTTTGTTAGGATTTAAACCTAAAATGTTTTACCTGATATCAGTTGGATGTGAAATCGGAAAAGTAGGTAGCATAGTATTCAAAAAATCTCTGATTTGTAAATACCTAAAAAAAATGGGAACTGGGCAAATGCTCATATTATTTTTGCACAAGAAACTCATGTGAGGAAAGAGGATAATCAGTATTTTTTTAGGTTTTGGAAGGACCAACAATACCATTCGAACTCTCGGGCTAAAATGCAAGCAGTTTCTATTTTTATTATTAGCCCAAAATTTATATCTTGGATTAAACTGATATATCATACCCTTTCGAATTCGGTACTTACCAATAATCTAAGATCTCCCTTTTTTCAGTTGTTTCGTGCTACTAGGCAAGGTTGTCCTCTTAGTCCATTGCTATTTGATATTGCTCTGGAACCTTTAGCTTTTGATATTCGCGACTCACCTGATATACTTGGCATTACCCGTGGGAACGGGACACATAAGTTATCACAATATGCAGATGATTTCCTACTATAGATTTCTAATCGTGTGAAATCCATTCCTGCAGCTATATCCCTGCTCGCTCAGTTCAGTAACTTTTCTGGTTACAAACTGAGTCTTAATAAGAGTGATCTCTTCCCATTCAATATGCAGGTTCCCATTTATAGACATTTACCAATCAGATTGGTTATGGAATATTTAACTTATCTGGGTGTGAAAATTACTAAAAAGCACAAGGATTTATTTAAGATTAATTGTTTATCTTTAATATACCAGTTTAAACAATTGCTCCCTAAATGGTCCTTACTGTCTTTATCACTGATTGGTCTAATCAATGATATTAAGACGATTATTCTACCTAAATTTTTATATCTTTTTCAAGTGGTACCAATCTTTAGTTCTAAATCCTTTTTGATACTATTGACTCTAAAATTTCTTCATACATAGGGCAGAATAAAAATCCTAGGTTAAGTAAAAAAATACTTACAGAAGCATAAAAAGGATGGTGCTTTGGCATTGCGAATTTAAGATTTTTTTACCGGGCAAATAATATCTGATATTTAATATTTTGGACACAGGATTTGGATATAATGGGTGGATGTAAACCTTGAATGTAAATCCGTACAAAGTTTTTCATTGGTTTCCATTTTAGGAACTTCGCTTCCCTTTATTTTTTTCTAAATTGAACAAACAAATGGTTAATCCAATAATTAAATATACAAATCGAATATGGTTTCAGTTTGGTAAATGTTTTGGCTTGAGCAAATTTATTCTATCAAGCCCTATTATATCTAATTTTGTTTTCAACCCTCTGTTATGGATCAAGCCTTAATTTGCCCAGGCATGATCTAAGGGAATGACAGAGCAGCATCGAAAAATTATTTATCACGAATGTACAATAATGGAGTGAATTCAGTAACTTTCAGTTTCATAGTTAATGTGAACCGCACCCTGATGTTTTTCATTTCCTGTCGATGTTTCTCCCTCTCTCCAGTGTCCAGTCTGCTCAGTGCTCGCCAGTCGGTGTCTCGGTCCCGGCGGGTTTGAGGTGTCGGTCGGAGTAACCGGAGACTCTGGAACCATCCCTCAGTACACTGGGAGTTTCGGCTCCCGCTCAGCTCCCGGACGTGTGGTCACTTGTTCTCCAGTTTGTGTTCGTGGTGGCTCACGAAGGTGAGGGTGAGGGGCCGGGGCCGGGATGCGGGGTGGTTCACAAAGGACGTGGGAAGTCAGAAGTCAGCTCACTTTGGGAATGTTCTCAGCTTTCCCGGAGTCATTGTCGATGTTCGGCGGAGCAGAAACGTCTTGTGGGGGACATGGTCTTTCTGAACTCCGGCTGTGTCAGAGAGAGAGAGGGGTTGGTGTTCGTGATATTGTTCAGATCAGAGCCACAGGATGATGGAGCAGTAAACAAGGCCTCTCTGCTCGTTGTCAGGGTTTATTACTTTAGAGTGTGGGTGTCACTAGGTTTATTGGGGAGCCCCTTTGGGACTGTGGGATTGACACAATGGCTGATGCCTCTTAAAGTATAAGTTATGAATGGAAGGCATGCCTGTGAGAAGGGCGTCTTGTACCAGAAGGAGAACTGTACACATTTCACTGATCTACAGGAGCAGCTTCAAGCAGGTTGAAGTCCAGATCTTGAAGCTGGAGAACTCTGATGTTTCAGTGAGGTCGGGGGAGCTGTGGCAGCAGTTTTGTGGAGGTTACCCAACTATAGGTTGAGACTGAGCTCAAGCCCCTCCACTCCATCTGCCAAAAGCCAAATTTCCCAATGATCAAACATTTTAATTCCGATCATCATTCCCGATCTGACATGCTGGTCTTTGGCCTCCTCTTTTGCCACAATAAGGCCATTCAGGGTGAGGAATAAACCTCTTATTCTGTCTGGATAGTCGCCTGCTTCGCCCCTTTCTCCCATGGTCCACTCTCCTTTCCTATCAGTTTCCTTCTTCTTTAGCACTTTACCTTTTTCACACACCTGGTTTCACCTGTCACCTTCTAGGTAGTCCTCCTTCCCCTCCCCCCTTATAAATCTGGTACGTTTCCCCTTCCTTTCCAGCCCTGAAGAAGAGTCTCAGCCTGAGACGGTGCCTGTTTATTCCTTTCCACGGCTGTGACATTCCTCCAGCTTTTCGTGTGGGTTGCTCTGCATTTCTGCAGAATCTCTTGTGTGTATAGATTGAGGGTGTGTCTGCAGAGAAGGAATGGGTGGGAGCTGAGTGTGTGGATGAAGATAAGAAACTGCAAAAGCTGAAAACATTCACGAGGACATGAAAAGATAAGGGAGTTGGAATTGGCCACTCAGCCCTTCAGGGATGTGACAGTTATTTTCCAGGGCGAAGGGAGTGCAGCACTGTCAGTGGAGCCCTCCAGAGGAGACGTAAAACCGAGGTCTCACCTGCCCTCAGAACTGGCTGCAGTGCTCATCTGGCCCCAGTCTCAAGGACAGAAGGTTCTGCTTCCCTGGCCATTAGTCAAAGTCAATTTGTATAAGAAAAAAGTTACCTGGTGCACACTTTTACGTTGTAAATTTAGGTATGTGCCTTGAATGGGCTGCTAGTGGAGGTGACAGAAGCAGGTAGGATAGCAACACTTGGACAGGCGCATGAATAGGCAGGGCATGGAGAAGTATGGATCATATACATGCAGATGGGGTTAGTTTAGCCAGCCAGCATTCATCAGCATACGACTGCAAATAGATGGGATTATTGGTACTCTGTTCCACTTTATTAGGCTCCTACTGTACCTAGTGAAGTGTCCACTTAGTATAAGTCTGTGGACTTCTGTTGCTGTAACACATCTTCTTCAATGTTCGTCAGGTTGTGTGTTCTGTACAGCACTGTCGTTATGTGTGGTTATTTGAATAACTGTCTGCTTGTACCTGTCTGACCAATCTCCTCCGACCGCTCTCATTAACAAGCCCTGTTTACCCACAGAACAGCTGCTCATTGGATGGTTTTTGTTTATTGCATCATTCTTTTTTTACTCTAGAGACTGTTCTGCGTGAAAATCTCAGGGGGATCAGTGGTTTCTGAGATACTCAAACCATCCTATCTGGCACCATCCATGGTCAAAGTCACTTGGATCGCGTTTCTTCACCACACCGTTCTGATGGTTTGGTCTGCACAACAACTGAGCCTCTGGACCATGAGCCGACATCATCACGTCCATTTCAGTCACTCTCTCTATACCTACTACCATCACGTGGGATATACTTACGTGTGAGAAGGTTTCCCACCAGGCTCAAAAGAAGATTCATTCACGCTGTGATAGAGCTCTTCAAAGGACATCTTGTACAATAAAGGTAAACTCATACCCTCACAATTTACCTTATTGTGTCCGTTGCACCTCATTGTCTATCTGCACTGTACTTTTTCTGTTATTTTAGATTCTGTTTTCTGTTTGTACGACCTCAATGTACTTGTGTATGGAATGATCTGTCTAGTGGTGTGCAAACAAAGGTTTTCACTGTATGTTGGCAAATCTGACAATAATAATTACCCAAATAACAAGCCCGCACACACATATCCTTTTCATATATTCTGATACATCCTGCCTCATCCACAGCAGTGCATGCATCCGCAATCCCTACCATCCTTCACCATCTCCTTCCCCATCTCTGCAGGTCTCCCTTCCTCAGCTCTCCCTTTTCTGCTGCTGAAGCCTGGTCCACCATTGCCTCTAATATCCTCTCTCTTGTCATTTTGCCCACAGTGTCCAGAGCACAGGAGGTCTACGAGGTTGGTTGTGCCTCACCTGGCGGCAGTTTGCAGACATGAACAGTCCTATTCTACTGCTGATGTTGGCTGTCTTTGCAAAGATCTCGTGTGAGTAATGGTGATGAGTGTCTGAGCCTCAGTGGCACTGTTGCTTCCTGCTGAATGTCAGGCCCACAGTCATGGAGAGAGACAGCTCAGAACCAGGCCATTCAGCCCATTACCCAGAAGAGCATAGATCAGGACTGAAGGCAGCCCAAAGGATGCACGAGGCTAATTCATGGGGTGATCAGGCTGTTAAAAGAGAAGAGACAGCTTGGCATATAGATCTTATCAAGGGGTGATCTTATTGAAGCATTCAAGCTCCTGAAGGTGCTTGATGTGGTAGATATTCACTGCAGAGAGAGTGGCATCGATAATGGTAATCAGTAGGGAGTTTTGTAAGCTGCTCTGTAATGGGATTTTCCAAATTCCCACCCTTTTTTAATCCCAAAACCTTACTTTCTTTCATGATGCTCAATTGCCTCATTCAATTTAAATTTAAAATGCATGTGCGGAAAGAAGATTTATTTTCTTGTAGGCACTTGCAGGAAAAAAGAACTGAAATGGAGTTTTATGAAAACTCATACATAAACAAACACAGACTGACAAACAACTGATGTGCAAAACAAGGCAAACTGTCTAAATAAAAAAGGTCTTGAGAACATGGCACCATAACATGTAGGAGCTGCATCAGGCCTCTCGACCCATCGGGTCTGCTCTGCCAGTCAATCATGGCTGACTTATTGTCCCTCCCAAGCCTATCCTTCCACCATCTCCCTGTAATCTTTGAAGCCTTCACTAGTTATGAGCTTTAAATATACCCAATGACTTTGGCCTGCACAGACGTCTGTGGCAATGAATTGCACAGGTTCACCACCCTCTGGCTAAATGAATTCCTCCTGATCGCTGTCCGGATGGGACGTCCTACTATTCTGAGGCTCTGTCCCATGATCCTAGTGCTCCCCCCCACCCATTATAGGAAACATCCTCTCCATATTCACTCTATCTCGGCCTTTCAGTATTTGATAGGTTTCAGTGAGATCCCCTGCTCATTCTTCTAAACTCCAGAAAGTACAGGCCCGGTTGTGAAGAGTTCACTCCACTAACAGTTCAGTACATTCCCTTATGAGGTGTCAGTGTCACATAATGAATTGCCTGAGAACCAGTCCCTCCGTGATCAGTGGTGCAGAATCCTGGACTGCGCTCCTTCCCCACTGAGGCCTTGCATTGGCCACACTCAGCTACAGTGCAATCCTGCAGCTTGGAAAGCGTCAGTCGCAGTATTCCTTCAAGGATATCTTGTGTTGGTAGAAGATGAACAAGTCCCAGGCAGAGCAAAGGGCACCTTACACTGAGTTAATGATCTTCCACCAGCAATTGGCGCCTGTCCCAGTGTGTTTCTCTGGGAAGCGCCCTATAGATAAGAATCCCCTATTGACACAGCTGCTGGGGATGAAATGAGAAAAGACCTATTGGACATTTTTTTTATTATTTTGAAACTTCAAAAATAAATAAATCAACAAATTCATTGTACTATCAAGGCAATCCCAGCTACAGAACTCACAAGGTAGTTTTTGTGGTTGCTATTTCCTCTGCAAACAGTAGACTTCCAAATGTTTGTAACCATGTCCCCTGTCCCCGCAGTTACAAGTGACGGCAGGATCTCAGACTGCCGTCTTTCCCCACAAAGAGCCTTTGGATTGGTGGCGCGGAGCTTCAGTCAGTGCATTCTCCTGCAGCCTGGTATGTGATGTGATATCCCACTCACTCACTCTGGCAATAGTGTAACCCGAGGCGACCAGCAAGTCTTTCCACATTCTTCAGGATCAGGCTTATTATCACTGACTTAAATGACATGTAATTTGTCATTTTGTGACAGGAGTACAGTGCAAAGACATCAAATAATACACCCAGTGGCCACATTATTGGCACCTGCTCTATTAAAGAGGCCACCCAGTGTCTGTGTGCAGTCTTCTGCTGATGTAGCCCATCCACTTTAATGTTTGATGTGTTGTGACTTCACAGATGATCTTCTGCACACCACTATTGTAACATGTTAGTTATTTGAATTATTTTTGCCTTCCTGTCAGTTTGAACCAGTCTGGCCACTCATTAACAAGGCATTTTAGCCAACAGAACTTATTCTCTGTAAACTCCAAAGTTTACACTATTCTCGCACTATTCTCTGTGAACTCCAGACTATTGTACATGAAAATCACATCAGATTCTGAGATACTCAAATCACATCATCTGTCACCAAACGTCATTCCGTGACCAAAGCCACTTAGCTTGCATTTTTTCTCGATTTTGATGTTTGATCTGAACAACAACTGAACCCTTTTGGCCATGTCTGCATGTTTTTATATCTAGCTGCTGCTGTATGATTGGCCCATTAGATATTTGTATTAACGAGTAGGTATACCTAATGAAGTGGTTACTGAGTGTATATAAATTGTGTAAGAGAGAAGCTACAGGAGGTAGAGTAATGGGTTCATTAACTGCGTAATTAGCAGGGGAATCGTGGTGTTTTGTGTGAGGAAGACCTGCCCTTGGTGCACAGAACAACACGAGACACTTGCCTGAGGTGGCAGATTTAACCATTTTCTAGTGTGTTGCTCTGAATTTCCAGCATCTGCAGGATCGCTTAACTTGGGTTTAACTTTTGTCGTTAATGTTGTTTACAGGGGAGGAAGAAATCAAGCTTGTCTCAGCCCCTGGGGACTCCGTTTGGTTTCCTGGTGTGGATGCAGATCAAAGGCGCCAGATTAGGGTGTTCCAATGGAAGAAGGTCAGCAGGAACGATACGAAGGAACATTTGAAGCTGATTCTGAAGTTTCACAAGAGCAGCAAGGAGCCTGCCTTGATTCAAAATTACAGCAGGCGCATCACCTTCTCCACGTTTAATGGGTCATTTGCCATTCATAACATAACACGTGAAGACGAAGGTCTGTATCGGCTGTTCATCAACCAGAAAACAGTCGCAGTGCAGGCAGTTTGGGTGAGAGTAATAGGTACGTTCACTGAACTGATTACAGCTGCATTGCATTGCTTTTAGACATTCACGTTTTGGTGGTGATGTCTTTAGTGGTTTAAACAAATAATTACTGCAAAAACAGCAGCTGTGGAATTTCCTAAAGGGAGATACCCCTCTGTCTCTGGAAATACAGTCAGATGAAACCTCTCCCACCCCACCACCACCGTGTTCCAAACTATACTGAGTCCAGGCAAAGAAGAGGAGGCCAATTCCCAACGTCAGCCAGTGGCAGTTCACTTGACTGTGTTAGTCCACTTCCAGAGAGTTCTTCCATAACCACACATTGTCAGAACAAAAAGAACGGGTTTGTATCCCTTATCCAAGGAAGGATGAGCTGGCATTCAGTAGGGTCCAGAGGGGGTTCATGAGAATGATTCAGGGAATGAGGAGTTAATGTATGAGGAGTATCTGATGGCTTAGGGCCTGTATTCACTGGAGTTTAGAAGAATAAAGGGGATGCATTTGACAATGTTCCACACGGTAGGCTTATTCAGAAAGTCAGAAGGCATGGGATCCAGGGAAGTTTGGCCAGGTGGATTCAGATTTGGCTTGCCTGCAGAAGGCAGAGGGTCATGGTGTAGGGAGAACATTCAGATTGGAGGGTTGTGACTAGTGGTGTCCCACAAGGATCTGTTCTGGGACCTCTACTTTTTGTGATTTTTATTAATGACCTGGATGTGGGGGTAGAAGGGAGGGTTGACAAGTTTGCAGACGACACAAAGGTTGGTGGTGTTGTGGATAGTGTAGAGGGTTGTCGAAGATTGCAGAGAGACATTAATAGGATGCAGAAGTGGGTTGAGAAGTGGCAGATGGGGTTCAACCCAGAGACGTGTGAGGTGGTACACTTTGGAAGGACAAACTCTAAGGCAGAGTACAAAGTAAATGGCAGGATACTTGGTAGTGTGGAGGAGAGGAGGGATCTGGGGGAACATGTCCACTGATCCCTGAAAGTTGCCTCACATGTTGATAAGCTTATGGGGTGTTAGCTTTCATAAGTCGAGGGATAGAATTTAAGAGACGTGATGTAATGATGCAGCTCTATAAAACTCTAGTTAGGCCACACTTGGAGTACTGTGTCCAGTTCTGGTTGCCTAACTACAGGAAGGATGTGGAAGTATTGGAAAGGGTACAGAGGAGATTTACCAGGATGCTGCCTGGTTTAGAGTGTATGGATTATGATCAGAGATTAAGGGAGATAGGGCTTTACTCTTCGGAGAGAAGGAGGATGAGAGGAGACATGATAGAGGTGTACAAGATATAAAGAGGAACAGACAGAGTGGACAGCCAGCACCTCTTCCCCAGGGCACCACTGCTCAGTACAAGAGGACAAGAGGATAGAAAACTGGTTGGCAGATAGAAAGCAAAGGGTAGTGGTGAATGGGTGTTTCTCGGAATGGCAGGTGGTGACTGGTGGGGTGTCACAGGGCTCGGTATTGGGACCACAGCTATTTACAATTTACGTCAACGATTTGGATGAAGGCATTGAAAATAACATCAGCAAATTTGCTGATGATACTAAGCTGGGTGGCAGGGTGACATGTGATGAGGATGTTAGGAGAATTCAGGGTGACTTGGATAGGCTGGGTGAGTGGGCAGAAACTTGGCAGATGGCGGTTAATGTGAATAAGTGTGAGGTTATCCACTTTGGGAGTAAAAACAGGAAGGCAGATTATTATCTGAACGGTGTAGAGTTAGGTAAGGGAGAAATACAAAGAGATCCAGGAGTCCTTGTTCATCAGTCACTGAGGGTGAATGAGTAAATGCAGCAGGCAGTGAAGAAGGCTAATGGAATGTTGGCCTTTATTACTAAGGGAATTGAGTACAAGAGCAAGGAAATCCTCTTGCATTTGTACAGAGCCCTGGTGAGACCACACCTGGAGTATTGTGTACAGTTTTGGTCTCCAGGGTTAAGGAAGGACATCCTGGCTGTAGAGGAAGTGCAGCGTAGATTCACGAGGTTAATTCCTGGGATGTCTGGATTGTCTTACGCAGAGAGGTTAGAGAGACTGGGCTTGTACACGCTGGAATTAAGGAGATTGAGAGGGGATCTGATTGAAACATATAAAATTATTAAGGGATTGGACAAGATAGAGGCAGGAAATATGTTCCAGATGCTGGGAGAGTCCAGTACCAGGGGGCAGGGTAGGTCATTTAGGACAGATTTAAGGAAAAACTTCTTCTCCCAGAGAGTTGTGGGGGTCTGGAGTGCACTGCCTCGGAAGGTAGTGGAGGACAATTCTCTGGATGCTTTCAAGAAGGAGCTAGATAGGTATCTTATGGATAGGGGAATCAAGGGATATGGAGACAAGGCAGGAACCGGGTATTGATAGTAGATCTCAAAATGGTGGTGCAGGCTCGTAGGGCCAAATGGTCTACTTCTGCACCTATTGTCTATTGTCTATTGACATGGCTTTAAGGTAAGGGGAGGGAAGTTCAAGGGCGATATTAGAGGAAGGTTTTTCACTCAGAAAGTGGTTGGTGTGTGGAATGCACTGCCTGAGTCAGTGTTGGAGGCAGATACTCTAGTGAAGTTTATGAGGCTACTAGACAGGTATATGGATGAATTTAAGGTGGGGGGTTATATGGGAGGCAGGGATTGAGGGTTGGCACAACATTGTGGGCTGAAGGGCCTGTAATGGCTGTAGTATTCTATGTTCTATCTCATTGAAACCTATCAAATACTGATAGGCCTAGTTAGAGTGGACATGGAGTGGATATTTCCTTTAGTGGGGGGAGTCTAGAACCAGAGGGCACAGCCTCAGAATTTAAGATTGCCCCTTTGGAACAGAGATGAGGAGGAATTTCTTTAGAAGGGTGGTGAGTCTGTGGAATTCATTGCCATAGACAGCTGTGGAGGCCATAGCTGGGTACATTTAAAGCAGAAGTTGATAGTTGTCAAAGGTTGCAGGAAGATGGCGGGAGAATGGGGTTGAGAGAGAAAAATGAATCAGCCATGATGGCGTGGTGGAACAGACTTGATGGGCTGAATGGCTTAATTCTGCTCCAATGTCTTATGGCCCAAATCAATTCTCCATGTGGCTTCCCAAGAACACAGGTTGTGTGAGTTATTATAACTTATTTTAAATTTCAAAAATAGATTTTATTCATCATGATCATATATATAGTGGATTTTGGTTAATTGGGGCATCGGCAATTGAGACAGCTGCTTCTTTGGGACAAAGAACAAAAACTAACTGACAAAGCAGCTGAGATTCCCTTCATTGATTTGGGACACTATGCTGCTTAATTGGGACAGGAGGGTGCGGTCGAACAGTTTCTAACTAGGGTTAGATGTGCGCACACGTGTAACAGTTCGACACCACACCATGCTTAGAATGAACAAGTTTTGAATAGCGTCAATCGTGTGTGCTTGTGTTCAAAAAGCAGTGACTTTTGTCCTTGACGAGGGCTCTGTTGGTTTGGGGTCAACCAAGGATGTTCTGTCCAACATCTCTGGATACAGAAGCCATGAAATACTTACTTGCAGCAGCTTCTCAGGCCAGGTCACAAATGTCACAGGGCAAAAACATGATTTACCCAAAACACAAGGGATTCTGCAAACACAAGGAAATCTGCACATGCTAGAAATTCAAGCAACACACACAAAATGTTGGTGAAATGCAGCAGGCCAGGCAGCATCTACAGGGAGAAGCAGTGTCAACGTTTCTGAAAAGGAAGATAGTAAGAGATTTGAAAGTAGGAGGGGAGGGGAAAATGCAAAATGATAGGAGAAGACTGGAGGGGGTTTTCTCCCTCTGTCGATCTCTGCCCATCACTCTGTCTGTTCTCCATCTCCCTCTGGTGCTCCCGTCCTTTCTTTCTCCCTAGGCATCCCATCCCATGATCCTTTCCCTTTCTAGCTCTGTGTCCCCTTTACCAATCACTTTTCTGGCTCTCAGCTTCACCCCACCCCCTCCGGTCTTCTCCTATCATTTCACATTTTCCACTCCCCCACCTACTTTCAAATCTCTTACTATCTTTCCTTTCAGTTACTCCTGACAAAGGGTCTCAGACCGAAACGTCGACAGCGCTTCTCCTTAGAGATTCTGCAGATGCTAGAAGTCCAGAGGAATGCACGCAAAGTGCTGGAGAAACTCAGCAGGTCAAGTAGCATATAAGAAGAGGAAATAACTATTGACACGTTGGGCTGAGACCTGACACAAAAAGTAGCTTCAATGGGGAGGGACCCCGTGTTAATATTTCAGGTTGTCCCCTCGTGGAGCTGAAATTCTAGCTCTCTTTCTCTCTCCATGGGTGTTGTCTAATCTGCTAGATATTTCCAGCTCTTTTGGTTTTATTTCTGATTTCCAACATTAGCAGTATTTTCTTTAGCATTAGGAAGAAGGAAATCTAGGACTTGCGTTGAGCCACAAGTTGGCATCATCTTCTGATGTTAATGGAAAGGGAGGGCTGTCACAACGGGCGTACGAGTTTGTAAACTAGACTAAGTTTTCATAAGTTATTAGCATACTCTCTGTTGCCACTTTATTAGGTACACCTGTACGCCTGCTTGTTAATGCAAATATCTAATCAGCCAATCACAGTTTATAGAACATTGTACAGGTCCTTTGGCTCAAAATGTTCTGCTGAAACTTTAACCTACTCTAGTATCAAGCTGACCCTTTCCCCCTGACATAAACCTCCATTCTGCATTCATCCAAGTGTTTATTTAATAGTCACTTTCACTGTCCCTAATGGATCAGCTTCTACTGCCACCCCGGCTGCACGTTCCACTCAGCTACCGTTCTGTGTAAAAAAAAAGAAAGAAAAAGAGATTCCTTCCTCTGGCATCTGCTAACTTTCCTCCAAACACCTCCCTCATATTATACCCCCCCCCCCCTTTCATATAAGCAGTTTCCACTTCGTCCCTCTGCTAGCCTGCAGGTCACTTTTGGGCAAGATGTAGCACTCGCTTCGTGCACCCCCCACCCCGGATCAGGGTCACCTGAAGCCATGGGAGCGGGTGGTGGATGGTCGATCAGCAGCGGGTATCATGGCTGGGGTCACTCATCCTGTAAAGACACTGCCCAGAAGAAGCCAATGGCAAACCACTTCTGTAGAAAAAAGATTTGCCAAAAACAGTCATGATTGTGGGAAGGCCACGATTGCCCACGTCAAATACAATGATGTTGAGTCAAGGGAGAATCAGTGTCATTTTGCTTCTGTATTCTGAGCCAACTGGCTGCAAGTGACAAGTTTTCAAAACATTACTGAGATCTGTGATAACATATGATGGTCTGGTGTGCTCGAGTTTCAATGGTATCATGTGTTAATGAGTCAGAATGAAATCAGTGAACTTATTAACTTTCTGGAAACATAATTGTTTAACCCCAGTGTAAAATTAGTAGGTGCAAAAATCCCTTAAAAATGTATTCATTCAAAGGCCATAGGACCATAGACATAAGAGCAGAATTACACCATTTGGCCCATCGAGTCTGCTCTGTCACTCTATCACAGCTAATTCCTTATCCCTCACAGCCCCATTCTACTTCTTTCTCCACATAAACTTTGACGCCCTGACTAATCCAGAAACTCACAAACTCCACTTTAATTGTTGCAATGCTTCAGCATCAAAGCAATTACATCCTTGCTTTTATATTCTAATCCTCTTGCAACAGAAGCCAAGACACGGGCATCCTGTGTGATGATCGGGCTGAGGCACTGCTGCAGTGTCAGTGTAAAGTTTTTCAAGTACTTCTCCCAGTTGCCCCATTGTTCCAAGTGGGGATGAAACACCTGGTCATGTTTTACAGAGAGCAGAGCATTTCAGAATTTTGTGGACAATATTGTTCTGACAATGATTAATCTGTAAAAACCACTTTTACGGATAAATCGTTGCAGCTATTTCAAAGTATTCATGTTTTGAAGCACACGAGATTCTGTGAAAGCTGGAAATCCAGTGAAATTGATGAAAAGTCTTGGTCAGAAACATGGACTGGAAACGTCTCAGCCCGTCCTTACACATTTAAAATCCCCCTTACCCAAGTTTTTCACCCTAACTAGAGAGGACCAACTTTTTCCCATGAATTCACTGAACTACGGTGTTCCCAAAGATTTCATCCGCCCCACCACTTCCCCATCCTTGTACCCTTTGAAGAGTCAAGTACTGACCCTCTCTCACAGAACTCTCTGCACACCGCTTCAAAGACCTCTGTGAAGTTCTAAGTATTAACAACGTACCATGTACAACCATGAGATTTATTTTCTTGCAGGCATTTACAGGAAAAGCAAATAGAATCTATGAAAAAACATTCATAAATCTTTTACAAATTCTACCCCATCTTAGACTATTCCACTAAGGCAATTCCAGCCAATACTGGGAAAGTTGAAATCCTACACGTGGTCAGTGTCTCGGCTGATAGTGAGACCAGAAGGGTATGGAACGAAGGAGCAGGATTAGGCCATTTAGCCCATCACGATTGCTTCACCATTCAATCATAAAAACATAAGAGATAGGAGCAGAATTAGGTAGGTCATCCCCCCATCAGTTGCTTTGCCATTCTACCATGGCTGATTTATTTTTCCTCTCAACCCCATAACCTGATTCTAATTCTAATTCCAATTCCTGCTGCACTTACATCCTTTTATGATCTGCTCTTCTAATTCCCACTGACCACTGAGAAGCCCACGGCAGACAGAGCCTTGATCAAAGTGAGGACACAGTGACCGAGTTACGCAGTGGGCCCTGTTTGAACCCAGTGCATATAAATGCATGTATCTGACTCAGATAAGACCTCAGTGGTGGAGAGAGTGAGAATGAAAACATCAGGTTGGCAAAATGATCTTGGTATTACTCAAACCTGTCATCTTCTGATGACTTTGCGTCAAATATCCAGGGAGGCCACTGGTTGAAAATGCTACGCAAACAAATTAGGAAGCTGCCCCTTCCTCATTCCTAAATTCGATTCAGATAACTTCATTGGCCAATCCCGCAGGAATATCCTTCCTCATCCCCAAGGGAGGATATGCCGTAGGCTCCCTCGGGATGCCACATTACAGTACTGCACGTGTCTTAAACACTCTTTCTAATCAGCAGTGCAACACACCCTCTGACACATCTGCAAGTTATTGTAGCCTGTAACATTAAACCACCGGGCCTGGCATTCCCTAATCACCAGAATCGGAATCAGACTTGCTATCACTGACATATGATGGAAAATTTGTTGTTCTCTGGTAGCAGTAAAGGACAAAGACATAAATTACTATAGATTTTAACAATAAATAAACAGTGCAAATAAAGTTATAATATATAACATAAAGTGTTCATGGACCAGTTAGAAATTTGATGATGAGAGGGAAGTGGGGGGGGGGGGAGGAAAGAGTTGTTTCTGAATCATTTAGTGTGGTCCTTCAGGGCCCTGTACCTTCTCCTTAATGGTAATATCCTTATTGATGGATGCTGTCTTCCTGATGCACCATCTCTTGAAGATGTCCTTAATAGCCAAAAGATCATAAGACAGAGGAGCAGAATTAGGCCGTTCAGCCCATTGAATCTGCTCTCTCATTCCACCATGACTGATTTATTAATCCTCTCAACTCCATTCACCTACCTTCTCCCTGTACCCCTTCACTAATTAGCCATAATTAATCAAAAGCCTGTCAACCAGCTTTAAGTATAGCCCACAGATATTTGTGCAAATGAATGCCCTCTGATTAAAGTAATTCCTCTTCATCTCTTTTCTAAAGGACATCCCTCTATTTTGAAGCTGCACCCTCTGGTCCTAGAATCACCCACTCTAGGAAACCTCCTCCCTACATCCCCTCTATCCAGGCCTTTCAAGATTTGATAGGTTTCAACGACATTCCGTAACATTCTTCTAAACTCCAGCAATTACAGGCCCAGAACAGTCCTCATGCATTAACCCTTTCATTCTCATGATCCTCTTCTGGACTCTGTCTAATGCTTGCACATCTTTTCTTAAATAAGAGGCCCAAACCTGTTCACAGTACTCAAAGAACTGTCTTAACAATGACTTATAAAGCCGTAGCACTGCATCCTTGCTCTTGAATTCCAATCCAGTGAAAATGATTGCTCTTCCTTTCCTTCCTACTGACGCAACCTGCAAGCCAACCTTCAGGGAATCCTGCATAAGGACTCCCATGTCCTTCTGCACCTCGGATTTCTGAATGGTTTTCTCCATCTAGAAAATAGACTATGCCTTTATTCCTTCTACAAAAATGCATGACCACACCCTTCTCTACACTATATTCTACCTGCCACTTCTTTACCCATTCTCCCAATCTGTCTAGGTCCTACTGCAGAATCCCTGCTTCTTTAACACTACCTGCCTAGCTTTGTATCATCTGCAAATCTGGCAATAAAGCCATCAATTCCATCATCCAAACCATTGACATATAACATGAAATGAAACCAGCTGCCAACAAGAGTAGACCCTCTTTATTCCCACTCTTTACCTCCTGCTAGTCAACCAATCTTCTATCTATGCTAGTATCTTTCCTGGAACACTGTGGGCTCTTACCTTGTTAACTAGCCCATGTGCAGCAGTTCGTTAAAGGCCTTCTGAAAATCAAGTAAACAACATCAATTGACTCTCCTGCCTGTTAATTCCTTTAAAAACTGCCAACATTTTTGCTACACAAGATTTCACTTTAACAAAACCCATGCTGACTTTGGCCTATTTATTCATGTGCCTCCGCTTACCCTGAAGCCACATCCTTAATAACGCATCCAACATCTTTCCAACCACTGAAGTCAGGGTAACTGACCTTTCTCTGCATCCTTCCCATCTTGAAGTGACATCTGCAATCTTCCAGTCTCTGGAACCATTCCTGAATGTACTGATTCTCGAAAGATTGATATGAATGCCTCCACAGTTACTTCAGCTACCTCTATCACTACCCTGTGATGTACACCATCTAGTCCAGGAGACTTCTCTACTTTCAGATCTTTCAGCTTCCCAAGGATCTTCTTCTTCACAATAGCAATTTTACTCACTCGGCCCAGTGACACTCCCAAATTTCTGTCATACTGCTCATCTCTACCAAAGTGAAGGTGATGCAAAATACTTATTAAGTTTGTTCACAGTTTCTTTCTTTCCCTTTACAACCTCACCAGTATCATTTTCGAGTGGTCTGATATCCACTCTAGCCTCTTTTATTCTTTATATATCCAGGAGAAAAATGGTATCCTCTTTTAAATTATTGGCTAGCTTACCTTAATATTTCATCTTTTCTGTTTTTTTTAGTTGCCTTCTGTTGGATTTGAAAAGCTTCCCAATACTTGAACTTCACACTAATTTTCATATATTATATGCCCTCTCTTTAGTGTTTATGTTGCCTTTGACATCCAATGTCAGCCATGTATCATCCTCCCTTTGGAATAATTCTTCATCTTTAGGATGATTCTATCCTGCGTCTTCTGAATTGCCCTCAAAATTCCAGCCACTGTTGTGCTGCTGTCGTTCGAATTACTCCACAGTAAAGCTGATATATCTAACTTGCCCTTCTCCAACTCAAACTGCAGGGTGAATTATATTATATTATGATCACTACCTCCTAAAGGGTTCTTTACCTTAAGCTCCCTAATCAACTCTGGTTCATTACACAACACTCAATCAGCTTTGCATTTCCCCCAGGGGGTGCATCCACAAGCTGCTCTGAAAAACCATCTCATAGACTTTCTATAAATTCCCTCTCACTAACCTGATTTTCCAAATCTACCTGCGTAATGAAATCCTCCGCGACGATAGTAACATCAGCCTTTTTGCAAGGCTTTTCTATCTCTCATCGTAATTTGTTTTCCACATTCTGGCTACTGTTCAGAGGCCTGAATATAACTCCCACAGGGTCCTTTTGCCCTTGCAGTTTCTTAACACTATGCACAAAGATTCTACACTTCCCAATTTTATGTCATTTTCTAGGGATTTGATTTCATTTTTTACTGACAGAACCACCCTGCCCCCTTTGCCTTCCTGCCTGTCCTTTTGATACAACGTGCATCCTTAGGTATTAAATGCCCAACTGTGATCTTCTTTCACGCCATAACTCAGTAATGCGTACACCGTCAATCCTGCCAATCTCTAACTGGGCTACAAGGGCATCTACCGTGTTCCGTATACAGTGTGTATTCAAATGTAATACCTTCAGTCCTTTTGAATATGCCTCTAAGTTAAACTTCAACTCATCCCACTGACTGCAATTTTGCCCTGCCCTGAAATCGGAAAACCTGCCCCCTGCACCAGTTCCTGAGATACAGCACAGAAATGGCCATTCCCAGCCCTTCCAGCCGTGCCAACAGCAGCCTCCAATTTAACGCTTCCCTAATCATAGGACAGTTTACAATGACCAATCCACCAACCGGTCGGTACATCTTTGAACTATGGGAGGAAACCGGAGCACCTGGAGGAAACCCACACGGCCACTGGGAGAACACACAAACTCCTCACAGGCAGCAGTGGGAATTGAGACAGAGTTTCCACGATTGCAATGATACCAAAATCCCATATGCTAAAACACACTCTCAGCCCATCCATCTTACCCGTGAGGGCCCTGGCATTTAAAGTAGATGCTGAACCTGCCAGTCCTGCCTGCTCTCCCCATAGGACTTGCTGCTTCAGTTCTCTACGAATCAGCCATTCTGTCCCCACGTCAGCCGCTCTACTCACAACACCCCCACCCCACTGTACTGCCCATTGTTAGAGCACTTCCTTCATTGCAGAGTCAAATGGTGAGATTTCATTACTAATGAGACCCTCTATTGGTTGAGTTCAAACATTGATGTTGTGTGGCGGCTGTCTGCATGATATGCAAGCCAGGGCAGTATGATATGGAACAGTGGAGACCGATACCGTTGGCCCCAGCGTCTTCACAAGAGTTACCAGTCAGCATTGAACTCAACACCTTAGGGACTCTAGCTCCAGATTTTTCATCTGGGTTTACTCCTGAAGCCTTCCCCATGAGTGGGTATAGCCGCAAGGTGGCAGAGGTTTGAGATCAGAGTGTTCCTTCTCCTGGATGAGCTGCCAACCGTGGCTGATGAGCCCCATCTGCCAAACAGTACTGATAAACATTGGGATATTTTAACTGACTTGTCTGTATTTTTCCCCATTAGATAAACTCTCAGCAGTTTCTTTGAGGAGTAACTCGAACTCGCTGGGTGATACCATCCAGCTCAGCTGCAACATCAGTGGATACCCACATCAGTATCAGTGGCGGAAAGACGGAGGGGGGATCAGCCCACGTCACCAGCTAGTAAACGGGAACAGAGTCCTCGTCATCCCAGGGGCCTCGAGTGCTGACTGTGGAACGTACACCTGTATTGCAACGAATCCTGTCAGCTCCGTCCAGATAAGTCACAGCCTGACTATTTATGGTGAGTTTGACTTGTGACTGACATTTTGAGAGTAAACGTTACGTTGGCACCCAGCCATTGCAAGCTCACTGTGACAGTAGGAGCAGCCAAGCCAGAACTGGAGTTGAAATTGAAAAGGTTGACAGAGTGAAGGAGGAAAGCTGCCTTCCTTTGGCTGGGATGTCATTGGGGAACCACTGTTAACCAGAGGCTGTCCCTTGGAGAGTGTTAAGATCAGTCTGGGGTATCCTGCCTCCTACGCCATTCGAGGTTCTTGTGCTCAATACAATACCTGGGAATAGTGCACCAGCTGTGACATTGTCTAACAGCTTGTCTTCTTTATCAGAGTCATAAAGCACTACAGCACAGCCTGTCTGGTTCATGCCAAGCTGTTACTCTGCCAAGACCCATCGACCTGCAGCTGGACTATAGCCATCCACTTACCCAAACTTCACTTACATTTTGAAATCAACCCTCGCCCTCCATTTGCCAATTCCGTTGACAGCCAGTTCCACACTCTCTTCACCCTCTGTGAAGAAGTTCCCCCTCAAGCTCTCCTTCCACATTTCACCTTTATGCCATGACCTTTAGTTCTAATCTCACCCAATCTCAGTGAAAAAGCCACCTTGCATTTATCCACTCGATACCCCTCAAAATTTTTTATACCTCTATCAAATCTCCCCTCATTCTCCTATGCTCTAGGGAATAATGTCCTAACATATTCAGTCTTTCTCTATAACTCAGGATCTCAAGAAATGACACCGTTTTGTAAATTTTCTCTGTACTCTTTCAATCTTCTCTCTGTACTCTTTCAAAAATATTCCTAAAACATCAAATGAGGGACTTCAGCCTCCTCTATCTCCTACCCAAAGGAAGTAATGAGAAGGGATCTTGTCCCAGATGGTGCAGGTCCTTAACGATGGATGCTACCTTCTTGAGATATTTTGTCTATTGTGTTCACTTCAGCCACACTTCCGGATGAAGTTGAGTTTCTGGAGAGGGCAGTTGATGTATCTGGGCCTCTGCTTGAGTGAGGTCAGAAGAATGAGGGGAATTCTCATTGAAACCAACCCAACATAAAAGGCCTGAAGAGAGTGGACCTTTATTTTTCCAGCATCTGCACATTTTCTTGTGTTTGTAGTTAATCAGAATGGTAGTAATTTCATTTGTTCATTATGTGGAGCATCGTACGATGTCGGTGATCATGGTCTTTCCATGACCATGATTGCTCTTGGCAATTTTTTCTGCTAAACTGATTTGCCATTGCCTTCTTCAGGGCAGTGTCTTTACAAGATGGGTGACCCCAGACATTATCAATACTCTTCAGAGTTAGCCTGCCTGGTGTCAGTGGTTGCAGAACTAGGACTTGTGATATCCACCACCTGCTCCCATGGTTTCACATGACCCTGAACGGGGCAGGTGCTACACCTTGCCCAGGGTGACCTGCAGGCTAGCAGAGGAAGAAATGCCCAGTCAACTGTTTACTCTTTTCCATTGCGGCAGATTGGGGTCTTGTTTAATTAACTATTTTTTTAAGCATGTGTTAATACTATTTTTTTACTTGCAGGTATTCCGCCAGTTCAGATTATCGCCATTATGCTTGGGACTGCAGGTCTGTTGTTCTTTGGAGTGAATGTCCTTGGATCTATTGCATTCTGTACCTTTAAGTGCATGTCAGAGCAAGGTATGTGGCAATGTTCAAATCCAATTTAAAATGTAAACTGGTGGTACCTCTGTAAGGTTTGGCTTATTGATGTCAACCTTCTAGGAAAAGCTAATGATTTGGCTGATCGACAATTCAGCCTCACCTTCTCCCTTGTCCCTGTGGAATCCACAGATGGCTATGGAGGCCAAGTCTTTAGGTGTTTTAAAGTGGAAATTGATAGGCTCTTGATTTTTAAGGTTACAGCAGAGTGGAGGAGAATGGGGTTGGGAAGGATAATGAAACAGCCATGCGGGAATGTTGGAGCAGACTCAATGGGCCAAATGGTTTAATACTTTTCCTATATCTTTTAGTATTGTGTCATTTAACTGCTCTAACTTCCTGCGCTGTTGTGAAGTTTGCTCGTGATCAAAGCTAAGTAGGTGGAGGTTAGACAGAAGGGGTGATGCTAACAGACTGGAAAGTAGAAGGGGACATGACAGTGGTAAAATCGTTGGCAAAATAGAGCGGCTTTGACCCAGACAGTAAGCTGGGTCTTCAGTCAGCTTGCTGGAGCTGCAGTGAGATTTTCGGATTTGCTCATTCTGGGTCCCAGGGAACACAGTTGAGGTTTTCCATGGGGAGCAGCCATGGTATAGGGTGGTATTGGTTTCAGAGGGGATTATCACATCTGAAGAGGGTGTGAATTAGCATTCAAAGCAGGAACTGCGGAGCTGAATTTGTACTTGAAGTGGGGAAGAGTAGAACATAGAATATAGCACAGTACAGACCCTTCAGCACAAGATGTTGTACCAACTTTTTAACCTACCCCTAGATCAATCTCACTCTTCCCTCCTGCACAACCCTCCATTTCTCACATCCATATGCCTATCTATGAGTCTTTAAATGTCCCTAATGCTATTGCCTCCAACACCATCTCTGGCAGTGTGTTCCATACACTCACCACTCTGTGTAAAAATAAACTAACTAACTACTTTCTTCCAATCTTTATGTAAAGAAACAACAGAGAAACAGGTCCTTCCAGCTCATCAGTCCTGTGCCACCCAATTACACACATGCAGCCAGTTAACCCCTAGGCCTTTGGAATGTGAGAGGCAGCTGGAGCACCCGAAGGGCACCTAGGCAATCATGGGGAGAGCATACAAACTCCTTACAGACAGTGGCAGGAGTTGAACCCGAGTCACTAGCGCAGTAAAGGGCATCACGTTAACCGCTTCACTACCATGTCAATCACATTAAAAGTATGTCCTCTCATATTAGACAGTGCCACCCTAGGGGAAAAAGGTGTTTGTTGTCCACTCTGTCTACCCCTCTTATTATCTTATACACTCCTGTCATGCAAAGGGAAGCCCCTAGCAAACTCTTACAATTTGTCCCCAATTCCAAACAGCATCCTGGTAAATCTCCTCTGCACCCTCTCTAAAGCTTCCATAACCTTCCTATAATGAGATGACCAAAACTGAACACAATGTCCAAGTGTGGTCTAACAAGTGTTTTATGGAGCTGCACTGTTGACTTGCAGCTCTTGAACTCCTACCCCTTTCTAACAAAGGTCAACACACCATCCACCTTTCTTAACCACCCTATTGATTATTTTGGAGGGGGTTTTGGCCAGTAAAAGGAGTGGAGTTTCGAGGGAATACAGGTTGGAGTGGAGAGTAAAAAGAGGTGGCGATTCAGCACCATTCAAAGATCAAAGTAAAAGTTATTATCAGAGAACACACATCACCACATACGGTCCTGATTTTTTTACCTGCGGGCATACTCAGCAAATCTATAGAACAGTAACTGTAAACAGGATCAATAAACAACAAATTGTGCAAATGCAAATGTATATAAATAAATGGCAATAATGAGAGCATGAAATAACGTCATTAACTGTGGGAACACAAGGAATAGAATGAGTGTAGTTGAAAATGAATGCTGCTTTTCTATGGCAACGTTTCATGTAGAAGTTGTTACGAGGATCACCCCTTGGAATAATGATCAGTGAGGCATTGAGAATACGTATTTCCCAACAAGTAACTTCTATTGTTTCAACTAACAAAAGCACGTGGGTTCACAAACTAACTACCTGTATGCACCACACTAGAATACCACACCCTCCGTGAACAGTGAAAGTGATTGCCCAGGAAAGGTGTCAGTGAGCCCCCTCATTGGTGTTCCAGTGTCCAAATATTTCTGAATTGGGTGGGAACACAGTCTCACCTCCAGCCAGATCCAGCACTGGATCACCCAAACTGTACCTGCCATGCATCCTGTAGACCTGTTATGGGGCAGAGCACTGAAGATTTAATTCATGTGTCCTGTACTTCTGTTACAGGGCAGGGCTGACTGCACATTTAATGCTTGTGTTCATTCCTCTGCAGAATCTCGTGGGAAACTATATCTCTTCTTAATGTGGATGATTTCCTGGCACATTCCGTCTCTCCTTGTCATTCAGTTGGCGCTCATTTCCTGGAGTATTGTTGAAGGTAGGTGCAGGGCTCTTGATGAGAAACATGACAATGGGTTCCTGATGGGTGTATGGAAGTTCAAAGAATGGGGCTGGTGGGCTTGCATGAAAGACAGAGATCAGGGCCCCAGTGAGTATGAAGGGATTGTGGGAAATAGGGATCCAATGAGTTTAGAGGGAATGAGGTGATTGGAAACCTGGTAGGTTTAGAGCAGGGGTCCCCACCCTGGGATCCACTGTCCCTCGTTTAAAGGTAGGGGTCCATGGCATCAAAAAGATTGAGAACTCCTAGTTTAGAGGGAACATGGTGATCAAAGATCTGAGGGATTCAAGAAATGAGGCGGAGTGGAACAGGACTGCTGTGGATTTGGAGCAAACATGGATAATGGGCAACCAATGGAATTAGAGGGAATGGGAATCCGGTTTGTTTACAGGGAATGGTGAAGGATACGTGACAAGGATTGGTTTTAGAAAGTGAGGCTCCACTTCACGGGACACAGAACAATGCACGTGGAAGCTGGGGGTGGGAGGGAAGAGTTCCATCTGGACTCCTGTCCCATCAGAAAGGGTTGACACTGTTATCACAAGGGCCAGGAAATGCTGCGCAACTGAGTGAGCCAATTCTGCAGTTACTGGAAATCCAGAGTAGCACACACAAAATGCTGGAGGAACTCAGCTGATCAGGAACTGTTGATGCAAAGGAAAAAGAGGCAATGTTTCAGGCTGAGTCCCTTCTTCCGAGATGGGTTAATTTTGGTCGATTGTGATGATTGATTGCTGAAGAGAGTTTCAGGAAATATCAGGGCCTGGTAAATAACTAGGTTAGGACTGAGTTGGAAAAGATGGGTGAGCAAAATTTAAGAGCAGGAAAACTGCTTATAGTGAGTGGCTCAAATATTCTTTAGGGAAAAGCGAAGGGAACACAGGAACGAATCACAAGCTGAGGGAAGGTGAAAAGCAAAGCTTGGCCTGCATTTGTTCATTCAAATCGGATCATTATGCATTGAGCAGAACAAGGTTAAAAAAAACAGAATGCAGAATAAAATGTAACACGAAGAGAAGAAAGTGCAGAGCCGGTAGACAATAAGGTGCAAGGTCATAACAAGATAGAACGGGAGGTCATCTTGTCCTTCCTGTATCTTATTCTGTTAAGTACCATGAGATCTCCCGCCTAACAGTTGTTACATCTCTCTCCAGGTATTGTCACTCTAACAATAATTATTTTATTTGCTGCATCTCTCCTGCTGTTGTTCATGCCTGTACTAGGAAAGATTAACAGTGGTCTGGAACATTGTGGTAAGCTGCAGATTATTTATTGTGATAAAACAAAAAAATGTCGGTGTCAGCAATGAAGCAATGTCCTCTAAATCCTTGCACCATCTGTCGTTGACAGTTTCCGTGGCTGTACCGCTTAGTGGACTTCTTATGATCTGCTTATCCAATTACATCCTGAAGGAAAAGTTTCACCAGTTGAGTAAGTTCACCCTCATTACCATTCCTACCGATGAAAACCACAGCATTCACATCTGGGTAATGCGGGAAATAGGGATCCTGTGGGTTTAGCAATGGGGTGGTGTTCTTTGACCCACCAGATCTCTGCATATTATTTGACCCTGCGTGGACCACGAGCTTTAGATCACCACTGGGCTCAGAGATCCCTTCATACCGATCCATGGGTTTAGACACCATCTCCAATCCCTGCAGTAGGTCACCAGTCCCAGGTCCCAGCCCAAGAGCAAGGTGAATGACTTGGGAATCGCTGGTTGATTCATCAGTCTGTTGTCACCTGTTTACCCTGCCTTCCCTTCTGCCACAGACAAATGAGATTTTATTGAGATTTAAGACCCCAGTTTCAGCTGGAATAGAATCATCTTGGAGTGTTTTTAAAGTCAATTCTGGGTGGAACCCAGAACAGCAAGTGTAAAATAGTCCATTTCCAGAATGAAACTTCAACAGGCTGTCTTCACAAGGGAGTTCACACGCACACTCTCCAGCTTGGAGGCTGCCCTCTAAACCCAGGCTCTGTGTCAGCTGAGCTCAGATTGAGATAAACCAGTGGCCTCCGGCCATACAGGACAAGGTGGGGCTGCAGAGGCTGTGAGCGGACAGGAGCTGTTGGAACTCGGCCAGCCGGGCATCATCTATGGAGGGCAATACATGCAGGATTTCTGAGGGGCCCCGGGCTGAAACATCGACTGTTTATTCCCGTGCATAGATGTTGTCAGATGTGCTGAGTTCCTCCAGCATTTTGTGTGTGCTGCTAAAGTTTTTCAGCCTCTAGTGCAGAATCCCTTGTATTTGCTGTTTTGAATGGAACACCGATGTCTGGCGGGCAGCTTTGGAACGGCAAGGCAACTTCCATTTAAGGAAGATATCCAGATAAGGGCGTAAAGAAGACAAGAAATGTTGAAAAATAACACTGGTTAGGAAAGAGTCATAGGGTAAAATGTGAAGCTATATTGTCCTTCTAGGCCATCTGTGGTTAAGATGAAACAAAGTAGTGTTTGCAATTGTGACTCATATTGATGTTAAGGTAAGGTGCGTGTGGCTGGCTAGATGTGCGGGAGGGTTGAAGACATACTTACATGGCAGGGAACAGATGGTGATCAGGATGGCCTAGGATCCAGGATGGGGCTATCCCATTGCGCTCCGGGTGTGCTGATGCCTGCGATATCCCCAAATGCGGGGTACTCGACTGCATAATTTGTGGCAGTGGGGGACTGCGGTCGCGCTCTCCCGATTCAAAAAACATAGAGCTATTCTGTGGACATTAGTCTGTCTGTAGCCATTTTGCTACCCATTAATTTACGTTACTGCTTCCGCGTAATAGGCCAATCAGTGGTATAAGGTACTCCTTCCCTCTGCTAGCCTTCTTGCACCCTTGGACAAAGCTTATCCTCCCCCACCCTGATCAAGATTAGAGATAGTTTTAGAGGTTAATTAGGCCATTCAACTCAGTGGGCCATGGGCAGCAACTCTGCATATCACAAGCAATGCACACAAAATGTTGGGGGAAACTCAGCAGGCCAGGCAGCAGCTATGGAAAAGAGTACAGTCAACTTTTTGGGCCAAGACCTTTCAGCACGAGTGGTATCACAAGGCCTGTCTTTGCAACCACTGACACCAGGCAGACAATCTCGGAAACTGGCTGGAAGCCCAAAAAGAGTTTATTTGTCAAATATGCTGCAAAAGCATTAGATTATGATTCTTTTTACATCTTGGCCGCATTCCAATGGCAATGGCAAACATTGAAAACCTACTGCACAACACAGGCCCTTCGGCCCGCAAAGCCATGCCAAACATGTCCCTACCTAGGCTTACCCATAACCCTCTATTTATCTAAACTCCATGTCCATCCACCAGGAGTCTCTTAAAAGACCCGATCGTTTTTGCCTCCACCACCGCTGCTGCCGGCAGCCCATTCACCACTCTTTGCTTAAAAAAATCTTCCTCCTGACATCTCCTCTGTTCCTACACCCTGAAACTATGCCGTCTCCTGCTAGCCATTTCAGCCCCTGACTATCCACGCGATCAATACCTCTCATCATCTTGTATACCTCTATCAGGTCACCTCTAACCCTCTGTCGCTCCAAGGAGAATAGGCATGCTCCCCAATGTAAGCAATCACCTTGTAAATCTCCTCTGCACCCTTTCTATGGTTTCCACCTCCTTCCTGTAGTGAGGAGACCAGAAATGAGCACTGTACTCCAAGTGAGGTCTGATCAGGGTCGTATATAGCTGTAACATTACCTCTCAGCTCTTAAACTCAATCCCACAATTCATGAAGACCAATGCACCGTATGACTTCTTAACCACAGAATCAACCTGCGCAGCAGCTTTGAGTGTCCTGTGGATTCGAACCCCAAGATCCCCCTGATCCTCCACACTGCCAAGAGTCTTACCATTAATACCATATCCAGCCATCATATTTGACCTACCAAAGTGAACCATATCACACTTACACAACACTAAATTGCTGGTGGAATGCAGCACGCCAGGCAGAATCTATAGGAAGAAGTACAGTCAACATTTCGGGTCGAGACCTTTTGTCAGGACAAACTGAAAACACAGATAGTAAGAGATTTGAAAGTGGGAGGGGGAGTGGGAGACCCAAAATGACAGAGAAGACAGCAGGGGGAGGAGTGAAGCTAATAGCTGGGAAGTTGATTGGCAAAAGCCATACAAGGCTGGAGAAAAGGGACAATCAGAGGACGGAAGGCCTGGGGTTAGAAGGGGATGAGGGGCATTAATGGAAATTAGTGAAATCAATGTTAATGCCATCAGGTTGGAGGCTACACAGACGGAATATAAGGTGCTGTTCCTCCAACCTGAGTGTGGCTTCATCTGGAACACTGAATTCCACCAACAATTTAGTGTTGTGTTCTTGAATTTCCAGCATCTGCAGATTTTCTCTAGTTTACACCTCACACTTATCTGGGTTGAACTTAAACTTAACAAAACTCAGCCCAGTTTTGCATCCTATCTATGTCCCTCTGACAGCCCTCCACACTATCCACAATGCCCCCAACCTTTGTGTCATAAGTAAAATTACTAAACCATCCCCACACTTCCTTATCCAGGTCATTAATAAAAATTACACGGAGTCGGGGTCCCAGAACAGATCCCTGAGGCACTCCACTGGTTACCGACCTCCAGGCAGATTATGACCTGTCTACAAGCACTTCTGTGGGCAAGCAAAGCAAAGTCCATCCCATGCCTCCTTACTTTCTCAATAAGACCATAAGAGAGTGGAGCGGAATTAGGCCATTTGGTGCATCGAGTCTGCCCCACCATTTAATCATGGCAGATCCTTTTCTCCCCTCCTCAGCCCCACTCCCCAGCCTACTCCCTGATGCCATGTCCAATCAAAAACCTATTAAGCTCCAGGTTAAATACACCCAATAACCTGGCCTCTTACAGCTGCCCGTGGTAACAAATTCCACAAATTTACTGCCCTCTGGCTAAAGAATTTCTCCTCATCTCTGTAACGGACACCCCTTTATCCCGAGTCTGTGTCCTCTTGACCTAGACTCCCCACCATACTTTCCACATCTACTCTCGCTGGGCCTTTCAACATTCAAAAGGTTTCAATGAGATCCCCTGTCAGCCTTCTAAATTCCAGCTAGTACAGACCCAGAGCTATCAAACATTCTTCGTATGTAACCCTTTCATTCCCAGAATCATCCTTGTGAACCTCCTCTGAACCCTCTCCAATGCCAGCTCATCTTTTCTGATATAAGGAGCCCAAAACTGTTCAAAATACTCAAGGTGAGGCCTCACTGGTGCCATATTAAGCCTCAGCATCACATCCCTGCTCTTGTATTCTAGTCCTTTTGAAATGAATGCTAACATTGCATTTGCCTTCCTCACCACCGACTACCTGCAAGTTTACCTTTAGGGTGTTCTGCACAAAGAGTCCCAAGTCCATTTGCATCTCTGATTTTCAAATTTACTCCCCATTTAGAAAACAGCATGCACATTTATTTCTCTACCAAAGTGTATGACCATGCAATTTCCAACATTGTATTTCATTTGCCATTTTCTTGCCCATTCTCCTACTCTGTGCAAGGCCTTCTGCATCCTATCTGTTTCCTCAACACTACCTGGCAATCTTTCTACCATCTGCAAACTTGGCAACAAATCATCTATACCATCGTTTAAATCACTGATATACAGCATAAAAAGAAGCTGTCCCAACACTGACCCCTGCGGAAACCACTCATCACTGGCAGCCAACCAAAAAAAGCATCTTTTCTTCCCAAGCACTGACTCATACCAATCAACCAACACTCTAACCATACCAGTAACTTTCCTGTAATACCATGAGCTCTTAACTTGGGAAGCAGACTCGTGTGGCACCTTGTCATCCACTGCATCGCCTTTATCTATCCTACTTGTAACCTCCTCAAAGCATTCCAACAGGCAAGATTTCCCCTTAAGGAAACCATGCTGATTTTGTCCTCTCTTGTCCTCTGCCACCAAGTACTCCATAACATCATCCTTAACAATTGACTCCAACATCTTTCCAACCACTGAGTTCAGGCTGACTATCAACCTCACTTAACATCGACAGGGTTCAACATAGCATCCCTTTCCAGAACTTCTTTGCAAATCATAGTCCATGTAGAGATGGGTGATCGCCTCACACTCACCACAGTCCTGAGGGATTGGAAAGAGAACCCAGCAGCATAGAGATGATCTGATAGGGAGAGGCTCCTTGCTCTAGCAGCCAAGTGAGGTGTTGATGTTTGCTGAGCTCAGGCAGAGAAGCGTTCTGCCAGACACACGTGATTTAGCCTCTCTTTGACAGGACAATACTCTCATCCCAGGAATTAATCTGCCTCCAATTAGATCACGTCCAATTCTATGATCTCCTGACTTAGGTAAGGGCAATAGAACACTTTATCTTCATTTCCTCTGGGATCGCAGAACACTGCAGCACAGGAACAGGCCCTTCAGCCCATCTAGTCCCTGCAAAACTGTTATTTTGCCTCATAACATGCACCTCCATCATGTCCATTTTCTTACCCCAACCTTCTCTTAAATGTTGAAATTGAACCTGCATCCACCACTTGCTCTGGTAGCTCCTTCCACTCTCTCACCACCCTCCTGCTGAAGATGTTCCTCCTCAGGTTCCCCTTGTAAATCTTGTAAATGTTCTTGGCACTCTTTCAGTCTGTCTTATAGGTAGGTAGGTGACCTGAACTGCACACAGTACTCCAAATTAGGCAGGCCTCACCAGCATTTTGTACAACTGCTGTACTCAACCATTTAATACATGACCACCGATGCACCAAGGCTGACACCAATCCTGAACTAAATACCACTACAATCTCCTCTGCTCCGAGGAAAGCAATTTACTCACATAACTAATCTTGCCCCTGCAGTCATTTTACTGAATGCCGACTGCTCCCCTCCCAAAGCCCTGCCGTCATTGCTGAAATCCGGACCCATCGCCTGGTTGTAGTCAAGCCAGTGTTTTCTAAATGCTCATTAGGAGTCCCCTTTCCTGTACTATCTGTCTATATTGTAAAGCCCAGTATCTCAAATACAGTCCCGCGTGCAACACTTGTCACAGTCTTCCAATCAGAAGCATGTCTTTCCACCGGCATCTACTGCCTCCTGTTACCAGGCCAATGCTGGAATCCAGTTTGACAGCTTTCTTCAGATCCTGCTGCATGTGCCTTAACCTCCTGATCAATGGGTCAAATGGCTCAGTTATGCTCTTATCTCTTATGGTCTGCCACAGCGTGAATCAGGACCCACCAGCTTGGTTAGCCTCATCAGTAAGTAAAGCAGGTTCTGTTTGCCAGTGGAGTGAGGCGCCAGATCCTCTGTCTCTGGGCTGATCCAGACTTAGAGAAGAGAGAGCAGCAGAGGGTGGGAGGAGTGGAGGGAGGAAGAGAAGGGAGACGAGGTGGAAATGAGAGAGATATTATTATTATTGGCCCCTATGCTAGATCCACCCACTACCACACTCATCCCCATCTCTCTCCTGCTCTGCCCCTACCTTTGAGTTTCCCTTTCTCCCTCTAATCAATTTCTTCTTCACTCTCTGCTCTGCCTCTCCTCCTCCTCACCGCATCACCACCCCAGTCCAATTTCCTTTCTCCCTACCCTTTCAGTCAAACCCTCAGCCCATCTCTCTCTCTCCCTCTCCTCTCCCCCACCATCCCTTTGCCTCTCCTTGTCCCCAACACTCCACCTCTCCCCGTGCTTCATTTCCTAATCTCTGCCCCGAACAATCCCCAACTCCTTCCCCAGTATCCCTTTCTCTCTTCCCCACCGGCACATCCCGTTCACTCTCCTTTTTCTGATTCCTCCTCTCCACTCCTCCTTCCCCTGTGTCCACCTCCCTACCCATCCCTCTACCCTTATCCCTCCTTCATCATTATTATTTTCCGTGCACACAATTGATGTGTTACAAATGTTAACATGCTGATTTCTAGTTGGGTTTTCCATGCATGTTAATTGTGTATATTTCCTTCTGCTAACTTTAGTCCTGTTGTATATTTGTAAGTTTTACAGTATTAAAGCTGATGTTAAAATTGAGTGTCTTTGGTGATACTTGGCATGAACCCACTCAGTGAGCCCTCTCTTAACCACTTTCAGATAAAGGTTGTCACAGCCGCACTCTGACCTGGGGCACGTTCCTCACATCAACAGCTGTGATTGGATTGATCCACTCCGTGTACTTTGCAGTGTGTCACTGTGAGTATCAAATGCACCAAAGCTTTCAGCCGTTCAAACAGTCTAAATAACTCAGTCACAGTGAAAACTTACCACTGTTCCTCACCGACACTTCAGCTTCTGAAAGGCAGAGTCATGGGGAAATCTCCAACATGTTTCTCTGTCTGTCTGTCTCTCTCCCTTACTCCACCTCTCCCTGTCTCTGCCTCAACCTCACTGTCTGTCCCTCTGTTTCTGTCTCTCTCCATTATCTCTGGCTCCCTGTTTCTCACTTGCTCACTCATTTCCACCCCTCTCTACCTCCTTCCTGGCCGTTCCCTTTCATTCAGGAAGTACTTTCATCAAATCTGTGGGGTTCTGCTGAAATAGTGATTGGGTTATTGTTGTCACATGTACTGAGAGTGAGAAAACTGTGCTGTACACTGTTCATTCAGACCACATTATTATTATTATTATTAATCAGCTTTATTTCTTGCATCCTTCACATGCATGAGGAGTAAAAATCTTTAATCCAGAGGTCCCGTCAGCACTCAGTGTTCAAACTCAGCTGTGAAGAGGAGTTCCACCAAAATAAACCGAAATAAGAGCAAACAAGAGTTAAACATTATTTTATTGAGGCTGGAATTTAAGTGGAGAGAGGGAAGGGGTGGGAAGAGGGGAGGAGAGGGGTGGGAAATGGGAGAGAGGTGGAGGGAGAGTAGGATAAAGTATGTGTAATGTTAAGAATCCATACTGTCTCCCTGTCTGTTCATTTTAATCGTTTGGGACCTTGTGGATCCTGTGTGGAAGGACTGATTGTTGTAGATCTGCTGCAGCACAGATCCAGGGAATGATAGTAAATGGGAATGAGATAACAGACCTGTGCAAAGCCTCGGTTTCCGAAGACCAGTAACATGAAGGCGGCTCCCAGTGCAGGTCAGGGGCCTATATCCCGATTCCGTGGCGTCAGAGCACAGGGGTTCCCATCAGTAAAAATCACAGTCCTAGGGTGCAGAATTTCCCTGTGGGAGACACCTCGGGTGGTTACTGTGGGTAACACGGCTCTTCCAATGATGGTTTAACTTTCCGTACTATCTGACCTGGGAGCTTCTCCAGTCTGTAATCCAGAGGTCCCGTCAGCACTCAGTGTTCAAACTCAGCTGTGAGGAGAAGCTCCACCAAAATAAGAGCAAACTAAAATTAAAAATCATTTTATTGAGGCTGGAATTTAAGTGTAAATAATCTGGCAATATTCTGTATTTATAATTTATGAAAGATATTTTGTTCATTAGAGATAATCGAAACAAGGCACAGGCAGGAGACATTAAACAGGTAATTTTTATAATAATAATTTCTCCTGCTTTTTAGTGTGGTGTTCCAAGCATGGTTTGATAAGTTCACTGATACCCCCTCCCTCTCTTACACTCACATGTTCACACTGTCCATAAAATCCTCTCACAGTCTCCTATGCACTGTTGCACCCAGAGAAAACCTTTAGGGCCATTTTCGGCATTTGTACAAAATGTGATCGGAATTTACATAATTATAATTTCTCTTACTGTTTCATTACTCACATGTCTGGACATATTCTTCACATAACTTATGACCAGTAATTATCCTTACCACCCCACCCAACCCCACTGCTACCCCCCAGTCTGGAATTGCACAGTGTGGCTGGTTTGGTGTCCTCGTTTTGCATCATTTGTTCAGTCCAACTTGCTGCTTCTGTGGTCTGTGTCACCGTGGTGTGAGTCTGAACGTTCATCATCAGGTAATCTGCACCCTCGTTGTGGACAATATAAGGATGGAGGGGCAGGTGGTATTGAGGAAGCAGGGAGTCTGCAGAGGACTTGGAGACATTGGGAGAGTGGGCAAAGAGGGGCAGATGGTATACAGTGTTGGGAAGTGTATGGTCATGCACTTTGGCAGAAGAAATACAGAAGTAAATGATTTTCTGAACAGGTGGAAAATTCAAAAATACAAGTTGCCAAAGGACTCGGGCGTGCCTAAAGTATAACTTTCAGGTTGAGTCGGTGGTGAGGAGGTAAATACAATGATAGCATTCATTTCAAGAGGATGAGAATATAAAAATAAGATTGTAATTCTTAGGCATTGGTCAGACCACATTTGGAATATTGGGTGAGCAGTTTCGGGCCTCTTATCTAAGGAAGAATGTGCTGACGGTGAAGAGGGACCAGAGAGGTTCAAAAGAATAATCCTGGAAATGAAAGGGTTAACAACAGAAGAGCATTGGATGACTCTTGGCCTGTACTCACTGGAGTTTAGATGATTGAGGGGGGATCTCGTTGAAACTTATAGAATGTTCAGAAACCTAGATAGAGTGGATGTGGAGAGGAGGTTTCTACAGTGAGAGAGAGTAGGACCAGAGGGCACAGTATCAGAACACAAGGATGTCCCTTTAGAACAGAGAAGAGGAGGGATTTCTTTAGGCAAAGGGTAGGGAATCTATGGAATTCATCGCTGCAGACAGTTTGGTAAATTTAAAGCAGAATTTGATAGGTTCTAGGTTAGTAAGGGCATCAAAGGTTATGGGGAGGAGGCAGGAGAATGGGGTTGAGAGGGATAATAAATGGAGGCTCATTTTGCCCCTTTGTCTTACGGTAACAATTGCAATTTGTCTATTCCAGCTGATTGGGGAAACGCATGACCTGGAAGCTGAATCAAGTTACAAAGTTGAATCCAAGAAGGCTCTGGTTGTTTAGACCGGACACAACAGTCTTCGCTTGCTGATCTGAGTGGATGATGTTCTCTGTTTTCCTGCTATTAACTCAAGCTTGAAATACTCGATGTTGTCAGTTTTGAGTAAGCTTATCCTGATTGCAAACAGTGTCTTTTCTTGGCTTCCAGAGAGAAACTTTCAGCCTGGCAATCCAGCACCACTGTCCTTAATGCTGGAATTATAGGTCTAGATTCCATGAAGGAATAAAGGGGCTCACCCACCCCAGCATCCCATTCACCCAGAGTTTACAGGGACTCACAGCCGGCAGTCTTCCAGGAATAATGTTGACAGTGTGTGCACCCCAACACAATCCTGCTCAACCTTCACGAGTTGGAATGAAGAAGGCTGAGGTAATGGAACCATAATGTACACCATTATTAAAGAGATGCAGATATGGTAAACAACCCAAATCTTTCTTTTCCCCCCAAGATAGTAATGTCAAAAGCAAGATGGTATGGGTGGAGGGGAAGATTTTCACAGACAGGGTCGATGATATAACAAGATCATAAGAAATAGGAGCAGGAGTAGGCCATCCGGCCCATCAAGCCTGCCCAGCCACTCAATAAGATCATGGTTGATCTGTCCGTAAATTCAGCTCCATCTACCTGCCTTTTCTACATAACCCTTAACTCACCTACTACATAAAAATCTAACTGTATGTTGAATTTATTTAGTGATGTTATGGGTCCACAGTTTAGATTCCGGTGGATGTCACATGATATTAGTTTTGTTTACTAAGTGTGATGTATCTATAGTCTCGTTTGCTGGAAGCTTGTAGTTTTGATTCTTGGGACGCCATGTAGTTCACTGGGAATTCATGACTTTGTTTCTGTGAGAGTCACGTGATGACATATCCGCAACGGTATAAAAGAGTCACAGTTGTTTCATGGGCAGTGGTTCATTGGAGTCGCTCGGTAAGGGGTCAATGGGAAGAGAGTGAGTGAAGGTTGCAGGCTTCGAATGAACCCAAAGGATTGTGGTTAGTCGGCAGCACGCTGTGCATCTCGCAAGTGGCTGACGTTTCGTAAAATCCCTACGTAAATTGTGGCACACACTTCTGGTTAAACCCTGCATGGTCTTGAGTGTTGTGTGGAGACCATTTCGGCAAAAGGGGCATTCCCTGTCAGTTACTCTGTGAAATCTCACTCTTTTTGGACTCTTTGAAAAAGTACCCCGCGGCTGGAAACCTTGGGAACTGGTTCTTTGAGATCACCTCTCTGCTGTATTGTGAATCGACAAGATCGACTCTCGTGTATCGTGAACACTCAAATCTCTCCTCTCACACATTTCATGAATCTCCATGACAGTTTCAATTGACACTTTAAGAATTGTTTCTAAGTCTGCTTCTTTAGGAGCTATAGACGCATAATACCGTAAACTTCTGTTTAAGATAGCCGTTCATTTAATGTTCTATATTTCTGCATAAACGTTAATAAATTTAGTTGTTTTGCAATAATTCCCCAACTCCATTCTACATTTATTGTTGTTGGTCCATAACAGTGAAGAAGCCTCAACTGCTTCCCTGGGCAGAGAATTCCACAGATTCACCACTCCCTGGGAAAAACAGTTTCTCCTAATCTCTGTCCTAAATCTTTTCCCCTGAATCTTGAGGCAATGTCCCCTAGTTCTAGTCTCACCTACCAATGGAAACAACTTTCCTACTTTTATCGTATCTAGCCCTTTCAAAATTTTGTATGTTTCTATAAGATCCCCTCTCATTCTTCTGAATTCCAGAGAGTATAGTCCCAGACGACTCAATCTCTCCTCATAGGTTAACCCCTTCATCCCTGGAATCAACCTGGTGAACCTTCTCTGCAGTGCCTCCAAAGCCAGTATACCCTTCCTCACACAAAGAAATCTGCAGATGCTAGAAATTCAAGCAACACACATAAAATGCTGGTGGAATGCAGCAGACAGGCAGCATCTATAGGGAGAAGCACTGTCGACATTTCGGGCTGTGATTCTTCGTCAGGACTAACTGAAAGAAAAGATAGTAAGAGATTTGAAAGTAGAAGGGGGAGGGGGGAATTGTGAAATGATAGGAGAAGACCTGAGGGGGTAGGGTGAAGCTGAGCTGGAAAGGTGATTGGCACAAGGGATACAGAGCTGGAGAAGGGAAAGGATCATGGAATGGGAGGCCTAGGGAGAACGAAAGGGGGAAGGGAGCACCAGAGGGAGATGGAGAACAGGCAGTGATGGGCAGAGAGAGATTAAAAAGGGGGCGAGGGGGGAAGAATAAATAAATCAGGGATGGGGTAAGAAGGGGTGGGGGTGCATGAATGGAAGTTAGAGAAGTCAATGTTCATGCCATCAGATTGGAGGCTACCCAGACAGTATATAAGGCATTGTTCCTCCAACCTGAGTGTGGCTTCATCTTGACAATAGTGGAGGCCAGGAATGGACATATCAGAATGGCACAAGGAATTAAAATGTGTGGCCACTGGGAGATCCTGCTTTCTCTGGCGGACAGAGCATAGGTGTTCAGCGAAACGGTTTCCCAGTCTGCGTCGGGTCTCACCAATATATAGAAGACTGCACCAGGAGCACCGGACGCAGTATAGCACACCAGCTGACTCACAGGTGAAGTGTCGCCTCACCTGGAAGGACTATCTGGGGCCCTGAATGGTGGTGAGGGAGGAAGCGCAAGGGCAGGTGTAGCACTTGTTCCACTTGCAAGGATAAGTGCCAGGAGGGAGATTGGTGGGAAGGGATGGGAGGGGGAATGAATGGATAAGGGAGTCATGTAGGGAGCGACCTCTGCAGAAAGCAGAGGGAGGGAGGGAAAGATGTGCTTGGTAGTGGGATCCTGTTGGAGGTGACAGAAGTTACAGAGAATTATACGTTGGACTCAGAGGCGGGTGGGGTGGTAGGTGAGGACAAGGGGAACCCTATCTCGAGTGGGGTGGCGTGCGGATGGGTTGAGGGTGGGAATGGGAGAGATACTTTTGAGAGCAGAGTTGATGGTGGAGGAAGGGAAGCCCCTTTGCTTAAAAAAGGAAGACATCTCCCTCATCCTGGAATGAAAAGCCTCATTCTGAGAGAAGATGTGGTGGAGATGGAGGAATTGCAAGATGGGGACGGAATTTTTGCAAGAGACATGGTAGGAAGAGGAATAGTCCAGGCAGCTGTGAGAGTCAGTCGGCTTATAGTAGATATTAGTAGATAAGCTGTCTCCAGAGAAGGAGATAGAAAGATCAAGAAAGGGGAGGGAGGTTTCGGAAATGGACCAGGTAAATTTGAGGGCAGGGTGGAAGTTGGAGGCAAAGTTAATGATGTCACCGAGCTCAGCATGCGTGCAGGAGGCAGTGCCAATGCAGTTGTTAATGTAGTGAAGGAAAAGAGGGGGACGGATACCCCTAAAAGCTTGGAACATGGACTGTTCCACGAAGCCAACAAAAGGACAGGCATAACTGGGACACATGCGGGTGCCCATGGCTACACCTTTGGTTTGGAGGAAGTGGGAGGAGCCAAAGGAGAAATTATTGAGAATAAGGACTAATTCCGCTAGACAGAGGAGAGTGGTGGTAGAGGGGAACTGGTTAGGTCTGGAATCCAAAAAGAAGCGGAGAGCTTTGAGACTGTCCTGGTGGGGGATGGAGGTATTTAGGGACTGGACATCCATGGTGAAAATAAGGCAGTGGGGGCCAGGGAACTTAAAATCATTGAAAAAATTCAAAGCGTGAGAACTGTCATGAACATAGGTGGGAAGGGATTGAACGGGGGGGGGGGGGGGAGATAGAGCAGAGTCAAGGTATGCAGTAATGAGTTCAGTGGGGCAGGAGCAAGCTGAGACAATGGGTCTACCTGGACAGGCAGGTTTGTGGATCTTGGGTAGGAGGTAGAAACGGGAAGTGCTGGGTGTGGGAACTATGAAGGTTGGTGGCAGTGGATGGACCAGAGCTGATAAGGTTGGTGATGGTGTGGGAGACAGTTGCCTAGTGCTCCTTAGAGGGGACATGACAGCGAGATAAATAAGAGGAGGTATCAGCGAGTCGTCACTGTGCCTCGGCCAGGTAAAGGTCAGTATGCCAGACTACAACAGCGCCCCCCTTATCAGCGGGTTTAATAGTGAGGTTGGGATTGGTGCGGAGGGAGTGGAGAGTAGAGCATTCAGAAGGAGTGAGGTTGGAAGTGGAACAAGGTGTGGTGAAGTCCAGACAATAGACAGTAGTTGGAGGAGTAGGCAATTCGCCCCTTCTAGCCAGCACTGCCATTCACTGTGATCATGGCTGATCATACACAATCAGTACCCCATTCCTGCCCTCTCCCCATATCCCTTGACCCCGCTAGCTATAAGAGCTCTATCTAACGGTTGATGTCCTGTCGGCAGTTATCAATTAAGAGATCCAGAGCAGGCAGTAGACCAGGGTGGGGTGTACATGAAGAGGAGGAGGGTTGAAGACAGGAGGAGGGGTCATCGGTGGGGGTGGTAGAGTCCTTGTCAAAGAAGTGGACTCGAAGACGGAGCCGGCGGAAGAAGAGTTCAGCGCTATGGCGTACACGGGACTCGCTGAGGTGTGGGCAAGGGGGGACATAGGTGAGGCCCTTACTGAGGAACAAGCACTCTGCCTCAGAGAGTTTAAGGTTGGACAGAATGGAGGCTGGTGGTGTCGGTGGATAGGCGAGGGTTGGGGTGAGAGGAAGATGGATCTTCTGAGGGCCCAGGAGTTGATGACGGGATCTGAGGGAGAGGGGATTGCCGAGTGGTGGTGGGGGAAGTGGAGACGGGAGTCACAATCGCAGCATGTGACGATCCAGCCTGGAGTTCAAGGCTGGAGTCGCAGTTTGAGGCTGCGCAATCGCTTTGAAGGTGTCCATGGTCGTTGGAACCCGCGTTGATGGTGCTGGAGTCTGGGTTTTGACTATGCTTAGATTGCTGGGGTAGCGCAGATCGACGGCCGGGGCAACAATCTTTCCTCAAGTATGGTGACTGGAACTGCACACAATACTCCAGGTGCTGCCTCACCAGGACCCTGTATAGCTGCAGAATGACCACCCTGCTCTTGAATTCAATCCCTCCAGCAATGAAGGCCAAGAGTCCATTTGCTTTCTTAATAACCTGTTGTATCCGCAAGCTAACTTTTTGCGATTCATGAAAAAGCACTCCAAGTCCCTCTGCACAACAGCATATGCTGCAATCTTTCACCATTTAAATAATAATCTGCTCTTCTATTATTCCTTCCAAAGTGGATGATCTCACATTTACCAATGTTGTATTCCATCTGCCATACCTTGGCCCACTCTCTTAACCTATCTTTATCCCTCTGCAGACTCTCCATATCCTCTGTACAATTTGCTTTTCCACTCAGTTTAGTGTCATCAGCAAATTTTGCTACGCTACACTCAGTTCCCTCTTCCAAATTATCAGGGTAAATGGGAAACAGCTGGAAGTTCATCAGAGGTCAATTCCGACATCATCTGCAAGGGGTGTGTAGAATACCTGGGTTTTCCCCAAGTGCTCCTGTTTCCTCTCAAAGTCCAAAGACATACAGGTAGATTAACTGGTCATTGTAAATTATCCTGCGATCAGGTCAGGTTTAAATTGGAGTTGTCAGTGGTTTCTGGGTCAGCGAGGCTCAAAGGGCTGGAAGGGCCTATTCCGTGCTGTGTCACTAAATAAATAAATCTCTGGACCGGGTCTCAAATTCACGACACTCTGACTCAGAGCTTAGTGTGCTGCCCATTCAGCTACAGGTAACCGGATCCCATCTGATCTGTATCACTGAGGGAAGAAAGGGGCTTGATTTGCTGTTGCTGGTTTGTTATGTTGCTGTTGATATTGTTGCTGGTGTTAGTCATAGAACACTACAGCACAGAAACAGGCCCTTCAGCCCATCCAGTCAATGCAAGGCCATTAATCTGCCTAGTCCCATCGACCTGCACCTGGATCATGGCCTTTCTATGTACCTAACCAAATCTTTCTTAAATGTTGAAATCGAAACCACATCCACCAGTTGTGCTGGCAGCTCGTTCTACACTGTCACCATCCTCTGAGTACAGATGCTCCCCCTCCTGTTCACCTTAAACATTTTATCTTTTACCCTTAACCTGTAACTTGTAGCTGCCATCTCACCAAACCTAAGTGGAAAAAGCCTGCTTGTATTTACCCGATCTAAAGTCCTAACCTATTCAACCTTTTCCTATAACTCAGGTCCTCAAGTCCCAGCAACATCCTTGTAAATTTTCTCTGTACTCTTTCAATCTTATTACACAGTCGGCACAACATTGTGGGCCAAAGGGCCTGTAATGTACTGTAGATTTCTATGCTCTATCTTTCCTGTAGGGAGGTAACCAAAACAGCACACAATACTTCAAATTAGGCCTCACCAATGTCTTATACAACTTCAACATAACATCCCATCTTCTCTACTCAATACATTGATTTATGAAGGTCAATGTGACAGAAGTGTTATTTATGACCCTATCTGCCTGTAACACCACTTTCAAGGTTTTATGGACCCATATAATGCCCTCCTGCTCACCATACAAGACCTACCCTGGTCGGTCTTCCCAAAGTAAACACCTCACATTTGTCTCCATTATACTCTATCTGCCATTTTTCAGCCCATTTTCCAACTGGTCCAGATCCTGCAAGCTTTGATAGTCTTCCTTGCTGTCCACTACACCATAGTCTTGGTGTCATATGCAAATTTGCTGATCCAGTTCACCACATTAGCCAGATTGTTGATATAGATGACAAACAATGATGGACGCAGCTCCAATCCCTGCGGCACTACACTAGTCAGTCAGACGCAACCATCATACAACCATTCTCTTAGCTTCTCCTGCGAAGCCAATGACTAATCCAATATACTACCTTATCACGAATTCCAAGCAACTGAATTTTTCTTGACCAACCGTCCATGTCGGACCTTGTTAAATACCTGACAACATTCTCTTCATCAATATTTCTGGTATCTTTCTCAAAAACTCTGTGTGATTGGTTAGACATGACTAGCATGCAAAAAGCCATGTTGACTATTCCTAATCAGTCCTTTATCTATACAAATACTTATAAGCATATCCTGTCCTTTAAAATACCTTCCAAGTACTTTCCCAATATTGATCCTAGATTCACCAGCCTATAATTTCCTGATTTATTCTTAGAGTCTTTTTTAAACAAACAAACATCAGCCATACTCCAACCCTCCAGCTCTCCACCCGTGGATGAAGATGTTTTAATACCTCTGCAGTTTCTGTACTAGTCTCCACAGGGTCCGATGCAACGTCAACACCCTGGGGATCTATTAATCCTAACTTGCCTCAGGACAGCAAACACCTCCTCATCTGTAATCTGCAAATGGTCCATGACCTAGCTAGACTCTGTGGTTCTTTAAGGTTGTTATAGCTGGGGGAGGTCGTGGGGATAAGCTCCCACTACCTGTTAAATGCTTTCAATGGTGTGCTTCTCAAACAGCCTCTGAGAAACAAGTCCAGCTCTTGGCCTTCACGTGTGGCTTAGCTACTAATCCCAGCAGAACTGATTCTACCGACAGGAGGAGAAAAGGTGGGTTACTGGTGTCTTAAAACTAGTTACTTCAGGCAGGTGGGCGGTCTGCTGTGGTTGGCAGCTCACTTAGGAAAACACTGACCTCAAATCTTTGTTTCTTTCTTGCTATACCCACTCACGGGAAAGGTTTCGAGAGTAAACTTTGAAGAAAAGTCCAGAGCTGGAGTCCCTAAGGCAGTCCTGCACTGAGTTCAATGCTGAATGGCATCTCCTGCGATGTCGCTGGTACCAAACTGCAGGTCTCGGTCTTTCCTTTGGATTCATCAGTTCCGTGGAGAATGGGAAACAACCTGCTCTCCATATCACACTGCCTTGTGTACCATGTAGACAGCTGGGATGCAGTATCCATGGTTGACAGTGGCCAATGGAGGGCCTCAGTTACTATCTGTGTCCATCTCCTCTGTAAATGCAGATGCCAAGAATCCATTTAAAATCTCCCCATATCTCTGACATTGCCACACAAGATGAGCTCACCAGTCTGTTCTCACAGAGTACTGCCATCACATTTTCCGTGACGGGTAAACCTACCCTTCCTCCTTTAATCCCTCCCACCCTATCATATCTGAAACTACCGATCCCCGGAACATTGAGCTACCAGTCCTGCCCTCACTACAATGTCATAATTCCACATGCTGATCCATGCCTTAAGCTCATCCACCTTTCCTACAATACCCCTTGCATCGAAATAAACAACATTTGTCTCACTGTGCTCAACCTTTTGATTCCTGACTTTGTACGTAGGCTGAACATCCTTCCCCACAACCTCTCTGTTCTGGTGCTGTGGTTCCCATTCTCTGAAACTCTAACTTAAACTCCCCACCACGCAGCACAAGCAAACGCTCCCAGTTGGAAATTAGTCCCCTCCACTTCAAGTGCGAACTGTCCCTTCTCTGCAGGTTCCACCTTTCTTCGAAGAGAGCCCAATGATCCAAAAATTTGAAGCCCTCTCTGCTGCACCAGCTCCTCAGGCATGATAAACTGTATGATCTTCCTGTTTCTGGCCTCTTTGGCAAGTGGCACGAGTAGCAATCTTGTAATCACATCCATGGAGGTCCTGTTCTTTAACTTAACATTTACAGTTGCACCCCTGGTCAAAATTTCTGTTACTGTGAATAGCTAAGCGAGTAGAAGGTGACCTGATTCCCAAAAGGTATAAAGTTAAAGATGACACATTTCTTAAAAAAGTAATTTTGCATAAAATATTAATTTCCATCTTTTAGTTTCAAAATAACAAAAAAAGGAATAGGGCCCAAAGCAAAAGTTTGGGCACCCTGCATGATCAGTACTTACTAATACCCCCTTTGGCAAGATTCACAGCTTGTAAACACTTTTTGTAGCCAGCTAAGAGTCTTTCAATTCTTGTTTGGCAGATTTTCACCCATTTTTCCTTGCAAAAGGCTTCTACTTCTGTGAGATTCTTGGACCGTCTTGCATGCATTGCTCTTTTGAAGTCTATCCACAGATTTTTGATGATGTTTAGGTCGGGGGACTGTGAGAGCCATGGCAAAACCTTCAGCTTGTGCCACTTGAGGTAGTCCATTGTGGATTTTGAGGTGTGTTTAGGACCATTATTCTGTTGTAGAAGCCATCCTCTTTTCATCTTAAGCTTTTTTTTTTAAAACAGATAGTGTGATGTTTGCATCCAGAATTTGCTGGAACTTAATTGAATTCATTCTTCCCTCTAACAGTGAAATTTTCCCTGTGCCACTGGCTGCAAAACAAGCTTAAAGCACAATTGATCAACCCCCATGTTGAATAGTTGGAGAGGTGTTCTTTTCATGAAATTCTGCACCCCATTTTGCTCCAAACATACCTTTGCTCATTGCGGCCAAAAAGTTCTATTTCAACATCATCAGTCCACAGGACTTGTTTCCAAAATGCAGTAGGCATGTTTAGATGTTCCTTTGCAAACTTCTGATGGTGAATTATGTGGTGAGGACTCAGGAGGTTTTCTTCTGATGATTCTTCCACAAAAGTCATATTTGTGCAGGTGTCGCTACACAGTCGAACAGTGCACCACCACTCCAGAGTCTGCTAAATCTTCCTGAAGGTCTTCTGCAGTCGAACAGGGGTTTTGATTCGCCTTTCTAGCAATCCTATGAGCAGTTCCCTCAAAAAGTTTTCTTGGTCTTCCAGACCTCAGCTTGACGTCCACCGTTCCTGTTAAATGCCATTTCTTAATGACATTACAAAGTGAGGAAACAGCTACCTGAAAACCCTTTGCTATCTTCTTATAGCCTTCTCTTTCTTTGTGGGCATCATGTATTTTAAGTTTCAGAGTGCTAGGAAGCAGTTTACAGGATCCCTTGGCTGCTGATTATAGGGACAAGGTTTGAGGAGTCAGGGTATTTATTAAGCTTTGAAATTTGAATAACTTGGCCTTTCCTAATGATGACTGTGAACAAGTCGCAGCCCTAATAAGCTAATTGAGGCCCAAGACCTTGGTGAAACTTATCCCGGAGCTCAAATCTCTTGTGTGCCCAAACTTTTGCATGGTGCTCCTTTCCTTTTTCTCACTCTAAAATTGTACAAAAAAAATACACTAATCTTGCTTAAGATGTTAAAAAGAATGTTTCATCTTTAACTTTGAGTTTTGAAGATCAGTTCATCTTCTACTCAATTATTAACAGTAACAGAAATTTTGACCGGGGTGCCCAAACTTCTGCATGCCACTGTAACTCCCAATATTATCCAAAGCAGTATTCCTATAGGTGAGGGGAATGGCCACTGGGGTACTCTGTACTGGCTGCCTGTCCCCCTTCTCCCTCCTGATGTGTCCTCCAGTTACCTGTGTCCTGCACCTTGGGAGTATGTACACCTCCCTGTTTACAGATGTTCAGACTAAACATTGCTCTGAGAAAGAAGTTTTTTTTTACATGGCCTGAAAACTGCACCGCTCTTCAAATGATTGTTTTACCCTTACGATTACTATGAATATGTAGAATGAAAATTGAAAAATTACATACTATTAATTGAAATTAATTAAATGAAATACATTATAAGGAAGAAAATCTTTCATATTTTGTGAACATTTTCTGTTCTGTACTTATTTCAGCCATGTAGCCACAAAGGCTATGTGCATGGGAACATTTCAGTCACTGTGCTGCTGTGCATCTTAGAGGAAACAGTGCCCCTCAGATTCCCAAGTGATCCGGATTTCATCCAGTTCCACCTCCAACTCCTTAACACTGTCAGAAGCTGCAGCTGGAAAACATCTTGCAAATGAAGTCATCCGGGACACTGGAGAATTCCCTGCCTTCCCACATCCTGTAAAGAAACATTCCATGATGCTGACTGGCATCGCCCCTGCTCTGAATGTGCAATAAGGAATAAAGAAGGAATAAATAACCAAAAATAAATCATTTTACAGCCTCTTCCTCTTCTTGCCAAAGCCTCAACTCCCCACTCTGACACTGGCCCACTCATACATTGTCATTGTGGGCAATGTTCCCCTTAATTTGTAATGTCCAGTGTGCGCAAAATTCTTGTGCTGTGCAATATTTTGTTCAGTGACGACAACATGTGCACACTGAATAATTTCTTCAATAAAAACAGTATAAGCTAGTTCTAAAATCTGCAAATCATCGCAAACTCCACATTGTCAACACCATCTCCATCAAAGACCAGAAAAGGAAATGTAATCATGTACAATCGTGAAATATACTAAACATGCCAACGTCATGGTGATAAACTTTTGTGTATAGTTTAAATTCCTTCGTGCGCTAGTAGACAAAGATGTGTGCGTGCACACATCATAGAGGGAACAATGATTGTGGGGATGCTATGTTGGCATTGGAATGTGCAGCAAATTGTGGGTTTCCCCCAGCACATCCTTAGGTTGTTAGCTATTAATGCAAATGATGCATTTCAGTGTGCTTTGATGTATACGTTATAAAGAAGTGAATTTGGATCTGACTTGTTGACTAAGTCCATCAAGTTCCTACAGCGATGGACGAGAGTTCAGCATGGACAAGGCTCTTCATGTCTGTATACGTGAAATGAAAAGTGTCTATTAAACTCTCCCTGTGCTCAGTTCCATGCTGAGAAACAAGCCAGCCCCATATAAAGTTCAACTCTGAAACTAACTCCATGTACGTATTCAGTTCCCTGCTGAAACTGAACTCGTTCATGTGCTCTGCCTCACACTGAGACTGACCCGTAACCTGCCTGATTAAAACTATACCCAATGTCACACGCTGGGTTTCCCACCGAGATAGGACCCCGTCACATTTTCTGTTCCATTCACTGTGATGTGTCGTTAATTCCTGTCTCAGCTGTGACACAGAGCTGAGTGCTATGGGATGTTAAACCTGGGTCTCCGACAGGTGGCCATGGTCAGCAGCAGGCAGTGGGCTCCACATCCAGGGAGTTGAAGGGAAACCTCTTGTCCTGTTACGTGGCAGGAGCTTTACCAATTTCTGCTGCTGATCCTGTGTTGTGTGCCTGTTGCAGGACATACGGACAACGGCACAGGGTTAATCATGAGCCCTAGCGCAAAATGGAGTCACAGGCATTGTGCGTGGTCTGGTTCGGGCACTTCCACAATGTTTTATTTTATGTCTGTATGTTGGAGGGAAGGGACACGGATGATGTGCGGGATGGGGCTTGGTGAGTAATGGAGAGAAAAGATGCTGACAGACCCTCCAAATGTTCATTTATTATCAGCTCTTGAGATTCATCTTCTCCAGACAGTCACGAAACAAATCAAACCATGGAAGATATTCGAGGAAAAACATCACCCCCCCCCCCCACAAAAACTTACAGATCACCCCAAATGAAATCGTGCAACAGCAACAAGAGCATCACCCATGGACACCTTATCCATCAGCAACGAGCGACTGGTGATCACCCACGGACACCTTATCCATCAGTGACGAGCGACTGGTGATCACCCACGGACACCTTATCCATCAGTGACGAGCGACTGGTGATCAGCCACGGACACCTTATCCATCAGTGACGAGCGACTGGTGATCACCCACGGACACCTTATCCATCAGTGACGAGCGACTGGTGATCACCCACGGACACCTTATCCATCAGTGACGAGCGACTGGTGATCACCCACGGACACCTTATCCATCAGTGACGAGCGACTGGTGATCACCCACGGACACCTTATCCATCAGTGACGAGCGACTGGTGATCACCCACGGACACCTTATCCATCAGTGACGAGCGACTGGTGATCACCCACGGACACCTTATCCATCAGTGACGAGTAACTGGTGATCACCCACGGACACCTTATCCATCAGTGACGATCGACTGGTGATCACCCACGGACACCTTATCCATCAGTGACGAGTAACTGGTGATCACCCACGGACACCTTATCCATCAGTGACGATCGACTGGCGGTTACCCATGAATACCCTTATCCAGCAGCAAAAGGCAGGTAGTCGGCACTGATCACTCGCTGACTTTCTGCATTCGCTTTGATGCCTGTATCATCCGCAATGCTTTAATTGGGGAAACGGAGTCTATCATGGACTCGCCTCATCTCCAAACTTCACCATGAGGCTGACCTCACTCGTCTCTTGCTATGTGCTTGGAGACAGCAGAGTGGTAGAGCACTCAATCGATCTCCAAACTGCGAAAACTTTTCCAGAAACACATTAAAGATAAAGGAAGATGTACAGGAAATGAAATAAACAGTTTTGTGGATGTCGCGGGGGGGGGGGGGGAATTTGTGGTTCAATGAACCCATCTTGACCTTCAAGTTTATGATCAGAATTATACATCCACAGTACAGACATGACAAACATACTTCAACATGAACTTAAGGAGGAGTAAATTATACATACCTGTGTAACAAAACTAAACTTAACACATCTTGGTATATTCAACAATAATAAACAGGCATTGGACAGGCAGAGAATAGAGAAATATGGGCCATGTGCAGGGAAGTAAGATTCATTTGGATTGGTATCATGGTTAGCACAGATATGTTGGGCTGAAGGGCCTGTTTCTGTGCCCCACTGTTCTACATTCGATGACACCGAGTCCATGTTGACCATCAACCATTCATTGAAACCAGTTTGAGATGGAGTACCAACACAAACCAGAAACAGATAAAGGTGATGTTGATGAAACAGCTTGGTCTCCTATCAGCTTTCTGCAGGGAGTTCACAACCTGGGGGAAATGTGAGCCTGTACCTCCGCTCAGGAGACAGGGATTGTTGTTATGCTGGCCTGGATATATTGTTTTTGGATGCCATCACAGAAGTCAGGAAAGTAGTTGGAGTATGTCTCTTTATGGCACATATAAAGTACAGAAATGCCCAACCTCGAAAGTATAAGCATCATCTTCAAAATATTACATATTGCAGAAAGGCTCCTGCAGATCGGATGGAAACAAACATGACCGATTTACGTGAGACAGAAGGTAAGGAAATCCTGACTTGTCAACTTGACATCAGCATTTGGGAAAATGTTAGGATATATCAAGTACGCAATATTATTCTGGTGGAAAATAAGCAGAACTGGAAAGGGTCATCAGGAAAGGGAAATCAGATGTTTCCAGCAGACAATGTACCATAAAGATGGCTGTTTGCCCATCTTTGTTTCTCATTGATTCTATTGTGTTTCTTTGTATCTGCTGTGAATACTGTCCAGGAAATGAATTTCAAGGTAGTACAATATGACATAGAACATAGAAATTTACAGGACATTACAGGCCCTTCGGCCCACAATGCTGTGCCAACCATGTAACCTACTCTGGAAACTACCTAGAATTTCCCTAGTGCATAGCCCTCTATTTTTCTAAGCACCATATACTTATCTAAGAGTCTCTTAAAAGACTGTTGTATCCGCTTCCACTACCGCCGCCGGCAGTGCATTCCACACACCCACCACTCTGTGTGAAAAACTGACCCCTGACATCCCCTCAGTACCTATTTCCAAATACCTTAAAACTAAGTCCCCTCATGTTAGCTATTTCAGGCCTGGGAAAAAGCCTCTGGTTATCCACATGATCAATGACCCTCATCATCTTATACACCTCTATCAAGTCACCTCTCATCCTCCGTCACTCCAAGGAGAAAAGGCCAAGTACACTCAAAATCTATTCTATTAATGCACACCCTCCAATCCAGGCAACATCCTTGTACGTATATGCACTTTGATAATATATTTACTTTCAACTTGGAAATTGAACTTACCATTGGATGTGGTGTTTAAAGTCTCAGACAGGCTTGTGAACAAGTTTACAGCTCATTGGAATTGTGGGGAACCTGATGAATGAGGATTCACAAATGATATTCAGAATCATCTTTGACTTCTGTTAACCAACTCTTAATCTACTCAAAATAAATCTAAAACAAAGGAAACCCCAGGGGATTGCAAATATTTGGAATTCGCTGTTTCTTACATTAAAAATTGTGAATTTTCTCGATACTAGAGGGAACCAAGCGATTTGTGGGCCACGGGTACAACAGGCATGGTCTAACGGAATGACAGAGAAGCATCGAAATATTGTTTATCGAGAATATACTGTATATTGTCCCAATTAGAGTGAAAGCAGTAACTTTCAGTTTCACATTTAACGTGAACCACACCCCGTGTTTGATATTCACCATTTCCTGTTGCTGTTAGTTCCTTCCTCCGGGGTCCAGTCCGCTCGGTGCTCGCCAGTCGGTGACCCGGTCCGGGCGGGTTGAGGATCCCGGCGAGTCCGAGGGGCCGGTCGGAGGAACCTGAGACTCCGGGACCATCCCTCAATACACTCGGACATGTTGTCACTCGTTCTCCAGTTCGTGCTTGCTGTGGCTCACTCGGAAGGTGATGGGCCGGGGTGGTTCACAGAGACCTGGGAAGCCGGGACTCGGCGGCGATTCCTTGGTACCCCACTCGGAAGGTGAGTGTGAGGGGCCGGGGTGGTTCACAGAGACCTGGGAAGCCGGGACTCGGCGGCGATTCCTTGGTACCCCACTCGGAAGGTGAGTGTGAGGGGCCGGGGTGGTTCACAGAGACCTGGGAAGCCGGGACTCGGCGGCGATTCCTTGGTACCCCACTCGGAAGGTGAGTGTGAGGGGCCGGGGTGGTTCACAGTGTAGACCTGGGAAGCCGGGACTCGGCGGCGATTCCTTGATCCCCCACTCGGAAGGTGAGTGTGAGGGGCCGGGGTGGTTCACAGTGTAGACCTGGGAAGCCGGGACTCGGCGGCGATTCCTTGGTACCCCACTCGGAAGGTGAGTGTGAGGGGCCGGGGTGGTTCACAGAGACCTGGGAAGCCGGGACTCGGCGGCGATTCCTTGATCCCCCACTCGGAAGGTGAGGGGCCGGGGTGGTTCACAGAGACCTGGGAAGCCGGGACTCGGCGGCGATTCCTTGGTACCGCGCTCCCCTCTCCCGCGGCAAATTTAAATCGGCAATCGCCGGCGCCGTGCGCATGCTCCAGGTCGCGCAGGTTGAATGCCGGGGCGGGGGTGGGTGGGGGTGGAATTGTCACGTGACCCCGGGAATGTTCTCGGCTTTCCCGGAGTCTCCGTCGTGGTGTCTGGACGCGCCCCCTGCTGACTGCCCCTGTGGCTCCTCCCGCTGACCCCGGTATAAAGGCGATTGAGGCCTGAGCCACAGGCCTGTCAGAGCAGTAAACGAGGCCTCTCTGCCCTTCATCAGGGTTTATTACTTTAGAGTGTGGGTGTCACTAGATTTATTGGGGTGCCCCTTTGGGACTGTGGAATTGACAGTATTGGCTGTTGCCTCTTAAAGTATAAGTTGTGAATGGAAGGCATGCCTGTGAGAAGTGCTCTTGTACCAGGAGGAGAACTGTACACACTTCACTCATCTACAGAAGCAGCCTCAAGCAGGTTGATGTCCAAATTTTACAGCTGGAGTCATGGCGAGAGAACTCTGATGTTTCAGTGAGGTCGGGGGAGCTGTGGCAGCAGTTTTGTGGAGGTTACCCAACTGTAGGCTGAGACTGAGCTCAAGCCCCTCCACTCCATCTGCCAAAAGCCAAATTTCCCAATGATCAAACATTTTAATTCTGATCATCATTCCCGATCTGACATGCTGGTCTTTGGCCTCCTCTTTTGCCAAAATAAGGCCATTCAGGGTGGAGGAATAAACCTCTTGTTCTGTCTGGATAGTCGCCTGCTTCTCCCCTTTCTCCCATGGTCCACTCTCCTTTCCTATCAGTTTCCTTCTTCTTCAGCACTTTACCTTTTTCACACACCTGGTTTCACCTGTCACCTTCTAGGTAGCCCTCCTTCCCCTCCCCCCTTATAATTCTGGTACGTTTCCCCTTCCTTTCCAGCCCTGAAGAAGAGTCTCAGCCTGAGACGGTGACTCTTTATTCATTTCCATGGCTGTGGCATTCCTCCAGCATTTCGTTTGTGTTGCTCTGGATTTCCAGTCTCTGCAGAATCTCGTGTGTATAGATTGAGAGTGTGTCTGCAGAGGAGGAATGGGTGGGAACTGAGTGTCTGGATGAAGATAAGAAACCACAAAAGCTGAAAACATTCACGAGGACATGAAAAGTAAAGGCAGTTGGAATTGGCCACTCAGCCCTTCAGACTTGCCCTGTTATTCAGTATACACAGGAAGTGCTGGAGGAACTCAGCATCTCAGCCCTCTATGGCAGGAATAGACAGCTGACATTTCAGGTCAAGATCCTTAATCAGGACTGGAAAGGAAGGGGAAAGAAGCCAGAATAAGAAGGTGGGGCGAGGGGAAAGAGTAGAAGCTGGCAGGTGATTTGTGAAGCCACGTGAACAGGAAGGGGAATGGAGGGTGGGTAAAGGGGGATCAAGTGAGGTGCTGGGAGGCGATAGGTGAAGCAGGTGAGCGGGGAAGATGAATGGATGTAGGGGGATGAAGTGAGAAGCTGGGAGGTGATAGGTGGAAGTGGTAAAGGACTGAAGAAGAAGGAATGTGAGAGGACAGTGGGCCATAGGAGAAAGAGAATGAGGAAGAGCACCAGAGGGAGGTAATGGGCAGGTGAGGAGCAGATAAGGGGTAAGAGGGAGCCAGAATGAGGAATGGAAAAATGGGGAAGGGGGCAAAACTACTGTAAGTTGGAGAAATTGATGTCCATCCTGTTGGGTTGGAGGCTACACAGGTGGAATGGCAGGTGCTGCTCCTACAACCTGACCTTGGTCTCATCATGGCAGTAGAGGAAGGTATTGACCATTCATTTCAATTCCATTTTCCATTCTCATTCCGACATGTCAGTCCATGGACTCTCCTGCTGCAATGAGGTCAAACTCAAGTTGGAAGATCAACACTTTATATTCTGTCTGGATAGCCTCCAACGTGATGGCATGAACGTTGATTTCTTGAACTACCAGTAATGCCCCCCCCCCCCACCATCTCCATTCCCATTTTCCTCTTTGACCTCATCTCCGCACCTGTCCTTCATCTCCCTCTGGTGTTCTTCTGCCCTCCCCTTCTTCAATGGCCTTCTGTCCTCTCCAATCAGATTTTGCCTTCTCCATCCACTCCTTTAAGCCTTTCATCGATTGACTTTACTTCACTAGCTCTTTACTTCACCCCTTCCCCCACCCCAGTGTCATCTCTCACCTACCACCTTGTAGTTCTTCCTCCCCTCACCCAACTTTATTACTCTGACTTCTCATCTCTTTTTCCAGTGCTGATGAAGGGTTTTGGGCTGAAATGATGACTGTTTACCCTTTTCCACAGATGTTGCCTGGCCTGCTGAGCTCCATAGCATTTTGTGTGTATTAAGTAAAAATTACTGACCTCCATCTGCTGTGAGTTATGGTCAGGAATGTGTTGTGTGAATGTTCTGTTTGATCTACACATGCCCTTAATATTAAGTTGGTAGAGTTGAAGAGCTGGACTGATTAATGATCTCAGAAGGGACCCTTGATTGGCATTTACAGTAGAGGTACACCATTTCTGGGTGTTCTTTCTTATGACTAGCTGAGAAGTTCTCAGTGAAACAGTACATGCAGGCAAACCAGGTGGGCCATGGCCGGCTCTCAATTGCCACATCTTTTTTAATGATGCATTAGCTCATACTGAACCTCCATCTTGTACAGTGTGATCCTTTTCAGTGCTTGAAAACGATTCTGAGCTGACTTAGCTGGTTTGAGGAGAAGCTTTGTTAAGAAATCACTCCAGGAAAATCCTGATAAATATAGGCAAAGAGATGTGAGTAAATTAAGGCTGAGGGTTGAAGACTGTTAAGTGCCTTGAGTATTCAATCAAGCTGACAGCCATTTTCTGAGAACTCAAATATAATCACTATAAAATATCCCTCTTCTGTACATTTTCTTTCTTACATTTATTTCTTAGCTATCAGCTCTCTTATCTCAGTCATTATACTTGTAATAGTATCTAGAATAAGGTTTAATGTCACCAGCATGTCGTGAAATTTGTTAATTTTGCGGCAGCAGTACAATGCAATACATGATAAGTATAGAAAGAATCTGTAAAGTACTGTAAGTATAAGTATGTCTATTAAAGTTAAAATAAGTAGTGCAAAAACCAAAATATAAAAGTAGTGAGGTGGTGTTCATTGGTTCAATGTCCATTGAGAAATTGGATCACAGAGGAGAAGAAGCTGTTCCTGAATTGTTGAGTGTGTGCCTTCATGGTTCTGTAGTTCTGTCCTGATGGTAACAATGAGAAGAGGGCATGTCCTGGGTGGCGGGGATCCTTAATGATGGACACCACCTTTTTGAGGCTCTGCTCCTTGACGATGTCTTGGGTACTACCGAGGCTCGACCCATGAAGGAGCTGAGTAATTTTACAATTTTCTGCAACTTACTGTGATCTCATGCAGTAGCACTCCCCCCCCCCCCCCCCCAACATACTAGATGGTGATGCAGCCTGTCAAAATGCTCTCCAGGATACATCTGCAGTAGTTGTTGAATGTTTTAGGTGACAAACCAAATGTCCTCAACCTCCTAATGAAATGCAGTCACTGTCTTGCCTTTTTTATAGCTGCATCAAAAAAACAGGTTAGGTCCTCACCCAGGAACTTGAAATTGCTCACTCTCTCCACTTCTGACCCTTCTATGAGGATTGATTTGTGTTTCCTCATTTTACCCTTCATGAAGTCCAAATCAGCTCTTTAGTCTTGCTAACATTGAGTGCAAGGTTGCTGCTATGACACCACTCAATCATCTGCTATGTCTCGCTACTGTACACCTTTTCTTGACCATCTGGGATTCTGCCAACAGTGGCTGTATCATCAGCAAATGTACAGATAGCACTTGAGCAATGCCGAGCCACACTGTCATGGGTGTAGAGAGAATAGAGCGGTGAGCTAAGCACACATCCCTAAGGTGTACCAGTGTTGATTGTCTGTGAGGTGGAGATGTTATTTCCAATCTGCCACAGATTGTGGTCTTCCAATTAGGAAGTGGAGGGTCCAATTTCAGAGGGACTAACAGAGGGGCCTAGGTTCTGTAGCTTTTCCATCCAGACTATAGGAATGATAGTGTTAAGCCCTGAGCTGTAATCAATAAACAACATCCAGACAAAGGTACTTTATTTGTCCAGGTGATCCAAGGCCACATGGAGAGCCATTGAGATCACGTCCCACCACAGACCTACTGTAGTGATAGGAAAATTGCAGTGTGTCTAGGTCCTTCCTGAGATAGGTATTGATTCTACCCGTGACCATCTTCTGAAATATTTAATCACTGTAGATGTGAGTGCTACTGGATGATCGTCATTAAGGCAGTTCATACTGTTCTTCTTTGGCCCTGGTATAATTGTTGCCCTTTTGAAGCAAGTGTGATCTTCCAACTGTAGCAATGAGGGATTAAGAATGTCTTTGAATACCCCCACCAGTTGGTTGGCACAGCTTTTCAGAACCTTACCAGGTACTTCATCGGGCCCTGCTGCCTTGCGAGAGGGTTCACCCTCTTGAAAGAGAGCCTGACGTCAGCCTCCGAGACAGAGATCACAGGGTCACCGGATGCTGCAGCGATCCTCATTGCTTTAGTTTTATTCTCTCTTTCAATGCAAGCATAAAAGCCATTGAGCTCATTTAGTAATCACGAAGCATCACGACCATTGGGTTTTTGCTTTGTAGAAGTTAATATCCAGCAAACCCTGCCAGAGTTGGTGTGCAGCCAATGTTGCCGCCATCTCTTTCAGAATTGTTTCTTAGCTCTTGAAAAAGCCCTCCGCAAGTCATACCTGCACAGACCTGGGTCACCAGATTTAAATGCCACTGATCTAGCCCTCAGGTGACTACGAAACTCTTGGTTCATCCACAGCTTTTGGTTTGGGAACATACAGTAAATTTTTGTAGGCCCACAATCATCAACACCCGTTTTAAAGAAGTTGGTGACAACCGTAGCATATTCATTGGGACTCGAAGATGACTCCCTGAATGCTGTTCAGACCACAGATTCAAAACAGTCCTGTAAGCGCTCCTCTGCCTGCCTACTTCATACTTTCTTGGTCTTCACTACTGGTGCTGAAGTCTTCAGTGGCTGCCAATACTCAGGGGGCAGAAGTACAGCCAGGTGATCTGACTTACCGAAGTGTGGGTGTGCAATATCACAGCAGGCATTCTTGATGGTGGTGTAATAGTGGTCTGGTGTTATTTCCTCAGGTCCAGCAAGTGAATTGTTGATAATAATTTTTTAGTGACTTTATCAAACTGGCCTTGTTAAAATCTCCCAAAATGATAGGGAAGATACCAGGATGTGCTGCTCATGCATGTTGATTACATCACTAAGTTCGTCAATGTCTGTTTGACATTGGCCTGAGGTGGAAACTATATCGCTACCAAAATGATCGCTGAAATCTCCGTGCATGTAAAATGGACGACACTTCATTGCAAAGTATTCCAGGTCTGGTGAACAGAATTAGGTCATCACTAACACATTTGTACACGACGGGGAGTTGATCATTCCTCCTCTGCTTCAGGCCTATCCTGATGGTGTATCGAGACCCGCTTAAACGAATCGCTGTGTCCAGTACGGAAGGAGTTAACCAAGATTATGTGAACCGAAAGACGAAAATTACCCTACTGACCCTCAAATACGGCACCCTAAGTCTGAGATCTTAAATTTTCTTTGCCAGCAGAATCATTGGTATCTGAAGCCGAAAACCTCATTTTTAAAAAAAGCACACTATTAAGACTGCGTGGCGATCCTGTTTCCGTCGGCATCTTAAAAGGACAGTCCACTGGCCACAGTTCGATCTAGTGCTGTCGGGTTTGAGCAGTGATAGATTGTTCAGTTGCATTAAAACATCTTTACTAACTGTACACATCTTGGATCAGTGTTGTTATTGCTTCCAGTCGTACTCTTTCAGCTGGGGTGTAAGGGCTCAGTAGATGGAAATAGAGGTGCTGCAAAGGCAAGTTGTGATAGTGGGATTTTGGTCCTCGTACATGTTGAACCAGGAATATATTTGATTCTGTACTTTTTAAAATTGTGCCATGTGTACAATGTCTACAGTCAGAAACCAACCTCTTAATTTTTATTGAGGGGAAATGACACGATCCTGTCAAACTACATCACGCTCCAATATATCTATCATTCATATCCTGAAAAACCAGTGGGTTTTCTGCCTTTGAGACTGATGCACCATCAATAACTCACTTTGAGACGCAAAGGCGAGATATCGGCTTTTATTGACTGGAAGAAGGAACCAGCAGTGAGTGACAACCATACTACATCCTGGAGACTGAGAGGCCTGGCCCAGGCTAAGATCGCCTTTATACAGGGGTCTGTGGGAGGAGCCACAGGAGCAGTCAGCAGGGGGGCGTGTCCAGACAGGTATATGTAGTTCACCACAGAGACAGCCCGTTTTTCATCAGGGTTTCGGCCTGAAACTTTGACTGTTTCCTCTTTTCCATAGATACTGTCTGGCCTGCTGAGTTCCTCCAGCATTTTGTGTGTGTTACTTAGATAATTTTATTTAGTTTTGTTGGTCTATTCCTGCAAATTGTCAGAGTGTCCTTTTAAACCGCACATGAGAACTTTATTATCTGACCCGACATTCCAACACTTCGCTCCATAGCCATTGTTTATCTTTAAAAAAATGTTTGATTACTTTTCTTTTGCATCTTGACAATGGGTGAAATTATTGCGTATAGCTAGTATCAAAGTTCAAAATAAATTTATTAATAAAGTACACGTATGTCACCATATACCTGTTACAACCCTGAGACTCAATTCCCTGTGAGCATATCCAGTAAATCCAAGAACCATAATAGAATCAATGCAAGACCATACCCAACAGGACAGCCAAGTAACCAATGTGTGAAAAAAATGCCTATAAAAATTATTCACCCCACTTAGAAAAATTCATGTTTTATTGTTTTTTTCAATCTTAGGGATAAATACAAATCAGAGGAGAAGTTATCTCAAATACATATTTCAATAATAGTACAAACAAAGAAAGGAATATATATATAGTCAGAATCATATATAGTATTAAGCTAATATAAAGGAAAAAAAAGAACCACATCTCCTCTTAACAGTTCGAAAAGAAAAAAAACTCAAAATTTCTGTTATTGAGAAAGAAAACTGAACTAACCTAAAACAAAAAAAAAGGGGACTGGGCAGTCCATTTTGAGGATACAGTTAAATAAAGAGAAGATCCTTACGTTTAAATTGAAAACTTAGTAGAGAAGAAAAAAAATTAACTGAAAAAGTAAAAAGAATTAGATGATATGAAAATATTGAATAAAAGGTCGCCAAGTTTGCTCAAATTTAAAGGATGTATCAAACATATGACTCCTAATTTCCTCCAAACTTAAACATGACATAATGGAGGAGAGCCAAAAAAAAAACAGTAGGTGGATTGGAATCCTTCCAGTACAATAGAACAGCTCTCCTAGCCAATAAAGTTGAGAAAGCTATCATGCATTGAGCGGAAGCAGGAACATTTCCTGCTTATGTTGGAATAATCTCAAAGGTTGCTGTAAGTGAATTGGATTGTAGGTCCAAACCTATGACTGTTAATAACGTTCTAAAAACATCTCTCCAAAAATTATTTAACTTTATATGCAAGACCAAAACATATGAGTTAAGGTAGCCACTTCGGTGTTGTATCTATCACAGGTGGGATTTACATTAGAAAAAATATGCGCTAGTTTATCTTTTGACATATACGCCCTGTGCACTACGTTCAACTGAATCAAGGAGTGACGGGTGCAGATAGATGAGTTGTTAACTAAATGACAAATTTTATTCCATTGATTAAATCTGAAAGTGACACTTGAAGTTCCAATTCCCGAGCACGTTTAACCTTATCATTAGGCATCATTTGTAAATTCAATATCTGTTTATATATAATAGCTATCAATCCTTTTTGAAATGGTTTAAGCTGAAAGATAACATTTATCATATTTGGTAAATGGGTAATCCAATATCAAATTGCGTAAAGAATTCCTGACTTGTAAACATCTAAAAAATTGTGTATTAGATTAATCATATTTGTCCACTAGCTGTGAAAAAGACATTAAACAATCCTCTAAAAACAATTCTAGCAAAGTTTTTATTCCCTTAGTTTTCCATGTTATGTCTAGTCAAGTCATTTTTATTGTCTTTTCGACCATAACTGCTGGTACAGTGCATAGTAAAAATGAGACAATGTTTTTTTCAGGACCATGGTGTTATATGACACAGTACAAAATGAGACTAAACTAAACAACACAAAAAAAAAACACAGAAAAAAAGCCTACACTAGACTACAGACCTACCCAGGATGGCATAAAGTGCACAAAACAGTGCAGGCATTACAATAAATAATAAATAAGACAATAGGGCAGATAGGTGTCAATCCAAGTGCTGGATACTGAGGAGTCTGATAGCTTGGGGGAAAAAACTGTTACATAGTCTGGTTGTGAGAGCCTGAATGCTTCGGAGCCTTTTCCCAGATGGCAGGAGGGAGAAGATTTTGTATGAGGGGTGCATGGGGTCCTTCAAAATGCTGTTTGCTTTGCGGATGCAGCGTGTATTGTAAGTGTCCGTAATGGTGAGAAGACAAACCCTGATGATCTTCTCAGCTGACCTCATTATCCGCTGCAGGGTCTTGCGATCTGAGATGGTGCAATTCCCAAACCAGGAAGTGATGCAGCTGCTCAGGATGCTCTCAATACAACCCCTGTGGAATGTGATGAGGATGGGGGTGGAAGTTGGACTTTCCTCAGCCTTCGCAGAAAGTAGAGATGCTGCTGGGCTTTCTTTGCTATGGAGCTGGTGTTGAGAGACCAGCTGAGATTCTCCACCAGGTGAACACCAAGAAATTTGGTGCTCTTAGCGATCTCTAATGAGGAGCCATCGATGTTCAGCAGGGAGTGGTCGCTCTGTGCCCTCCTGAAGTCAACAACCATCTGTTTTGTTCACATTCAGAGACAGGTTGTTAGCTCTGCACCAGTCCGTTAGCTGCTGCACCTCCTCTCTGTAAGCTGATTCATTGTTCTTGCTGATGAGAGCCACTACGGTCGTGTCATCAAACTCGATGATGTAGTTTGAGCTGTGTGTTGCAGCACAGTCATGGGTCAGCAGAGTGAACAGCAGTGGACTGAGCACACAGACCTGGGGGCCCCCGTGCTCAGTGTGATGGTGTTGGAGATGCTGCCTCTGATCCGGACTGACTGAGGTCTCCCAGTCAGGAAGTCTAGGATCCAGTTGCAGAGAGAGGTGTTCAGCCCCAGTAGGCTCAGCTTTCCAATCAATTTCTGAGGGATGATTGTGTTGAATGCTGAACTGAAGTCTATGAACAGCATTCGAACGTATGTGTCCTTTTTGTCCAGGTGGGTTAGGGCCAGGTGGAGGGTAGTGGCAATGGCATCACCTGTTGAGCAGTGGGGATGGTACGCAAACTGCAGGGGGTCCAGTGAGGGGGGGCAGCAGTGTCTTAATATGCTTCATGACGAGCCTCTCGAAACACTTCATGATGATGGATGTAAGTGCAACGGGACGGTAGTCCTTGAGGCAGGTCACTGAAGACTTCTTCGGCATGGGGACGATGGTGGTGGGCTTGAAGCATGTAGGAATGGTGGTGCTTCTCAGGGAGATGTTGAAGATGTCAGTGAGAACATCTGCTAGCTGGTCTGCACATCCTCTGAGCACTCTACTAGGGATGTCGTCTGGTCCAGCAGCCTTCCGTGGGTTGATGGTGCACAGGGTTCTTCTCACATTGGCTATGGTGAGACACAGCACTTTTGTAGGAGGGGTGGACTTCCTCGCTGCCACATCATTTTCCACCTCAAAAAGGGTGTAGAAGTCATCTGGGAGGGAGGCATCACCTGCACAGTCAGGTGATGTTGTCCTGTAAAAAGGCCTTATCTAAAATTGATGGTTTAAAAATAGTTCCGATGGATATTACAAGAATGAGCAAAGTTATTTAAGTCAAAAAACTGTGAAACTGAAACCAAATTTTTAATGAATGTCTAACAATGGAACTAAAATCTTGTCTACCAATCCTAGAAAACAAAAAGGGAAGAGGAACCTCCAGTAAAGAAGCCAAAGAGAACCCCTTTACCGAGTTCTCCTCCAAGTCCAACCATGAAGGACTGTCCTGGTTATCTATACAGTGAATCCGAAAAGTAATATAATGAATAGTATTTGCACAGTAATAGAATCTAAAGTTTGGTAAAGCTAAGCCTCTATCTTTTAAAAATTTTTGCAGTAAAGGTTACTCACTCTTGAACTCTTATTATTCCAGATATATGACAAGATCATAGAATCTATTCTATCAAAAAATGTTTTTGGGACAAAGGATGGAACAGATTGAAACGTGTATAAAAATTTTGGTAAAATTCTCATTTTTATAACATTTATTCGACTAATTAACGACATTGTCATAGGCGACCATTTGGAAAGCGTTATGTATATTCAATTAAAGGAAGAAAGTTATATTTATATAAATCTTTAAAATTTTTAGTAATTTTAATACCAAGATAGGTAAAATAATTTTTAGCAGTATTAAAAGCTATCTGATCATACTGATCAGAATAATTATTAATGGGAAATACTTCACTTTTATGTAATTTTAACATATCCAGAGAATGTACTAAATTCAGTAAATATGGATAACATAGAAGGAATAGATTTCCTAGGGTCTGAAATGTAAACTAATAAATCATCTGCATATGTACTCTATCCCCTCTCTTAATACCCTGAACAGAGTTGGAATCCCTATGAACGATAGCAAGTGGTTCTAAAACCAATTTAAGTAATAAAGGACTAAGAGGACAACCCTGACGGGTTCCTCTATATAGTCTAAAATAAGGAGATTTTTGATTGTTAGTTATAACGGCAGCCATCGGGGTTTGATAGATCAGTTTGATCCAGGAAATAAATCCCTGACCAAAATTAAATCTCTCCAAAACCTGAAATAAATAAGGCCATTCCACCCTATCAAAAGTTTTCTCTGCATCGAGAAATACAATACATTCAGATTCTTTAACTGAGGGAGAATAAATAATATTTAACAATCTTCGAATATTAAAATGTGAATATATATTTTTAATAAATCCAGTTTGATCATTTGAAATAACAGTAGGCCAAATATTCTCAAGACTCTTAGAGAGAATTTTAAAGTCCACGTTCAATAAGGAAATTGGTCTATAGAAGGCACGTACGGGTAGATCCTTTCCTTTTATAGGAATCAATGAAATTGAAGCCTCATAAAAAGTTTTCGGAAGATTCCCAGAGGTTGCAGAATCAGTGAAAGTTTGACAAAGATGTGATGTAAGCATTTCAGTATAAGTCTTATAAAATTCCATTGTATGTCCATCTGGTCCTGGAACTTTCCCTAGTTGCATAGAGGATATAGCCCTAGCTATTTCCTCTTGTTTAATAGGTGCATATACTGTATTAATAACTTGAATGGAAATTTTAGGTATATTTAATTTTTGCAAAAATCTATTCATGAAGATAGTATTATCAGAAAATTCAGATTTATAAAGGTTAGAATAGAAATCCATAAATATCTTATTAATTTCATGAGGATCTAATGTTTCAGTTCTATCTGGTCTATGTATTTTCAAAATCTGTCTTCTGACCATATTTGCCTTCAACTAACCAGCCGGCAATTTATCTGATTTATCACCATGTCTATAAAATTGACTTTTGGACTTGAAAAGTTGCTGCTCAATGGGGAAGGTCAAAAGGAGATCATGCTGTGTTTGGAGTTCAACCCTTTCCTTGTATAGATCTTCACTAGCTCATACTGAATACGCTTTATCTATCTCTTTAATTTTATTAGTAATCACTAAAAGTTCCACTTTGGTTTTCCTTCTTAAGCTTGCTAAATATGAAATTATCTGTCCCCTAAGAAAGGACTTCATTGTATCCCTTATAACCAAATGTGACATACCTTCAGTTGTATTAAGTTCAAAAAATAAAGAAATTTGCTCCTTGATAAAACTAGCAAAAGTTGGATTTTGTAACAATATGGGATTCAATCTCCACATTTTCAAAATATTATCAGAGACCCTCAAAGTTAATTTCACAGTTGTGTGATCCGACAACACAATGACATCATATGCACAATCGGCGACAGAATACAAGTCCTGATGAAGACTTTGACACACTGTTAAATGTAAGACTTTATTCTTGTTCTTCAAGCAGCATAAACATGTGGACTTCTTTTTAACCCAAGAGTCACACTCTGTGATTGAAGACATTAAACTATGGAAATCCCAGTGAGGGAATGATGTTTGGTTTTCACGTGGTTCTGAACATTCTGCAGGTGTTCTTATTCTGATGTTTAACTTTAAAGGAGATGTTTTGCACTCTCAGGCAGATATGAATGGACATTTTGTGGTTCTTATTGTTCAATATTGTTGTAAAATGTTTCTTATTGCTAATATTATTATATTAGAAATGATAATAATAGATTACTTGAGATTTTGGAAAAACATTTTTGACTATTGACTCTTTCTAAATTTCCTGATGTATTTATTGTTATGGGAGGAGAATTTAATATGGTATTAGATGAAAATGTTGATTGATGGCCACCAAAGCAACACTCTACTTATAATAACATTACTAGCTTTATTCAGAAGTTTAATATCATAGATATTTGGAGAGAGCACTTTCCTGGAGTTAGAAATTATACTTGGACTAATAAATCTATTACATGCATGTCTAGATTAGATTACTGGTTACTATCCAATACCTTAAGAAATAATAATGTCACTTTTAATTTTTTCCCTCAACTTTAACAGATCATAAAGCTATCCATATGCAAATTGAGTTATCTTCAGCTGAATCCAATTTTAAATCTTACTGGAAATTAAATAATTCCATTTTGGGGCATGAAGTTGTTTCTTTGCACATTAAAAAGCTGGCAACCTACTTTTTACATAAAGTGATGGTAGAGAATAATTTCTCTACAAATTGGGAACTTTTAAAATTTGAATCTGCCAAATTCTTCAGAGATACAGTAGTGATTTAGTAAAGAAAAGAAAATTGGAAGAACGATCATTGATCTCAGAGATTGCAAATTTATGTGAATTGTTTCCAGATAACCTTCCAGGGAAAGATAAAGAGGAGCTGGCTTTGTTAAAGGATAAGTTAAACTATCTTTATCTTATAAAGGCATACGTGAGATCTAGAAAAAAATGGTTGGAAGAGGGTGAATAGAGTACAGCTTATTTAGAAAAGCAGCTTGCCCAATTCAATTCCATTCATCAGCTTAATATTGATGGTGTGATTACAGAGGACTCCAAAAAATAGCAAAATATTGTTCTGCTTTTTAAAGTAAACTGTATATCTCAAAATATTGTGAAGCATCTACACTGCATTTCATGAATGACATTAATATTCTTAGCAACCTGTCCAATGATCAGAAAGACCTGTGTGATGCTCTTATTACCTTGGGAGAGGTTAACGCTGCCATTTCGAATTTTAAAAATAATACATCGCCAGGTGTGGATGGTCGGACTGCAGAATTTTATAAGAAATTTTTGGACACCCTAGCTCCCTTTTTACTAAAATTGTTTTTAGAATGGATTGATAAAGAATTTCTTCCCACTTCTTTAACACAGGGCCTTATTACATTATTTCCTAAACCAAGAAAAGATAAATTATTTATCGATAATTGGTGTCCTATTTGCCTTCTCAATCGTGATTATAAAATTCTGGCCCAAATCTTTGCTAACAGAATGAAAGTAGTTTTACCATTTATTAATGATGAAACACAGTCAGGTTTCATGAAGGGTCGTTATATCTCTAATAATGTCAGATTAGTTTTAGATCTTATTGATTATTCTCATCTTGTTCAAAATGATAGATTTATACTGTTTTTAGGTTTCTACAAAGCTTTGGATACTATTGAGCATCAGTTTGTCTTCTCTGCTCTTGATAAATTTGGATTTAGTCCATTATTTTGTAAGGCTGTTAAGGCTTTGTACACAAACACTCATAGTTCTATAAAATTGAAGTTGGGGACTTCACCAAGGTTTGATGTGAATAGGGGGGTGAGACAAGGTTGTCCTATCTCACCTTATTTATTCCTTTTATGTGCTCAGCTGCTCACCTATTCCATCAAGTCTAGTCATTTCCTGTGCAAATTCCAATTTTCTGATTAGTCAGGTTGCAGATGATAGGACTTTTCTTAAATGATGTTTTGGAAATCTCATTTGCTTTTAACTGTAGTTCTGTTTTTTCCAAATCCTCAGGCCTCTGTTTAAATATTCACAAATGTGAATTGTTTCCTCTTAAAGGTTGCACTCAATCTATAATTAATAATATTCCAGTAAAAGACAAAGTTGCATAGTTGGTGATAACTATTGTTAAAAATGAATACTTAAGGTGTGGATAATTTTCAACATCTGATAGACAAAACCAAAAAAAAGATTAAACCAGTGGCTTCAAAGGGACATATCTTTGCAAGGCCAGGTTTTGTTTTGTAAAGCAGAAGGTCTTTCCAGGATTATATATATAGCTCTCCCCTTCTACATCTTTTTTTAAAAAAATCTGTAAATTGATAAACACCATGTTGTTTAACTTTTTATGGAAAAGCAAAGATCATTATATAAAAAAAATCTGCTGTCATGAATAGTTAGGACAAGGGGGTCTAAATTTTCTTGATTTTGACAGTCTTAATAATACTTTTAAAATTAATTGGATTAAACAATTTTTACATAATCCTACTTCTATATGGAACTGTATTCCTTCTTTTGTCTTTTCCCAGGTTGCTGGATTGAATTTTTTTCTTTTTTGTAATTACAAAATAGACAATGTTCCTCTCCATTTATCTCAGTTTCATAAACAGATGCTTTTATCTTGGTATTTGATTTACAAACACAATTTTTCTGCACGTAGTTACTTTATCTGGAATAACCACAACATAACTTATAAGAATGAATCTCTGTTTTATAAAGATTGGTTTGATAATAATATTTTGCTAGCTAAACAGTTATTTAATTCAAGAGGTACTTTATTGAGTTATACTGAGTTTTTATCCACTTTTGAATTTCCTGTGACTCCAAAAGAATTTACTGTTGTTATGGATGCAGTTCCCCCTGGTGTAATTATGTTGTTCAGAAATACGTCATATTTGATAGTTAAATTACCCAACTTGGATCCATCCAGTACAGCTGTGGGAAAGATTTGCTTTCCTCCATCTTTTAGAAAAAATAATAGAGGTATTAGAAGTTTGTTTCAAAAAGACGTTACTTCTATTCCTAAGGCTCTTAGTTTTTGGAATAGTCGCTTGGGGAATCTGAGGTGGAGGAGTATTTGGGGCTTATTTAATGATTTTTTATTGAGGAATAAAATTAAAGAAATTTCATTTAAAATTAGACATAGATATTATCCAACCAATGTTTATTTGACAAGGTTTAATTCTGATATTGAAACTAACTTTTTTTTGTGGTTTATATCCAGAGGATCTATTTCAGCTGTTTTGAGATTGTGAATATGTTAAAGCAGATTTTACTTTTTGTTTTGAAAATGTCTTATTTGTGTTTACTAATAATACCAAATCTCATAGGGATCATTTCTTTATCATAAATCTTTTGTTAATTTACAGCAAATTTTATATCCATAAATGCAAATACAGAAATATGAAACCTTCATTTATATTCTTTACGTCTGACTTCAAACTATACGTTAATACTCTGAAAACTTCCCATAACCAGAAAGCTGTAAAGACTGTACAAATCTGTCAACGTTTCGGGTTATCTCTGTAAATGTTTCTGTTTTGTGACTCAGTTTAGATATAGTTCCTTCTGTCCAATAGTATTTAGAGTGGATTTTCTTGTTTATCTCTATATTTAAAGTTAATAGTTATATATTTGTTGCTGCTTATGTGTGATTTCCTGGTTTTGTTAGCATATGTTTAGTGTTTCTGTTTTTGTTTGTGTTCAATAAAAATAAAGGTAAGTGAAAAACAGCAAGTCCTGACGTAGGGTCTCGGCCCGAACATCGACAGTGCCTCCTCCTATAGATGCTGCCTGGCCTGTTGCATTCCACTGGTATTTTGTGTGTGTTGACGGAATATAACAATCGTGTATCTACAAACGTAGAAAAAGATAATCAATTCTTGAATATTTATCATGTACGTGTGGAAAAAAAAGAAAAGTCTTTGTCATTAGTGTGCTTATATCTCCAGATATTGACAAAGCCATATTCTAATAGGAAAGAATTAATACAAGTCACTGCTTTATTAGGAAGCAACGGATTGGTTGATGACCTGTCAATCGACGGGTTACGAGAACAGTTAAAGGCACCACCCATAATCAACTTATAGATTCAGGAGCGCAAAAAATAGCTTCTTAAAAAAATTCAGGACTGTCTAAATTAACTGCATAAACACACACCAAAGCTACCTTTTGACCACATAACAAACCAGAGACAATTAAATATCTTCCAATTAAATCAGTAACAGTATTAAAATGTACAAAAGGGATTTTAGAGTTAACAAAAATAGATACCCCTCTAACTTTATTTCTTGATAAGGAATAATATAAAGGTTTCTTCCACAATTTTAAAAAGCCAGCTTCATCCTGTCTCCATATATGAGTTTCTTGCACAAAAATAATATTGGCATGAAGTTTTTTTAATTTCTTAAAAATATTTTTATGCTTAATAGAATAATTTGTGTCATTCAAATTCCAAGAAATTATATTAATTTTATTAGCATCCATGTTTAAGATTTAATTTAAATTTTTATAAATAAAGCTGTTGTGCAAGCACAAACTAGATCCAAAGGGAAAAAAAGACCACTGACTTGACCAGAAGTGACGACATGATTGATAGAAAATATATCCTCTCAGAACTGCCGTCCAGAAATACAACTATTCTAATAGCGAGCCAATAGAAAGATCGCATGCTAACCTATGACCCTAACCCCAATCTCAATTTTGCAGCTGTATTAACAAAGTTTTACACTTACCCCACCAATTTTAGACATTATAAAAGAAATGAACACATTTCAAATATTGTAATGTTATGTCTAACAATAGTTAAAAAGTAACTGACGACGGCCATCTTAAATTCATCTAAAGTATATTAATCATGTATTCAGAAAAGGATAAATCCAAGCAAATCATATATTATGACTGAAGTTTTTTTTAAAAAACTTACAAATCATACAAAAATAAGTGTGTGTGTATATATATCAAACCCAAAGCTATATTAATATTAAGGCAAGCGAGAAGAAAAAATTATCAACCAGGTCCTGTGTGGACATCCATAAAATGTGGAACAGATTTTCTTCAAAGCAACTGTAAATATACACTAATTATTAAAAAATATTTTATTGTTTTACAACATTGAATCACAGTGATTTTAATTTAGCTTTTTTGACACTGATCAACAGAAAAAGACTCTTTCATGTCAAAGTGATCTAAACTAATTACAATATAAAATACAAAATAATTGATTGCATAAGTATTCATCCCCTTTAATATGACACACCAAATCATCACTGGTGCAGCCAATTAGTTTTAGAAGTCACATAAATAGTTAAATGGTGATCTGTTTTTGGAGACCTGTGTGCAGTCAAGGTGTTTCAATTGATTGTAGTAAAAATACTCCTGTATCTGGAAGGTCCATCTGCTGGTGAGTCAGTATCCTGGCAAAGCATACACCATGAAGACAAAAAAAAAACACTCCTAGCAACTCTGTGAAAAGGTTATTGAAAAGCATGTGACAGGAGATGGATAGTAGAAACTTTCCAAGTCACTGAATCTCAGAATGGCGGTGCAGACTTGTGGGGCCGAATGGTCTACTTCTGCACCTATTGTCTATTTCACTGAGTATTCCTTGGAGTAAAGTTTGTCCATTGTCAACGATGAAGACTTCGACACCATTAGTACTTTCTACGAGGTTGAGTTGCTAGTTTGACCCTCAACCCAGCACGGATGAAGAGCATACAAGGGAGCTGGTTCGATTCGGACTTAGGACTACTCACTGTCACCCCATACACCCCTCCTTGGAGTACAGTTTAATCAATCATCAAGAAATGGAAAGAATAGGGATCAGCTGTAAATCTGCCTGGAGCAGGATATCCTCAAAAACTGAGTGGCTGTGCAAGAAAGGGGACTAGTGAGGGAGGTCACCAAGAGACCTATGACAACTTTGGGAAGTTACAATCTTCAGTGGCTGAGATGGGAGAATCTGTGCATACAACAACCATTGCCCTGGTTCTTCGGGTTTCCTGCTTTGTGGCTGCCTATAAGCAAACAAATCTCAAAGTATATAATTTATGCAATGGTTTATATTAAAATTACTCGAATCTTGAGTTACTTGTCATTACTGATTGTTTTATTTATCATGTCCACAATTTGGGTAATTTTCATTACACTCTCAATCTTTCTGATTAAAAACCACCTCTTATTGTGGTTATTATTGATTCCACATACTGATCTCACTTTTAGCATCTATGAGTGTGTATTGCTATTAACACAGTCTTGTGGTAACATTATTCACTTGGGTACATCCCAGTGAATCAAACTTCAAATTTGCAGGATCTCATTTAGCTTTGGATCACAATCACAGTGATTCTTCAACATATCCAACAATTCATTATTTTATTACAGAGTTTCTCCAGCCTCAGTGATCTCTCATTAATATATAATGGAAGAATTTCAACTACGACCGAATTAAGATCTCTGTTTGTTTTCATCATTGAAGTTGTTCATAGCAAAGAAATGCAACAGTTCATCTCAATATTCCTGCTCTGTATGAAACGAGATTTGAAGGTTGCATTTGGGTCTGTTGTTGTGTCTGTTTTCCTTTCCCACTTACTTAATGCAGAAAATTGTTAGGTTTTCTTTTTCTCCCTTGTTTTCTTCTTGGAAAAAAGCTTTGTCTTTAGTCCTGTCTAATTTTGGGCACAGTTTGTCTTTTGATAGCATATTATATCTTAAAACACTGAGTGGATACTGAGTTAGGAGATTTTATTTTCACACAGAGAACAGGTAATATCAGAAATGAGCTGCCAGACAAGGTGGTGGAGGCAGAAGCAGTAATAATTTCTAAGGCACCTTGACAGGTACTCATATGAGCAAGGGGTATGAAATTAATACAGCAAAGTCAAATTAAATATAATAGTATCAATAGGTCTGATATTTGACAAAGATTCAGTAGGCTCAAAGGCCTGTTTCTATTGTCATGGACCCCTGACTGGGTTACCAAACCAGCAGAAATGGAAAACATGTTGGAGTCTGGTATTACTGTAACTAATAGTGTTTATTAGTAAACTAAGCAATACAGTACTTTAAAGTGCAAATATATGAAACAGGTTAGCAATGATATATACAGAAATGTGGAAATAGGAACCAAAACCAGGCTCTTTCAGAGCTAGGAGTAAATGGATACAGTCTTACGATAAGATGCAGAGTTCAGTTCAGTTCAGGTCGAGATAGTTGTTTAAGTATCGTTGGAGAGAGTGAGAGAGGTGATGCCGTTGCTGTCGATCTTCCCGTTGTCTTTCTGTTGTGGTCACCGACTATGCCCATACCACGTAAGACTGTTCTTCAGTGGTGAACCTGTCCCCCAGGCAAGGGTGGACACACAAACAGTTGCCTACTGGTCACACCTTTACACACTGTGAGCCACTGATTGATTCCCTGAATCGATCCTTCAAAACCCCCACCTTCATGTGGGTGCACAAAGCTCGTTCAGTGTCCCGTGGTGTGTCTCCCTGTGTCTTAGCAGACCTGCTTTTTATCTCCACATGCTGGACACTGGCTGTCCATCAATTAGCTCCTCCCTGCTGTTCTGCCGGAATCTTAACAAGCAGGCAAGTGTCCTTGGAGCAAAGGTAAATAACCAGCTGAGGAGTCATAATATTAAATCTTGTCTCTCTCTCTCATCTGCACTGGACGCTTCCAACCCCCCTCTCTCTCATTAGCAGCTTAGTTCATGGGGGGGGGGAGTCAATTCTGGACCCCATCTCAAGCTTGGTTTGCTCATCACACTATGCTTTCACAACCCTGACTCTAAATGTTGCAGTTTCAGAAATAATATGCATTTGGAGGTCTAGTGGTAGAAAGGTGGTAAAATGGGCTAACAAACCTATTTTTGGATGTTTGGAAGATCCTGGGTTTTATATATAAAATACAAAACCAATGAAGTTATGTTAAGCCAAAGTAAAATTTCAGGCCAGCTGGAGTATTATGTCCAATTGTGAGTTCAATTGAAAGGATGTGAAGGCTTTGGAGAGGGATACAGAGGAGATTTATCAGAATAGTTCCACGGATGAGGATTACTAATCCACATTCAGAGAGAAGAAAATGAGCTTTGTAATTTGGCACAGAGATGTTCACCTAAATTACTGTTGGAGGTTGTTAGGGAATTGTCAGCCATAGAATATTTTTTTGGATTTACTGAGTAGGATTGGTGGGGAATAATACAGACATGAACCAACCAGTCTAACCAAACAAAACACATTTGAATGTAAATTAAAAGCAGTAATCAGCTTTGAGTTAAGAGATTTCTGCAAAGCTTGAGCTGCTGTCCCATAGCAGGGAGCTGGCTATTCAAGATTGATTCTATTATGGTTATTATTCTGTTATGGATTTATTGAGTATATCCTCTAGAAAATTCATCTCAGGGTTGTACTTTGCTAATAAATTTACTTTAATCTTTTAATTTTGAAGATATAGTTTGTAAAGTGATGTGGCTATGAGACAATCTTGTCTGCAACAGCCAAGCATAAGATAATTGGTCTTTGTCAAGCAAGGCAGCTATGGCTTGTTATTTTCCACCCTTCTTGTAGGATCAAGGAGGACTACCAGATCAGACTAAATTTTATCACTGAGCTTATAACCATGGTCATATGGTTATTTCCATCAGCAATAATGAGGATATTTGTGCACCGAGAGCCAGTCCTCAAAACACTAATCTTGGGCATCTGGTTCTCTGTCCACAGAAGCTTTGAGGCAATTTTGTGAATTAGTTTGAATTTTCAGAGGTGTCTTATCAATATGTATTCCACTGCCAAAGGGAACCATTTATCAGAAACAAAATAATGAAGTAAACAATGCTATTGTAACAATTTGGAAATTTTATTAAATCATCCGCTGTTACCTTTGATCTTAAGGGTAGAAGAATGTGATATACTTTGAGTTTGGGAGACTCCACCTAGAGGCTTTCCAAGAGAACGCCCATTTGTCATCATCAGTAATGACTTTTATATCCAACAGCTTCATCTGGTTTAGCCACAGTCACAACAGAGGTGTTTACTTTTAGCAGAAACTGATTGGGGAAAACAGAATCTTGATCCATGTGTAGCGTGAATGAAAGCAGGAAGAAGGGTAGTTCTTGCTGTTACTCATTTGTATTTAAACTCCCCTGTCCTTTTTGCACTTGCCCACATAATTTTCTGAATGAAATGGATAGGATCAATTACTGAGCAAGTAGTTGGTCTTACCCATTTCATTTAGAGAAAACATGTTGTAGCCATGTGCCTGAGTTCCAGTAAGTAATCCCATAATATGTAATGGACAGCATGCTTATGTCCTGTAATTGTCTCATTTCTTGCTCTGGTTTTGTGTTTTTCTACCTCTATAGTTTAAATGATTGCTTTCTTTTTTTCTAATCAGCTGAAAGAGAAGAAGTGGTTGGTGTCCTTGGCTCATCAGTTTTACTGGATCCTGAAATCACCATTGAGTCCAGCAAGAATGAAATCCTTTGGACTTTCAAAGCCAGCAACAAAAGCCCTGATAATATTTTGGATCACATCCCAGGTGTCACCACATTTGAACCAAGTGAACAGTTCAAGGACCGTTTACAATTCAATGCAACTAATGGTGCGCTGATGATAAATCGATTGGAAGCCAGTGATGAAGGAAATTACACTTATTTTGTGGATGGCAAAGAGTTGAAAATAATACAACTGCTTGTCATTGGTAAGAAACTTTGCTTATTTATGATGAAGCATGTGAAATGCTTCAGAATGTGCCAGAATCTGTATTTGTTGTTTCCACTGAAGGTTAAGTGGAAACCTCAGCTGGTAAAATGAACTCTGCAATATTAGGTATTGAATGCAGCATCTCATCAATCTCCATGGTACTCATCTTTCTACCATCTTATGGAGGAATCCACAGGATTTGACTGAACGCCCATAGCTACACATGTGAGATAGAGATTGTTGAAGAGATAGTGGAGAGGGAGGGGTTGGACAGAGGGAATTTCTGAAAGAGTAAGGCCAGAGTTGCCTTTGTGATAAAATGCTGATGATGCCATTTGATGAAAGGTTCAAGAGGGTAGTTGAGAGAGAGAAACAAGCAAAGGAATAGAAAATCTGTGAAATACTTGGGAAAGAAAGTTTCCAGTGTGTTAGGCCATGTTGGTATATAAAGAATTATTGAGCCTATATTTTGGATAGAAATTCTACAGTGGATGTAGCTCACCTACATTTGAACTGTCATAGTTAGCTTGTATACTTCCTTCACTGAGTGCAAAAGTTAATCAGAGAAATAGTTATGGAACTCCAGTACTTTCTTTGCCACCATTCCTGGTATTACCTGAAAAGATTTATTTGTCGTGTGTAATGAAAATCTACAGAGAATTGAGTCATTTGTGTCAAAACAAATCAGCAAGTATTGTACTGGCGGCCAACAAATGTCAGCATACTTCTGGCACTAATATACTTGCCCACAACTCACTGTCCTTTGTCATATATCTTCAGAATATGAGAAGAAACACATGCAGTCACAGGGAGATTGTACAAACTCCTTATGGACAGCATGGGAATTGAACCCCATTCTTGCAGCGTAGACTGTGTTACGCTAACCACTATGCTACTGCGCCACACTGCACAAAGAGTCCCAAGTCCCTCTACACCTCAGATTCCTGTACTTTCTCCCCATTTAGAAAATAGTCCGCACATTTCTACTACCAAAGTGCATCACCATGCATTTCCAACATTGTATTTCATTTGCCATTTTCTTGCCTATTCTCCTAACATTAGAATACGCTGACTTAATTAGAATACGCTAATATAATTATTGTATTACCTGTATATGTTTTCTCAAATTATGTTTATTTTTAGAAAAAATAACTCAGAGTTCTCAGCAAACATTCTGAAGTTGAGTTATCAGAGAGTGATCAAAAGATTTTTGGGAGGGACAGCAGAGTTCAGATATGGGATTTTAAAGGCCAAGAGCACAGAGAAAAACTGGAAAGGAAATAAAGTTTAGGAATGCCTAGGAAGCCAGAATGGAAGAAATTGGAGTTCATGGGTTTCTGAGTGCAGAAAAAGGGAGAAATGAAAATGAGATGATGAATTGAATTTTTTGAAGCCAATACGCATCCAAACTAGGAACCAATGTAGTGTAATAAGCATTGAGACCTGGCCAGTTCATGTATAACATTAGAGTCTTGGGTCAGCTTAAGTTGATGAAGGGTTTGAGGTAGAGGTTAAGGAGCAATGCATTTTAACAGAAACAGAAGCAGGGAAGTTGCATAAATCCAATAAGTCCTCAACTGGAGTATTGTCCAGTACTAGGCATTGTACTCTGAGAGCAACACACACAAAATGCTGGAGGATCTCAGCAAGTCAGGCAGCATCTATGGAAATGAATAGATGGTCTGTTTCGGGCTAAGACCCTTCTATAGGTGTTCCTGCTGAGTTACTCCAGCATTCTGTGTGTGTTGCTTTGAATTTCCAGCATCTGCAGAATTTCTTGTGTTTATATGTTGTACTCTGGAAGCTGTGTTCATGCCTTTGAGAAGGTCCAATGGATTTACCAGAATTTGGTCCAGTTTTGTCTGAATTTAGCAGAGAACATGAAAAGGATAATTAATAGAGAGTTTCTGAATTTATGTGATATTCATTACTTAAGGGAAAACTGCTTCCACAGGTAGGGAATTTAACTTTCAGTAAGCTTGGAGACTTTTCTTGGACGTTCCTTGTGTTTTAAGTGTTACCTCAGTGGGCTGCGTAAGGAATAGGAGACATGGTGGCTCAAAAGAGTAAGGTTATGAGATGAGTTCACAGAAGAAAGAGTTGCTTGCTATGGAATCTGTCGTTGTTTCCGTTAACGACGAGATGAGAAGGCACGCCTTGTCTACTAAGTGCTGCAACATTCAATGTTGAATGCAGTCATTCAGTCAGTTGGTAAGACTATGATGCATATATCATCTCATAGAGGAGTTCATTAGGATTGTGATGAAAGATTTTGTGAGATGGAAGAAGTTACAAAGAGAGTTGGGAGGGAGGAATAGAACAGACACAAAACCTTTAGTATGGTGAGATCAGTTCATGATGTGGTCAGTTTCATGGCTTAGTGAGGGAATTTATAGAGGGAGCACAAAGGAACATGAAAGTAGAACTGTAGGAATTTCCAGCACATCAGCACGTGCTTAGAAGAAAAATAAAGTCTGAACCAGTGAGTAGCTTTGGCTGGACCTCAACTAGATTTCCTTAAGCCTTTGTGCTTTTTCTGGCAATTTCACTTGTACTGAGTTGATTATACAAATCTAGTTATGTGGAGTTCAGTCCTAAATGGTTTCACAATATCTATCATGCAGAATATGTTCATTCATGTAGTTTTCACATGGTACTCCATTTCAGTGTTCAGCTGCCACCATGGGCTAAATGAGTGCACTTTTTTTTATTTGGTTAACAGAAAAAATGAAAGAAGTGATTGGTATCCTTAACTCATCAGTTTTACTGGATCCCGAGCTCAAAGTTGATCCCAGCAAGAATGAAATTGTTTGGACTTTCATCGGCAACAGCATTTTACATCATGTCCCACATCAGAAGACAACAGAATATACTGAACAGTTTGAATCCCGTTTAAAATTTAATACTTCCAATGGGGTTTTGACTGTAAATGGATTAACACCTGGTGATCAAGGAAATTACAGCTTTATTGTGAATGAACAAGAGATGAAAATATTACAACTGCTGATCTTTGGTAGGTAATCATTACATTGTGTGATATGATTGGTGAAACAGTGAGCATCAAATCTGCCATAGTATTGTTGGTGGTCATTTCTTTTGAAGGTTAAGTAGAGCACACGATGTGATAATTAGTAAAATTCTTGACATTCAATTACAAGAGTTCAGTTAACACCCATCCCATGGAGATGGGTGGGAGAATTCAGTGTCTGTCAAACCCAAGAGTTGGAATTTCCTGTTGTGGAGGGTGGTGTGGTGGGAACCATCAGCAGCAGTCTCTGAAGTTAGCCAATAATCAAAAACGCGGACTGTTCTTGGCCCTCTCATTTCCCTTTACATCTGCAGGCTACTCTTTTTCTATTCTGCATGATCTTGGCCTTATCACAATTAATGTGAAAGTTGATTATAAGATCATAAGACATACATTAGGAGCAGAATTAGGCAATTCAGCCCATCAGGTTTGCTTTGTCATTCCATCATGCCTCATTTATTATCCCTGTCAAATTAATTTTCCTTCCTTCACACTCCCTGATTAATCAAGAACCTTTTAACCTCTGATTTAAATATACTCAATGACTTGGCCTCCAAAGCCACCTGTGATAATGGATTCCTTAAATTCACTACCCACTGGCTATAGAAATTCCTCCTCTTCTCTGTTCTAAATGGACATCTGTCTATTCTGAGGCTGTGCTTTTTGGTCCTAGAAAACATCTTCCTCACATCCACTCTTCAATATTCAGTATTCAATAGTCTTCAATGAGATCCCCCCTCATTCTTCCAAACTCCATTGAGAACAGGCCCAGAGCCATCAAACACAACTCTATACCCCTTCATTCCTGGAATAAAAGTTCAATGTAAATTTATTATCAAAGCACATTCATGTACAAACTTGAGATTCATTTTCTTGTGGGCATATGTAGCAATCCAAGAACCATAATAGAATCAATGAAAGACTGCACCCAACAGGACGGTCTAACAACCAATGATGAAAAAACAACTAACTGTGCAAAAAGAAAAGAAAAAATATATAATAATAATAATAATAAATAAATAAGCAATAAACATGATATGTAGAGTCCTTGAAAGTTAGTCCATAGGTTGTAGAAAAAGGTCAGTGATGGGGCAAGTGATGCTAGGTGAAATTGTTCCTAATGACTCAAGTAGATGCTACCTGGCCTGCTGCATTCACCAGCATTTTTAGTGTGTGTTGCTTGAATTTCCAGCATCTGCAGATTTCTTTGTCTTTGCTGATTCAAGAGCCTAATGGTTGAGGTTTAGTAATGGTTCCTGAATTTGGTGGTGAGAGTCCTCAGGCTCCTGTACCACCTTTTTGATGGCACAGCAGCAATAGGAGAGCATGACGTGGGGTCCTTGATGTTGGATGCTGCTTCCCTTGGACTGTACTCTATGTAGATGTCCTCAATGGTAAGGAGGTCTTTACCTGTGATAGCTGGGTCATATCCACTACTTTTGGCAGACTTTCTGTTCAAGGGCATTGGTGTTTCCATATCAGGCTGCGATGCAACCGGTCAATATACTCCCCATCTCAGAAGGATTGTTGTAGATGGTTGGTATTCTGCATGGAGGACAGTGACCATTGGTGTTCCATAAGCATCTGTTCTGGGGCCCCTCCTCTTTGTGATTTTTGTAAATGACCTCGATGAGGAAATAGAAGGGTGAGTTAGTAAGTTTGATGATGACACAAAGGTTAGGGGTGTTGTGGTGGATAGTCTGGAGGGTTGTTAGAGGTTACAGCGGGACATTGATAGGATGCAGAACCGGGCTGAGAAGTGGCGGATGGGGTTCAACCCAGATCAGTGTGAAGTGGTTCATTTCAGTAGGTCAAATTTGAAGACAGAATATAATATTAAAGGTAAGACTCTTGACAGTGTGAAGGATCAGCAAGGTCTTGGGGTTTACATCCATAGGACACTCAAAGATGCTGTGCAGGTGAAGGTGTATGATGTGATGGCTTTCATCAACCGTGGGATTGAGTTCAAGTGCTATGAAGTAATGTTAAAGCTACATAAGACCTTTCTTGGAGTACTGTGTTCATTTCTGGTCACCTCATTACAGGAAGGATGTGAATATTATAGAGAGGGTGCAGAGGAGACTTACAAGGATGTTGGAGATCATTCCTTATGAGAATAGGTGAAGCCATTAGTGTAAAGCGAGTAGCATAGGGGTCTAAATGCACATCATGAGATGCAGCTGTGCTGACAGAGATTGTGTAGGAGATGTTGTTGTCAATCCAAACTGACTGGGGTCTGTAAATGAGGAAATTGAGAATCCTATTCCACAAGGAACTATTGATGCCATGATCTTGAAGCTTATTGATTAGTTTTGAAGGGATTAAATGCTGAACCGTAGTGGATAATGAGTATCCTGATGTATGCATCATTGTAGTGTAGATGTTCCCAGTTGAGTGATGAGCCAACTACTCAGTGCTCCAGGTGCAATCTGAACAATGCCTTATGAAGCCTCAGCTTTGCATCCTTGTTCTTATATTCGGATCTCTCAAAATGAATGCCAACATTGCAGTTGTCTTCCTTACCACTGACTCAACCTGAGGGTTAATCTTTAGCGAATCATGCACAAGGACTCCCAAGCTCCTTTGCATCTCTGGTTTCTGAATTTCCTTTCCCATTTAGAAAGCAGTCTACACCTTTATTCCTTCTATCAAAGTACATGAACATACACTTCCCTGCACTATATTTCATTTGCCACTTTACTCATTCTCCCTTTCTGTGTAAGTCCTTCCACAGACTCCCTGCTGCCACAACGCTACTTGCCTCTCCCCCTGTCTTCGTATCATCTGCAGTCTTCACCACAGAGCCATCAATTCCATCTCCAAATCATTCACGTATAAAGTAAAAAGAAGCAGTCTTAAAACTGATCCCTGTGGAACACTTCTAGTCACTGGCAGGCAACCAGAAAAGGCCTCTTTACTTCCTGCCTGTCAGTGAAGTATCCGTGCTCCATGATCTTCTATCCATGCTCGTATCTTTCCTGCAATACCATGGGCTCTTGTCTTGTTAAGCAGCCTCATGTGTGGCACCTTGTTACAGGCCTTCTGGAAATCCAAGTAAATAATGTCCACTGACTCTCCATTGTCTATCATGCATGTTATTACCTCAAAAAAATTCCAACAAATTTTCAGGTAAGATTTTTCTTTAAGGAAGCTATGCTGACTTTGACCTATTTTATCACGTGTCTTAAAATACCCCAAAGCTTCATTTGTAATAATGGACTCCAACATAGATCCAACCATAGAAATCAGGATATCTGGAGTATAATTGTCTTTCTTCTGCCTCCCTCCCTTCATAAAGGGTAAAGTGACATTTACAAATTTCTAGTCCTCCAGAATCACTCTAGGATCTAGTGATTCTTGAACAATCATTACTAATGCCTCCACAATCTCTTCAGCTATCTCTTTCAGAACCCTGAGGTGTAGTCCATCTGTTCCAGCCGATTTATCTACCTTCAGACCTTTAATAGCAGCAAGACAGACGTCTGCCCCATGACATTCCTGAATTCCTGGCATACTGCTTGTGTTTTCCACAGTGAAGACTGACATAAAATACTGATTTAGTTCCTCTGCCATTTCTTTGTCCTCCATTACTACCTCTCCAGCATTATTTTTCAGTGGTCAGACAACCACTATCAGCCCTCTTTTACTCTTTATATATTTTTGAAAACTTATGGTATCCTCTTTTATACATATTATTGGCAAGCTTACCTTCACATTTAATCTTTTCTCACTTTATGGCTTTTTAGTTACCTTCTTTTGGTCTTCAAAAGCTTCCCAATCATCTATTTTTCCACTAATTTTTGTTATATTGAAAAACTTTGCCCTCTCTTTTACTTTTATCCTGACTTTGACTTCCTATGTCAGCTGCATTTGCTTCATTCTCCCCTTAGAATACTTCCTCTTCTTTGGGATGAACCTAACCTGCGGCTTCTGAATTGCTTCCAAAACATCCAGCCATTGCTGCTCTGTCATTATTCCTACAAAAGTCCTCTTGCAATCAACTTTAGCTATCTTCTCTCTCATGCCTCTATAATTCCTTTTACTCAACAGTAAAACTGCTACGTCAGTCTTTCTCTTACCCCTCTCAAATTCTAACATATTATGATCACTGCTTCCTAAGTGTTCCTTTTCCTTAAGATCCTTAATCAAATTTTGTTTGTTATACAAAACCCAATCCAGCATTGCCTTTCCCCTCATGAGCTCAACCACAAGCTACTCTAAAGAGCCATCTGTAGACTGTCTACAATTTCCTTCTCTTAGGATTCAGCACCAACCTGATTTTCCCAATCTACTTGCATTTGGAAATCCCCCAGTGCTATTGTAACATTGTCCTTTTCACATGCCTTTTCATTTTTCTGTTGAAATTTGGCTACTATTTGGAAGTCTGTATATAACTCCCATCAGGGTCTTTTAACCCTTGCAATTTCTGAACTCAACCCATAAGGATTCTCCATCTTCCGATCCTATGTCAGCTCTTTTCTAAAGATTTAATTTCTTTTTTTTAACGAGCACAGTCACCCCACTGCTACTGCCTGCCTGCCTGTCCCTTTGATACAATGTGTATCCTTGGATGTTAAGCTGCATATTATGTTCTTCTCTCAGCCATGACGCAGTGATTCCGACAATGTTGTACCTGCTCATCTCTAATCGCCGTACAACATCATCTATCTTATTCCATATACCACGTGTATTCAAATATAACATTTTCAGTCCTGTATTCATAACCCTTTTTGTTTTTGCATCCATGTTACAATATAATTTAAGAATATGGTCAAACGTTCGGATTGTTGGCTTCCTAAGTCATCTTAAGAGTTATATGAGTAAGGTTGTTCAGGGAGTAAATTCCAGAGCTTGTAAGTGGAACTAACAATATTAGATCCAATAATTGGAAATATGCAAGATGCCAGAATGGAGGAAGCTGAAGTTTTGAGTGTTGTGTGTCCTGAGTACAATGCAGCAAAAGGGAGAAATAAAGCCTTGTGGTAGTTTAAGAAAAAAATGTAGAATTGAGAACTGTTAAGGCAGTGCTGGAGCCATTGTTGGTGACTGGAACCCAACCTGTTTGGATATTCAATTAGATCTGCTCAAATTGATGCAAGGTGTGAGGTGGGAGGAGAGCAAGGAAAAAAACTTTAATAGCAAACAGAAGCAAGTGTTCCAGAAAACTATTAGTTGCAATACACCTTATGCTGGAGAACTTATTTGAGGCAAAAAATAAATTTCTTAACATATGCCGGTGATTTTAAAACTGATTCTAACTCTGACATTGCAATCTTAGGAAGTTTTTGAAGCTTTTAGGAGGGTGCAGAAGGGGTTGGCCAGAATTAGAACAATTATTCAGGGCTTGTCATGCCACCTGGGTCTCTAGTTGTGTGGCCTCACTCACAGTGCTGTTTAAAAATGAGAATTAATTATTCATATCATAATTTTTAAAGCTGGAAGCAGATTGGATTCTAATAATCAACAAGGAACTGGAGAAAAATGTCTAATTGATGGTTAGGGAAATAAGAAGGGTGTGTTAGAGCCTTAATGGCAGGTTGAACTGAATGACTTTTGCTCGTGATGTGTGATTCCTTTATCAGTTGTCTTGTCATCTTCAGACTTAGATATTTATCTCCTCAGCTGGACTCTCACTTCTTCCCACATGCTGTCCATCTTTCATGATTATTAGCTCCATGAGTTTCTTTAAGTCCCTATCAGTGAATCTTGAAGTTCACTCATCTCCCTTTTCTGGAATGGCTGCAGCCATATTGACCCTATTAAAGTTGTGGAAGGTTCTAGAATGAGGGGTCACCATTTAAAAATAAATACCCATTTAGGATAGACATAGAAACATAGAAAACCTACAGCACAATACAGGCCCTTCAGCCCACAAAGCTGTGCTGAGCATGTCCTTACCTTAGAACTACCTGGGCTTACCCATAGCCCTCTATTTTTCTAAGCTCCATGTACCCATCCAAGAGTCTCTTAAAAGACCCTATTGTTTCCACCTCCACCACCGCTGCTGACAGCCCATTGTGGCAAACGTTTTTCTTAGGTGGTTTTCATTGCCTTTTTGAAGGAAATTTGGAGTAATTGAATATTCTTAAGGTAATGAATAAGCAAGGGGGCAAAGAGCTACCTGGGGGTCAATATGTATGTGGAGATTGGGCTCCAGTAAACCATAATCTTGTCAAATGGGCAAGGAGGGTTGAGTGGTTTGGTTTTGCTCTTAATTCCTAAGTTTGTCTGTAGCTTTGGTTTGTATGAACTTACTGTATAATGCAAGTCCTTTCAAACACATTTGATTCAATATCATGCAGCAGGATTTCATTGAGTATTGTTCTAGTCCAGTAACAATGTTTTCCCCTTTAGAAAAGCTGTCAAACGCCTCGATATTCATAGACTCATACAGATCCCTGGGATTCACTGTCCAGCTAACCTGTGATGTTGATGGAGATGCTAATGAATTTCAATGGCAAAAAGATGGAGGGGAAATCTCCCAGCGACACCGACTAATAGATGGGAACATGACACTTGTTATTCAATACGCTTTAGTTAGTGACTGTGGAAGCTATACCTGTGTCGCCAAAAATCCCATCAGCTCCATCAGGGGAAATCGCAGCATAATTCTCATTGGTAAGCTTTGTTTCTGAATATTTTGAGGGTAGTCTTTGGGAACAAATGCAATTGGTGGGCTTTTGAATGTAAACTATGTAAATCAGCACCACAACAGAGATGGGAAAAGCTGAATTCATAAAGTTCATTTAATTTAGCACAGAATTCATTCAGCTCATCAGGAATGTACTATTCAATATAAAAAGCAATTCATCTAGTTTCACTCTTTATCCTCTCCCCACAATACTGCTTTTTTTTTTCAGGTTCTTGTCCTGCCATCTATCAACATTACATTTTAATCTACTTTCATTACCTCCATCGGTGAATTCTAAATCAGATCCACAAGCTGTGTACAGTATATTTTAAAAATGGCCTCATGTTCCTTTTATTGTTCTTTGCTGGTCATCTTCATTGCTGACCCCTCTACCAATGGAATAATTCTCTGTCTATCGAATGTATATGTATCCTTTGTTATTTTAAATATCTCTGTCAGGCTTTCTGATAACTTCTTCTGGAAAAGAACTCCAGGTTTATCCATTTCTGGCCAGCACAACAATTCAGTGGCTTTTTACAAGGGCAAGTTGAGCCATTTGGTGCTGCTCTGAAGTCACAGATTGGCAAAACTGGCCATGGGTTAGTACATTCCTTTTCCTGCAGCAACAAAGCATTTGCTGGAGGAACTCAATGGGTTGAGGATGTATGTTTGGGCAGAGAGGAGAACGGTAAATGGTAGGGAAGATATTGTTGACATTTGTGTTGAAATGCTGTACCTGTTTCAACCTGAAACATCAGCAGTTCCTTTCTCCACATAGATGCTGTCTAACTTGCTGAGTTCCTCCAGCAGATTCTAGCATTGCCAGTCTCTTGTGTCTACCTTTCCTGTAGTAGCTGACCAGGACAGTTTAGCTGCTGCAACACCTGGCAATTTTTATGGTCTTGTATTGTTACATTTTTATTTATTTGAATTTATTTTTAATTACAGGCCTTTCCAATAATGATGCAATAGTTGTATTTGTGTTGACTGCAGGACTGGTGATATGTTCAGCATCCCTTCATCCAGCCATGTTGCTGGACGACTGGAAATTGAAAACACAAGGTATTTGCTATTATACCATTGATTAAATTAGTAATATGGTTTATTATTGCCACATACATCAATATACATTGAAAATCTTGGTTTTTCATGCCATCTGTACAGATCATTTCATCACATATGTACCTCAAAGTAGTTAGTCCAAAGGAAAATAAATAACAGAGTGCATAATACTGTGTTACAGTTACTGAAAAGTGCAGGCAGGCAGTCAATGCAAGGCCATGATGAGGTAGATAATGAGGTAGATTGTGAGGTGGGTTGAGGTCAAGATCCATTTTATCCAACAAGAAATCTGTTCAATATTCTCAGAGCAGTGGAATTGAAGCTGTCCTTCAGAATGGTGGTATGTGTTTTCAGGCTTTTGAAAGAAGAGAGAAAGGAGAAGAGAAAATGTCCAGGGTGGGAGGGGTCTTTGATTATGTTGGCTGTTTTGTTGACGCAACAAAAAGTGAAAATAGAGTCTATGAAAGGGAGGTTTGTTTCTGTGATATGCTGAGCAAAGCAGCTGACATACCAAGCCTTAATAAACCCAGATAAGATGTTTCCAATGATGCATTGATAAAAATTGTTGAGAGTCAAAGAGAATGCCAAATTTCTTTGGACTCTTGAGGAAGTAAAGGTATTGATGAGGTTTCTTGGCCTTGATGTCAATGTGGTCTGATCAGGGCAAGCAAGAGATGATGTCTACACCTGGGAGCTTGGAGTTCTTAACCCTCTCGATGCTAACACTATTGATGTACATACCCCCTCCACCCTCATTCCTGAAGTAAATGACCATCTCTTTTGTTTGCTGATGGTGAAGGAAAGATTGTTGTCATGACAGCATGCCACTTAGCTATCTCCTTCTTGTACTCCAGCTCACTTGAGATTTATCCCACTACAGTTGTATCATCTCAAGTTTGTGAGAGCAAAGCCTGGCCATGCAATCTCGTGTATAATTTTCTCCTCTGAGTGAAGTTTTGAATTCTAACATTGAATTTTGAATTCTTGAGAAAAAGGAGGTGATGGGTGCTACGGGGAAGCAGGTCCAGCTAAGCTGCAGGAGGTAGGTAGCTGGGTGACTGTCAGGAGAAGGAAGGAAAATAGCCAGATAGTGTAGAGTACCCTTGTGGCCCGATAGACAGTGAATATGGCAGAAACATAGTCCATTGGATGGATTGAAATGTGTTTAATTTAATACAAGAAGTATCAGGAACAAGGGCAATGAACTGACAGCATTGGTCACTGTATGAAACTACAACATTGTAGCCATTACAGAGACTTGGTTGTCACAAGGAAAGGTATGTCTGCTGGATGTTCCAGGTTTAGATATTTCAAACGAGACAAGGAAGAAGGTAAAAGAAGTGGGATTGTGCTAATCAAGGATATTATTACAGCTGCAGAAAAAGTCATAGGAAGATCTTCTATTAATGCAGTGTGGGTGGAAGTTAGAAAAAGGAAGGTAACAATCATTCTAGTGGGAGTATTCTGCAGACCCTCCAATAGCATTAAGGGCACAGAGGAGTTGATTTTGGAAAGATACAAAAATAACAGGGTTGTTTCATGGAAGACTTCATTTTCTTTATATTGATTGGCATGTTCTTAGTGCAGGGAAACTAGATGGGCTAGAACTTGTTAGGTGAGTCCAGGAAGGATTCCTGACACAATACACTCAGTGGCCACTTTATTAGGTACACCTGTACACCTCCTTGTTAATGCAAATATCTAATTAGCCAATCATGCAATAGCAACTCAATGCATAAAAGCAGGCAAATATGGTCAAGAGGTTCAGTAGCAGTTCAGACAAAACATGAGAACGAGGAAGAAATATGATCTAAGTAAATTTGACTGATTGTTGGTGCCAGCTACGATGGTCTGATTATGTCAGAAACCGCTGAACTCTTGGGATTTTCATGCACGATAGGCTCTAGAATTTATAGATAGATAGATAGATACTTTATTCATCCCCAAGGGGAAATTCAACATTTTTCCAGTGTCACATGCACTTATTGTAGCAAACCTAATTACATACAGTATTTAACTCAGTATAAATATGATATGCATCTAAAATCACCCTCCCAAAAAGCATTAATAAATAGCTTTTAAAAAGTTCTTAAATAGTTTACTAAAGTGCATTGAGTGGTAACTTAAGCTCAGTTCTAACCCCAGCACTTTAACATGTCTTGCCCCTGGTGGTTGAATTGTAGAGCCGAATGGTGTTGGGGAGTAATGATCTCTTCATCCTGTCTGAGGAGCATTGCATTGACAGCAACCTGCCACTGAAGCTGCTTCTCTGTCTCTGGATGGTGCTGTGCAGAGGATGTTCAGGGTTTTCCATGATTGACCGTAGCCTACTCAGCGCCCTCCGCTCTGCCACCGATGTCTCCAGTTCTGTGCCCACGGCAGAGCCCGCCCTCCTGACCAGCTTATTAAGACGTGAGGCGTCCCTCTTCTTAATGCTGCCTCCCCAGCACGCCACCACAAGGAAGAGGGCGCTCTCCACAACTGACCAATAGAACATCTTCAGAATCTCACTACAAACATTGAATGACGCCAGCCTTCTGAGGAAGTACAGTCGACTCTGTGCTTTTCTGCACAGGGCATCTGTGTTGGCAGTCCAGTCTAGCTTCTTGTCTAACTGCACTCCCAGATACTTGTAGGTCTTAACCTGCTCCACACATTCTCCATTAATGATGACTGGCTCCATATGAGGCCTAGATCTCCTAAAGTCCACCACCATCTCCTTGGTCTTGGTGATATTGAGACGCAGGTAGTTTGATTTGCACCGTATCACAAAGTCCTGTATCAGTTTCCTATACTCTTCCTCCTGACCATTCCTGACACAGCCCACTATGGCCGTGTCATCAGCAAACTTCTGCACATGGCAGGACTCCGAGTTATATTGGAAGTCTGATGTGTACAGGGTGAACAGGACCAGAGAGAGCACGGTCCTCTGCGGCGCTCCTGTGCTGCTGACCACCGTGTCAGACCTACAGTCTCCCAACCGCACATACTGAGGTCTGTCTGTCAAGTAGTCCGTTATCCAAGCCACCATGTGAGAGTCTACTCCCATCTCCGTTAGTTTGTGCCTTAAGATCCTGGGCTGGATGGTGTTAAAGGCACTAGAGAAGTCCAGGAATGTAATCCTCACAGCACCACTGACCCTGTCCAGGTGAGAGAGGGATTTGTGCAGCAAGTACGTGATAGCATCCTCCACTCCCACCTTCTCCTGATACGCAAACTGAAGAGGATCCCGGGCGTGCCTGGTTTGTGGCCTCAGATTCTGTATTATCAGCCGCTCCATGGTCTTCATCACGTGCGACGTCAAAGCAACAGGTCTGAAGTCATTCATCTCCCTTGATTGTGGTTTCTTTGGTACCGGGACAATACAGGATGTTTTCCACTGTCTGGGTACCCTTCTCTGCTCCAGGCTCAAGTTGAAGATGTGCTGAAGGGGTTCTCCCAGCTCAGATGCACAGGCCCTCAGTAATCGTGGGGATACTCCATCCGGTCCAGCCGCCTTGCTGGTACAGATCTTCCTCAGTTGACCTTTCACCTGTGCAGCCGTAATCTTGGGCATGGGTAAGGTCTCCTGTGAGTGGCTATTTTCCTGTGAGGGAAGTGAGAGGGAGGACAAGTAGAGAGACAAGCCTGGTGTGGAGTTCTGCGGTGAGGATGAGATCGTGCTATCGAACCTATTGAAGAAGTTATTCAGCTGGTTCGCTTTCTCCACATCTCCACTTATATTTGCCCCCTGCTTTGCACCGCATCCAGTGATGATCTTCATCCCATCCCACACCTCCTTCATGCTTTTGTTCTAGCTTCCTCCTATACTGCTCCTTTGCCCCCCTGATCTGTACTCTGAGTTCCTTCTGAACTCTTTTAAGCTCCAACTGATCGCCATCTTTAAAGGCCCTCTCTTCTGGTTTAGGAGGCCTTTGATGTGGGGCTTATTATTGGGATAGCAGCGAACAGTTCTAACAGGAACAACGGCGTCCACGCAAAAGTTAATATAGTCCGTTGTGCAGTCAGTGACCTCCTCAACGCCCCCACAGAGCCCCCCATGCAGTATATCCCAGTTGGTAGTACCGAAGCAGTCTCTCAGGGCCTGTTCAGCTTCAGGAGTCCACTTTCTAAAAGAGCATGTGGTAGTGGGATGCCTCATCACAATTTATTTATATCTGGGCTGTAACAAAACCAGGTTGAGATCTGCTTTCCCCAGAGCAGGCAGCGGCGAGGCACTGTATGCGTCCTCTACGTTTGCATACAGTAGGTCAATAGTCCTATTTCCCCTGGTGTAACAGTCCACATACTGGGAGAAAGCAGGTAGTGTCGTGTCCAAAGCCACATGATTGAAGTCCCCTATGATTAACACCAGTGCCTCAGGGTGCTGTGTCTGAAGCCTAGCAACAGTGGAGTTGATGACGTCACACGCTACCGTTGCGTCAGCACGCGGCGGGACGTACACGTTCACCACAATGACGTTTGCGAATTCTCGCGGCAGATAATATGGCCTCATACTCATGGCGATCAGCTCAATATCTCTTTCACAAACGAATATCTTTGTACTCACATGCCTGGGGTTACACCATCTTGCGTTAATGTAGACAGCGAGTCCCCCTCCTTTCTTCTTCATAGATAGAGAATGTTCTTCATTTATAGAGAATGGTGAAAAAAAACATTGAAAATACATCCAGTGAGTGGGGCAGCTTTGTGGCCTAAAATGACTTGTTGAAGTGAGAGGTTAGAAGAGAATGTCCAGACTGGTTCAGACTGACAGCAAGGCCACAGAGTTTCAATAACCACAGTTGTGTGTAGAAGAGTGCACAACAATTCAAACCTTGAAGTGGGTGGTCTACAGCAGCAGAAGACTATGGGCATACCCTCTGTGGCCACTTTGTTAGGTACAGGAGGCACTTAATAAAGTGGCCATTAAGTGTATGTGCAGAAACCAACCATACTGGATCTGGTAATCGACAGTGAACCTGGTGAGCTGACAGATCCTTTGGTGGAGATAGTGACCACAACTTTGTGGCTTTTAACATAGACTTGCAAAAGGATAGAAGCAGATGGTGTGGGAGTGTATTAAATCAGGGATGGGCTATTTATGATGAGCTAGGAGCTTAAGAATGTAAATTGGGAAGAGATGTTGTCAGGGAAATGTACAACAGAAATATGGAGGTTATTTAGTGAAAACTTGCATGTATTTCTAGGTAGGTTTGTCCCATTGAGGCAGGGAAAGGATGGTAGGGAGAAGGAAGCACGACTGAAAAGACAGGTAGAACATTTGGTCAAAAGGATCATACTTAAGGTTTACGAAGGCGAGATCCATCAGGGGACTTGAGAGTTATAACGTAGCCTGGAAAGAACTGAACAATGGTCTTACAAGAGCTAGAAGAGGACACAAGAAGGCCTTTACGAGTAGGGCTAAGGAAACCCCAAGGCATTCTACATGTACATGAAGAACAGGAAGATGACTAGAGGGCAGGACCAATCATGGATAAAAGAGGAAATATGTACCTGGAGTTGGAGGAGGTAGGGGAAAAGTATTTATTGTCAGTATTCACCAGTGAGAGGGACCTTGATGAAAGTGCAGTCAGCATAGAATAGGCTAATATGCTGGAACACGTCGATGTTAAGAAAGAGTTTTCGAACAAACATTAGGATAGATGAAACCCAGTAGCCAGACAGGATCTATCCCAGTTTAGTACAAGAAGTGAGGGAAAAGTTTGCTGCACCTTTGTGATGATCTTTGCATCCTCACTGACTTTTGGAGTGGTATCAGAAATTGGAGGATGGCAAATGTTATTTCCTTGTTCAAGAAAAGTAATAGGGATACATAGACCAGCGAATCTTACTTCAGTGGCAGGCAAACTATCGGAGAGGATTTTTAGAGACGGGCTTTGTGAGGGGCAGATCATGCCTCACATTTTTGAGGAAATAACAAACGAATTGATGAAGATAGAGCACTGGATGAGAGTATGGACTTTTCTAAGGTGTTCCCAATGCTGGTCTTCCGTAGAAAACCAGGAGGCATGGGAGTCAGGGAAATTCATCTGCATGGATTTGGAGGTGGCTTGCCCACAGAAAGCAGAAAGAGAGATGGCAGATGGAGTTCAATCTGGAAATGTGAACTCTTTGTAAGGTTGAACTTGAAGGCAGAATACAGGTTATTGGCAAGATTCTTAGCAATATAGAAGAACAGGGATACAGTATCTTGCATGACAGTCAGAAAGGGAAAAGGGGTTAAACAGCTTTGGAGAGTACCCCTGTGGTCATCTCCCTCAACAACAGGTATACTGTTGGATACTGTTCAGGAGAGATGACCTAGCAGAAGAAAGTTGCAACGGTCAGGTCTCTGGCACTGTTTGGCTCTGTGACTCAGAATAAATGGGAGGAGAAGAGGTGAGTTGTGATGATGTGGGGTTTGCTAGTTTGTTAGGAGGTTCTGTGGAGGAGATTCTTAGATGCTATGTTGCTTCCCAAGTGCCAGGGTCTTGGACATCTCGGATCGAGTCCTTGGTGTTCTTAAGTGGGTGGGTGAGCAGCCAGAGGTTGTGATCCATGTAAGAACCAATGACAGACTGAAGATAGGAAGACTGACGAGATTCTGCAAAGTGAGTTCAGGGATTTAGGTTAAGTTAAAGCACAGGACCTCCAGTGCTGATCACAGGATTACTACCTGTGCCATGCGCTAAGGTCAAAAACTGGAAGAATATATAATTTAACACAAGGCTAAGGAGAAAGGGTATCAGATTTTAGGTTCTTTGGGCTCTCTTCCAGGGAGGGTGGGACCTGTACAGAAGAGATAATTTGCACCTGAATTGGAAGGGGATTAATATCCCAGCGGGAAGATTTGCCTGTGCTGCATAAGGGGTGTGAAGGAGGGTTGGTGGGTTTAGAGTTGCAGGGAAATGGGAATCACAGTGCCAAAACAGATATAGGGGAGAATGTGGAGACAGTTGTTAAGACCTCAGACAATGTCAGGAATCAAAAGACTGAGTATGTTGTGACTTGTGTCTTGAACTGTGTATATTTCAATGCAATAAGTATCGTAGAAAAGCCAGATGAGCTCAGGGCATAGATCAACAAATGGGTTATGATATTGTAGCCATTAGTGAGATTTAGTTGCATTTAGCACAGAGCATCTCTGTGGCCATTCCCCTCAGTAATAAATATATTGTTTTGGATATTGTTGCGGCGGATGACTTTCAGGGGAATACCACAGAGACTGTAGAAGGGAAAGAGGGAGAATTGAATTGACTTCATTTCTTACATCCTTTACATACATGAGGAGTAAAAATCTTTACATTACGTCTCCATCTAAATGTGCAATGTGCAATCATAGTAATTTATAATAAATAGAACAGTCAATGTAATATAATTGTAATATAATGAAGCGGCATGAGTTGATCAGTCTGATGGCCTGGTGGAAGAAGCTGTCCTGGGGCCTGTTAGTCCTGGCTTTTGTACTGCGGTACTGCTTCCTGGATGGTAGCAGCTGGATTAGATTGTGTTTGGGATGGCTTGGGTCCCCAATGATCCTACGGGCCCTTTTTACACACCTTTTTACATTTCCCTTGTAAATGTCCTGAATCATGGGAAGTTCACAACTACAGATGCGCTGGGCTGTCCGCACCACACTCTGCAGTGTCCTGCAATTAAGGGAGGGAGGTACAGTTCCCATACCAGACAGTAATGCAGCCAGTCAGGCTGCTCTCAATTGAGCCCTTGTAGAAAGTTCTTAGGATTTTGGGGGCTTATAGCAAACTTCATCAACTGTCTAAGGTGAAAGAGGCATTGTTGTTCCTTTTTCATCAGACACCTGGTGTATACACACCACATGAGGTCCTCGGTGATGTGGATGCTGAGGATCTTAAATTTGTTTATCCTCTCAATCCCTGATCCATTGATGTCGATAGGGGTGAGCCCATCTCCATTCCTCCTGTAATCCACAACCAGTTCCTTTGTTTTTGTGACATTGAGGAAGAGGTTGTTTTCTTGACACCATTGTGTCATAGAGATGACTTCTTCCCTGTAGGCCACCTCTTTATTGTTTGAGAAAAAGCCAATCAATGTAGTGTCGTCAGCAAATTTAATTAGCAGATTGGAGCTCTGGGTGGTGATACAGTCATGGTAAATAAGGAATAAATGAGGGGACTCAGTACACAGCCCTGAGGGTCTCCTGTATTGAGAGTCAGAGGGTTGGAGGTGGCAGAGACCACTCTTATAACCTGCTGGCGATCTGACAGGAAGTCCAGGATCCCGCTGCACAAGGCAGGGTCAGGGCTGAGGTCTCTGAGCTTCTTGTCGAACCCGGATGGAACTGTGGTGTTGAATACTGAACTGCAGTCCAAGAACAGCGTTCTCACATCAGCATCCCTCTTCTCCAGATGTGTAAGGACAGTATGTAGAGCAGTGGCTATTGTGTCATCGATCAATTGGTTGTGTTGTTAGGTGAATTGTAGGGGGTCCAGTTTGCATGGTAGCAAGCTGCAGATGTAATCCTAGACCAGCCTCTCAAAGCATATGCTTATTCTTGAGGTGAGTGCGACAGGACGCCAGTCATTCAGCCATGTTACCTTGGTCTTTTTTGGTACAGGGACAATGGTGGATAATTTGAAGCAGGAGGGCACTCTACTCTGGGAGAGGGAGAGATTAAAAATATCAGTAAACACCTGCCAGTTGTGCTGTGCACATCCTGAGTACTTGCCCTGGAATGCCATCTGGTCCTACAGCTTTGCAACTATCCACTCATTGGAAATATCTGCATACCACAGCCTCAGAGATGACCAGGTTGCAGGTTGTAGCGATGGCTTTCCTCAGAGGCTCAGAGTTAGCAACATCGAACCGAGCGTAAAAGCGATTGAGCTCAACTGGGAGAGAGGCCGCGATGTTGACGGCAGCACAACGTTTGGCTTTGACGTCTGCGATGGTATGCAGCCCTCCCCAAAAGCCATGTGTGTTATTCGTTGTGAATCTTGACTCAGTCTTCTCCCTATATCATTGTTTTGCAGCCTTGATAGCTTTCCACTGATCGTAACTGCTTTTCTTGAGCTCTAGTTGATTGTCAACGGTGTACGCTCGATGTAGCGCTGTAAGTGCTGCTCTCGCAGAACTATTGATCGAGGGTTTTTGGTTCAGGAAGACGTTGACTGTCTTCTGGGGGACAACATTGTTGATGCAGGGGAGTGGTAGTGATAGGGGACTCCATATTCAGAAGAACAGATTCAGCGGATGTGAATGGAACACCCGCCTGGTATGTTGCCCTCTGGGTGCCAGGGTCAGATGTCTTAGATCGTGTCCACAGTATTTTGGAGAGGAGGGAGAGCAGCCAAGATATCTTGGTTCAGATCGATACCAATGATATTGGAAAGAAAAGCTTGACCTGAAGAGAGAATTTAGAGAGCTAGGCAGAACGTTGAGAAGCAGGGTAGTAATTTCTAGATTGCTACCTGTGCCATGTGCCGGTGAGGGTAGAAAGAAGATAATTTAGTAGATGAACACATGGCTGAAGGAGCAGGGCTTCAGTTTCTTGGATCATTGGGATCTCTTCTGCAGGAGGTATGGCCGATACAAAAGGGATGAACCCAAGGGGGACCAATACACATGTGGGCAGGTTTGTTAGAGCTGTTGGGGAGGTTTTAAACTCATTTAGCAGGATGATGGGAGCTGTAGTGAAGGGACTCAGGTCAGGACAGTTGGTAGAAAATCAAAGATAGCATGCAGTCAGATTCTCAGGAAAGGGAGGCAGATGACAGGACAAAATTGCAGCCAGCAAAATGAGAATCAGTGCATTAGGGATTCATAACCAAACTGAGTAGCAAACACAGTTCTGAAAGTGTAATATCTTAATACATGGGACAGAAGAAATAAGGTGGTTGATCTTGACACATTATTACAGATTATCGGCCATGATGTTGTGGCCATCACTGAATTGTGGCTGCAGGGTGGTTGTAGTTAAGAGCTGAATGTCTAAGGGTACATATTGTATCAGAGGGACAGGAAGGTAGGCAGAAAGGTTGGCGTGGCTCTGCTTGTGAAGAATGGTATTAAATCAGCAGAAAGATGTGACATAGGATCAAAGATGTTGAATCCTTGTGGGTTGAGTTAAGAAACTGCAAGGGTAAAAGGACCCTGATAGCAGGCCTCCCAACAGTAGCTGGGATGTGGACCACAGATTACAATGGGAAATAGAAAAAGCGTGTTAAAAGGGCAATGTTATGATAGTCATGGGAGATTTTTATCATGCAGGTCAATTGGGAAAATCAGGTTGGTAATGGATCTCAAGAGAGGGAATTTGTTGAATACCTACAAAATGGCTTTTTAGAGCAGCTTGTCATTGAGCCTACTGGGGATCATCTATACAGTACTGGATTGGTTGTAATGTAATGAACTGGAGGTGATTAGGGAACTTAAGGTAAAGGAACCCTTTGGAGACAGTGATCACAATATGATTGAGTTCAACTTAAAATTTGTTCGGGAGAAAGTAAAGTCTGACATAGAAGTATTTCAGTGGAGTAAAGGGAATTGCAGTAGTATGAGAGAGGAGCTGGCCAACGTAAATTGGAAGGAGATGCTGGCAGGGATGAGAGTAGAACAGCAATGGCTTGGATGTCTGGGAAAAATGAGGAAGGTGCAGGATAGTTGTATTCCAAAAACAAAAATGCTCAAATGGCAGAACAGTAAAACTCTGGCTGACAAGGGAAGTCAAAGCTCATGTAAAAGCAAAAGAGAGTGCATACAACAAAGCAAAAATTAGCTGGAAGATGAAGTATTGTGAAGCTTTTATAAACCTACAGAAAGCAACTAAAAAAATCATTATGAGGGAAAAGATGAAATTGGAAAGCAAGCTAAAAAACAAGACGTACAACAAAGCTGGATGAACTCAGCAGGTTGGGCAGCATCCACTGAAAGGAGCAGTCAACGTTTCGGGGCGAGACCCTTTGTCAGGACTCAGCAAGAAAACAAGATCAAAGTGGATAGTAAAAGCTTTTTCAAGTATATGAAAAATAAAAGAGAGATGAGAATGGATATATGAACACTAGAAAATTAGGCCGGAGAAATAACAAGGGACAAGGAGATGGCAGATGAACTAAATGAGTATTTTGCATCAGTCTTCACTCTGGAAGACACTAGCTGTGTGCTAGATGTTGTAGTGGGTGTGAAGGAAGAGAAGTGGGTGCAGTTCCTATTACAAGAGGGAAGGTGCTCAAAATGCTGAAACATGTAAAGGTAAAAAAATCACCCGGACCATATGAACTGCACCCTAGAGTTCTGAATGAGGTTGCGGAAGAGATTGTGGAGGCATTAGTAATGATCATTCAAATATTAATGGACTCTGGCATTTTTCCAGAGGACTGGAAAATTGTAAATGTCGCTCCACTCTTTAAGAAAGGAGGGAGGCAGCAAAAAGGAAACGATAGACCAGTTAGCCTGATCTCAGTGGTTGGGAAGATGTTGGAGTCAGTTGTTCAGGATGAGGTTTTGGAGGGCTCGATGACACAGGCCAAGATAGGACAAAGTCAGTATGGTTTCCTTCAGGGAAAATCTTGCCTGATGAACGTGTTAGAATCCTTCAAAATTCTGTTGGAATTCAATTGGAATTACAAGTAGGATAGATAAAGGGGATGCCATGGATGTTGTATATTTGGATTTTCTGAAGGCCTTTGACCAGGTACCAGACATGAGGCTGCTTACCAAGTTAAGAGCCCATGGTATTACAGGGAAGTTATTAATATGGTTAGAGCATTGGCTGATTCATAGGAGCAACGAGTAGGAATAAAGTGATCCCTTTCTGGTTGGCTGCCAGTGACTAGTGGTGTTCCACAGGGTCAGTGTTGGGACTGCTTTTTATGCTGCATATCAATGAGTTAGATGCTGAAATAGATGGCTTTGTTGCCAAGTTTACAGATGATACCAAGATAGATGGAGGGGCTGGTGGAGGGGCAGGTGGTGTTGAGGAAACAGGATGCTGCCGAAAGACATCAACAGGTTAGGAGAAAGGGCAATAAAGTGACAAATGAAAAACAATGAAGAAATAAATGATCAGATTATTTTTAAACGGAGAGAAAATCCAAAAATCTGATATGCAAAGGGACTTGAGAATCTGTGTGCAGAACGCCCTAAAGGTTAACTTGCAGTCTGAGTCAGTGGTGAGGATTGGAAATGCAATGTTAGGATTCATTTCAAGAGGTCCAGAATACACAAACGGAGATGTGATGCTGAGCCTTTACAAGGCACTGGTGAGGCCACACCCTGAGTATTGTGAACAGTTTTGGGCTCCTCATCTCAGAGAAGATGTGTTGGTGTTGAAGAGGGTTCAGAGGAAGTTCACAAGGATGATTCTGGGAATGAAAGGGTTATCAAATGAGTAACATTTGATAGCTCTGGGCCTGTGCTCGCTGGAAGGATGAGGGAGGATCTCATAGAAACCTTTCAATGTTGAAATGTTGAGAGACCTAGACAGTATAGATGTGGAAGGGTGAATCCCATGGTGGGGGAGTTTAGGACAAGAGGGCACATTCTCGGGATAGAGGGGTGTCCATTTAAAACATAGATGTGGAGAATTTTCTTTAGCCAAAGGGTGGTGAATTTGTGGAATTTATTACCATAGGCAGCCATGATCCCAGCTCTCTTCTAATGTCGGACACATACTTCAGATAAGTCTTCGGTGATAAGTCACCCTGGTCAGTCCCAAAACAAAGGTCAATGGGCAACCTTGCCACGCATGCAAACATAAGGTAATATGGCGAGTACACAGTAGCTTAATTCTGAGTACAGTTGTAACTGTGAACCAGGTGTCCAATATGTTGACTCCACTTGCTCTTCTTGATGACCTCCAGGGTCCCAACATGTCTAGCAAGGTCCAATTAAACCTCTTGGGCTGGGGATCACCCTGTGGATGATAGGGCATGGTCCTCGACTCTCAACTCCAAGCATGCCCAGTAACTCAAGGGTGAGTCTGCTCGTGAACTCCTGTCCCTGGTCAGTATTTATCCACCTGGGGGGCTGTAATAAATGAAATACTTCTCCCATAACACTTTGGCCACTGTGGACACCCTCTGGTACTTGGTAGGAAAAGCCTACACGTATATGGTGTCGCGGTCTTTGATGATTAAGGCATTTGCCAAGTTGCTGGCATCGGGTTCTATTGACAGGAAATCCATACACACCAAGTCCAGGGGCCCCACATTCTGCAAGTGGGACAAGGGAGTGCCAGTGTAGGCAGCGTCTCTGGGTTTGGTATCATTACACAGGCTGTCTGTGTCCTTTAGGAACAATTTTAAAATACTCTTATTTGAATGTAAGGTTCTGTATAATCTAGCTTCTCCAAAATTTTAGAGAGCCTATCCCCTTACATCCCTAATCATAATCTTAGATCTGTGAATATTGGTGTGCTTAGTGTTCCAAGAGCCAAGCACACAGCATAAGAACAGGTGATACGGCCTTTTGCTCTTATGCACCAAAAATCTGAATACTCTACTGACTGAAATGCACCAGGCTAGTGGAACATTTCAAAATAACTGTAGAAACCTACTTTCTGAATTTGGCCCACTTATGGGATTTCTTAATGCTGATGTTGATGTTGATCATATTTATATAATAAGGTATATTTGATTACAACTTGTACTATATAATGTTTGTCTTTACTAATGATTTTTAATTCTGTCTCATATTTGTATAACTATATTGATTTATCTTTACATATTGAGCCTGCATCTTAATGTATAAAAGGTGCGATATAAATAAAGTTAATATTATTATATTAGTAATTTCTCCAGATAGAAACATGCCAACTTCTGATAGGAACCTGCCTTTTCAAATAAACATAAATCCTCTCCCTCAGAATCTTCTCACTTTTCACTCCCACTGACGTAAGGCTCACCATCCTGTTGTTTCCAGGCTATCTGTACTGCCCTTTTCGAACAGGGCCTCAATGTCAGCTATCGTCTAAACTTCTGGTACTTCACACATGGTTAGTGAAGATGCAAAAATCTTTATTAGAACCCAAGAATCTCCTCCTTTGTTTTCTTTTGTATGCAGGGATAGATCCCATCCAGCCCTGGGGACTTACTCAATTTGATGTGCTCCAATAGTCTTTGCACTTCCTATTTCTTGATACAGATATACTCCAGAATAGCTGAAAACCTCTTCCTGAACTGTCCAGTCTCCCTGTCCTTCTCCCTGGTGAACACAAATGAGAAATATTCTATTAGTATTACATTCATAAACCCTCACTCCACATATATGTATATTACTTCTCTGGTCCCTGAGCTGACATAGCCATTCCTTAATTATGTTAGTGTCTAACATAACAAAAGGTTATAGGTTTCTCCTTGACCCTAGTTGCTAAGGTCAATTCATCTCTCCTTTTTGCCCTCCCAATTTCTTAAAGTTTTACCCTGCACACCCTATAAACTGGTGAATTCTAATAACAGTTTCCAATATGTTTCTTCTTTTCACCGATCAAACCATCAATATCCTTCATTAAACAAAGTTTGGTGAACTTACCATTTTTTGTTTCTTACCCTCATGGATGTGCTAACTCTAAATTCTGACTGTTGTGCTTTTAAATGCATTGCAAGCAGCTGCTGTCAATCTTCCTCTAACAGTCCTATCACAGTAGGCATCTGACTTCTCCAGGTGAGGGATTTTTTTTTATTGGAGGTGGAATGGGGATACGAAGCTGCTAACTCACAGAGGATCAGAGGTGGAGAGGGTTGGTAACTTTAAATTCCTGGGTGTCGCTATGTGAGAGCCTGTTTTGGGACCATCAAATGAGCACAATTGAAAAGGAAAAGCAGTAGGGCCTCTGCTTCCTCAGGATTCTGCAGAGATTTGGAACGTCGTCAAAAACCTTGGCAAACTTCAATAGATGTATGGCAGAAAGTGTACTGACTGGCTGCATTATGGCCTGGTATGTGAGCACCAATGCCTTTGAGTTGAAAATCCTACAAGAGGCCCAGTGTGTCATGGATAAAACCTTCCCAATCACTGAGCACATCTACATGAAACGTTGTGGTAGAAAAGGAGCATCCATCATCAAAGATCCTCACCATCCAGGCCATGCTCTTTGCTTGCTGCTGCCATCAGGTTGAAGGTACAAGAGCCTCAGGACTTGCACCACCAGGTTCAAGAACAGTTACTACGATTCAACTATCAGACTCTTGAACAAAAAGGGATAACTACACTCATTCTATTTCTGGTGTTCCCACAACTGAAGGTCTCACTTTAAGGAATCTTTATCTTGTTATTTCATGCTCATTATTTATTGTTATTTATTTATATTTGTGTTTGTACAGTTTGTTGTTCATTGATCCTGTTTACTAAGTATGTCCACAGGAGAAAGAATCTCAGAGTTGTAAGTGGTGACATGTATGTACTCTGACAATAAATTTTACTTTGACTTTACTTACACTCTGAGGAATAAAGTCTTAGCCTGTTCAACTTCTCCATGTAACTGAACCCTCAAGATCTGGCATCATACATGCTTTCCAGTTCAATAAAATCTTTCCTCTGGTAGTGCAACCAAAACTGAATGTAATACCCTAAGTGTGGTTTCACTTGCATTCTGTACATCTGCACTATGACCTTACAACATTTATATTTAGGCCAACATGCCAGATCCTCTTCACAACTTACTCTGTACTGTGGTAGGATTGGAAACCAAGAGATTCAAGCATCAAATTGAGGTCAAGTTGGTGCCAGCCATCTACGGCGACATCCTGCAGACAGCTCAAAAAATTACTTCTTCTTTTGAGCATGCATCCTCTCCCGAACTGCATGTGATTTCAGCCTGTAATTTCCATAATTGATTATGCGTTTTGGGACAATTGAGTGATCTGGCTCTTTTGCTGTATCCAGAGGAGTTCAGTGAGATTGAGAGCGGAGTGGCAGAACGTGAACCCATGGCCAGCCCCATTACTCCTTGGTGATTAAAGCGTTGAGCAAGATTGAAATTAACGAAGGCAAGAGCAAATGGCGAGCAGGTTTTCAGTATCATCTGCCCGTGTTTGACCAATCTCCCTCTCCCTCTTGGTGTTGCTCAAGGAAGCTGCAGGATTCTTGGGTCCAGCGTTGCAAGGTTTGATCAACACAGCTCATGACTGTGGGTCTCTTTCAGGGGTTACCACAGTTTGATGTTCAGTATCAGCAACTGCAGACTTGTTTTTGCAGGACTCTGCTGTTCCAGTTACATGTTTTGCTAGCCTCTGGTTACTCCTTTTTTGCTGTTTGGTTGAATTGTCCAGGGCGCTCCGGTGTGGACTGGCTCTGTGGCCTGCAGTCAGTGACTCAGTGCTGAACTGAACTGAGCTGAACTGATCTAAACTGAACACTCCTAAACTGTTTTGAAGGTGCTGCAGTTTGATGTTTAATATTCTGTGAGTTAATCACCAAACTTTTTTATTGTTTACATGATTTGTTATTTTATTCACACATTGAGAGTTTGATGTTTTCTTTGAACAGGCTCCAAGGTTTCTTTGTTTCGTGGCCTCCTGAATCTCAGGGTTGTATACTGTATACATACTTTGATAATAAATGTACTTGGAATCTTAAATCTTTGAAGATTGGCTGATGATTTAGGAGATGCGTTGTGCTTAAGGATTTTGGACAGGAACGAGAGACTGAGCAGGCAGTGCTTTGCAAGGAGAGTGATATTTTGTTATTTTATGTGTGCAGATGTGATCATGAGAGATTTGAAAACAGGATGAACAATGGCAGAGGAGGGGTTAATATTAACATTATGTTTTAGAAGTGTGCGATGGACACACAGTTGATAATAAATGGGATCACAGGTGGGGTGGAGATAGAGAATAAGTTTTGTGAATAATTTGAACAGAGACAAGTTGGGATACACAGAGAGAAGCAGTTTAAACTCCAGGGCAGCAATTGTAGGGGATGTTGGTCCACTGGTCAGAAGGAAGCCAGATGGACAGCCACATCAAGCTGTGTTTCCTGGGCATTTTATAAGGTTGATTTAGAGAGCCAGCAGGGAATTAAGGGTTATCTCGGCATTCCTGGACAATCTTTGGAGTAGGACTGATGATGATAAATGGGTACAACTGTATTTTTAACCCAGGATATTCCTCACCAAGGATGTTTCCTTCACTTTACATGGTTAAATATTTAACAACTGTAGGGGTTTAGAAGGAGGGTCAGCCATTGGGAGCAATTGGGATGAGAGAGTAAGTTATAATAGGAGAAGGCATTCAGTAATATTGAAGAGGGTGCGACTACACTTCAGAATTTGAGTTCTCTGAACGTCCTTCAGTCCAATACTCTGGAGTCCAGTCCTTTTCGAACTGTTTTGGTTGCCTCATGTTTAGGACATAATATCGCCGGCACCCTAACTTTAGTTCTATTTCCATTATCTTGGTTAAGAAATGCATTTGATAAATGTGTTAAATCATTTGTAGCTGTTGTAATGAATGCCACAAAGTAGTATGGTAGTACAGCAGATGGTACTTCTGCTAACCCCTCCAACAGTCTGGGTTTAACCTTACCCTTTGGTCCTGTCTGTGTGAAGTTTACACATTTCCTTGTGACCCTGTGGGTTTTCCCTAGGTGTGCCAGTTTCCTTTATCATACCAAAGATATTCAACAAACTTAACTAGCTTGCATTCAGTTACTGTAAATGTTGAGAAGTGGCAAAAACAATCTAAAAAGAGAGGGAATAAACCATAGGATAAATAGGGAGCTTGTGGGGCCATGGAATTGCTTTCTGATGAGCAGAACAATCTCCTGGTTATAATAAATTTCAATGAACTTTGAATAGCTTTTCTGTTCTTCTCTCCACAGGGGTTCTCGGAATTGCATTTTATTTTCTGAGCATTGCTGTCTGTCACACTGTGGCTGATGTGGCTTTCTTAGCTGTTGTATTATACTGGTCAAATGCTCAAGGTAAGTGCATATGTTTTCCTGCCCATTGTGAAGATGATCACTGTGGCATTCTTCAGTGTGGTTATATTGGAATGAGTATCTAAGTCAGTACATTGTAAACTGCTTTGCCCTATTGTCCTGTTTATTATTTATTGTAATGCCTGCACTGTTTTGTGCACTTTATGCAGTCCTGGGTAGGTCTGAAGTTTAGTGTGGTTTTTTTCCTGTGTTTTTTTTTAATGTAGTTTAGTCTAGTTTTTGTACTGTGTCGTGTAACATCGTGGTCCTGAGAAAACGTCTCATTTTTACTATGTACTGTACCAGCAGTTTTGGTTGAAATGACAATAAAAGTGACTTGACTTGCTAATATCTTCAATGGCTTCAATTACTTTAATGGCTGAATGTCAGGAATTCGGTTCCTGTCACATTCAGCACTTTTCAAACCAGAATAGAAAGATTAGGGACAACTTCATAATTGTGCATGGACTCCAGAAGGCATTTAATAAAGTTGTTCATCATTTGCAACTTTCAGAATTGAAAGCGTAAAAGTGGTGTGGAACTACTCCTGAAATTGCCTTTTGTGAGAGCTCTGCATAGAACCTAAAATGTAAAGCAGTAAACAATAGACTCTTGAGCCAACAAGATATATGCCAATCTAATCTAATGCCATCTGTATGTAGATGGTCTCTGTAGCTCCATTCCCTGCTTGTTCATGTGTTTGTCTAAGTATCTCTTAAATGAGTGTCTTGCTTGCACTACTTCCCTTGGATATGCATTCCAGGTATCTGCCACTCAGTGTAAATCAAAAACTTACCTCATTAATATCCTTTGAACTTTCCCCTTCTCACCTTCAATCTATGCTCTCTAGTATTTGACATTTCCACCCTGGGGAGAAATGGCCTGACTGTATATCCTATGTATTTCTCTGATTTCAATCAGCCTCCCACACTTCAGAGAAAACAATCCCACTTTGTCCAATAACTTCTTATGGCCAGTGTTATCTAATTTTGGCAACCTCCTGTCAGTCTCTTCTGCACACTTTCCGAAACTTCCACATCTTTCCTAAAATGCAGTGACCACAATACTCCAAATGATGCCTAACTAAAGTTTTATACAGCTGCAAGGTGTCTTCCTGACTTTAGAGAACAACACTGCAATTGATGAAGACAAGTGTGCTGTATGCCTTTGTTACCACCCTGATACTTGTATTGTCCCTTTTGGGAGCTGTGGATTTGCACCTCCAAGATGCTTCATGGCGACTCCTGGCTTGGCCTCCTTTACTGCCATGATGAGGCAACTCTCAGGTTGTACAAACAACACCTTATTTTCTTTCTGGGTAGCCTCCAATCTGATGGCAAGAACATCCATTTTTCCAACCTGGTTACTTTCTCCCTCCCCCTTCTCTCTTTTTCAATCCCCCATTTTGGTCCCTCCCTTACCTCTCCTCTTCGCAGCTGCTCATCACATGCCCCCAGTGGCCCTCCTCCTTCTCTTTCTTCCATGGTACACTCTCATCTCCTATCAAATTCCTTCTCCTCCAATCCTTATTCATTTGTCACCTATTATCTCCCAGCTTCTTACTTCATTGCCTCCCTCACCCACCTGTCTTCATCAATCACATTCTATCTTGTACTTCCTGATGAAGGGTCTCGGCCCGAAACGTCGACAGTGCTTCTCCTTATAGATGCTGCCTGGCCTGCTGTGTTCCACCAGCATTTTGTGTGTGTTGTTTGAATTTCTAGCATCTTCAGATTTCCTCGTGTTTACTCCTTCCCCTCCCTGGATTTCCAGCATCTGCAAAATCTCTTGGGTCTATACATCAGTGCTCCATTTGCTGCTTACTTTCCTCATACATTACATTTGATCTCCCAAATGAAATACCTCACATTTGCCTGGTGATTAAATGTCATTCTGCCATATTTCCAACTAGTCTATATCTTGCCAGATCCTTTGAGAATTTTCCTCACTTTCCACAAATCCACCAACTTTTGTGTCATCTGCAAACTTGCTAATGAGCCTGCATGTATTTTGTCTAAATTATTTGCATATACCAAAAACACTGATTCCTGTGGAACACCTCTGGTCACAGACTTCCAGAGTAACACCCATCTACCACTAACCCTTGGCTTCTATTTTTAATTCAGTCTACCAAATTATTGTGATAGAGTAATACAGCATGGAAGTGAGTCTTTTGGTCCCACTTGTCCATGCCAACCCTGGTACCCGCCAACCTAGTCTCATTTGCCTGTAGATAGCCTATATTCTTCTAAAGCCCTCCTATCCATGTACTTATCACAATCTATTTTAAAAGTTGATATTTTATCTGCCTCAGGCACTTTCTATGGTGACACATTCTGTATACTCACCACCTCTGCATGAAGATATTTGCTCCTCTGGTCTAGAAACATAGAAAATCTCCAGCACAACACAGGCCCTTTGGCCCACAAAGTTGTGCCAAACATCTCCCTACCTAGGCTTTACCCATAGTCCTCTATTTTTGTGCTCCATGTAGCCATCCAGGAGTCTCTTAAAAGACCCAATCATTTCTGCTTCCACCACCATCACTAGCAGTCCATTCCACGCACTTACAACTCTCTGCGTAAAAAACGTTCTCCTGACATCTCCTCTGTACTTACTTCCAAGCACGTTAAAACTATGTCCTCTCGTGCTAGCCATTTCAATCCTGAGGAAAAGCCTCTGACTTTCCACATGCTCAATGCCTCTCATTATCTTCTACACCTCTATCAGGTCATCTCCTATCCTCCGTCACTTCAAGGAGAAAGGGCTGATTTCACTCAACCTATTCTCATAAGGCATGCTCCCCAATCCAGGCAACATCCTTGTAAATCTCCTCTGCACCCTTTCTATTGTTTCCACATCCTTCCTGTAGTGAGGTGACCAGAATTGAGCACAGTACTCCAAGTTTGGTCTGACCAGGGTCCTATATAGCTGCAACATTACTTCTCGGCTTTTAAACTCAATTCCACGATTGATGAAGGCCAATGCACCATATGCCTGGGTTGATCTCCATCTGCCACTTCTCAGCCCAGTTTTGCATCATATCAATGACCCGTGTAGCCTCTGACAGTCCTCCACACTATCCACAACACCCCAACCTTAGTGTCATCAGCAGATTTACTAACCCACTTCCTCATCCAGGTCATTTATAAAAATCACAAAGAGTAGGTATCCCAGCACAGATCCCTGAGTCACACCACTGCTCACCATCCTCCACACAGAATCTGACCCGTCTACAACCACTTCTGTGGGCAAGCCAGTTCTGGATCCACAAATCAATGTCCCCTTGGATCCCATGCCTCCTTATTTTCTCAGTAAGCCTTTCATGGGGTACCTTGTCAAATTCCTTGCTGAAATCCAAGAACATTATATCTACTGCTCTTCCTTCATCAATATGTTTAGTCACACCCTCAAAAAATTCAATCAGGCTTGTAAGGCAGGACCTGCTTTGACAAAGCCATGCTGACTATTCGTATTCATATTATACCTCTCCAAATGTTCATAAATCCTGCCTCTCAGGATTTTCTCCATTAACTTGCCAACCACTGAAGTAAGACTCACTGGCCTATAATTTCCTGGGCTATTACTACTCCCTTTCATGAATAAGGGAACAACACCTGCAACCCTCCAATCTTCTGGAACCTTGCCCGTCCTCATTGATGATGCAAATATCATTGCCAGATGCTCAGCAATCTCCTCCCTCGCTTCCCACAGTAGCCTGGGGTACATCCTGTCTAGTCCCGGTGACTTATCCAACTTGATGTTTTCCAAAAGCTCCAGCACATCCTCTTCCTTAATATCTACATGATCAAGCTTGGATCTTTTTTAAATCTTTCATCTCCCATTTTAAACATGTTTTAAACCCTTAAATCTTTATTCTGCTCTAACTCCATATATATTATTTTGCAGACGTGACCACTGTAATGGGCTGTATCTCAAATAACAAAGAGCCAGTGTACAGGAACATTTGCAATATGGTGTCAGAAAGCAACTTTGCCCTCAATGTCAGCAAAGCAAAAGATCTGTTCATTTTCTGCAGGAAGGGTAGTGTTGCACATGTTCCTATCTACATCAACTGTGTTGAGGTTGAGAGAACTGAGAGTTTCAAATTTCTAGAACAGAACATCACCAGTCTGTCCTGGTCCAGCCACATGGACACGATGGCTAAGAAATCTTACCAACCCCAAATTCCTCAGGACGCTAATGAACTTTTGCATCTCCCCATTGAATTTAATAACCATAGAAAACATCCTATCTGGATAGATCACAGCTTGGTATGGCAGCTATTCTGATTGCAAGAGACTGCAGAGTTGTGGACACAGCTCGGCACATCACAGAAATCAGCTTCCCCTCCATAGAGTCTCTACACTTATCACTGCCTCGGTAAGGCAGTTCACATAAAATAAAAAACCCACCCAGCTTCCCTCCACACAGGCTTAATAGTGCAACATGCTGCATGTATAATAATAGTCATGGTGCCAGCTCACATACATAACAGAATGAAGTTCAGGTGCTCACCAGAAGGGAAGTCAGCCTTCCCATTCAGACACAACTATCTCCTCTGCAGCATATCACTGACTCATGGAATTCAGCCAACGCTACCCTCTGCCATAAAAATGGGGAAGATTAGGTGACAAAGTAATTAAATTGAGCCAACAAGGAATTAACAATAGACAATAGACAATAGGTGCAGAAGTAGACCATTTGGCCCTTCAAGCCTCTGAGATCATGGCTGATCATCTACTATCAATACCCGGTTCCTGCCTTGTACCCATATCCCCTGATTCCCCTATCTATGCAAAGAGATCTTTAATTCAAAATAGACTTATTCCTTTCACAATGGACAACCAGCTTTTATATAATTGGATTCAAAATGGGATTAGATATATAGGGAATTGTTTTGAAGGAGGTATATTAATGTCATTTGAACAATTAAAGAATAAGATACCTACCTAGCTCCTTCTTGAAAACATCCAGAGAATTGGCCTTCACTGCCTTCCGGGGCAGTACATTCCAGACCCCCACAACTCTCTGGGAGTAGAAGTTTTTCCTTAACTCTGTCCTAAATGACCTACCCCTTATTTTCAAACCATGCCCTCTGGTACTGGACTCTCCCAGCATCTGGAACATATTTCCTGCCTCTATCTTGTACAATCCCTTAATAATCTTGTTGCAATCATATCCCCTCCCAATCTCCTTAATTCCAACGTGTACAAGCCCAGTCTCTCTAACCTCTCTGCGTAAGACAGTCTGGACATCCCAGGAATTAACCTTGTGAATCTACGCTGCACTTCCTCTACAGCCAGGATGTGCTTCCTTAACCTTGGAGACCAAAACTGTACACAATACTCCAGGTGTGGTCTCACCAGGGCCCTGTACAAATGCAAAAGGATTTCCTTGCTCTTGTACTCAATTCCCTTAGTAATAAAGGCCAACATTCCATTAGCCTTCTTCACTGCCTGCTGCATTTACTCATTCACCTTCAGTGACTGATGAACAAGGACTCCTAGATCTCTTTGTATTTCTCCCTTACCTAACTCTACAGCGTTCAGATAATAATCTGCCTTCCTGTTCTTACTCCCAAAGTGGATAACCTCACACTTATTCACATTAAACGTCATCTGCCAAGTACCTGCCCACTCACTCAGCCTGTCCAAGTCACCCTGAATTCTCCTAACATCCTCATCACATGTCACACTGCCACCCAGCTTAGTATCATCAACAAACTTGCTGATGTTACTCTCAATGCCTTCAACTAAATCGTTGATGTAAATCGTAAACAGCTGTGGCCCCAATACCAAGCCCTGTGGCACCCCACTAGTCACCACCTGCCATTCCGAGAAACACCCATTCGCTGTTACTCTTTGCTTTCTATCTGCCAACCAGTTTTCTATCCATGTCAATATCTTCCCCCCAATGCCATGAGCTCTGATTTTACCCACCAATCTCCAATGTGGGACCTTATCAAATGCCTTCTGAAAATCGAGGTACACCACATCCACTGGATCTCCCTTGTCTAACTTCCTGGTTACATCCTCGAAAAACTCCAATAGATTAGTCAAGCATGATTTGCCCTTGGTAAATCCATGTTGGCTTGGCCCAATCGTATCACTGCTATCTAGGTATGCCACAATTTCACCTTTAATAATGGACTCTAGCATTTTCCCCACTACCGATGTGAGGCTGGCAGGACGATAGTTCTGTTTTCTCCCTCCCTCCTTTCTTAAAAAGTGGGATAACATTAGTGAAGACAACCCCAGTGAAGAGCTGACAGCTAGCTCCAGTTATGAATAACAGACATGATAGAGCCTGATGAGATTGAGGGTGTGAGATTCAACAACTTTCTTGTGAAGTTTGAAGGGTTTCTCTGAAAATGATGGTGTGGATGTTGGGAAAAGCAACCTGTGGATCAACTTCTGTATCATTGGCAGCTGTGTAATGCATTCCCCAAGATCTGGCTTTTTCCATTTCAGAAGAAGCAACCAGTGCAGAATATAATTTGTGGATGATATAGAAACATAGAAAACCTACAGCACAATACAGGCCCTTTGGCCCACAAGGTTGTGATGAACCTGTCCCTACCTTAGAAATTACCAGGTCTACACACAGCTCTCTATTTTTCAAAGCTCCGTGTACCGATCCAAAAGTGTCTTCAATGATCGTATCCGCCTCCACCATCATTGCTGGCAGCCCATTCCACGCGCTCAACACTCTCTGTAAAAAAACTTACCCTGACATCTCCTCTGTACCTACTCCCAAGTATCTTAGATCTGTGCCCTCTTGTGGCAGCCATCTCTGCCCTGGGAAAAAGCCTCTGACTATCCACACAATCAATGCCTCCCATCATCTTATACACTTCTATCAGGTCATCTCTCATCCTCCATCACTCCAAGGAGAAAAAGCCGAGTTCACTCAACCTGTTTTCATAAGGCATTCTCCCCAATCCAGGCAACATCCTTGTAAATCTCCTCTGCACCCTTTCTATGGTTTCCACATCCTTCCTGTAGTGAGGCGACCAGAACTGAGCACAATACTCCAAGTGGGGTCTGACCAGGGTCCTGCAACATTCCCTCTTGGCTCCTAAATTCAATTCCACGATTGGTGAAGGCCAATACACCATATGTCTTCTTAACCACAGCATCAACCTGTGCAGCTGCTTTTAGTTTCCTTTGGACTCGGAACCCAAGATCCCTCTGACCCTCCACACTGCCAAGAGTCTTACCATTAATACTATATTCTGCCATCATATTTGACCAACCAAAATGAACCACTTCACACTTATCTGGGTTGAACTCCATCTGCTATTTCTCAACCCAGTTTTGCATCCTATCAATGTCCTGCTGTAATCTCTGACAGTCCTCCACACTATCCACAACACCTCCAACCTTTGTGCCATCAGCAAACTTACTAACCCATCCCTCCACTTCCTCATCCAGGTCATTTATAAAAATCACAAACAGTAAGGGTCCCTGAGGCACACCACTGGTCACCGACCTCCATGCAGAATATGTCCATCTACTACCACTCTTTGCCTTCTGTGGGCAAACCAGTTCTGGATCCACAAATCAATGCCCCCTTGGATCCCATGCCTCCTTACTTTCTCAACAAGCCTTGTGTGGGGTACCTTATCAAATTCCTTGCTGAAATCCAAAAACGCTACATCTACTGCTCTTCCTTCATCTACGTGTTTAGTCACATCCTCAAAAATTTAAATCAGGCTCGTAAGGCATGACCTGCCATTGACAAAGCCATGCTGACTATTCCTAATCATATTATAGCTCATCAAATGTTCTTAAATCCTGCTCCCAGGATCTTCTCCATCAAATTAACCAACCACTGAAGTAAGGCTTGCTGGTCTATAATTTCCTGGGCTGTCTCTACTCCCTTTCTTGAATAGGAATTCGCAACCCTCCAATCTTCCGGAACCTCTCCGGTCCTCATCGATGATGCAAAGATCATTGTCAGAGGCTCAGCAATCTGTTCCCACGCCTCCTGCAGTAGCCTGGGGTACATCTCATTCGGTCCTGACGACTGATCCAACTTGATGCTTTTCAAAAGCTCCAGCACATCCTCTTTCTTAATATCTACATGTTCAAGCTTTTCAATCCGCTGCAAGTCATTACTACAATCACGAGATCCTTTTCCATAGTGAATACTGAAGTGAAGTATTCATTAAGTACCTGTGCTATTTTCTCCGGTTCCATACACACTTTCCCATTGTCACACTTGATATGTCCTATTCTTTCACATTTTATCCTCTTGCTCTTCACATACTTGTAGGAAAACCTTGGGGTTTTCCTTAATCCTGCCCTCCAAGGCCTTCTCATGGCCCCTTCCAGCTCTCCTAATTTCCTTCTTACATTCCTTCTTGTTAGCTTTATAATCCTCTAGATCTCTAACATTACCTAGCTCTTTGAACCTTTTGCAAGCTTTTCTTTTCTTCTTGACTAGGTTTACTACAGCCTTTGTACTCCACGGTTCCTGTACCCTATCATAACTTCCCTGTCTCATTGGAATGTACCTATGCAGAACTCCTCACAAAAATGTTCCACCCTGAACATTTGCCACATTTCCTCCATACCTTTCCCTGAGATCACCTGTTCCCAATTTAAGCTTCCAAATTCCTGCCTGATACCCTCATAATTCCCCTTACTCCAATTAATTGCTTTTCTAACTTATCTGTTCCTATCTCTCTCTAATGCTATTGTAAAGGAGATAGAATTATGATCACTATCTCCAAAATGCTCTGCCACTGAGAGATCTGACACCTGAATAGGTTCATTTCTGAATACCAAATCAAGTACAGTCTCTCCTCTTGTAGGCTTACCTACATATTGTGTCAAGAAACCTTTGTGAACACACCTAACAAACTCCACCCCATCTAAACCCCTTGCTCTAGGGAGATGCCAATCGGTATTTGGGAAATTAAAGTCTCCCACCATGACAACTCTGTTATTATTACATCTTCCTAGAATCTGTTACCCTATCTGCTCCTCGATATCCCTATTACTATCGGGCAGCCTATAAAAAACACCCAGTAGTGTTATTGACCCATTCCTGTTCCTAACTTCCACCCACAGAGACTCTGTAACCAATCCCTCCATGATGTCCACCTCTTCTGTAGCTGTGACACTATCTTTGATCAACAGTGCCACGCCACCACTTCTTTTGTCTCCCTCCCTGTCCTTTCTGAAACATCTAAAACCTGGCACTTGAAGTAAACATTCCTGTCCCTGAACCATCCAAGTCTCTGTAATGACCACCACATCATATCTCCAGGTACTGATCCACGCTCTAAGCTCATCCGTTTTGATCCCAATACTCCTTGCATTAAAATAGACACATCTCAAACCGTCGGTCTGTGCACGTACCTTCTCTATCACCTGCCTATCCTCCTTCACACACTGTCTCCAAGCTTTCTCTTCTCCAGTCTCTTCATTTTGGTTCCCACCTCCCAACAATTCTAGTATAAACTCTCCCCAGTAGCCTTAGCAAACTTCCTGCCAGGATATTGGTCCCCCTGGGATTCAAGTGCAACCCGTCCTTTTTGTACAGGTCACACCTACCCCCAAAGAGGTCCCAATGATCCAGGAATCTGAATCCCTGCCCCCTGCTCCAATCCCTCAGCCATGCATTTATCCTCCACCTGATCCTATTCCTATTCTCACTTTCACGTGGCACAGGCAGTAATTCCGAAATTACTACCTTTGTGGTAGGAACTTCCTTCCTAGCTCTCTGTAGTCTGTTTTCAGGACCTCTTCCCTTTTCCTACCTGTTTTTGGTACCAATACCTCTACCTCTGGCTCTTCTTCCTCCCACCGCAGGATATCGTGGACGCGACCTGTCACCTGTCAGCTATCACCTACCATTCGAGTTTCTTTCCTGCATCCACAGAATCGCCTGTCTGACCCCCTCACTATATAGTCCCCTATCACTACTGCCTTTCTCTTCCTTTAACTTCCCTTCTGAGCAACAGGGCCGGACTCTGTGCCAGAGGCACGGCCACTTTTGCTTCCCTTAGGTTGGCTGTCCCCCCCCAACAATACCCAAACAGGAGTACTTATTGTTAAGGGGGACAGCCACAAGGGTACTCTCTAGTACCTGACTCTTCGCCTTCCCTCTCCTGACTGTGACCCACTTGTCTGTCTCCCGTGGCCCCGGTGTGACCACCTGCCTGTAACTCCTCTCTATCACCTCCTCGCTCTCTCTGACCAGACGAAGGTCGTCAAACTGCAACTCCTGTTCCCTAACATGGTCCCTTAGGAGCTGCAGCTCAACACTCTGGGTGCAGACGTGGCCGTCTGGGATGCCGGGAGACTCCAGGACTTCCCACATCTGACAGCAAGCACAGAACACTGGCACCGCCGATATGGTAAGATTGGATTTGGGATCTGTGGTGAAGATGGAATAGAACCCATGAATCTATTCTTGGGCAGCATATCAATTCAGTGCTCTGTTAACCCACCTCAAAAGGCATGTAGTTGATGCAGGAATGATGTGATAGGTTGCCACGTTCCCCTCCCTGCAGGAGATAAGTGGAGCTCTTTTCTTGCAACAATTATAGTTTCCATGATTAGTTCTCTGGATTTATTTCTTGTTGCAGGCCTTTCACCACTGGTTGTTGTCACGAGCAGTACATTAATCACAGGACTGCTGCTCTCTTCACTGAACATTAATACATTTGTTTATCTGCCCTGGACCAGGACATCAAACCAAGGTATCTGTTATTGATTATTTTACACGGTATAAAATCAGTATATTTGTGACTACTTCCTATATGGACAGATAAACTATTTGAATTATCAGCCCCACACCTACCATCTCAGTTCTGGCTCCCCCAGTCCTTGTGACCTGGTGGGTGCTCTCGTCCTACAGTATTGTCCAATAGTGAAGTGGTGCTTTGTATCAACACAAAACATATGGAGTGATTTTGCAGTTGACTCAGACCTGACTTCAAAGGAATCTTTGGGAAAAGAGACCTTGCGAATGACTGTCTCAGTTCATATGTGTTTGACATGTTGTGTTGAGCTTCACAGTATTACCAAATCAGTTCAGAACTGAGGACCGAGGGGAAGCTTCCCCTTGATCCTGATGTCAGCAAGATGGGCGAGGGTTAGTTGGTTTCCTTCGTGCCTGATTGGGATGGTTGCAGTTTCCATTGGATATTTGCAATAGCTTTATTTCTGTTGTAGCAACTTTAAATCCCATAGCTTTTACCACTCCCATTCCCATTCTGATATGTTTATCCATGCCTCCTCTACTGTCAAGATGAAGCCACACTCAGATTGGAGGAACAACACCTTATATACCGGCTGGGTAGCCTCCAACCTGATGGCATGAACATTGACTTCTCTAACTTCCGTTAATGCCCCTCCTCCCCTTCTTACCCTATCCCTGATATATTTAGTTTTCCCCCCCTCCTTTTTTTTCTCTCTCTTTCTGCCCATCACTCTGCCTGTTCTCCATCTCCCTCTGGTGCTGCCTTCCCTCTTTCTTTCTCTGTAGGCCTCCCGTCCCATGATCCTTTCCCTTCTCCAGCTCTGGATTACTTTTGCCAATCACCTTTCCAGCTCTCAGCTTCACCCCACCCCCTCCGGTCTTCTCCTATCATTTCACATTTTCCCCTCCCCCTCCTACTTTCAAATCTCTTACCATTTTTCCTTTCGGTTAGTCCTGACGAAGGGTCTCAGCCCAAAATGTTGACAGTGCTTCTCCTTATAGATGCTGCCTGGCCTACTATGTTCCACCAGCATTTTGTGTGTTGCTTGAATTTTCAACATCTGCAGATTTCCTCATGTTAGCTTTTACCACACCTAAGTTCCTTCCTATATTATAAACCATTCTCAATTTGAAATATTGTTATTTCCTTATATCCTACTTCAGAGACTACTGATTAAGTCCGCTTTGAGAATAACTTCACCACACAGCTCTGGGGCATTTGAGTTTAGAGTTCAATCCCAGCTCCTTCTGTAAGGAGTCATACGTACTACCAATGAAATGCATGGGTTTTCTCTGGATGCACCAGTTTCCTCCCACAGATCAAAGATGTACCGTTTAGTAAGTTAATTGGTCATTGTAAATTGTCCCGTGATTGGGTTAGGGTTAAATCGAGGGTTGTCAGGGTTTGCTGAGCGGTGTAGCTCGAAGGGCTGGAAGGGCCTACTTCTGCTCTGTCTCTCTAAATTAATTAAAACAATAAACATTGGCCTCACAGAAGAATGCCTGGTAGCCAAGAAAAAGACAGGAGGCATAAATGTGTCTTTTTTCAGTTTGGTAAGCTATAACAAGTAAAACAGAAAATGCTGGAAATATTCAGAGGTTGGGCTGTATCTATGGTAAGAGAAACAGAGTACAAGGCTCTGTAAGAGGTATCTGAAGTGTTTGTGGAGGCAATAATAGTGACCTATTAAGAATCATTTGATTCTGGGGTGGTTTTTGAGAACCTGAAAATTGCAAATGCCACTCTGCTTTTTGGAAGGAAATAAGGCAGAAGAAAGGAAGTTATAGGCCAGTTAGCTTGACGAGTGGTCAGGAAGATGTTGCAGTCTATTATTGAGGTTTTGGGCAACTTGGAGGCACCTGAAAGTCAGTTGACATCTTGCCTGACAAGTCTGTTGGAATGCTGTGAGGAAATAGAAGGCAGGATAGACAGAGGACGTCAGTGGATTTACTTGGATTTTCAGAAGGCCTTTGACAAGGTGCCACACATGAATGGTATTAAAGGAAAATTTCTGGCATAGATAGAAGATTGGCTGACTGGCAGGAGGCAACGAGTAGGAATAAAGGGAGCTTTTCTGGTTGGCTTCTGGTGACTAATGGTGTTCCAGAGGGGTTCATGTACTGACTACTTCTTTTCAGATTATATGTCAATTGATTTTGATAGCGGAATTGATGGATTTGTGGCCAACACGACGAAATCTGCAGATGCTGGAAATTCAAGCAACACGCACAAAATGCTGGTGGAAAGCAGCAGGCAAGGCAATGTCTACAAGGAGAAGCATTGTTGACATTTCAGGCTGAGACCCTTCGTCAGGACTAACTGAAAGGAAAGATAGTAAGAGATTTGAAAGTAGGAGGGGGAGGGAAAAATGCGAAAAAACGCATTTGAGGCCAGGTAGTTTTGAGGAATAAGTGAATCTGCATAAAGATTTAGATTGAATATGAGAATGGGCAAAGATGTGGCAGATGGAATATAGTGTATGGTCGTGCACTTTGGTAGAAGGAATGAAGGTGTAGACTACTTGCAAAACAGGAAGAAAATTTAAAAATCTGAGGTGCAAAGTGACTTGGGAGTTCTTATGCTGGACTCTGTAAAGGTTATCATACAGGTTGAGTCTGCGGTAAGGCAGGCAAATGCAATGTTAGCATTCATTTTGAGAGGACTAGAATATAAATGCTGAGGCTTTATAAGGCATTGGTCAGATTGCACTTGGAAATTTTTGAGTATTTTTGGCCTCCTTATCCAAGAAAAGATGTGCTGGGATTGGAGTGGGTCCAGATAATGTTCACGAGAATTATTCCAGGAATGAAAGTTTTAATATTTATTAGCTCTGAGCCTGTGCTGACTGGAGTTTAGAAGAATGAGGGGGCATCGTATTGAAACCTATCAAATATTGGAAGGCCTTGAAAGTGTGGATGTGGAGAAGATGTTTTCTACGGTTAGGAAGTCCAGGACTAGAGGGCACAACTCAGAAAAGAGGGATGGCCATTTGGTTCAGAGATGAGGAGGTGGGGAATTCATTCCTACAGATGACTGTGAAGGCCAAGTCATTGGGTATATTTAAAGCAGACATTGATAGGTTCTTGATTAGTTATGGCATCAAAAGGTACAGGGAGTAGACAAGAGAATTTGATTGAGAGAGTTTATACTAAATCAGCCGTGGTGGAATGGCAGAGAAGATTCAATGGGCTGAATGGCCTAATTCTGCTCCTTTATCTTATGGTTACAGTCAGAACACTGCCTGATGCCTGTAAGCTTCTGGGTGCAATGATATTCCAATCCTTAGAGTGGGCTTATCAATCAGACAGCTTAATGTGAATGCTGGAATTGGTTACTGCAGCACTAACAAGGTAATATCAATTGAGGCCTTCTTTAGGATAGTCCACAGAGCTAATTTTCAGTGGGCATCACCTTATCAACTGGATGTAAGCACGTGGAAGCTGCTGTGTACCTGCCTTTTTCACACCAACAGCCAGCAGATAAAGTATTAACCAAGTTACAAAACAGTGACTTTTGTCTGTCTTTCGGCACAGACAATTATGGCTGTATGTGAACTAGTTCTTTGAAGCCCTTTCAGTCCAATATTCTGTCATCTGGTTCATTTCTGAGCTGGTTGGATTGCCCATCTTTAGGACCCTCAGTATCACTGTGAACATGACAGATCCTGAGCCGAGCTCTGTTACGGGGAACATTTTTCAGTTAATGCAAATGTTAAATGATTTCTATGCATCTATTAATATGCATTTCAAATAATGTTCACTTTTTGTTTACAAGAAATATTCCGGAGAATCAAAATCTGGTTCAATTGGCTGTCCTTGTAGTTTGCAGCATGATGGTTGGAGTTCTCTACAGTATAGTTACAGGTATGTGCTCAAATAATGTTCTGAACTTCAGAAATTATCAACTCAGTACACCACAGAGTGATTAGAAGGAATGAGCATCTCAGTCAGTGCGTTGTAAGTTGCTTTACCCAAACTGCCAGTCCTTAGGCCCAGGGCAGAACAAGGATACCTGATGAAGGTTTTGGTTTTAATGGCTGAATTTAAGGGGAATGGTTCAGAACTGCCAGTCATACGCAGCTCGATTTAGCTCAATGTATATGCTGGTAATGGAAGACCAGATTATGTCCCTGAACTTCTCGAAGGCATTTGATAATTCACTCATAGGCTGATGCTTAACCTATTATTTTGCTTTGGGTACAGTCTAGGAAGAACTTGCAGTGATTTATTTGGCAGAATGGTGCCTTGCAACAATCTGATTTAGGACTGCAAGTTTTCACTAGGTTCACTCAGTTGATGCAATTAAGGTCGCATAACAAGTTTCTTAATGATACAAAGTTAAATAACATTTCAAGTGGCATGGCTCTCAACAAACAAAAGGTCATAGAAAAATAATAAAGGATGTAAATAAAATAAAAGTTCTTATATTTAGATTTCAGTGCAGGCCAACAAGAAGGCACTTGGATTTAAAAAGGACAGAATAGTTGGTGAATAATAGTTGGAGAGATTCTCTGTGTTCATTGAAAAATTTAGTGTCATAAGTGTACAGAAATTTTAAGCAGTTAATGAAATATTGACCTTTCAATCCAGAAATGATGTGCAAATATCTGACAAGAAACAGTATTCTCGCCTCTAACATGCCATTGACCACATCACAAATGTCAGCCAGAACTGCCATCTAGCAAAAGAATGAAAGAAATTAGTAGACAATTAGATGAAAATGAGTCAGAAAGAAATTGTCCCAAATTAACCTTCTGGCTTTATTATAAATGATAACTGTGGTGGATCCTGATTGATTGAGAGTGGAAGATTTATGGGCTTCTCATTGAATTGTGAGAACCTCTCCATAACTGACTGCTGTGAATGTTGTGAGAAGCATACTGTGGATTATCTCTTGGATGCCTTGCAGCACCTTAGGGAATTCCTCAAAATCTGGCTATCTAGAAAAAGCAACTAACTACATCTTAGAGATGTAGTTCTGTGGATCTTCTTCTATCTTAGATATGCTATATATAATTATCTGGATAGATAGGGTCTGATTAGGAACAGTCAACATGGATTTGTGCATGGAAGGTCATGTTTGACAAATCTTATTGAATTTTTTGAAGAGGTTACCAGGAAAGTTGACGAGGGTTAAGCAGTGGATGTTGTCTATATGGACTTCAGTAAGGCCTTTGGCAAGGTTCCACACGGAAGGTTAGTTAGGAAGGTTCAATTGTTAGGTATTAATAATGAAGAATTAAAATGGATTCAACAGTGGCTGGATGGGAGATGCCAGAGAGTAGTGGTAGATAACTGTTTGTCAGGTTGGAGGCTGGTGACTAGTGGTGTGCCTCAGGGATCTGTACTGGGTCCAATGTTGTTTGTCATATGCATTAATGATCTGGATGATGGGGTGGTAAATTGGATTAGTACGTATGCGGATGATACTAAGGTAGGTGGCGATGTGGATAATGAAGTAGGCTTTCAAAGTTTGCAGAGAGATTTAGGCCAGTTGGAAGAGTGGGCTGAGTGATGGCAGATGGAGTTTAATGCTGACAAGTGTGAGGTGCTACATTTTGGTAGGAATAATCCAAATAGAGCATACATGGTAAATGGCAGGGCATTGAAGAATGCAGTAGAACAGAGTGATCTAGGGATAATGGTGCATAGTTCCCTGAAGGTAGAATCTCATGTGGATAGGGTGGTGAAGAAAGTTTTTGGTATGTTGGCCTTTATAAATCAGAGCATTAAGTATAGGAGTTTGGATGTAATGTTAAAATTGTACAAGGCATTGTTAAGGCCAAATTTGGAGTATTGTGTACAGTTCTGGTCACTGAATTATAGGAAAGATGTCAACAAAATAGAGAGGATACAGAGAAAATTTACTAGAATGTTACCTGGGTTTCAGCACCTAAGTTACAGGGAAAGATTGAACAAGTTAGGTCTTTATTCTTTGGAGCATAGAAGGTTGAGGGGGGACTGCAGGGAAGAAGTCATCTCTCTGACAAAGGAGCTGGTTGTGGATTACAGGAAGAATGGAGACAGGACAACCCCTATTGACATCAATGGGTCTGGGGTTGAGAGGGTAAACAGCTTTAAGTTCCTTGGCATCCACATCACCAAGGACCTCACGTGATCTGTACACACCAGATGTGTGGTGAAAAAGGCACAACAGCACTCCTTTTACCTCAAGGAAGTTCGGTATGGGCCCCCAAATCAAAGCCTAGTATTGGAACTATACCTCCCTTAATCGCAGGACTCTGCAGAGAGTAGTGCGGACAGCTCAACACATCTGTAGTTGTGAACTTCCCGTGATTCAGGACATTTACAAGGACAGGTGTGTTAAAAAGGCCCGTAGGATCATTGGGGACCTGAATCACTCCAACCACAATCTACTCCAGTTGCTACCATTTGGAAAATCATACTGCAACATAAAAGCCAGGACCAACAGGCTCCAGGACAGCTTCTTCCACCAGGCCATCATACTGATGAACTCACACTGTTTGCAGTGTACTCTATATCATACTGACTGTTCTATTTATTATAAATTACTATGATTGCATATTGCACATTTAGTCAGAGATGTAACGTAAAGATGTTTAATCCGCATCTATGTGAAGGATGTAAAATATAAGGTCAAGTCAAGTCAGCGGATCAGGTAGCATCTGTGGAGGCAAAGGGACAGTCAATGTTTCAAGCCCAGACCTTGTATCAGGACTGAGAGTGTAAAGGGTAGATAACCAGTATAAATAGGAGGGATTGAGATGAGTGATAGGTGGATACAGTTGAGGAGGGCTTGAAGTGCAGATACAGTCAGTTTGGGTAGGGTTAATACCTTTCAAGCATTAGGCTTTTGAGCAAGATGCGATAACTATATTCATCCTACTTCTGGTGTTCCCACACTGATGGTCTCACTATTTATTGCTATCTATTTATATTTGCATTTGCATAGTTTGTTGTCCATTGATCCTGTTTACAGTTACTGTTCTGTAGATGTGCTAAGTATGCCTGCAGAAGAAATCTCAGGGTTGTATGTGGTGACATATATTTACTCTGATAATACATTTTACTTTGAACGTTTAGGGAAGGGTGGACACAGGGTCATGGGTCCTTTCTCACATACCCTTCCTTACAACCTCCCTCTCCACTAGCTCCCTGTTACCTGGTTTGTTTTTCCTTCCCCATATGGCTTCATCCATTTTTTTATCCACATATTCAACTAATCAGGCTCCTTGATCTGATTTGTTCATTATCCACTCCTAATATGGTTCTACTTAATTCCTTTCTATTTTGTCAGATTACATAATCCACAGCCTTTCGTTGTTTTCACCTACCACATTCCAGCCTTTGTCACTATCCCCACTGTTCCCTCCCACACCTGGACTCACTTATCATGTTCCAGCTCCTGCTTCACCTTTCCTTTCACTTCTTTATACTGGCTATCTTCCTGTTGCACTCTCAGTCCTGATGCAGGGTCTCATTCCAAAATAATGTCTATTCCTTTGCCCCAAAGGATGCGCCCTGTCCCATGGAGAGTTTCTCCAGTATCTTGTTTTGTTCCAGACTCCAGCATCTGCAATCTCTTTTGTGTCCCCAAAAGTTAGGAAGACTGGGCAGGGATTGGCACTGCCTGTTCCCTGCAGGAGATAGTTGAAAAGTTTGATTGTTGCAACATTCAGCAGCCTGCACGGCATTTCTCTGGTGTGTGTTACATGTTTGCTTATTTAAATTTATCTTACATTGCAGGCTTTTCTAAGAAGGACGATGCAGCTGCTGCTGTGGGGATTGTAGCACTGCTGGGAATAGTATTTACCAGTTTGTGCATCTTCATTTGCTGGAAGAATAACACAGACCAAGGTATCTGTCATTGTCTAAATTATTTGGGTATAAATTGCATGTGCCTCCAAATAAACCGTGACTTAATTTAACAAAAACATGATGGAAAGTAAAAATGTGAATGATCATCACAATTGTATCACTGAGGGATGCAATTCTCCTGTGTTTTTACCCATTTATGAAGTGCTGCTTTGCAGAATCAGGTTTAATATGACTGGCATATATTGTGGAAATTGACATTTTGTAGCAGCAATGCATAATTTAAGAAATGATAAATTACAGTGAGAAATAAAAAAAAAGTAAGTAGTACAAAAGGAGAGCAAAAAACAGGTACTATCCATGTGTTCGGTGACCGTTCAGAAATCTGATGGTGGAGGGGAAGAAGCTGTTCCTGAAATGCTGACTGTATGTCTTTAGGCTCCTGTACCTCCTTGATGGCAGCAATGAGAAGAGCACTGGGTGATGGGGTTCCTTAATGACGGATGCTGCCTTCTGCAGTCATTGCCTTTTGAAAGTGTCTTTGACGCATTGCACATGATGGAGCTGGCTCACTTTACAAATTAATGCAGCTTTTTCTGATCCTGTTCAGTGGCTCCTCTGTACCAGTGGTTCCTGATGCAACCAGTTAGCATGCTATCCACGGTCCACCTGTGGAAATTTGTGAGCATCTTTGATGATATACCAAGTCTCCTCAACTCTGAATAAAATACTGCATTCTTTGTAATTGCATCCAAGATGTTGGACCCAGGATAGATAGATCTTCAGAGATGTTGACACACAGGAACCTGAAACTGCTTACCTTTTCCACTAATGATCCCTTGATGGGAACTGGAGTATGTTGCCCCAGCTTCTCTTTCCTGAAGACCACAATAATTCCTTGGTGTTACTGATGTGACTGCAAGGATTTTACTGTAACACCACACTTTGACCTCCTCCCAACCCCGCAGGATCCCAAACCACTCTGCCGGCCAGCCTCCTGCATCTCTTTGTGCGTGTCTCCTCTCTTCATCCCCATCACGCCTTCTGGCCAAAGCCCGTGCAAACCAACAGCTCTCAGATACACAGGAAAGAATAACATCTCTCCCAATGGTTACCAACTGAATTCCAAAGTCCCATTATCTGTAGTTATAATCTAAAACGTGCTGCTACAAAGAACCCATTACCTCAGCAATTAATGTTATAGAGAAGCCGTTTTGTTAGCCTTAGCATTTAACATGAAAAATAAACCCTTACACTTGCTTTCATGTTTCATCTTTTCCCTTCTAATGATTTTTAGTTGCTCCCTGTAGGTTTTAAAAACTTCCCAATCCTCTTTTTTTCCCACTAATTTTTGCTTTGTTATATGGCCCTTTTTTTGCTTTTACAATGGCTTTGACTTCCCTTGTCAGCTATGGTGTACAATTTTACCATTTGACTATTTCTTCATTTTTTGGAATACATGCATCCTGCACCTTCCTCATTTTTCCCAGAAACATACGCTTCCAATTTACTTTGATCTCACATGGTCTGTACACACTGGCTGGGTGGTGAAAAAGGCACAACAGCGCCTCTTTCACCTCATACAGTTGAGGAATTTTGGTATGGGCCCCCAAATCCCAAGAACTTTCTACAGGGACACAACTGAGAGCATCCTGACTGGCTGCATCACTGCTTGGTATTGGAACTGTGCCTCCCTCAATCACAGGACTCTGCAGAGAGTGGTGTGGACAGCCCAGCGCATCTGTAGGTGTGAACTTCCCATGATTCAGGATATTTACAAGGACAGGTGTGTAAAAACAGCCGATAGTGTCATTGGGGATCCAAGTCACCCCAACCACAATCTGTTCCAGCTGCTACCATCTGGGAAGCAGTACCGCTGCATAAAAGCCAGGAACAACAGGCTCTGGGACAGCTTCTTCCGCCAGGCCATCAGACTGATGAATTCACAGTGACTTCAGAGCACTGTATATTACATTGACTGTTCTATTTATTATAAATTACCATGATTACACATTGCACATTTAGTCAGAGATGTAACATAAAGATTTTTACTCCTCATGTATGTGAAGGATGTAAGAAATGAAGTTAATTCAATTCAATTCATACCACTGTAATTTCCTTTACTTCACTGAAATACTGCTACATCAGACTTTACTTCCTCCCTATCAAATTTCAAGTTGATCTCAATCATATTGTGATCACTGGTTTTGAAGGTTTTTTTTTACCTTAAGCTCTGTAATTGCATCAGGTTCATTACTTAACACACAATCCAGCATTGCTGATCTCCCAATAGGCGCAAGACAAGCTGCTCTAAAAAGCCATCTCTTATCATTCAACAGTCACACTCTTGAGATCCATTACCAACCTGATTTTCCCCGTTCGACTTGCATTTTAAAATCTCTCCTGACTATAATAACATTGCCCTTTAGACATACCTTTTCTATTTCCTGTTGTAATCTGTGATCCACCTCCTAGCCACTGTTGGGAGGCCTGTATATAACTGCCATCAACGTCCTTTTACCTTTGCAGTTTCTTAACTCAACCCACAAGGATTCAACATCTTCTGATCTTCTGTTACATCTTTCTACTGATTTGATGCCATTCTTTACCAGTAGAGCCACACCACCCCCTCTGCCTACCTTCCTCTTCCTCCAATATAAAGTGTAACCTTGGATATTCAGCTCCCATCTACAACCATCCTTCAGCCATGATTCAGTGATGGCCACAACATCATACCTGACAATCTGTAATAGTGCAACAAGATCATGCACCTTATTTCTTATACTACGTGCATTTAGATACAGCACCTTGAGTATCGCATTTGCTATCCTTTCTAATTCTGCATCCGTAATGATTTGATACTCAGACTGTTGGCTGTAACTAAATCCCATCACCTACCTGCCCTTCCAGACAGTCTGACTGCATGCTATCTTTTTTACCATCTGTCCTATCCTGAGTCCCTTCACTCCAGTGCACACCCCTTGCCAAATTAGCTTAAATCCTCCCCAACAGCTCTAACAAACCTGCACGCGAGATTATTGGTCCCCCCTATGTTCAGGTGCAACCCATCACCTTTGAACAAGTCATACCTTCCCCAGAAGAGAGCCCAATGATCCAAGAACCTGAAGCCCTGCTCCCTGCATCAGCTTCTCAGCCACGCATTTAACTGCCAAATCATCCTGTTTCTGCCCTCACTGGCATGTGGCACAGGCAGCAAACCAGAAATTACTACCCAGGAGGTCCTGCTTCTTAGCTTTCTACCTAGCTCTCTAAATTCTCTTTTCAGGACTTCATCGCTTTTCCTTCCTATGTCATTGGTACCAATATATGCCAAGATATGCAGCTGCTCCCCCTCTGTCTCCAGAATTTTATGGACGTGATGCATGACATCCCTGACCCTGTCACCTGAGAGGCAACATACCTTCCAGGTGTCCCGTTCACATTCACGGAATCTCCTGTATGTTCCTCTCACTGTTGAGTTCCCTATCACTACTGCTCCCTTCTTCTCTCTTTTTCCTTCTGTATTGTGGATCCATGCTCAGTGCCTATAACCCAGTCGCCATGGCATTCTCTCAGGAGGTCATTACTCACAAAAGTATCCAAAGTGGTATACTTGTTGTTGAGGGGAATGGCCACAGGGGTGCTCTCCTCTAACTGCCTATTTCCATTTCTCCTGACAGTCACCCAGCTACTCATCTCCTGCAACTTCGGGGTGACTACTTCCCTGTAACTTTGATCAATTCTCTCCTCACTCTACCATACAAGCTGAAGGTCATCCAGTTACTGCTCCAGATCTATAATGTGGTCTCCAAGGAGCTGCAGCTGGATGCACTTCATGCAGATGTAGTTCCCTGGGAGACTCTGGGTCTCCCCGTTCTCCAATATCCCGCACGAAGAGCACACCACAGCTATTTAAATGGTACAGTAAGAGAGAGAAAAAAAAACAAAAAGGAAACATTAACAGATGCTTTACACAGAGCCAATGACTGTTCCAAGCCGAAGCCGCTTTTGAGCCAAAGCCTGTTGCTTCTACTCTTGCAGCTGGCCTATTCCCGACAATGGCTGCTCCGCTTATCTCTTCTGGAGTTTTATTTAGTATTGCCAGGTGTTCGAGAAATCGATGTTCATACTCTCAGGTTGGTGGCTACCCAAATGGAACACAACCTGCGTTTTTCCTCCCACCTGAGTGTGGTCTCATCGCAACAGTAGAAGAGGCCATGGATTGACATCGGAATGGGACTAGGACATGGAATTAAAATGGGTGGTTACTGGGAGATCCCACTTCTTGTGCCAGACTGAGTGTAGGTACTTGGTGAGGCAGTCTCCCAATCTATGTTGGGTCTCTCCAATACACTGAAGGCCACACCAGGAGCACCATGCGTTGCCTCACCTGGGGGTCTGAATGGTAGTGGGGGAGGAGGTGAAGGGGCAGGTGTCACACTTGATGTGCTTGCATGGTTAAGTGTCGGGAGGGAGATCAGTGGAGAGGGACGAATGGACAAAGTTGCATAGGGAGCAATCCCTGTGGAAAGAAGAAGGTGGGGAGGGGAGGGGAGGGGAAGTCATGCTTGGTGGTGGCTTCCCTTCCTCCTCCATCAATACTGCCATCTACTGAATCTCTTCCATTACACGCACATCTGCTCTCTCCCCATCCTCCTGCCACCCTACCAGGGATATGGTTCCACTTGTCCTCACCTACCACCTCAGCAGCCTCTACGTTCAACACACAATGCTTCACAACTTCCACCATCTCCAACAGGATCCCAGCATCAAGCTTGTGTTTATGATTACATGAACATCGATTTCTCGAATTTCCGGTAGTGCCCAACTCTCCTTCACCATTCCCCATTCCCTTTTCCCTTTTTCACCGTATCTCCTTACCTGTCAATTTCCTCCCTCTGGTACTTCACCCACTTTTCTTTCTTCCATGGCCATCAGTCCTCTCCTAAGATACTCCCCCTTCTCCAGCCCTGTATCTCTTTCAACCATCAACTTCCCATCTCTTTACTTCATCCCTACCGCTCCTGGTTTCACCTATCACCATGTTTCTTTCTCTCTCTCTCTCTCTCTCCTGCTCCCCTACCTTTTAAATCTACTCCTCATCCTTTTTTCTCCAGTCTTACCGAAGAGTCTCATCCTGAAATATGGACTGGCCTGCTGAGTTTCTCCAACATTTTGTATGTGCTGTTTTTCCTCTTTTAAAACCATTCTGTTATTGATTTACTTCTGTCTTTTGGATCATTGTCTTGTTGCATTATCCAACTTCTATTAAGCTTCAGGTGACAGACTGCTACCATGACATTCTAGTGTAAAATGACTTGATACAATTTTCAATTCATTGTTCCTTCAATGATTGCAAGCTGCCAGTCCCTGAGGCAGCAAAGCAACTCCAAACCATGATGCTCCTTCCACCATGCTTCGCAGTTGCGATGAGGTTCTGGTGTTGTGTGCAGTGACATTTTTCCTCCAAACATAGCAATGTGCATTTCTGCCAATAAGTTCAGCTGTTGTTTCATCTGTGCATGGAACATTGTCCCAGAAGCATTGTAGAATATCTAAGTGGTCTTTTGTAAACTTGAGATGTGCATTAATTTTTTTTTTTTTGGAGAGCAGTAGTTTCCTCCATGGTGTCCTTCCATGAATGTCATTCAGTGTTTTTCTTATCACCATCATCAGCAATCACTCACAGTAGAGTATGATTCTTCTCCTGGTGGTTGACCTGGTCACTTGTGGTTCTTGAGGTGACTGAAGAGGCCAATCCAAAACCCACAAGTCCTATTGCCGTGTTCGCAGATGCAGGTTATTGAGGTGGTAGTGGATATTACTGGGTGTGCCTTTCCCAGTCTCTCCTTACATTGAAGCCACTTAGTCTCAGTGGCACGGTGGAGGTATTCTTAGAGCTGTGCAGTCCTTCTTATAGACAGTCCTTCTCCACCTTTTCCTATCCTGTGCTGATTTCTCCCATTCATTCATGTTGATGTGGCACTTCCTCAGATACATCTTGATATTCTCCTTGAACCATTTTTTTGTGCCCTCCAAGAGTGCACTTTGCATCCTTGAATTGACTGAACAGGAATTGTTTAGGGATGCGAGAGCCAGGCATGTGGATGATGTGGCCAACCCATCGCAATTGGTGTTGAGTCATGATTGCGGCTATGGAGTTAATGTTAGCTTCCTTCTGGATACTGGAGTTCGTACACTTGTTCCCCAGCTAACTCTTAGAATCTTTCTGAGGCATCTTTGATGGAAAGTTTCTAAGGATTTTATGAGCCTGCTGCATGTTGTCCATGATTCCACTCATATAGCAAGGAGGGGAGGACTGTAGCTTTACAGACCAGAAGCTTAGTGTTGGTCTTAATATCCTGATCTTCAAATCCCCATTTCTCAGCCTGGCAAAAGTTCCACTCACACAGCCTGTTCTGCAATTTATTTCGAGATGAATGTTGACTCGAAGAAAGAAGGTTGCCAAGATCTGGGAAATGATCAGTGCTCTCCAGAGGGATGTCGTCAACTTGGGCGGTTGGAGGTTTAGGAGTTTGATCTGGAACAGGTTGGTGGAAGACTTGGGTTTTCTTGATGTTTAGATCAAGTCATAGGAGCATGCATGCTCTGGCAAAAGCATCCATTATGCACTGCAAGTCCACCTCAGAGTGAGCTACAAAGGCATTGTCATCTGCATATTGACGCACTATGATGGAAGTAGTAGACACCTTGCTCTTTGCCTTGAACCTGTTAAGGTTAAAGAGCCCCCCCCCCCATCTGTCTATAGAGGATCTGGACCCCTTCTGGGAGGTTTTGGCTTATGAGGTGAAGAATAGTTGCAATTAAAACAACAAACAGTTGCGCCCCATTTGATCCCAGATTCAACTTTAAAAGGTGCTGTCCCAGAGTTCTGATGACTGTTACACCCATATCATTGGCTAAGAGCTGTGGATCTTGAGATATTTCTCCAGGCACTTGATTTTGGATAGTACTTGCCAAAGGGCAGGACGATCGACAGAGTCAAATGCATTTGTAAGGTTTATGAAACCCATATAAAGTGGGAGATTTTGTTCCCGGGTTTCTCCTGCAATTGACATGCTGTGAAAAACATTCTCTGGCTGGACGGAAGCCACTGAGACTCAGGTAGGAGATCCAAGCATCAAGGATGATGGTCCTCAGAATGGTCCAGTGTGCTTCAATGTCCTCTAGATACTGCTTTGGGAGCCTGGAAATGTTGTACCTTCACTCTGTCTTTTAGGCTCTTAATGTTGAATCTGGGACGGCTCAGCTTCTTTTGCACTCTGCTCTTCCACATGATGTTGATGGTCATTTTTGAGCGAATAAGCTGATGGTCTTTCTAGCAATCATCAGCACTGATCATGGCTCTTGTATTCTCTACGTCTCTGTGATCCCTTCTCTGAAAAATGGCATAATCTACAAGATGCCAAGTCTTTGAATGGGGATGTATCCACAAAGTTTTACCTTGTATCTCTGACGGAACAGGGTGTTGACGATGGTCAGGTCATGTTCAGCACACTTGGAGAAGAAGAGCAATCCACTGGAGATGATGTTGCCAACACTTTTCTTCCCAGTTGTGCCTTCTTAGGAGTTGCTGCCCCTGTCTACTCTAGCATTGAAGTCTCCAAGGAGAATGATCTTATCTTCCTTGGGAATATCTGATAGTACGTGGTCTAGGTCAGTGCAGGTCTTCTTACCATCGTCTGCTGAATCTAGGGTTGGAGCGTAGACACTCACAGCTCTACCTATTTGGTTGTTAGCAAGCTTAAGGTGAATAGTCATGAGGCATTTATTGATGCCAACTGGCAATTTGGAGAGTTGACTGATGATGCTGTTCTTCATGGTGAATTCAGCTCCATAAATTCTGGATTCATCTGCTGATTTCCCCTTCCAGAAAAGGTGTATCCATCCTTCTCCTCTGTCAATTGTCCTTCCTTGGCCAATCGTGTTTCAAATAGGGCAGCAAAGTCAATTTGGAATCTTCTCAGCTCTCTTGAGATGATCGCACTATGTCTTTCAGGATGATGGCTTGTTTCACTGTGCATAAGAGAACGCACATTCCAGGCTCCGAAATTAATTTGCTTTTGTTTCAGACCGCAGTTTGGTGATCCCACTGGATGTGGTAACCCGGTCAGGAGAGAGGAGGCAGGCTTTTTTTCTTGCAGGTTGAGGGTGGGGTGGGCTGATTGGGTCCTGAATAGTACTGCTCAGTCATGGGTGCAGTTGCCGAAAAGCTCTACCTGCCTCAGTACAAGAGCAAGACGACTTTATCTAACACCCACTGCCTGTGTGTCAGCTTGTGGCTAAGAGCTCCCAGACTTCACTGTCCTGTGCCTGTCAATACTTCCTGATCACCACAGAGCTTTGTCTAAGTTGGTCAATCAGATTACCAAACCAGGAGAAATGCCTGTGCAAGAGGTCTTTTAAGATGGGGAGACTGGGTAGGCCTCATTGGTCCATGATTCCAAAGATGAATTTACCATCATCTTCTGTCTGCTCTACCGCTGAGGTCTTGGTTGGACCATGCTTCATTGGATCCTCCCCCTTGACCTTACTGCCATGGATGACCCTACCAGGAGCTAAGCTCCAGACGGCACTGCTCTCAGGATCACACAAGCCTCTCCAGCATAACAAGGTGGTGGTACCCTGGCAAAATATTTTTAGTGGACACATGATCAGAAGCTTTAGTAAGTTCCAGAAATTTCTGGAGGTCTTTCGCTGCTACTCTGTTGTACTTTTTCACCTCCTTCCGCATTGTACATTGTGCTCTTTGAGTGATTATTGCAGGATGCCCATTCCTTGTAGAGTAGCACAGTACTGTACTGAATTTCCTCCACTTGTAGACGATCTCACTTACTGTGGACTGATGAATACTCAGGACTTTAGCAATTCTTCTTCTAAGGTCCTCTGAAAGTTGTTTTGATCGATAATTGGTGCATGCAAACAGATCTTTCTTGAAAAGAGCAGGCTCTGTTGGTAATCTGACTTTGTGTGACTTTTTTATAGGGCAGAACAGCTGTACAACCTACACCTCCAATCTAATTCTATTGATTGGATCAGCTGGCTCCAAATAGCTTTTGTAGAAGGCATTACCCCTGAGGTTTACGTACTTCTTCCAACAAATACATGTAATATTGGATCTTTTCTCAATAAATAAATGAACAAGTATAATGTTTTTGTGCTATTTATTTAATTGGGTTACCAGTTTTTGGACCTACGTGAAGATCTGATCACACTTTAGGTCATATCTAGGTAGAAATACAGAAAATTGTACAGAGTTCACAAACTTTCTAGCACCACTGGAGGTGTTTTTCAGTCAGCAAACCTCAGCAAATAGTGTGCTACATCAACCGTCTCTGTGGCCTCATTTTTGTGATATATTATCCATCTTGTTGAGCAATCTATGTTGATGTTGTTGGGATTCCTTAATTTCATCAGACAGAATTCACCCAGACTGTTAAGGTGTTAAGGGTTGAGTTTGCTGTCTATGTTACATTGTACATTATTACATTTTGGGAGGTGTTTTTTTTCTTATATACAAACACACACACACACACCCACACACACACACACTTGCCATTTGTTGGTTTTTGGAATAAAGTAATAAAGTGTGCCTTAGAATTAATTACACTCATGTCAATTTTTGTCAACATGCCTACAATGTATGATGTTTGGCTTACGCTGAACATAGCATTTAGTCTGATTGCCAAAACGCTCAGTTTTGGTTTCATCAGATCATAGAACCTTCTTCCAGCTGATTTCAAAGTCTTCCACATGCCTTCTAGCCAAGATTTCATATGAGGTTTTTTTTCAACAGTGGCTTTCTCTTTAACACTGTCTCATAAAGCTGCGGCTGGTGCAGCACCCAGGCAGCAGTTGTATACGCGGTCTCTCCCATCTCAGCTACTGAAGCTTGTAACTCCACCAGTTGTTGGTCTCTCGGTGGCCTCCCTCACTAGACCCCTTTTTCCACAGTCACTCAGTTTTTGAGGATTGCCCACTCTAGTCAGTTTTACAGCTGTGCCATATTCTTTCCATTTCTTAATGATTGATTTAACTGTATTCAGTGACTTGGAGATTCTCTCGTATCCTTCTCCTGACTTGTGCTTTTCAATATCCTTTTCATGGAGTTACTTGGAGTGTTCTTTTGTCGACATGGTGTAGTTTTTGCCAGGACACTAACTCACCAACAGTTGAACCTTCCAGATATAGGTGTATTACAGGTGTATTTTACTACAATCAATTGTAACACCTTCATTGCACACAGGTGATCTCCATGTAACTAATTATGTGACTTCCAAAACCAATGGGCTGCATCAGTGACTTTGCAGAGATCTGTTTTCACTTTGAAATTGAAGTCTTTTTTCTGTTGATCAATGTCAAAAAAGGCAAATTAAATCCACTGTGATTCAATGTTGTAAAATGATGAAAGAGGAATTTTTTTTCTGGGGGGGGGAGGGTAAATACTTTTTATAGGTACTGTATATGTACTTTGATAATAAAGTTACTTTGATCAAGGTAGATCAATTGAATGTTGGGAAGGGTGTGAAAAGACAGACTGTCAATTGCAACCATTCATGGCTTTCTGAAAAATTATTCAGAAATGTCATGGATCAATATCTTTAATTGGATTCTGCATAATATTTGAATATACAGGTTGCTGAGAATAGCGCATAATATGATTAGTAGGAAGCAGCCGGATCTGATGTTCATTTATTAAAACACTATTTCCATGCTAAGGCCTCTTAAACTTGAATGAATGGAAATAGAAAATCTTCCATGGGAGGGGAGAATTTGGGTGAGAGAGCAACACTGGTAATGGGGTCAAATGCTATGGAAGAGGGTTTGAAAATTCTGTGATTATATGAAGAGAGGATCTGTTCCAAGGCTGGAATTGGAGAGGGTGAAATAATGAGTGGGGAAAATGAGTAGACCTCCAGTTTCTTAAGAGCAATTCAACAGTAAATGCAGTAAGAGAGGTGACCTCAGACTGGATGATGGTGGATTCTTTCATCTGGTTCAATGGGTTTACTAGGCAATCTCCAATTTTTACGAAATTGAACAGCACAGCGTTCAGATAGGGCTACTCTAAATTGGACAGCCCAGCATTTGCACAGGTCAGTCTGCACCTTTGCACAGTTAGGATTTCATCTGGGACTAGAATACTGTCTGAACATCTAAACACAATGATGTTCCAATCCTTTGCATCAGGACAGGCTTTACTAGGAGTTGAACAGAATAACTTAATTAATAGAGCATAGAGAAGTAAATCATAGAAATATTATGCCAAACCAGATATACTGGTAATCAACTGGTCAAGTAATTTAACCGCTCTGTCTATACAATGCCCACGTCCTTCCATTTTCCTCATATTCATGTGTCTATCTAAATGTCTCTGATGCATCTGCCTCTGCCATCAGCCCAGGCAGCACATTTCAGGCAGTCACCACTTTCTGTGTAAAACAACAAAATTGCCCTTCACTTCTCCTTTGAAATTGCCCCGTTAACTTAAATGATGCCTTCTGGTTTTAGACACTTCAACCGTGAAAAAAAAGACTCTGGGATTGCTTATTGTTACCACCGGGAATATCATTTCAGTTGCTGCCCTCATGGTATTCAGGATAGTGCAGAGCTGTATTACTATGGATTCATACCTTGTCCCTTAGACAAGTAAACAGTCAGAGTAACATCGAAGGGTGAAGGATTTCTACTGTGCTGTACGATTCTATGTTCTACTAACTGCAGTATGTCTGCCATTTTCATATTTGTGACCTGTAGACAGAAATTTTACAAGTTACCAAATGAAATATGCTTGCAAGAATAACCACAAAGTGCTTTATGTTTCTCCCTGGTCTCTGCATCTGCAGCGATTAGGAGGTAGCTCTCCAAACCTCCTTCAGTTCAGTGCTCAAATGCCAGGTTAATCTCTAACTTGCATTGCCTGATGTTTTGCTGAATATTGCCATTAACTTGACCAACTTCAGTTGCATTTTGTCTTTTGATGCAAGTATTTAATCATTTATGTAGATCTGTTATCCGGGGCTTCAGATGTTTTATTTTAATTTCTAAGGAACTAATTGGATACCCAAAAGGATCTTGATGTTGCGGCCCATCTGTATCACTTGCATAAACTTTATAGTCTTCATTATCATCACTGGTAATGTTTTGTCTTCAGGTATGTATTTGAATTTTATTCTGGAATGAAATAAATAGCTCAGTTGGAACATTGATTGAGATAGATCACCAGCATCTGTAGTCCTCAATACTACAGCCCACTTCCAGGAGCAGGTAAACCTAATAGAGATGTAAACTTTAATGGCTGAATGTCAGTTACACTGTTAGTATGTCTCCCATCCTCAGCACAGTTCATAGGACATAGAACATTACAGCACAGTATAGGTCCTTCTGTCCACGATGTTGTGCTGACCTCTTATCCTACTGTAAGATCAATCTAACCTTTCCCTCCCATGGAGCTTCCACTTTTCTATCATTCATGTGCCTATCTAAAAGTATCTTAAATGTTGCTAACGTATCTGCTTCTACCTCCACCCTTTGAAGCACATTCCATGCACCCACCACTCTGTGTAAACTTAGCTCTGATACCGCCATCCCCTATAATTTCCTCCAATCACCTTAAGATTATGCACCTTGTATTATTCTTTCCCACCCTGGAAATAAGTATCTGGCTGTCAATTGATCCATGCCTCTTATTATCTTGTACTCCTCTATCAAGTAACCTCTCATCCTCCTTCGGTCCAAAGAGAAAAGCCCAAGCTCTCTCATACTTTCCTCATAAGATATGCTCTCCAATTCACTCTGCACCCTCTCTAAAGCTTCCACATCCTTCCTATAAGGAGGTGACCAAAACTCATTAGTGTGGTCCAATCAGGGTTTAATGAACAACACACTATCTGTTCTCTCAACAACCCTATCACTTGCACTGCAACTTTGAGGGATCTATGGATGTTGACCTCAAGATCCCTCTGTCCCTCCAGACTGCTAAGAATTCTGCAATCAATCCTGTATTCTGCCTTCAGATTTGACTTTCCAAAGTGAATCATTTCACACTTCCTGTGGTTGAACTCCATCTGCCATTTCTCTGCCCAGATCTGCATCTTGTCAATGTCTTTCAAGGCTCAAGGAATGGATCCTTACTGTAGTGCAATGTGGGAAAATCTGTAGTCTGTCAGGTTGCTAAGATTTGCTTGAGGGTGTCCTGTGAGGATTTGAAATTGGGGTTGAACTTTCCACCATATTGACTTAAGTGATGTGATTTTTAAAAGTCACATACACCAGAATTCACAGCAACTCAAAGATTGTTGGCTATTAAGCATTGTGGATGGCAGAATTAAGTCACAAATATAAAGTAGTGAAGTAAGAAATTTGCTGATAAACAGATTTCAAATGTGTGTTCATTCACCTTGGACCTAAAAAGGACAGGTCATCCATCTTTCTCACTTCAGCTCTCATCCTCTTTGTCCTGGACAGAGCAAGAACAAACTTCCCTAGTTCTTATCTTCTGTCCACCGACTTCCACATTTGTCGGATCATCTGTTGCAGAGTGCAACAGCTCCAACAAGATCCAACCACCTAACATACAGTATGTACCCCTCTCTTCCTATCAGCATTTTGAAGGGATAACTCGACTACTTCCTTTGTGACTCCCTGGTCAGCTCTTCCTATCCACATCAACCACTGTCCAGAGACTCAAATAATCTTCCCAAGTGAAGATATAGTTGGCTTGTACTTCTTCCAATCTGATGTTCAGACCGTGGTCTCTTTTAAACTGAAGAAACCAATCAGAGATAATCCTTTTGTTCTACCAATCTACCTCCTTCCCTGTTACTTGTTTCTGTCTTTACAGTTCTGACAAGTGTCTTAGTTCTGAAGTGCTAACTTAGCTTCTCTGTCCACAGATGCTGCCAGGTCAGCTAGGAATCTCTAGCTTTTCTCTTTCTATTAACAGCACACAGTAGTTTATAAATGGTAACTAGCTAGAAGCAGCAGAGGTCCAGCACCTGTCAATGGTTGTGGGAAGGGTTCTAGCTTCATCAATCAATTATAAAGTAATGGATTGGTGATCATCAAAATAGATGAGGGGGCATGTTGGAATAATTATACTTGTACTCTGTAAATTATACAGATGGATTGATTGTGGGCAAAAATGGTGTCTATTATGGAAACATATGAAGCCCTATAAGAGGAATCAAAAGGCAAATTACTATCTAAATGGAGATGGATTTTAAATGAATGAAGTACAGAGGAATATAGGTGATCTTATGCATGAATCACAAAAAGTTAGCAGGTGCATGTAGCAAGTAGCATTTTGGTCTTTATTGCAAAGGGGTTTCAGGTTAGAAACAGGGAAATATTGTGAGAATTGTTGTTGGTGAGGCCACAGCAGGAATATTGTGCATAGATTACTTATTTAAGAAAGAGCATACTAACATTAGAGACAGTCCAAAAGAGATTCACTGAGCAAAATACTAGGATGAGAGGGTGGTTTTATAATGAGTGGTTAAAGAAGTTGGATTTGTATTTTTTGAAGTTTAGAAAAATGAGTGGTGATCTTATTGAAATATTTAAGAACCTGCGATTGCATGATATGTTAAACATTTGAGATGTTTCCACTAGTGGGAGGGTCTTTAATGAGAATACATGTTACACTATAACAGTGTGTGTATTTAAAAGTAGCATGAGAATTTTTCCATGCAGAGGGTAGAAAATCTCTGGAATTCTTTTTAGCGTACAGAGTTGTGGATGGTATATCACTGAAATTATTTATGGAAGTGGTAGATAAATTGAGGGCTATGTTGACATGGCAGAAAAGTGGAGTTGCTTGCTTAACTGAATGTATTTTTGATTACAGCTCTTTCATTGGATGGCAATGCAGCTGTTGCTGTGTTAATCACAGGGTTGATGTTGCCATTAATGTTTCTTATTCCATTGATGTATCTGCTTCTGAAGCCAAATTTAAACAAAGGTAAGTCTCATTTAATTCCAAGCTCCTCTCCAAGTAAATTTGTTACTTTTTTCCTCCTTGTTTATGTGAAAATGAAGAATGGAATAATCATAGCCTTACTGCCCACTCGTCCATGTCCCTGTGACCAGTGCCCTGCATTTCTGACCAGTTGGAGTGGTGCTCACAATGAAACTGACCATCAGGAACTATTCTGGAGGTACCTGTAACTTGACTCCAGAGGGGTCGTTAGGAGAAGTCGTCTTGGGTGAAGATGATCTCTGTTTTTCCTTGATTGACATATTGTGCAGTCATTCATGTTGTGACAATGACATACTGTAGAGATAGATAACCCTAGAGCTTTCCTTCATTCTGGTTTGAAGCAGGTCTGGACAAACACTCGTTATGACCTGGTAGCCATTCCTCTCTAATATTTGGCACAGTATTTTCAGTCCATGACTTTTCCTAAGGGCAGTTTAGCACAAGGAAATACCAGTACATCACCATAAATTGACCTTTTGAAGGAATTTGTCTGTTTAACCTGCACCCTGAATCTACTTTCATGTGGGGCCCAGTCACGCTCTTAATTATATCTCAGATTGGGAAAGCACACAAAGAAAATCTCTTCTTTTCTGAACAAGTTGGTTTATTCAGGCCTGTTACAGTTTACAGTGGAGAGCATGTTGAGTGAGAGGTGAACAATGTTCGACTGATCCAAAAAAACTTCCAACAACTTATAGTATACATGTTGCAGCAGATGCATACAGATTTTACAATTTCTTTGTAGTACTTGACCTTTATTTAACTGCCTGACAAATAGGACTTTGCCTTCCTTTATCACACAGTCATTTTCTTCATTCTCCCTGAAACTGAGTGCTCTAATTTATGGTTTTGTCCTTCTGTCACGTCTCAGTTTATTTTCTGATTAGCTCTCCTGCTCCTAAGCTCTATTCCACCCTCTATTTGTTTATAACTGCTCTAGTTAGCTATGCCTTGTAATCTAAACACTTCCTTGATTTAAGTAGTAGCCTGTTTCTTCTAAGTGACCATTCAGCCACCTCCATTGACCTATTAAAACAAAAAGACACCTGCTGAAAGAGAGTTGTCCCATGAATTTTGTGGTGAGGATTTCCTTGGACCTGGCTCACTGTTTACCAGTGGAGTTTCTGGACAGCCTCTGTTCTTACCTGCATTGAATATTGCAACATTTGGACTGCACTGTCTGCACCCACATTTGGTTAAGCTTACTTCCTGATCCAAAAGACTGACTGATATCCATGAGTATTTGGGCATAGTGACATTTCAATCCTTGATCATAGAATTGACTTCACAGTCAGTTATTGTCACCTTAGGCAAGGCAATGGGAGTTGCAGTATTTGATCATTAGGATAATACAGCTGAGCTAATATTTGATCGTACGTACAAGGGGAACTACAATATATTTGATGTTTCCAGCATGCATTGTCACTGGATAAGAAATTAATAAATTTCTCATTGTAAATAGTTTCTCTGTGATGTTTTTGTCTCCCCTTGGCTTTCCAGCAGCTGCCAATGTAAATGAGCTCCCCAAACTTGGTCTGGCATCTTGTCTTTTCTGAGCTGATTGGGAGTTTAATATCTCCAGCAGCTTGAGCAACCCTGATCCCTTCTCTGTTGCACCATGAACATTGATACATTAAATTGCTTCTGTAGATCTGTTACTATGGATTTCAACTTTTGCTTTCATTGTTTTGTTTTCCTTTTCTCATTTTTCAATTGCAGCTTTGAGAGTCAGAAGATGGTTGTCTATCTATAACCCTATTTTCCTTTTTGTCGTCTTCATTACTATGATTTCCTGGATGGTGATTACAGGTATGAGCTCAAATGTTATTGTATATTTGCATGAAAAAGATGAACTTAGAGATATTTAAAGCATCTTTAGCCACAGGTGAAGTGCCAGGGAATTGGATGATAGCTAATCTTGTTCCGTTGTTCAAGAAAGGCTTTAAGAATAAGCCAGGAAATTATAGGCTGGTGAGCCTGACATCAGTAGTGGACAACAAATTGGAGGGTATTCTAACGAACCAGATATATAAGTAAGTGATAGGTAGGGACTGATGAGGGGTAGTCATCATGGCTTTGTACATGGTGGGTCATGTCTCACCAATCTTATAGGGTTCTTTTAGCAGGTTACCAGGAATGTTGATAATGACAAGACTGTGGATGTTTACATGAACCTTATCAAAGACCTTGACAAGGACCCGTATGGGAGGTTGGTCAAGAAGGTTCAGTTGATTGGCATTCAGGTTGATGTAGTAAATTGGATTAGTCATTGGATAAGCCAGAGAATGGTAGTACTGTAGATGGTTGCTGCTCTGACTGCAGGCCTGTGACTAGCTTACATAGGTTTGGACTTTATTCCCTGGAGCTCGAAGAATGCAAGGAGATTGAAGGAGATCTGCCACTAGAAGTAAGTGGTGGATGAAGGTTCAATTTCAAAATTTAAGAGATATTTCAATAGGTACATGGATGGGAGAGGTAAGAAGAACTGTGATCCAGATGCAAGTCGATAGGACTAGGCAGATTAATTGTTTGGCATGGGTAGATGGGTTGAAGGATCTATTCTGTTTTCAGACTCTGCAACAGTAAGGTGGTGAAAGTGAATGTGGAATTCTTTTCTTACTGGTGAAATTCACTGCTGTCCTATTCCAAGGAATTGACAGGTTTTGCAAACATCATTTTTAGTGACCATCACCTGCTGATGGAGGTGCAGCTTTTATTCTCTCATCATCTTGATTTATCACAGATTTTGTGATTCATATTTATTTTTTCTTGCAGGCTTTGCACAAGAAGACATTGTAATTGTTACGTCGTCGGTTATGGGATTGGTACTTTCTGCAGCAAATGCTATTACATTTCTCTTTTGGACATGGAAAGAATTCCCAGGTACCTGTTATTGTAATCTGCACCTTAGCATAAATGCACATATATCTCCAAAGTCACCAACATTAACAGAACCAAATAAGAGAATGAAACACGACCAATCCACACCACCCCCACACTCCTGTCCCAACAACTCCTCCCAACACAGCTGTTTGAACAACACCCCCACTGCTGTCCCAACAACACCCCCACTGCTGTCCCAACAACACCCCCCCACTGCTGACCCAACACCACCCCTCATTCATCCATTAATCCTCCCTCCATCTCATTAACAGCCCCTGCAGTGGGATATAATTCATCTACATCTTGCCTAATTGTGAATTTGTGCTTTGCAATTACACAATCACCTGTATTGAGTTTAGTTGATTACAGAGTGGTATTTTTACAAACAGGGAAACATAGAAAAACCCACAGAACAATACAGGCCCTTCAGCCCACAATACTGTATCGAACATGTACTTACCTTAGAAATTACCTAGGGTTACCCATAGCCCTCTATTTTTCTAAGCTCCATGTACCTATCCAGGAGTGTCTTAAAAGACCCTATCATATCTGCCTCCACCACCATTGCTGGCAGCCCATTCCATGCACTCACCACTCTTTGGAAATATAGGGAAGACAGGAAATAGCAATAGGCTCCGCCTCATTGTTAGGTTTTCTAGTTTGTCTATATTTTCACAGTTTCTGGAAGGATCAGCAGAATCCTTAAAAAATATTGGATTGATACCATTCACAAACCTGCAAGGAAATTCAAGTCACAGCTCATGCAGGTCAAAGATGACTTTGGACTCGGGTTAGCTGGCACTTACAGGATTCCCTGTGAATGCAGGGCAGCATATATCGGCTAGATGGGATGCATGTTGGAAACACGTATCGAGGAACAAAGGAGGTGTATCTGTTCGGGTTACCCAGAGAAATCGACGGTAGCAGAACATTCATTTGCAATGGCAATAGGATTGACTATGACTGCACAAAACTACTGTGCCACACCAATGACTTTTGAGACTGTCAGAAGAAGGAAGCAATTGAAATAAAACGAGAGGAAAAAATTTTTAACAAAGATGAAAGTCACGCTGTACATAAGAACTAGAATTTGATTGTAATCATAGTGGCAGAGCAGGAACCTAATTGGATGAGGACTAACCAGTCAGGAGGGATGGAATGCAGGGGTATAAATACCACCTGACTAGACATGCCCAGGCATTATCCCTGAAGAAGTTGGCAGAGTTTGTCATCGAAACATTGGTTATAATCGATACCTGTACCTGGATTGAAGCCCGAGAAGAGTTTATTTGTCATATACGCTGGAAAAGCACTAGATCCTTCCTAATAGGCAGCAGATCAGCAGATTAGCAGATCCTAATGAGCAAATTAATAGAAGCTTACCAGGAGAACATTCAAATGATAAAGCATGGTGTTAATGAATGATTGAGGGCTGCAATAATGCATACGCAGATCAGGGTAAACAGATAAATCTTGTAGTGGTGGAATTTGGTTTAGTGACAGAGTGAGTATGTGAATACACACTCTGCTCTGGGTTTAAGCACAATCCCCCATTGGTCTAACTCAGTTTTGGACTATTTCCTGATGTATAACTGAGCTTGAAGAGGAAATAGGACAGAAGTGTACAGAACAGTAAGGAGCACGTGAGGGTTAATTGCAAAGAAAACAGAATGATCTCAGTCACAACCATTCATGGGTTTGCTGCACTCATAGAAGTCTTCGGGAGGATAGATTAGTGAGGCATTGGTGAACTGGGCAATCTTTATACCTGAACAGTCTTTGAACAAACATTTTTGACAATGAAGAGCAAGATCTGTGGTGTAACTGGATCTCACAATGGTTAATTGATTTTCCACTCGGAACACATGCTTATCTAATCTCTGAGATGTGTGGGAGTAGAGACAATGGACTCAGTGATATTGGAGGGGGCACAACTTCTGAGGCGTGAATTGCATAGCTTGTAATTTGAAAATATAGTGAGAGGGTATGTGAAATCAAATACATTCCACAAGTGGGACTTGGATGGGGTGCAAAGAAAAATGGAGCAGCAGCACCACTTTCTGGAAAGTAATGGATGACAAGCAAAACCTTACTGGATCCGCAGCAACGTCTGAATGAATAATGACAGATGCTTGGTAAGGGAGAGATGTCTCTTTCATCTGGAGGTGATCAATTCTTTGGATCTAGTTCACCAGTTACCAATGGATTTACTGGGAATTGTCTGTCTTTATATACTTTTAAATGCCAAATCATTTTTACATTTCAGCCTGCTCCTTGTATAGTTAAGCTTCACTTTGTCTCATGCTGGTGAGCATTTCAGTGCAGTGATGTTCCAATATTCAACTTCTGAACAATATTGAAAGCCAAACAGTATAGTTACACTCCAAAGGCAGGGATTGATTATTGTCAAGACTGGCAAGACCATATCAATTGGTCATTGACAATAGGTTCTTATTTAATTTGCTGGATATGTACATAGAGAAGCATCGGTGAAGTGGCATGCCCATCTGAAGGGACTGCAGATAATGGAAAACCTAGATAATCAAATATGTTTCCAGAGGCAAACCAGCATCTTCACACCTGCCCGTGTCATTGAACTCTCCATACCTTCGGCATTCCCGTGGCCTGACATCTGGCCCATCTGTGAGATGGTTGTGTAGCATCATATTGAGGAGGTTCGACACCAACCTGACCAGCTGAGGCCCATTTCCACAACATGCAACACTTCATTTATTAATCCTGTATTGAATCATTTGTGTCAACCTGTTATTTCAGTTTTCATATAGCTTTAATGTTTTTTATTTCTCCACATGGAATCTAGGAGAAAAATGCTGGAGGTGGTCCCTGAATATTTGTAACATTGTGTCTCTTGTCAGCATCCTCATTGCCTTCATTTGCTGGATTGTATTCAAAGGTAAGGGCAAAGATATTCCTTATTAACATGAAAATGGAAAATTTGGTATGATGTACAATGTTGGACTGAATGAGCATCACAGTCAGTACATTGTAGGCTGTTTTTCTCTGGGACAACCACACCTACAGTGTAGTAGTTTATGAAAGATCAGATTGTGTGTCAGGACTTATAGAAGCCATTTGATGAAATCCAGCATGTTCAATTTCACAAAATGGAAGGCATTGATAATTGGGTCAATGAATGAACAAATAAGTCACTTGCAGGAGGTGGAGAATAAGGATAACTTGCAAGGACACGAGTTGGCAGGATGTGAGTAATGGTGTCCTGCAAGAATTTCTGGGTCTGTAGCTTTTCACATTCTGGCTCAGGTGATTAGATAGAGTCATATAAGCAAGTTTTCCAAAGGTGAAAAGATGGATGATATTCAACAGGGTGGATGGCAACATTACATCAGAGAGATTGAAAGGTGACATAGGATCAGAAATTGTAGAATCCTTGGGTGGAGTTAAGAAACCCCAAGGGCAAAATAGTAGATAAATATCAGCCTCTGAACAGCAGCCAGGATGTAGGGTACAAATTACAAAGGAATCTCGAAAAGGCATGTAATGAAGTTCATTAGCATGGGCATGGGGGATTTCAATATGCAGGTAGACAGGGAAAAGCAAATTGGTGCTGGACCCAAGAGAAGGAATTTGTAGAATGCCTGTGAGATTTAAGTTCAATTGTATTTCAACCATACATGAGTACCCATGAATACAATCAAACAAAGCAACATTACTTTGGGGCCAATATGCAAAACAGTACCAACAGTCATACACATCACAAGCCAAATATAGCATATTTAAGACAAGACCAAACTACAGTCACACAAAAAATGTATATAGAAGTCCCTAGGTCCATAAACGTCACAGCAGTCTGCAGTTGAAGACAATACAGCTCGTCTTCCACTGGACACCAGCAAGGACACTGCACCACCGCCTTCAGCACCAACTCCGATGCCTCTCTCCTGGATGTCTTAAGGCCTGGTTCTCACTACAACTGTGGTCACACAGCTCCGCCAGCATCAGTTCCACCAATAAACCAGTGAACCGGACTTGCAGCATTCCAGATTACCAATGCGCAATGGGGTCTTGCAATCACAAGAAAAGTGACTAAGACAATCACTTGCTGTTAGACTGCGCACCGCCTTCACACACCAACTCCAACTTCTCTCTGTTGTAGGCCGGAACATGGTTTGCACCAAGTCCAGCTCCTTTGGTTTCTCTGCCAACGAGCAACTCATTGATGGCATAGACTTGTGTGTTTTCAAAACATGAGAAAATTTCCAGATGCTTGAAATCTAAAGCAACACATACATGCTGGAGGAACTCAGCAGGCCAGGCAGCATCTGTGGAAAAGATATTTGGAGCAGAGACCCTTCATCAGGACTGAGAAATTTGAAAATTTCCAGTCCTCTGGAACCAATCCAGAATCTAGTGATTATTGAAGGTCACTACTAATGCCCCCACAATCTGTTTAGCTACCTCCTTCAGAACCATGGGGTATAGTCTATTCTGTCCAGGTGATTTAGATATCTTCAGACTTCCATAACCATATATAACCATATAACAATCACAGCACGGATACAGGCCATCTTGGCCCTCCTAGTCCATGCCGAACCCTTAATCTCACCTAGTCCCACCTACCCGCACTCAGCCCATAACCCTCCACTCCTTTCCTGTCCATATACCTATCCAATTTTACCCTTAAAGACACAACCGAACTGGCCTCTACTACTTCTACAGGAAGCTCATTCCACACAGCTATCACTCTTTGAGTAAAGAAATACCCCCTCGTGTTTCCCTTAAACTTCTGCCCCCTAACTCTCAAATCATGTCCTCTAGTTTGAATCTCCCCTACTCTCAATGGAAACAGCCTGTTCACATCAACTCTATCTATCCCTCTCAACATTTTAAATACCTCAATCAAATCCCCCCTCAACCTTCTACGCTCCAATGAATAGAGACCTAACTTGTTCAACCTTTCTCTGTAACTTAATTGCTGAAACCCAGGTAACATCCTAGTAAATCGTCTCTGCACTCTCTCTAATTTATTGATATCTTTCCTATAATTCGGTGACCAGAACTGCACACAATATTCCAAATTTGGCCTTACCAATGCCTTGTACAACTTTAACATTACATCCCAACTTCTGTACTCAATGCTTTGATTTATAAAGGCCAGCATTCCAAAAGCCCTCTTCACCACCCTATCTACATGAGACTCCACTTTCAGGGAACTATGCACTGTTATTCCTAGATCTCTCTGTTCCTCTGCATTCCTCAATGCCCTACCATTTACTCTGTATGTTCTATTTGGATTATTCCTGCCAAAATGTAGAACCTCACACTTCTCAGCATTAAACTCCATCTGCCAACGTTCAGCCCATTCTTCTAACCGGCATAAATCTCCCTGCAAGCTTTGAAAATCCACCTCATTATCCACAACACCTCCTACCTTAGTATCATCAGCATACTTACTAATCCAATTTACCACCCCATCATCCAGATCATTTATGTATATTACAAACAACGTTGGGCCCAAAACAGATCCCTGAGGCACCCCGCTAGTCACCGGCCTCCATCCCGATAAACAATTATCCACCACTACTCTCTGGCATCTCCCATCTAGCCACTGTTGAATCCATTTTATTACTCCAGCATTAATACCTAACGACTGAACCTTCTTAACTAATCTTCCATGTGGAACTTTGTCAAAGGCTTTGCTGAAGTCCATATAGACTACATCCACTGCCTTACCCTCATCAACATTCCTCGTAACTTCTTCAAAAAATTCAATAAGGTTTGTCAAACATGACCTTCCACGCACAAATCCATGCTGGCTACTTCTAATCAGATCCTGTCTATCCAGATAATTATAAATACTATCTCTAAGAATACTTTCCACTAATTTACCCACCACTGATGTCAAACCGACAGGTCTATAATTGCTAGGCTTCCTTCTAGAACCCTTTTTAAACAATGGAACCACATGAGCAATACGCCAATCCTCCGGCACAATCCCCGTTTCTAATGACATATTAAAGATCTCCGTCAGAGCTCCTGCTATTTCTACACAAACTTCCCTCAAGGTCCTGGGGAATATCCTGTCAGGACCCGGAGATTTATCCACTTTTTAAATTTCTTAAAAGCGCCAGTACCTCCACCTCTTTAATTGTCATAGGTTCCATAACTTACTTACTTGTTTCCCACACCTTAGACAATCTCGAACACTCTCGAATTTCTGGCATACTGCTGGTGTGTCCCACAGGGAAGAGTGAGACAAAATACAAGTCCTGATGAAGGGTCTCAGCCTTAAACGTTGACTCTCTTCCATAGATGCTGCCTGGCTTGCTGAGTTCCTCCAGCATTTTGTGTGTTGCAGAGTTTAAAGTTCTTAATGTCCATTCGGGTCTTACAATCATAAAATATATACATTTAAAAAAGACAGTAACACCTTTTGTTATAGTTAAGATGCTTTCTAGAGCAGCTTATGGTTGAGTGCACTGGGGTAAAGGCAATTCTGGATTGGGTGTGGTGTACTTGATTAGTAAACTTAAGGTAAAGAAGCCCTTTGGAGGTGATGATCATAACATGTTAGAATTCACCCTGCAATTTTAGAGGGAGCAGCTAAAGTCAGATGTATTTGTTCACAGTGGAGTAAAGGATATGAGGCCTCCAAGATGAGCTGACCAAAGTTAATTGGAAGGGGACAGTAGCAGGGATGATTGCAGAACAGCAATGGCTGGAGTTTATAGCAGCAATTCAGAAGACGCAGGATAGATATAATGCAAATAAGAGAAATCATTCTAAAGAGGGAATGAGGCAACCTTGGCTAACAAGAGAAGTGAAAGACAGCATAAAAGCCAAAGGTATAGCAAAAAATAATGGGAGCTAGAAAATTGGGAAGCTATTAAAATCCAATTTAGGGCAAATAAAAACAATAAGAGACAAAAGATGAAATAAGAAGATAGCTAGCCAGTAATATAAAAGATGATAAAAACATTTTTTCAGAGGTATAAAGTAAAAGAGAGGAAAGAGTCATGAAAAATGACAGTGGAGTGGGGATAAAAAATGGTGGATGAACTAAATATGTATTTTGCCTCACTGCACTGTGGAAGACACTAGCAGTATGCCAGAAATTTGTGAGTGTCATGCAAGTCTGAAGACACCTAAGTCACCTGGACCAGATAGACGACACCTCATGGTTCTGAAAGAGGTAGCTAAGCAGATTGTGGTGGCGTTAGTAATGGTCTTCAATATTCACTGGATTCTGGAATGGTTCTGGAAATTTTCAAATGTCTTGCCAGTCTGTAAGAAGGGAGGGATACAGAAGAAAGGAGATCATAGACCAGTTAGCCTGACTTTAGTGGAGAGGCAGATTTTAGAGTCCATTATTAAGGATGAGAATTCAGGGTACTTGGAGACACATGATAGATAAGGCCAAAATCAGCAGGGTTTCCTTCAAGGGAAATCTCGCCTGTTGGGGTTATTTGAGGAAATAACAGGCAGGTTTGACAAAGGAAAGTCAGTGGATATTGTTTACTTGAATTTTCAGAATGCCTTTAAGAAAGTTCCCCATACGAGGCTGCTAAACAAGTTAAAGCTCATGGTAGTACAGGAAAGATACTAGCATGGATAGAAGATTGGCTGACTGGCAGGAAGCAAAGCAGTGTGAATGAAGGGGCCTTTTCTGATTGGCTGCTGGTGTCTTTTGAACTTTTGCAGGACTTGGTGTTGGGTCCGCTACTTTTCACATTATACATTAATGATCTGGTTGACAGAAGTGATGGCTTTGTACCCAAGTTTGTGGACAATACAAAGATAGTTAGAGGGGCAGGCAGTATTGAGGAAGCAAGGAGTTTACAGAAGGACTTGGACAGAAGAGGAGAATGGGCAAAGAAATGGCAGGTGGAATACAGTGTAGGCAAGAGTTTAGTCATGCACTTTAGTAGAAGGAATAAAAGCGTAGATTATTATCTAAAAGGGGAGCAAATTAAGAAATCAGAGATACAAAAAGACTTTAGTGTCCATGTGTAGGATTCCCAAAAGGTTAACTTGTAGGTTGTGCCACTAGTAAGGAAGGCAAATGTAATGTTATTCATTTTGAAATGACTAGAATATAAAAGCAAGGATGTACTGCAATGCCGAGGCTCTATAAGGCACTGGTGTAATCACATGTGGAGTATTGTAAGCAGTTATGGACTCCTCACCTAAGAAAAGAAGTGCTGGCGTTGGAGTGGCTCCAGGGAGGTTCATTAGAATGATCCCAGGAATACAAGGGTTACTTTATGAGGACTGTTTGATGGCTCTGAGCCACTCCTCACTGGAATTTAGAAAAATGAGTGGGAAATCTCATTGAAACCTATCGAATATTGAAAGGCCTATATAGAGTGGGTGTGGAGAGCATGCTTCCTATAGTTGGGGAGTCTAGAACCAGAGGGCGCAGCTTTGAAATACAAGGATGTCCCTTTAGAACAGAAATAAGGAGGAATTTTTTAGCTAGAGGGTAGTGTATCTGTGGGATTCATTGCCACAGACTGATATGAAGTTATTAGATGTGTCTGAAGCAGATGTTGATACATTCTTGATTAGTAAGGGTGTCAAATGGTATGGGGAAAAGGCAGGATAATAAATTGTCTACAATAAAATGGCAGGACTTGGGGGATTCTGTTGCCATTTCTATAGCTCTGGGTTTTTATGGGATGGGGTTGCTAGTCCTATACCCAAATTTCATCCTTTTGCAGAAGTGCTTGACCAGGAAATTTGGGACAGAGAATTGACCATTCCAGGACACAATATGAATTGAAAAGATGAAGAGAAAATTAGTAGAGTAGAGGTAGAAACATAGAAACGGAGAACGCCTACAGCACAATACAGGCCCTTCAGCCTACAATGCTGTATCAAACATGTACTTGATTTAGAAATTACGAAGGATTACTCAGAGCCCTCTATTTTACTAAGCTCCATGTAGCTTTCCAGGAGTCTCTTAAAAGACCCTATCATTTCCGCCTCCACCATTGTTGCCAGCAGTCCATTCCACACACTCACCACTCTCTGGGTTAAAAACTCACCCTGAACATCTCCTCTGTACCTACTTCCAGGCACCTTAAAACTGTGCCCTCTTGTGTTAGCCATTTCAGACCAGGAAAAAATCCTCTGACAATTCACACGTTCAATGCCTCTCACCATCTTACACATCTCTCAGGTCACCTCTAATCCACTGTTGATCCAAGGAGAAAAGGCCGAGTTCTTTCAACCTATTCTCATAAGGCATGCTCCCCAATCCAGGCAACATCCTTGTAAATATCTTCTGCACCCTTTCTATGGTTTCTACATCCTTCCTGGAGTGAGGCGACCAGAACTGAGCGCAGTACTCCAAGTGGGATCTCACCAGGGTCCTATATAGTTGTAAGATTACCTCTTGGCTCCTAAAATTAATCCCACAGTTAATGAAGGCCAATGTACCGTATGCCTTCCTAACCACAGTGTCAACATGCACAGCAGATTTGAGTGTCCTGTGGACTCAGACCATAAGATCACTCTGAACCTTCACACTGCCAAGAGTCTTACCATTAGTACTATCATATTTGACCTACCAAAATGAATCACTTCACACTTATCTGGGTTGAACTCCATCTGCCACTTCTCAGCCCAGTTTTGCATCTTATCAATGTCCTGCTGTAACCTCTGACAGCCCTCCACACTATCCACTACACCCCAACCTTTGTGTCATCAATAAATTTACTAACCCATCCCTGCACTTCCTCATCCAGGTCACGTATAAAAATCACGAAGAGAGGGATCCTAGAACAGATCCCTGAGGCACACCATCTGTCACCGAACTCTATTCAGAATATAACCCATCTGAAACCACTCTTTGCCTTCTGTGGGCAAGCCAGTTCTGGATCCACAAAGCAATGTCCCCTTGGATCCCATGCCTCCTTACTTTCTCAATAACCCTTGCATGGGGTGCCTTATCAAATGCTTTGCTGAATCCATTTACACTACTTCTACTGCTGTACCTTCATCAATGTGTTTAGTCACATCCTCAAAAAATTCAATCAGGCTTGTAAGGCACCACTTGCCTTTGACAACGCCATGCTGACTATTCCAAATCATATTATGCCTCCCCAAATGTTCATAAATCCTGACTCACAGGATCTTTTCCATCAACTTACCAACTACTGAAGTAAGACTCAGTGGTCTATAAGTTCCTGGGCTCTCTCTACTCCCTTTCCTGAATAAGGGAACAACATCTGCAGCCCTCCAATCCCCAGGAACCTCTCTCATCCACATTGATGATGCAAAGATCATTGCCAGATGCTCAGCAATATCCTCCTTCACCTCCAACAGTCGACTGGGCTACATCTCATCTGTTCCCAGTGACATTTCCAACTTGATGCTTTCCAAAAGCTCCAGCACATCCTCTTTCTTAATATCCACATAAAAAATAAAAGCAGAAGTAGGCCATCTGACCCACCGAGCCTGCCCCACCATTCAATAAGATCATGGCAAACCTATCCGTAAGCTCTGCTTCATCTACCTGCCTTTTCTTCATAGCCCGTAATTCACTTACTATGTAAAAACCTATCTAACTGTTTTTTTGATATATTTAGTGAAAAAGCCTCAACTGCTTCCCTGGGCAGAGAATTCCACAGATTCACCACTCCCTGGGAAAAACAGTTTCTCCTTATCTCCATCCTCAATCTTCTCCCCTGAATGTTGAACCAATGTTCCCTAGTTCTAGTCTCACCGAACAATGGAAACAACTTTCCTTCTTCTATCTTATCTATCCCTTTAAAGATTTTATATAAGATCCCCCCTCATTCTTATGAACTCCGGAGAGTATAGTCCCAGGCAACTCAATTGCTCCTCATAGGTTAACCCCTTCATCCCTGGAATCAACCTGGTGAACCTCCTCTGCACTGCCTCCAAAGCCAGTATATCCTTCCTCAAGTATAGAGACCAGAACTGCGCACAGAACTCCAGGCGCAGCCTCACCAGTACCCTGTATAGCTGCAGCATGACCTCCCTGCTCTTGAATTCAATCCCTCTAACAATGAAGGCCAACATTCCATTTGCCTTCTTAATAACCTGTTTTACCTGCAAGCCAACTTTTTGCGATTCATGCACAAGCACTCCCAAATTCCTCTGCACAACAGCATGCTGCAATCTTTCACCATTTAAATAGTAATCTGCTTTTCTATTATTCCTTCCAAATTGGATGATCTGACATTTACCTTGGCCCACTCACTTAACCTATCTATATCCCTCTGCAGAATCTCCACATCCTCTGCACAATTTGCTTTTCCACTTAGTTTAGTGCATTCAGCAAATTTTGCTACACTACACTCAGTCCCCTCTTCCAAATCATCAATGTAAATGGTAAACAGTTGCAGGCCCAGCATCAACCCCTGCAGCACCCCACTCACCACTGACTGCCAACTGGAGAAACAACCATTTATACAACTCTCTGCCTTCTATTGGTTAACCAATTCACTATCCATGCCAATACACTTCCTCCAACTCCATGCATCCATATCTTATAAATAAGTCTATTGTGCAGCAACTTATCAAACGCCTTCTGGAAATCCAAGTATATGACATCCACCTGTTCCCCTCTATCCACTGCACTCATTATGTCCTCAAAGAACTCCAGTAAGTTTGGCAAACAGAGCCTGCCCTTTATGAATCCATGCTATGTCTGTCTAATGGAACCTCTCCTTTCTAAATGTTTTGCAATTTCGACCATAAGACAAAGGAGCAGAAGTCAGCCATTCAACCCATCGAGTCTGCTCTGCCATTTTATCATGAGCTGATCCAATCTCCCCTTTAGTCACATTCCCCCGCCTTCTCACCATAACCGTTGATGCCCTGACTACTCAGATACCTATCAATCTCTGCCTTAAGTACACCCAATGACTTGGCCTCCACTGCCGGCCGTGGCAACAAATTCCATAGTTTTACCACACTCTGGCTAAAAAAAATTTTTTGCATCTCTGTTCTGAATGGGCACCCTGTAATCTTCAAGTCATACCCTCTTGTACTAGACTCCCCCACCATGGGAAACAACTTTGTCACATCCACTCTGTCCATGCCTTTCAACATTCGAAATATTTCTATGAGATCCCCCCTCATTCTTTTAAATTCCAATGAGTACAGTCCAAGAGCAGTCAAACGTTCCTCATACGTTAACCCTCTCATTTCTGGAATCATTCTAGTGAATCTTCTCTGAACCCTCTCCAATGTCAGCACATCCTTTCTTAAATAAGGAGCCCAAAACTGCACATAGTATTCCAAGTGAGGTCTTACCAGTGCCTTATAGAGCCTCAACATTTCTTCTTTAATGACAGCTACAAGCAGTTTCCTGACTACAGATGTTAAGCTAATGGGCCTATAGTTGCTCGCCTTCTGCCTACATCCTTTTTTAAAAAGTGGCATGACATTTGCTGTCTTCCAATCTGCCAGGACCTGCCCAGAGTCTACAGAGTTTTGATAAATGATTGTCAATGCTCCTACTTTTACCTCTGCCAATTCCTTCAGTACACTGGGGTGCATCCCATCAGGTCTAAGGGACTTATCTACCTTCAGGCCCGCTAGTTTGCTCATCACTATCTCTTTAGTGACAGTGATTTTATTGAGGTCCTCACCTCCCATTTCGTCCATAACATCCTTATTTGGCATATTGGACATGTCCTTCACCGTGAAGACCAACACAAAATAGTCGTTCAGTGCCTCAGCCATTTCCTTATCATCCAATATCAATTTCCCCTTCTCATCTTCCAAGGGACCTACATTGACTTTAGCCACCCTCTTCTGCTTTACATATTTATAAAAACTTTTGCTGCTTTTATATTTTGTGCTAATTTACTTTCATACTCAATCTTCCCTGTCCTTATTTCTTGTTTAGTTGTTCTCTGTTGCTTTTTAAAATTTTCCCAATCCTCCAGTCTCCCATTACTCTTTGTGACTTTGTACACATGAGCTTTTAATTTGATACTTTTATTTCCTTAGTTATCCAAGGCTGGCTCTCCCCACACTTACTGTCCTTACTTTTGACTGGAATATACTTTTGTTGAGCATTGTGAAAAGTCTCTTTGAAAGTATTCCACCGTTCCTCAACTGTCCAACCAAATAGCCTGTGGTCCCAATCCACATTAGCCAACTCCTCCCTCATCCCATTGTAGTCTCCCTTGTTTAAGCATAATACACATATTTTAGATCTAATTACTTCATCCTCCATCTGAATGTAAAATTCAGTCATATTATGATCACTCTTTCCAACAGGATCTCTGACTACAAGATTGTTAATCTAACCTGTCTCATTGCACAGGACTAGATCTAAGATAGTATTTTCCCTTGTAGGTTCACTAACATGCTGCTGAAAAAAGTCATCACTGATGCATTCTATGACGTCCACCTCAAGACTTCCTTGACCAACCTGATTTACCCAATCAATGTGGAAGATAAAATCCCCCATGACAACTGCTGTTCCATTCTTACCAGCCTCAGTTATTTCTTGGTTAATTGCCTCTGCCACTGCAATGTTTTTATTAGGTGGCCTACAGGCAGCACCCACCAGATTTTTTCCCTGTACTATTCTTAATCTCTACCCAGATGGACTCCACATTCTGCTCTATAGCTCTTATATCATCTCTCACAGTTGCCCTGATCTCATCCCTAATCAAGTACGCCACTGTACCCCCTCTGCCTTCCTGCCTTTCTTTCTGTATTACCTGATACCCTTGGATATTTACATCCCACTCATCTCCACCTTGAACCAGGTTTCTGTAATGTCCACTAAATCATATGCCTTGGTACTGATCAAGTTCACTAACCTTGTTTCTAATACTACAGCCATTTAGATCAAGAGCCTTTATACTCATTGTCCTTTTAGAATCTAGTGATCTGTGCGATTTTTGCTTTTTACTTTCTTGCACTCTACTCTTTATTTTTTCTTCACCTACTCTAGCTTTGCTCTCTGCATCACTTCCCTCTTCTTCGCTGTGTGGGTTCCCATCTATATGCTCAAGCTTTTCAGTCCTCTGTAAGTTATCCATACAATCGCCAAGACCCTTTTCCGTAGTGAATACTGAAGCAAAGTATTCATTAAGTACCTCTGCTACCTCTTATGGTTCCATACACACTTTTCCACTGTCGCACTTGATTGGTCTTATTTACTCACATCTTATCCTCTTGTTCTTCACATACTTGGGGTTTTCCTTAATTCTGTCCACCAAGGCCTTCTCATGGCCCCTTCTGGCTCTCCTAATTTTATTCTTAAGCTCCTTCCTGCTAGCTTTATATCATTACCTAGCTTTTTGAACCTTTGGTTAGCTTTTCTTTTCTTCTTGACTAGATTTTCAACAGCCTTTGTACACCACAATTCCTGTACCTGACCATCCATTCCTTGTTTCATTGGAACGTATTCATACAGAACTCCACGGAAACATCCTCTGAACATTTGCCACATTTCTGCCGTACATTTCCCTGAGGACATCTCTTCCCAATTTATGCTTCCAAGTTCCTGTCTGATAGCCTCATATTTGCCCTTACCCCAAATAAATGCTTTCCTAACTTGTCTGTTCCTGTCCCTCTCCAATGCTATGGTAAAGGAGATAGAATTATGATCACTATCGCCAAAGTGCTCTCCCACTGAGAGATCCGACACCGGACCAGGTTCATTTTCCAATACCAGATCAAGTCCAGCCTCTCCTCTTGTAGGCTTATCTACATACTGTATCAAGAAATCTTCCTGAACAGACCTGACAAACTCCACCCCATCTGAACCCCTTGCTCTAGGGAGGTGTCAATCAACATTTGGGAAATTGAAATCTCCCACCACCACCACCCTGTTATTATTACACCCTTCCAGAATCTGTCTCCCTTTCAGCTTCTGGATGTCCCTGTTACTATTGGGTGGTCTATAAAAAACACCCAGTAGAGCTATTGACCCCTTCCTGTTCCTAACTTTCACCCACAGAGACTCAGTAGACAATCCCTCTATGGCTTACTCTGTTTCTGTAGCTGTGACACTATCTCTGAGCAGCAGTGCCACACACCCACCTCTTTTGCCTCCCTCCCTGTCCTTTCTGAAATATCTAAAGCCTGGCACTGTAAGTAAGCATTCCTGCCCCAGAGCCATCCAAGTCTCTGAATTGGCCATAACATCATAGCTCCAAGTATTGATCCAAGCTCTATGCTCATCCGCTTTGTTGATACAGTAATGTTTATCAGCCATATAATAAAGGCAAAAAGAAAGAGATGCAGCTTTGTGTAAAGTAAAACTAGAATTCATGTAATGTCATAATTTGGGGAGGGAGACAGGAAGGCTCTGCTTCATCTTCTGCAGTGCTGGACGTTGACTGGTGCTGCCCCTTTATCACTGCAGGACAATGATGGAGGGAGAGAGTATCTCCAAGGTCTGACTGTCTTAGAACTTTGGTATTGTTGTGCTATGCCAAAACTGGCTGAGCAAAGCTATTGTAGAACTAATGGATATATAAACTTTGGTTTAATGTATTTAAAAAAAAACTATATTACGTCATTGAATTTTTACACGGATAGATGGTGATTAGAGTCATGGAATTAGACAGCATGGAAACAGGCTCTTGACTCAATTTTTTTCATGCCAGTCAAGGTGCCTCCCTAAGTTAAGTCCATAACCTCGAAACCATGAACCTGTTCCAGAGTCACTTAGGGGTTGATAAATTTTAGACTTCCCTGCCCTGATAAAGACTGTGACCATCCACCTTTTCTATGTTAATAATGATTCTTATAAACTTCTACAAGCCTCTATTACACCAGGGAAAAGTAAAAAGGGTGGTGATTTTCAGAGGATAAGAATTAGCTTTATTTGTCACATGCAGATTGAAACATCAAACCATGTGAAATGTGTCATTTGCATCATTGCTGCAGTGTGCTAGGGGCAGTCTGCAAGTGTCACCATGCTTCTAGCACCAAGACACTGTGCCCACAACTCACAACCCCTGAATGTATGTCTTCTGAATGTGGGAAGAAACCCATGTGGTCAGAAGGAGAATGTGCAAACTTCCTACAGACAGAAGTGGGAATTGAACACCAATCGGTGATTGTTGTTGCTGTAAAGTGATTATGCTAACCACTGTGCTGTCATTCTATCCTGCTATCCTCTCTGAAGGAAATTGTAGAGGTGAATACAATGACAACTTTAAAAACTCACTTGGACAGGTCCACGGATAGGACTGGTTTGGAAGGATAAGTTGACGACGTGACTTATTTTATCTTATGTAAAATATTGTTTAACAATCCAGTTTTTGCGTTTTATATTGTATTAAATTCCCTTAAGCGCGATGGGTGCAGGAATTTACTCAGTGAATTGTCCATTGTATATTATAGGTGAACGTTGTGACAGCAACATTCCAACCTGGATCCTTCTCATCGCCTCAATGCCCGGATGTGTAATAACATTATTCAGGACATTTCTAATTTGGCACTGTAAGTATCAAAATCATCAAAGCAGTTAGTAAGAGATCCAGTTTCAGTAAAAACCTGACCCTTAGTTTAGCCATTACTATAGCTTCCGAAAGGGAGCAATTTCAAGGAAATCTTCAGAGTACAAGAGCAAGGCGCTCATACTAAAACTAAGCTATCCATTTAAGCGTGAACTTGAGAGCTTTGTGCAATTTTGGCCACGAGGCTGAATGAAGGATGGAATTTCACGAGAGCAGGTGCAGAAGAGCATCTCTGGGGAGATGCTGATTATGCTGGCTTTGTGTTTTTTTTAAAGAGTGGTGAAGACTGAGGATACAAAATCAAAGGGCCATAGATAGGGAAAATGGTAAATTCCTCTTAGCTGAGGTGCCTATAACCAGAGGGTATAGCATTAATATAAGGAATAGGAAATTTAGATGGGATTTGAATGGAAGTCACTCACCTGGAGAGAGCTTAAATTCTGGAACACACTGTTGGAGGTGATGCTTGAGGCAGGTCATCTCACAGCATTTAAGTCATACTTAATGGAACTTTGAACAACAAGGTATTGGAGGATTTGGACTAAGTACTTGAAAAGAGAATTTAATTCGAATAAGTTTCATATCATCATATTTACTGAAGTACAGTGAAAAACTTGGTATTGTATCATCCATACAGATCATTTCATTTCATCAGTGCATTGAGATAGTACAAGGGAAGACAGACAGACAGACAGACATACCTTATTGATCCCGAGGGAAATTGGGTTTCATTACAGCTGCACCAAGAATAGTGAAGAAATATAGCAATGTAAAACCATAAATAATTAAATAATAATATGTTAGTCATGCCAAGTGGAAATGTCCAGGACCAGCCTATTGGCTCAGGGTGTCTGACACGCCGAGTACATTATGGAGTGGATGGGAGACATTGTCCAAGATGGCATGCAACTTGGACAGCATCCTCTTTCCAGACACCACCATCAGAGAGTCCCACCACATCACTGGCCTTACGAATGAGTTTGTTCAGGCTACCCTCAGCCTGCTGTCCCAGCACACAACAGCAAACATGATAGCATTGGCCACCACAGACTTGTAGAACATCCTCAGCATCGTCCGGCAGATGTTAAAGGACCTCAGTCTCCTCAGGAAATAGAGACGGCTCTGCCCCTTCTTATAGACAGTCTCAGTGTTCTTTGACTAGTCCAGTTTATTGTCCACTTGCATCCCCAGGTATTTGTAATTCTCCACCATGTCCACGCTGACCCCTTGGATGGAAACAGGGGTCACTGGTGCCTTAGCCCTCCTCAGGTCCACCACCAGCTCCTTAGTTTTTTTCACATTAAGCTGCAGATGATTCTGCTCGCACCATGTGACAAAGTTTCCCACCGTAGCCCTGTACTCAGTCTCATCTCCCTTGCTAATGTAGAATCTATTCAGAAAACTTCTGAAGAATGGCAAGACATTGACAGAATGCAGAATGAGGTGTCACAGTTACAGAGAAAATGCAATGCAGGCAGACAATAAAATGCAAGGCCACAATGAGGTAAATTGTGAGGTCAAGAGTCCATCTAATTGTAATAGGGGACCATTGAGAGTCATGTAACAACAGGGTAGAAGCTGTCTTTGAGCCGGACGGTGCATGTTTTCAAGCTTTAGTATCTTCTGCCTCTCAACCTCGCACTCATCTCTGGAGCATCTAGATGCTAAGGATTCCCATGTTAGAATACTGTTAATTGACTACCAATCTGCCTTCAATACTATTCATCCAAATAAACTCATCTCCAAACTCCTAGCCCTAGGATTCAACACCTCTCTTTTCAACTGGATCCTTGACTTCTTGACCAACTAACACAATTAGTATAGCAACATCTCTGCCACAATTATCCTGAACACTGGTACCCCTCAGAGTTGTGTCCTCAACCCCTATACACTCACAACTGTCTGGCCACTGTAACTCCATCTGCAATTTTGCAGATGACACCACCATAATAAATCGAATCTTAAATAATGATGATTAGGAACGCAAGGAGATAGAGGGCCTAGTGGCTTGGTGTCAAGACAATAACATTTCCCTCATTATCAGCCAAAGAGAAGAGGTGGTCAGTGACTTCAGAAAGTGGGGTAGAGCACACATTCCTGTTTCCGCCAGCTGTTTGGTATGGGCCTAATTCTGTGTTACCCCAAACCCATTGTCCTTTCTGACCCTGAACTGGCTGCTGTCACAAAGGAAGATTATTGTAATCCACTGGATTCCACATGGAGCTGCCAACATCTCCTGCATGTGTTCCAGTGGATACTGAAACACCTACTGGAATGCAGATGGCCTGAATTTCCTGGCCGATCTTCAGTGATTCCCAATCCACCTGCACCTGAATCCACACAGAACACAACGATCAAGCACAGACATAGTGAGATTCCCTGGTTCAGAAATCTGCGCTTGGATCCTGTGCCAGGACCACCCTGATACAGGATCCCTCAGCCCATGCATTGGAAAAATGAATGCATAGCTGTAGGAGGTATGAGGGGGCTGTAGCTTAAAGGCTTATATTAAGTTTTTAGTAAAAGTTCATTTTAAAATAATTTAAATTTTGATAGTTAAAATGTCTGATTCATTATTGGTTTTGCTCTCTGAAGATTACAGTGGGTTTTGTTATGCTACACCACTTTCCAATTTCTGTCTTTGGTCGTACAGTATACTCCTACACCCCAGCACCAGCACAAATCTGCCCATGTTTCTCACCTCCAGCTCTGATCATATATCTGCTCTTTTTTCCAATCCATGGCTCTATTGAATGTGTCACCTGTGTCCCAAATGCCCAGAGGCCCACCCCTTTGAGTGCCAAGAACAGAGACAGAGAGGCAGTCAATGGCTGATGGAAGGAACACTTTGAAGACCTCTTCAACCGCAGTTACGTTCTGCCCTGGACACCATCATGTAGAAACCTCTCCAACCAAAATTTGCTGCAATAACTAATTGGCGAAAAGATCAGGACTCAAAATTATGAGCCTTATGAGCAGATGACACAGCCAGTAAAATTCTGAAATGCATTGGTGAAGAGCTTCAGTCATAAATCCTCATTGTCATTGTTCATACCTGGGGAGATGAAGGTATGTCAGGAGATATTGAGATACTGTGTTTATGTCATCCTCAGGAAAGGAAACGAGTCTGATTGTGGTAACTGCAGAGGGATTTCCAAGCTGTCTGGCAGTAGACCATCAGACATAGGAGCATAATTAGGCCATTTGGCCCATCGAGCCTGCTCTGCCATTCCCTGACAACAGATTCATTATCCCTCTCAACCCCATTCTCCTTCCTTCTCCCTGCAACGTTTGACATTCTTACTAATCAAGAACTTATCAACCTCAGCTTTACATATACTCAATGACCTAGCCTCCACAGCCATATGTGACAATGAATTCCACAGATTCACCAGCCAATAACTAAATAAATTCCCCCTCATCTCTGTTTAAAGGAATGTCCTTCTGTTCTGAGTTCATGCTCTCTGGTCCTCGACTCCACCACAATAGGAATCATCCCTCTCCACATCTATTCTATCTAGGCCGTTCAAAGTACGATAGGTTTAAATGAGATTCACCCCTACCCCTCAGTACATGGCCAGAGACATCAAATGCTTTCCATGCATTAACACTCATCTCTGGAGCATCAAGACAGTAAAGACTATTGCTTATTGACTTTCACTCTGTCTTCAATGCTATCATTCCAAGTAAACTCATCTCCAAACTCCTGGACCTAGGACCTCCCTTTTCAAATGGATTGTTTACTTCCTGACCAATAGATCACCGTCGGTAAGGATAGGCAGCAATACCTTTGTTGGGATTATCTTTAACCACAAAGCTACAGCTTTAGCTCCCTACCATACTTTCTGTACACTCACGATTGCATGGCAGATACTGCTCATTTGCAGATGACACCATCGTAAAATAACAAATCTCAAATAATGATAATCTGCAGTACAGAAAGGAGATAGAGAGCCTGGTGCCATGAGGTCATGACAATGATCTTTCCCTCAATGTCAGTAAAACACAAGAGCCTCAGGAAGGAGGGTGGTGCACATGCTCCTGTTTACGTCAACCGTACTGAGATCAAGAGGGTTCAGAACTTCAAATTCCTAGCAGTGAATATCACCAATAGCATTTCCTGTTCCAACCACATAGAAACACCAGCCATGAAAGCTCACCAACATCTGTATTTCATCAAGAGGCTAAAGAAATTTGGTATATCCCCTTTGACTCTCACCAATTTTTATTGAAGCACCATAGAAAACAGCCTATCCAGATGCATCAAGCTTGGTATGGCAATGGCTCTGCACAAGACTGCAAGAAACTGCCTATAGTTATGGACCCAACTCAACACATAACAGAAATCAACTTCCCCTCCATGGACCCTGTCTATATTTTTACTGCCTTGGTAAAGCTGCCAAGGTAATCAAAGACTCCAGCCACCCCTGCCATTCTCTCTTCTCTCATTGTGCAGAAAATATAGAGGTCTGAACACACATACCACCAGGTTCAAGGACAGCTTCTATCCCATTAATGTAAGACTTGTATGATAAGATGAACTCTTGAACTCTTGAACCAATCTATCTCGTTATAGCTCTGCTCATTATTGTCTGCCTGCACTGCACTTTCTCAGAAACACTATTCTGTGTTCTATTGTTACTTTCCCCTTGTACTACCTCAACACAATGACCTGATCAAATGATCTTCATGATGTCATGCAAATCAAGTTTGACACTGTGCCTCAGTACATATTATCGTAATAAGCCATTTAAAATAACTTCCCATGGGAGTGAAGCTGGTCTTCAGAAATAATAGGAAACTTCAAACTCCAGCAATTACACAAAACCATGGTCACCTAAATGCCAGTAGCCAAGCTTCAGTGACATTTGCTTGCACTTGAAGACTAAGATCCAAAACATATGAGATGAGCCTCACAATGAGCACACGTAAGAGTAAGGCCCTCGACCAACCTATCCTCACCGCACCACACATTCCACTCACAATAATTGCACAGAGGAAAACCAGAAAGCCTGAATCACCATCTTGGGAGCCACTTAAAGTGAAGGCAGACATCAACGATGAAATACAGACAGACAGACAGACATAGCTTTATTAATCCCGAGGGAAATTGGGTTTCATTACAGCCGCACCAACCAAGAATAGTGCTGAAATATAGCAATATAAAACCATAAATAATTAAATAATAATAAGTTAATCATGCCAAGTGGAAATTAGCCCAGGACCAGCCTATTGGCTCAGGGTGTCTGACACTCCAAGAGAGGAGTTGTAAAGTTTGATGGTCACAGGCAGGAATGACTTCCTATGATGCTCAGTGTTACATCTCGGTGGAATGAGTCTCTGGCTGAATGTACTCCTGTGCCTGACCAGTACTTTATGGAGTGGATGGGAGCCATTGTCCAAGATGGCATGCAACTTGGACAGCATCCTCTTTTCAGACACCACCGACAGAGATTCCAGTTCCACCCCAACAACATCACTGGCCTTACGAATGAGTTTGTTGACTCTGTTGGAGTTTGCTACCCTCAGCCTTCAAATTCACCACTGCCTTCAATTTCTCAGCACAGCCTTTGATCCATTTGGAAATAGGATAGATAAATTTAACAACATGGACCCTGTAGTCTATTGGACAGAGCTATTGTTTTTTTTATATATGTTTCTGTGAGCTTCCTGCAGCAGGAATCGCAAAGCACTGACAAAGGGACCACTAATACTAGATTTGCAAAATCCCCCAAATTCAACCAGCATGATTATCCTCCCCCAAGTCATTATCCCTATCATTGAGGTTTGAATTAGATTTGCTACAACATTCAGATGCTTGACTCTAAATTCCTGAAACAATATACTGAGCTCAATTATTTGAGAAGATAAGCAGGTGGTCACAGACAAAGATTCAAGGATGTAGTCAAAGCTGTTTTGAAGAGCAGATTTCACCTGATTCATGGAAATCTGGCCCAAGACTATTCAAAGAAGGAGTATTCAGGATGGTAAAAAGAACATCTTAGCCATTAACTGGAAGCTGACAGTAGTATGCCTTATAGGAAAAAATAAGCTCCTAATTACCTCCCTATTAGTCCATCAGCTATTTCTTCCACCTCAGGCCTCTATTCCAATGTTGACCTCATCAGACACCTCACAACCCCAAAAAGCAGAACAGAGGGAAGTCCTCTTCCACGCCAAGTGTCTGCCTTCAAGGATATGTTGTTCACCCTCAGGCTCAGGGACTATGGCAGTTTCTGAGCAATGAATTGACTTTCTAAATCTGGAGAAAATACAGGCAGAGAAAGTGTGAGTGTAGGCTAAACAACCCATGAGAAAAATCATGTCTCTGCCATTACTGGATCATCAGAATCCAAAGGTACTGAAGGTGAAGTTGCTGGTTACTTTGTCATTTCATATCCAGGAATTCCAGCATTCCCACAGGCAGAGATCCTGTAGCAGCAGTCCATCAAAGGGCAGGGTCTGGGTCAGGAAAAGAAAATTCTGGGGCAATATCAGGATGTTTTTCACCAAAAGATTGGACAATCATTGGAAGCCTTACCAGGTTTGAAAGGGTAGTTGACGCCCAGTCCCACGTCCATGGAAGGTACTGCTGGATAATCCAGTGATGGAGCAGGGATAGCAAGGAAGAAGGGTTCTCGGATTCACCTCACCCAATGGGAGAAGATGTGGGCAACTTAGAAATCATTTGCTGCTATATTGCGTGTCCATTTATTTTAAATGTTTGAAAAAATTATGGAATGTTGTGTGGAATGTTTGATTGATGAGGTTCCAACTGGGAACATGGATTCGAGAAACAGTTGCCACCCAGTGACAGTCTCAGGCCAAGGGAGCAGAATTTCCTGATTTCTTCTGTGTGAAACACCTTGCTGGTTACTGTGGGACTCTATGGATTAAGTAGCATTAAGTCAATAGATGGTTTAACTCTTTCCTATTGTCTGATCCTGGACCTTCCCCTACAAGTTAACCAGAGATAACGTCAGTGCTTAGTGTTCAGACAAACTATGAGGAAATATTGTACCGAAATAGGTGAAAATCATTGCATTTTAGAGGCTGGATTTGAAGCATAATCTCTGACAAGAATGTTTACTAATTGTCTAAGTTCATAAAGAATTATTTTATTCATTATAGGCAAAAGCAAAGAAACTAACACAGACAGCAACGCTGAAGGAGAACAGGTATTTTGTTCCTGCCATGTTTTTGGTTTCTAGAGGCTAAGTTAATAAGCTTATAAATCCATTGCTATCTCACCCTCTCCACTGCTGTCAGACATACAGACTCATTGGGAACTTCCTGGTGTGTTTCTAATGACACTGTCAGTCAGGTGTTGACACATGTGGTCCAGAGGGTATCTTGTTCTCTGTAATGTGCATGATATATGGTCAGGTTTAACCTAGTGTACAGTTTCTCTTACTGTTTAGTTACTTCCATATCTGTATTTTCATTATCACTACAGGTCTCTGTATCTGGTCCTGCACTTTGTCCATCTGCATTGCACCTTCTCTGCATCTCCAATATTATATACTGCATTCTGTTTCCCTTTTTACTATCCCGATGTACTGTGTAGGAAATAACTGTCAGCGTGCAAATCGAAACTTTTTGCTGTATTTTGGTACAGGTAACAATAATAAATCAACATCAGTGCATTGGTCTTTTTGATTTCCATCGGGTCTTTAAGATGCAATAGGGTTTTTTAAGGACTCTTAGATAGGTATGTGGAGCTTAGAAAAATAGAGCGGTATGTGGTAGGGAAATTCTAGGCAGTATCTAGAGTAGGTTACATGGTCAGCAGAAGATTGTGGGCTGAAGGGCCTGTAATGTGCTATAGATTTCTATGTCCTATGTCCTATGTTCTATGTTCTCTCTCCTGCCAATGTATTTGAATGTGAAGATTTGTCATCACATATAACAAATGCACTGTGTTTATTTTGTCCATTTCAGGATAACAGAGAAATGAATGAATTACAAAATATGAACACACGTCTTGAAGCTGAACCTCAATAAGAAGGAACACAACACCCATCAGTTTCACTGTGAGGGCAGGTTCTGTGTCCCTGCTGCAGACTGGAGCCTGGAAAATCCTTCCCTCCAACAGTGGGGAACATGGTGCTCTGCAGCTGTAACTTGTCTCACCCTCAGTGAGAAAAACACTGCACTCATTTCAGCTTTTGGCTCCTGGTGAGAAATTGGATTCTTTGTGTTCCAACAAAATTGTCATCAGCATTGGAATCATTGTTACACATCAGTGATAGCCATTTTCTTCTCTAATTTGCAAATATATGCCATTCCTTCTTGACTGACCTGAGAGGGGTTATAGGGTCATACAACACAGAATGGGCCCTTCAGCCTGCTAGGTCCATTCCAAGCTTTATGTCTGTCTGTACTAATCCAATTTGTGTCATTCTGGGGTCAATGTCAAATTTGACCTCTCTTTCTCTGGTTTGAATTGTTTGCTGTACATCAAAATGAAGATTGCATAGTTTCTACCCTAGGCTTGTGTTGACTACCAGACTAGCCAAACGCCCTCCAACACTGAGTGTTCTGTGAAGAATCCTGTCTTTGGCCAAGTTTCAGCTGTGTATTGGAAAGTGCACATTTTGAAATCAGACTCAAAAAAGCAGAATTTGAGCCCAGTAAAAACTTTCCCTGTTAAAATTTAATACGGCACTGACTGACACATCAGTGGTATCTTCAGAAATCCTGTGTGAAGCCTCATGGAACCATATTGTTCAGTTTTCTGTGTTACAATGCACTGTCAGTATTTTTTCCCCAATACCAGCTCCAGATACTTGCTGCAGTGAGCAGCTTCCACTGAAAAAAGCCCTGTATATGTCCTTAAAATATTGTATTCAAAGACTTTTGTGGGATATTTTAATCCTATATGTATATTTGTCTTTTAATCAAATTGCCTGATGTAAATAAACCACCCCTGTTTTGCTGTTGGTGATAATTCCTTAATGCGGTCAGCTGCTCGTCGAGCCTGGTGATATCACAGCTGGTGCATGGCCTGAAAGCTGTGCCTGTGGCCTGAGGGTAGAACACTCGTGTCTGAATCAAAAGGTTGTGAGTTCATGTCCCCCTTTGGTCTATTGCCACACAGAGGACCAGAAAGAAGTTGGGTCTGAGCCACCGAGTGAGAACCAGCCCTCTGTCCCCATGAGGCAGGAGACAAATGCAGCAGTGGTGAAGGAGGGATAAAGTAAACCAGCACAGGAAGATCGGTTTCACCCTCCTCCTGAGATCCCAGAATCAGAACCGAGTCTTTAGCCAGTTCCACTCCTTCTCTGGGATGTCAGGAGTGCAATGGATACAGTGAAATCCTCTGAGGGCATTGGGTAACTTGTACTAAAGCTCTTGAAGTGCACAACCGTCAGTGTCTGCAGCTAAGCTGTCTCAGTATAGGCACTGTCTATCCATCAGCCAGTGTAAATGGGATTTCCCAATCCTCTAAGACATAGAAAGCATCTGATTGGGATTCATCATGCTATGGCAACTGTAAGAAACTGCAGAGAGTTGTGGACCCAGGTCGGATCATCAATAAAACCATCTTCCACTCCATGAACTCTGACTACACTTCGTGCTGCCTCAGAAAAGCAGCCAAAATAATCAACTACTCTATCCACATGCTCTGCTCTCCATTCTCCTATTAGGATGCTATGGGTAGGACTGTGGCTTGAGATTGGAAAGGCACATCAAACTCCCAGTGCTGACAGACACACTGAAGCTCAATGCAGCTGACAGGTTCCTGTGGGTAGACACCTCAGTTCACAGCATCTCCCGGCCTTCTCACCACCAGTCACCAAGTTATTCCAGTGTAACAAACTGTGAAACCCATCACTTAGTGACTGGAATTCAGAAACTGATGGGATATTGGTATACTGTGAATATTGTGGTGTTACATACTCGTGACATGACAGTGGTACCCTTGTCACGTGACTGGGGTTGAAGCTGTACTGGACTTGAGGTAATGGTCTTGCGAGGGTGGAGTGATGTCATTTTCCCGCCAGTAGAGATCATGTGACAGGTTTTTTTTACAGGTTATAAAAGGAAGACCCCACCCTATGAGGAGGGGCAGTTCGTGGCTGGATTTGCGATGTTGACTTCATGCCACTGCGTGACTTAATGTGATGATGCAGTTTAGTTGAAAGATGAAGTTTTATCTAATGCCTAAAGTTTAAAAGGTCATTGCCAGCAGGTTCTTTACAATACTGCTAATTTGAGAATCAGTGGAGAGTGAAGATCGGAGTTCGGGAGTTAAAGACCGAGGAGAATCGATTTTCGATGGTGAAACGGGTTCTACCTTATTAAATCCTTATTCGGAAGGAATTCGTTGTCTTCTCGTGTTAATCTCTGCAGAATAGCAGAAGATTGAGGACACTGTGATAAAGGAAAGGTCAGTGCCTTTAAGCCGTTTCATTTCATTACGTTTCATAAATTCTTCGTGGGAAGTTCAACGTCTGGGATCAAAGCAAAATGACGTGAAAGAGAATTTAAATCATCTTATAAAGTCTCTCCTTTTAAATGGACTGTGAGCATTTTTGAACTTTTGGCAATACTACTTTAAAGAACTGTTTTTGCAACATCGCTTTAAGAACTGTTTGAGCTACATCGCTTTAAGAACTGTTTAAGCTGCTTGCTGCACAACAGCTGATTTCCGGTTACGTTAGTGTTTGTTTACTTTTGGGGGGGTTTGTTTTCAGTGTTTAATAAAAGTGTTGTTTGTTATAAAATCCCTTGCCGAACTCATATATTTATTGTTGCCTGAATACGTAACAGTGGGAAAATGCAATCATGTTTAATGTAGAGAATAAAGGCAAATCAATTTGTTACTGTATAAATATAATTGTGTATATTGCATTTAACATGCATAAAATTATAATTAATACAGTATTATGGAATGTATAGTAGACAATAGAAGCATATGTAATAGGTAGAGATAAAAATAACTGAGCCCTCCCCACCTCCACCTCCCTACTCCCCCATATTCATTTTCACATTGAATCTAACCCATTATCTGTTCTGTTCTGTGTTGAGACCAACTTCATGTTGCATGTTCAGTGCTACTCACTATCTATTCCCTGCCTTAGTGATAAGTGGGAGGATTTTAAAACTCTGTCTTAAATCTGACTGGTTCAGGTTGATTAAACACATGCAAATTGGATATGCTCTGCCACTGGGAGACTAATGGAGAATTTTCAAGGTAGTTTTATCCAGAAAGCAATCACAATCAAGAAGAGATGACTAGTTTGGAAATCAAGAGAGTTACGACAAGGATGTCTTTCAGACATTGGTTCTGTCAACTGCTAATGTCCACTCACTACCAGTAGAGACACAAGAATTGACTGCAATCACTGGTGTTCAAAAGGCTGAAGAAACATTTGGGGAAGGGTGTAGGAAAAGCAGCAGTGGCAAGAGCAGGGTAGGAATGTGGTAGTGCAGGAAATTTCATGATAGATGGTGTCCTCCATAGGCAAGAACAAGAACCCCTCAAAAATTGCCTGCAAAGTGCCAGAGAAAAGAAAGTTTCTGATGGTGGAAGTGGTTGGAAGATTAAATGAGGTAGAAGTACACTATTTTGGAACAAATGATATGAGTGGGAAAAAAGGAGGTTCAGCTGAAAGAGCTGAAATTTAAATTGAAAAGAAGGGCCTTCAGAGAATCAATCAGTATTAGAGGTTGGTATGGAAATGGCACAAGGAGAATTTATGCCCTAAGGGACAGGTGGAGGAATTGGAGCTATTTTAATTCACTCAATGTAACTACTAATGGGTTTCTTAACAATCTTCATAAAGGCTAATAAAAAGATGCAAAGTGTAAGAATGGCCATTGTGTGAGTGGTCAGGCTTCAGTTCAACAGGCTTGGGCAAGCACAAGTGGTGATTCTAAGTAAATTTCTTACTTAGGTTCTAACTAAACTTACTCTTTATTTGTCTATTAGTACATAGTTAGTGCACTGAGAATGGGTCTAGAGATAGTGGTATGTTCTTTGTGTGAGATGTGGGAACTCTGGGAGACCTCAGTCTCCCTGATAATTAAACCTGAATGATGAGCATCAAGCTGCAGCTAATCAGAGCCTTTGTTAAGGAACTGGAGCTGCAGTTTGATAACCTTCAGCTCAGAATGAGGAGGTGTTAGATGGGAACTAGAGGGAGATAGCCACGCCTAATTTGCAGGAGTCAAGTAATTAGGTGAGTATCAGGATAGGGAAAGGAAAGAGGCAGCCAGTGCAGAGTACCCCATGGCCATTTCCCTCAATAAGTTTTCCATTTTGGATGCTGTTGTGGAGGTTGACAACCTCTCGTGGAACCAGGTCTCTGCAACTGAGTTTGGCCATGTGGCTCAGAAGGGAATGGTGTGCGGGAAGAAAAGGACTGCACTAGTTATAGGGATTCCATGATTACAGGATAGGATATATGATTATGTGGACATGAAAGAGACATCCAGATGGTATGTTGCCTCATTAGAAACAAGGTCAGGGATGTCTTGGATTGGGTCCACAGCATTCTGAAGGGGGGGCGGGTGAATAGCTAGAAGTCATGGTGCATATTGGTACCAATGATATGAGTAGAAAAAGAGAGGAGGTTCAGAAGAGAGCATATAGGGAGTTGGGCAGAAAATTGAAAATCAGGAATTCCAGGGCAGTAATCTCTGGATTGCTGCTGTGCCACAGGCCAGTGAGAATAAGAATAGGATGATTTGGCAGCTGAATGCTAGGCTGAGGAATTAGTGCAGGTAGCAGAGTTTCAGAATTCTAGATCATTGGGATCTCTTCTGGGGAATGTATGAACTGTTCAAAAAGGATGGGTTACACCTGAACCACGTAGACTATTTTCTAAATGGGGAGAAAATTCAGAAATCAGAGGTGCAAAGAGGCTTAGGAGTCCTTGTGTTGGATTCCCCAATGATTAATTTGCTGGTTCAGTTGGTAGTAAGGAAGACAAATACATTGATGGCATATATTTTGAGAAGACTAGAATATGTGAGCAAGGATTTAATCTGTGGCTTTATAAGACATTGGTTGAACCACATGGAGTATTGTGTGCAGTTCTGGGCATTTATCAAAGAAAAGATGTGCTGCCGTTGGAGTGGGTGCAGAGGATGATGATGAGAATTATTCTGGAATGAAAGGGCTAACAAATAAGGAGTGTATGATGGCTCTGGGCCTGTTTAGAAGAATAAGGTGGGATTTCATAGAAACCTATCAAATATTGAAAGAGAACACTGGCAGGGATGATGGCAGAGCAGCAAAGGATGGAATTTCTGGAAGCATTTCGGAAGGCACAAGATATATACAAACGTTTGTACATCCCTAAGAGGAGGAAGTATTCTACAGGAAAGATGACATAACCCTGGCTAACAAGAGAAATCAAAGCAAACATAAAAGCCAAAGAGAAGGCATATAATATAGCAAAAATTAGTGAGAAGTTAAGAGGATTGAGAGCTTTTAAAAACCATCAGAAAGCAACTAAAAAACTAAAAAGTCTTTGAGAAGGTAAAGATGGAATACAAAAGTAAGCCAGCCAATGATATTAAAGAAGATACCAAAGTTTCTTAAGCTACTTCAAGTGTAAAAGAGAGAGGCAAGAGTGGATATTGGATAGCTGGAAAACAATGCTGGAGAAGTAGTAATGGGGGGGGGGGGAACAACAAGGAAATATTGGATGGACTGAATAAGTGGCATCAATCTTCACTGTGGAAGACAGTAGCAGTATGGTGGAAGTTCCATGTGTCAGGGCTCATGAAGTGTGTAATGTTATCATAACTAGAGGGAGGGTTCTTGGGAGATTGAAGGTAGAGGAGTCACCTGAACGCATGGTGTATACCCCAGAGTTTTGAACAAGGTGAATGAAATGTTCATGGAGGCATTGGCGATTATCTTTCATGAATCACGAGATTCTGTAATGGTTCCAGAAGACTGGAAAAATGCAAATGTCATTCCAGTCTTTGAGAAGGAAGAGAGACAGAATAAAGGAAATGACAGAGCAATTAGTCTGATCTCAGTGGTTGGCAGGACATTGGAATTGATTATTAAGGATGAGTTCTTAGGGTACTTGGCGGTACATGATAAAATAGACCATAGTCAGCATGGTTTCCTCATGGGAAAATCTTGCCTGACAAATCTGTTGGAATTCTATGAAGAAATAAAAAGCAGAGTAGACAAGGGAAAGTTGGTTGATGTTGTGTACTTGGATTTTCAGAAGGCCTTTGACAAGGTGCCACACATGAGACTGCTTAACAAGTTGTGAGCCCATGGTACTACAGGAAAAGTTTTGGCATGGATAAAGCAGTGGCTGACAGACAAGAGGCAAGGAATGTGAATAAAGGGTTGACTGCTGGTGATGAGGGGTCTGTGTTGGAACCAATTCTTTTTATGTTATATATCAATGATTTGGTTGAACATGTTGAGGGCTTTGTTCCAAAGTTTGCAGATGATATGAAGATAAGTGGAGTGGCAGTTTGTTTTGAGGAAGTAGAGATGCTACAGAAAGATGTAGACAAGTTAGGACAGGGGTTCCCAACCTTTTTTGCACTGCGGACTGGTTTAATATTGACAATATTCTTTTGGACTGGCTGATGGGGGGGGGGCAGCAGTGTGTTAATAACGACCGGAATATAAGTGGTAACTCAACTATAAGTAACTTACAAGCCGCTAATACACTCAATTTTGTTTCTAAAAGGGTTTATCTAACAAATTTAATATTAAACATACAGTGTGTATTTTCCTCGCATGAATATAGTGATAAGTCAATTATACATCACTTATAAGTCAATAGCATCATAACATTTTAAGTAACATTTTGATATTAAACACACAGTGCATATTTTCCTCGTATGAACATATAAAATCATTGCAATGCACCAATATCGCTGAATCAGTGGGAGCCCTGAGCAAGATGGTCCCATCAAGGGGTGAAGGGAGACAGCGATACTCGAAGGGGGTTCCTTATGTTCAGTCTATTCAGCAATTTAGTTTTCATTGCAGAAAACCCTGCTTCACAGAGATATGATGTTGGAAATGGAAGCAATGTTTTCAGTGCTTTCATGGCTACTTCAGGATATTCAGCTTTGACTTTGATCCAGAATGCCTGCAGAGATGTTATTTCAAACATACTTTTCAGCCCACCGTCATTTGCGAGCTTGAGGAGTTGATCTTCTTCCTGCGCTGACATGGATGATACACCGGGGACATTCACAAATGGGTCACGGACCCATTCCTTTGCACGTCTTGGGTCATTTGCGGTTGGGAAGTAACGCTTGAATTCTGTCGACAGCGAAGACAGGTGATCACGCACCAGCTGTGAGAAGGACGGTGCAGCCTCAGTCTCTCCCAAAATCCCAGCTAATGTTGGGAACATGTCAAATATGCCCCTGTCCACTCGCTGTCCCCGCAGTTCCAGTTTGACTTTGAAAGCAGACACTTTATCTGCCAATTTGAAGACAGTTGTCATTCTCCGCTGAAGAGACAAATTTAGTTCACTGAGCAGGTTGAAGATGTCACACAAATAATCGAATTTTGCTATCCACTCTTCGTCAAGTGGTGATTCATTAAGCTGTTCCGACAGCTGTGCTTCAATGTCCTCTGCTATGTCATCGATTCTCCTTGAAACTATGGTAGCTGGAAGAGAAACCTGTGCCATCTTGTTAGCTGCAGATTCTCCCAAAAGTTCACGGCACATGTCCTTGACAGCAGGCAGAATCAATTCTTCACCAACAGTGAAAGGCTTCTTAGCCTTAGCAATACAGCTAGTCACTAAGTACGACACCGTTAGAGCAGTAGCATTTGTGAAGGTGGTGGCTCTCAGTACTTGCTTCTGTCCCACTTGCTCATGTTTTTTCCGCTCAAAAAACTCAATGAGTTTGTCTTTAAGTACAGGGTGCTTGGACTCAAGGTGCCGAAGCAGTTTTGAGGGCTTTATTCCCTCATTAGACAGCTTGTCTCCACATATCACACACAGGGGGCTTGGAGCGTGCGAGTCACTGGTCGCATTAAAGCCATATTTTATATATGACTCGTATTTTCTGTTGAAGGAAGCTTTCTTATTTTTTGCGATCTCGGCCTCAGCTGTCTCTGCGTTATCATCATCGTTAGGCCCTTTATGTCCCTACCACCTCTCCCAAAGAAACTCGTGACATTTGTTTTTTACTCATTGAGTAGTTGTAGGTTAATGACTGACTGATGACCTCATGTGCATTCAAGTTCAACAGTGGGCATGTGAGCGAATGAGGAAAGGTGCAGCTGACTTGTATCATTTCATATAACCAAATCATATCATTCCCTTGCGGCCCGGTAGCACATGCTTTGCAACCCAGTACCGATCCGTGGCCCAGTGGTTGGGGTCCACTGGGTTAGGAGAATGGGCAAAAAGTGGCAGATGGAACACAGTGTCAGGAAGTGTATGGTCATGTACTTTGGTAGAAGAAATGAAAGATTTAACTATTTTCTAAATGGAGAAAAAACACAGAAAAACTAAGGTGCAAAGAATTGGGACTTGGGAATCCTTGTGCAAGATTCCTTAAAGGTTAATTTGCAGGTTGGGTCTGTGGTGAGGAAGGCAAATGCAATGCTACTATTCATTTTAAGAGGACTAGAATATAAAAGCAATGTAATGTAGAGACTTTACAAAGCACAGGCAAGGTCTCACTTAGATTTTTGTCAGCAGTTTTGGGCACCCTATCATAGAAAGAATGTGCTGAGACTGGAGGGAGTTCAAAGGAGGTTCACAAAAATAATTCCAGGATTGAAAGGCTTGTTCAATGAAGAGCATTTGATGGTTGAGGGCCTATATTCAATAGACTTGAGAAGAATGAGTGATGTCTTCATTGAAACCTATCAAATGGTCAAAGGCCTTGATATAGTGGATGTGGAGATGATGTTTCCTGTGGTAGGAGAGTCTAAGACCAGAGGACACTGCCACAGAAAAGAGGGGGATGCTTTTGGAATGGAGATGAGGAGGAATTTCTTTAGCCAGAGAGTGGTGAATCTGTAGAATTCTTAGCCACAGGCAATTGTGGCAGCCAAGTGTCTGTATATTTAAGGCAGAGGTTGATAGATTCTTGATTGGTCAGGGCATGAAAGGATATGAGGAGAAGGCCGGAGATTGAGGCTGAGAGAAAAATTGGGTCTGCCATGAATAATTGCTGGAGCAGACTCGATGTGCAAAATGGCCTAATTCTGCTCCTATATCTAATGGCCTTCTTTTACCCCTCCTGATTTCCTTCTTCAGTGTTCTTTTGCATTGCTTATACTCCTCAAGTACTTCATTTGTTCCTCCTGCTATGCACCTCCTTCTTTTTCTTAACCAATGTCTCAATGTTCCTTGATATTACCAATGTTCCCAAACCTGGTATCCTTACCTTTTATTCTTCCAGGAACATTCAAACATTGGACTCTCAAAGTTTCACTTTTGAACGTCTCCCACTTACCAAGTACACCTTTGCTAGAAAGCAATCTGCCCCTGTCCATATTTGCCACATACTTTCTAATACCATCAAAATTGGCCTTTCTCAAACTTAGAATCTTAACCCAAGGATCAAACCTATCCTTTTCCATAATTACCTTGAAACTAATCATATTATGATCACTAGATGTAAGGTGTTCCCCTACACAAGCTTCTGTCACCGGCCTTGTCTCAATCTATAATAGTAGATCTAGTGCCACACTCTCTCCAGTTGGCACATCTATAGATTCATTCAGGAAACTTCCCGGAACACATTTGATAAACACTTTCCCATCTAGTCTTTTTACAGTATGGAAATTCCAGTCAATACGTGGCAAGTTAAAATCACAACCTTATATTTCTTGCAAGTCTGCCAATTCTCTACAAATTTCCTCCTGTAAATCCTGCAAACTGTTGGTGGTCTATAATATAATCCCATTATTGTGGCCATACCTTTTCTTCCTCAGTTCTACCCATAGGGCCTCACTGGACAAGGTCGCCAGTCTATACTGTTGTGACATATTCCCTCACTAGTAAAGCCACCCCCTCCCACTTTACTCTCTCTCCTGCTCTATCAATTCTAAAACAATGGAACCCGGAACAATGAGTTTTTCCCTCCTGCAACCAAGTCTCAGTAATGTCTACAAAGTCATAATTCCACATGCTGATCAGCGTTTCTTACAATATTCCTTGAATTTAAATATAAGCAGCTCAGAACATTCGTCCCACCCTGCTCAACCTTTTGATTCTTGATAAGCATATGTAGGCTTAACAACATCTTTCTCCACAATCACTCCATGATCTGTTCTAGTGCTGCGGTTCCCATTTCCCCCCCCCCCCACAACTCTAGTTTAACCCCTCCTGTGCAGCCCTATCAAACCTTCCTGCGAGGATATTAATCCCCCTCTAGTGCAGGGGAAAACCGTTCCTCCTGTACAGGTCCAACCTTCACCAGAAAAGAGCCCAATTTCCCAAAAGGTCAGCACGAAATTGATATAGAGAAAATAAAGTGAGTGTAAATCAGCATGAGGCACAACAGACTGTCTCGCTATTTGTTAAGGAAAAGAGTCGAGGACAAAAACACACACACACACCTTTTACTTTGATGTAGCCACTTTATTAAGTACAGGAGCAGAACCTCGGTGGGGTCTTCTGCCGCTATAGCCCATCCACTTTATGTTACGGCATGTTGTGCATTCAGAGGCGCTCTTCTGCACAGTACTGTTGTAACGTGAGGTTATTTGTGTTACTGTCGCCTTCCTGTCAGCTTGAACCAGTCTGGCCATTCTCCTCTGACTTCTCTCATTAACAAGACATTTCAACCAGAACTTCTGCTAGATGTTTGATTTTTCTTCCCACCATTCTCAGTAAACTTTAGAAACTTTGTGAGTGAAAATCCCAGGAGATCTACTGTTTCTGAGATATTCGAACCACCCTGCCTGGCACCAACAATCATTCCATTGTGGAAGTTACTTTGATCACATTTCCTCCCCATTCTGATGTTTAGTCTGAACAACAACTGAACCTCTTGACCATGTCTGCATGTTTTTATATGTTGAGCAGCTGCCACAGGATTGGCTGAGTAGATATTTGCATTAAAGATCAGGTGTACAGGTGTATCTAATGCAGTGGCCACATGAGGAAGCAGAAAATGCACAAAGATTCAATCAAAGGCTTTGTATCCATCTACATGAAAGAGAAGAATCCTTGAAATAGCAAACTGATGGAGAAATAGATACAAATATTCAAGAAGATAATGAGACAAAAACTTGTCAAAACCCAGTAAGTCCATGACCTATAACCAAAAGTGTTAAAGAGCTGGATGACTGAGACAATGGGTCCTCTGGGTATCTTCTTAAAAAAAAGACATTCTAATATGTCCTCGCAGATGGTAGTAAGTAAATATGGCCCATTTAGGAAAGGAACAATACAGAAATCCTGCATGAGGACTCCCAAGTTCCTTTGCACCTCAGTTTTTTGTATTTTCTCTCCATTTGGAAAATAGTCAAACCTTTAGTAAACACAAAGTACACTGCAGATGCTGTGGTCAAATCAACACGTAGAAACAAGCTGGATGAACTCAGCAGGTCAGGCAGCATCTGTTGAAAGGAGCAGTCAATGCTTTGGGCTGATACCCTTCGTCAGGACTGAAGAAGGAGAGGGCAGGGGCCCTATAAAGAAGCTGGTGGGAGGGGGAAGGTGCAGGTGAAAAACTAATCAGAGGAAAAATCAAAGGGTGGGGGAGGGGAAGCAGGGAGGGTATAGGCAGGAAAGGTAAAGAAAGACTGTAAGGGGAAAGCAGAAGAAGGCAGAATCATGAGAGAGGTGATAGGCAGCTAGAAGAAGAGGCAGAGTGAAAGTGGAATAAGGGAAGGGAGAGGGAGGGAATTACCGGAAGTTGGAGAATTCAATGTTCATACCAAGGGGCTGGAGACTACCCAGATGGTATATGAGGTGTTACTCCTCCAACCTGAGTTTGGCTTCATCGTGTCAGTAGAGAAGGCCATGTATGGACATATCCAAATGGGAATGTGAAGGAGAGTTGAAGTGGATGGCAACCGGGAGATCCTGTCTGTTGTGGCAGACGGAGCAGTCCCCCAATCTGCGTCGGGTCTCGCTGATGTAGAGGAGGCCGCACCTTGAGCACCGGATGCAATAGATTAAACCTTTCATTTCTTCTACCAAAGTGCATGACCATACACTTTCCAACTCTGTATTCCATCTTCCGTTTCTTTGCCCATTCTCCTAATTTGTCTGTCCTTTAGCCTCTCTACTTCAGGCCCCTCCATCTATCTACATACCAGCTGCAAACTTTGCAACAAAGCCCTCAATACCATCAACCAAATCATTGACATATAACATAAAAATAATCGGTCCCAACACAGACCCCTTGTTATCTGCAGACAACCCTTTATTCACATTCCTTGCCTCCTGCCAATCAGCCACTGCTTTATCCATACGAGAACTTTTCCAGGAGGACCATGGGCTCAGAGCTTGTTAAGCAGTCTCATGTGTGCCATCTTGTCAAATGTCTTCTGGAAATCCAAGTACACAACATCAACTGATCCTCCTTTCTCTATCCTGCTTGCTATTTCTTCAAAGAGTTGAAACAGATTTGTCAGGGAACATTTTCCCTTGAGGAACCCATGCTGACTACAGCCTCTTTTATCATTTGAATTTGAATTGGCTTTATTTCTTACATCCTTCACATACATGAGAGTAAAAATCTTTATGTTATGTCTCCATCTGAATGTGAAATTTATAGTAATTTCTAATAAGTAGTATGTATAACAGGACAGTCAATATCGCTTAGAAGTACAATTGTGTCTGCATGAATTAATCATTCTGATGGCCTGGTAGAAGAAGCTGTCCCGGAGGCTGTAGTTCCTGGCTTTCACGCTGTGGTATTGTTTCCCGGATGATAGCAGCTGAAACAGTTTATAGATGGGGTAACTTGGGATCGAGGGAAGTACAGTTCCCATACCCGGCAGTGATACAGCTAGTCTGGATCCTCTCAATTGTGCACCTGTAGTAAGTCCTTAGGATTTGGGGACTCATGCCAAATTTCTTCAACTGTCTGAGGTGAAAGAGGCACTGTTGTGATTTTTTTCACCACACAGCCGGTATTTACAAACCAAGTGAGGTCCTCAGTGATGTGTATACCAAGGAACTTGAAACTTCTCAACCACAGATCCACTGATGTCAATGGGGGTTAGCCTGTCATCGTTCCTCCTGTAGTCCTGTAGACCAGCCCCTTTGTTTTTATGACATTGAGGGAGTGATTGTTTTCTTGTCACCACTGTGTCAGGGTGATGACTTCTTCTCTGTAGGCTGCCTTATTATTATTTGAGATTAGGCCAATCAATGTAGTGACATCAGCAAATTTAATTAGCAGATTGTAGCTGCGGGAGGCAACAAAGTCATTGATATACAGAGAGTAAAGGAAGGGGCATAGGACACAGCCCTGAGGAGCACCTGTGTTGAGAGTCAGAGGGGCAGAGGTGAGGGAGCCCACTCTTACAACCTGCCTGCGATCTGACAGGAAATCCAGTATCCAGCTACACAAGGCAGGGTCTTATCAAGTCTGGATGGAATTATGGAGTTGAATGCTGAGCTTTAGTCCAAGAACAGCATTCTCACATAAGCATCCCTCTTCTCTAGGTGTGTAAGGACAGTGTTTTGAGCTATAAGAACATAAGATTTAGGAGCAGATTTACGCCATCTGGCCCATCGAATCTGCTCTGCTATTCAATCGTGGCTGATCTTTATTTTCTCCTCCTCAACACCAGTTCCCAGCCTTCTCCCTGTAACCTTTGATGCCACATCCAATCAAGAACCTATCAATCTCTGCCTTAAATACACCCAATGATTGAGGAGGAGCTTAGGAGGAGAGAATGGCGACTCCGTCACTTACATCTTTGGAAACAGCTCTATTTCTAGCTTTATTATCTTTATTTTCCTCTTTCAGGGTTCTTTTGAAGACCCTGACCTGGAGTTATACGCTGACTTTGGTTCTTTGTGGAAATGGGACCCACTCTCGGGGTTTCATGATCAGCTGTTATTCGATATGCCAAGGATATGGCCTAAGAGATTATCCTGCCTTCGGAGTACCAGGATCTCATGGCTCTGGAGCTGGGTGAAGCAAACGTTGGTGTCCCGCCAGGAAATCAGTGTGTTGTGGGAGACAGAAGATCTGTAGCTGTGTGCCCAGAGACCCGAAACCTTTGGGCACAGAGCTTGGGAAAAGCGATGTAATGGACTTTTAACATTGTAAATCAATGAGATGTTTGTCATGTCTCCCCTCTCGCTCTGAAATGGAGACATCTCTTTCTCCCTTATTAAGGAGGGGGAGGGCCTATGGTATGTCAAATACCAGGTGAACGAGTAGCCTTTGGGGTACTGCAAGTCTGTGTCTTTGCTGTTGCTTACGCATGGGAGGGGGAGCTGGAGGGGACTTCAGGGTTCTAACACATAACTGTCATCAATTCTTTGGGGGCATTCCTCCATTCTTATGGATGGTTGTGAAGAGAAAGCATTTCATGATGTGTGTTGTATACTTTTCTCTGATATTAAATGTACCTTTGAAACCTGGCCACCACAGCTGTATGTGGCAACAAATTCCACAAATTCACCACCATTTGGCTAAAGAAATTTCTCCGCTTCTCTGTTTTGAAAGGGCTCCCCTCTATCCTGAGGCTCTGCCCACTTGTCCTAGACTCTCCCACCATGGGAAACATCCTTTCCACATCTACTGTCTAGGCTATTCAACATTCAAATGTTTTCGATGAGATTTCCCCCTCATCCTTCTGAATTCCAGCAAGTACAGACCCAGAGCCAGCAAACGTTCCTCGTGTGATAACACTTTCATCCCAGGAATCATCTTTATGAACCTCCTCTGAACACTCCCCAATGCCAGCACAGCTTTTCTAAGATGAAGGGCCCAAAAGTAAGAGGCCTAACCACTCAGCATCACATTTTGCTCTTGTATTCTAGACCTCTTGAAATGAAAGCTAACATGGCATTTGCCTTCCTCACCCCAGACTTTATCTGAAAGTTTACCTTTATGGTGTCCTGCACAAAAACTCACAAGACCCTTTGCATCCCTTTTTGGATTTTCTCTCGGGGTACCAGGAGATGCTCATGGAGTGAGCACTGTTTTAGATCCGCTCCATAACCTTTACTTTTTTAACCTATGTTCACCCTTATTTAACTTATTTTTACCTACACCAGAAGATTCTTGTTACTTTCTTGGACTTATCGTGTACTGTGAACTTTGAAGAAATGAGTACAGAAATGGCTTTAAGATCTGAAAGGGCGAGACCCTGGGAAAGATTCTAATGGCAATGGAAAGAAGAAAAAGACTGATCCTAAGAGTACTGAATTGACTTACGATACATTATTGGAGCTCTTAAATGAAAAATTTGAAGAACAACGACAAACTTTCAAAGAAGATTTAAAGGCTTTCCAGGATTCTCTGGATAAGATTGATTATGAAGTTAAACAGCATCAAACTCTAATCGTGGGGCGGAGTTTCAAGATGGCGACGTAGACATCTGCCTTTTAGGCGCTCTTCATTTTTTAAACTATAATCACCCTTTAATCAAATCTTTTTGTACTTAATCACATGGGTTGATACTTGCGATTTACATTTTTTCTAAAACAATACTTGATCTAATCTTTTCAAACTTAAAATGGCTACAGCTAAGAAATCATCTAAAGAGCCTCTATCCCTCGAGGCAATTTCTCATCTTCTGGATACTAAACTTGCAAGTTTGGAAAGTAAAATGGAAAGTAAAAGGGCAAGTTTGGAAAGTAAGCTTACCGCGAAAATGTCTGAGCTTGAAGAAGTTGTTAGATCGCTTGATACCAAGCTTCAATCGCAGGCATCAGATATTCAACGGCATGAAGACAAGATCACGACTCCTGAAAAGTTAATTTGTGAAAAAATATGTACAATTGAAACATTGGAGAAAAAGGTACTGTCGACTGCTCAAACAGTAGAGCATTATAAGTTTAAAATCACCGATCTTGAAAACCGATCTCGCAGACAGAACTTGGGCTTCCCAAAAATGTTGAGTCTGGTGACTTAACTGAATTTTTCTCTAACTTACTGTGGGAAGTTTTTGGCGCTGAAGCTTTGCAAGTTAAACCTACTATTGATCGCACTCACAGAGTTTCGAGATTCTCGATCTCGAGCGACAAGCCACGGGTTGTGATTGTTCGCCTCCATTATCCTCGGGAGAAAGAGCTTTTAATCCGATTAGCTCGTCAGAAAGGTATGATTTTTCACAGAAACAATAAATTTCGTATTGTTAAAGATTATTCGTTTGAAGTGATGAGAGAATGAATCGCTTTTAAACCAGTGATGGCAGAGATTCATTTGATCGGACTTAAACAAGCTTTAAGATACCCAGCGAATCTCAGAGTTACTTTGGGTGACAACAGCCAGCGCTTCTATAAAACTCCGGCAGATGGGAAGAAATTCGTCGAAGAATATCGATCTTCTACCATAAGTTGAACTATGTGTTATGTTGAAGAATTTTTGGAGAGAAGATGCCATTTCGTTTTGGGCTTTAACTCATGAAGCCGCGTTATAGCTTTTTACTTTGGTCTGTAGACCTGGTTTTTTTTATTATCACGGTTATAGACGCTCTTTTAATTTTACTATAATGTCTTTTTTCTTAATTTTTTTCTCTGAATTGGGTATACACATCTATACTTTGTAATAAGATTTATTTTTTTTAAGATGTCGTTTCTTCTTCCCATAAGACTTTGCTTTCCGTGATCGTTTATTTGTTTGCTTGTACTTGAATATGGGACGAATGTTTTGGATTTTTAGACCTTTTTTTATATTGTAGTGATTATTGAATCCTTTTTCTATTCTATTTTGATGACTTTTTAAAAATTTTTTTAATAGATTGGTGAATTTACATTTATATTTTGTAATATGGTTTTTTCAAAATGTCGTTTCTTCTTCCCATAAGTTTTTGCCTTTGGAACATGTCATCTACTTGTATTTGAATATGGAATTTTCTTTTAAAGGCATATTACACTTTTTTTAAACTCTAATGTTTATCCTTTTTTATTAATGATCTTTTGTTTTATCATATTACTTTTTTTCCTCTTTTTGATTGATATATATTTTTTTCTTATCAACCCTTTATCTAAACCTGGGTGTTATATAGTCTCTTTTTACCTTTTCATGGAGTTGCCATCTTGAAATGGGGGTAATATTAGTATTAGTTTGTGCGCCTGCCGCTTGGCTTTTTTTCGAGGGTTTGGGGGAGGGGGTAGGGGTCTTTTTTCACGCTTTTGCTTTTTATTTTTTTGCTTTTAGTTTATGGGCCGACTTTAAATTATTAATATTGTTGAGGTGTCATGCTCTCCGGTTGCTCCTGAATCATTTTCCCTTCTTCCTGAATTATGGGTTATGTGTCTTTTTAACCTTTTATGATATATACAATTAATATTGGCATGATGGATAAGTCTATTAATTTTCTCTTGGAATACTAATGGTTTAAACCATCCGATTAAACGTAAAAAAATATTTAAAATATTCCATAGACTAAATGCTAATATTATCTTTGCACAGGAGACCCATATTAGGAGGGAGGATAATCAACGCTTTTTTCGGTTCTGGAAGGTTCAACAATTTCACTCGTATTTTACTGCCAAAATTAGGGGTGTGTCTATTTTTATAGACCCCTCAATTTCGTTTACACATCATGAAATTATTTCTGACCCACAGGGCAGATTTTTGTTGATTACTGGTTCACTTTTTAATCGAAAAGTGGCTCTAGTTAATATTTATGCTCCAAACTTTGACTGCCCTGAATTTTTTAAACGTTTATTTACTTCCCTTCCTAATTTAAATGAACATATGTTGATAATGGGTGGAGATTTCAATTGTTGTTTGAATCCTTTGATGGATAGATCTAAACCTGTTCGAATTCTTCCGAATAGATCAGCCTCACTTATTAATTCCTTTATGGTTGATTCGGGAATTACTGAAATATGGCGGTTTTTGAACCCTAAAGACAAAGAATTTTCGTTTTTTTTCACATGTATATCATAGTTATTCTAGAATTGATTATTTTCTTATTGATCACTGTTTATTAACAGATGTTATTGATTGTAAATACGATTCTATTGCCATTTCGGATCACGCTCCTTTGAAGTTGTCTATTAAGGTATCGGATTCCTCCATTAATACTAGATCTTGGAGACTCAGCGCTACTTTGCTTCAAGATCCAGAATTTATCACCTTCATAGAACAGCAAATTGACAAATTATATCAAAGAGGTTGACAGAGGAATACTCTGGGATTCTTTTAAGGCTTTTATCCATGGACAATTTATCTCATATTCCGCTGGTAAAAGAAAACAAAGGTATCTTGATATAGCTATGTTGGTGGATAAAATTAAATAAATTGATAAGATTTATTCCGTGACTCCTACCAAAGAACTTTATAAGAAGAGAGTTGAGCTTCAAATGGAACATAGCTTATTATTATCTTCTTCAATTGAGTATCAATTAATTAAGACCAGGGCTCAATTTTATATTCATAGTGATCGAACTGGTAAATTATTAGCTAACCAATTAAAAGCTATTTTGACTAAGCGACAAATTATTAAAATTCGTAAACAAGATGGTAATTTGACTACTGATCATAAAGAAATTAATAATACTTTCCAAGATTTTTATAAATCTTTATATCAATCAGAATCTGATAGCGATCTGTCCATGATGGATAATTTTTTTAATAATTTGAATATTCCCAAACTGACAGTTGAAGATCAGAGTTTGTTTGATGCTCCTATTTCTATGGCTGAAGTAGGAGAGGCTAATTCATCAATGAATTCAGGGAAAGCTCCTGGGCCTGATGGTTATATTATGGAATTTTTTAAAACTTTTTCTTCTTTGCTTTCCCCATGGTTATGTGAAATTTTCAATGATGCATTTACTAAGAAGAGATTACCCCAGTCTTTTTATGAAGCTACTATCTCTCTAATTCTTAAAAAAGATAAGGATCCTACCTTATGTGCATCCTATCGCCCTATATCGCTATTAAATGTAGACTCTAAGATTCTTACAAAAATTTTAGCTATTAGGTTAGAAAAGATACTATCACAGATTATTTCAGAAGATCAAACTGGTTTTATTAAGAACCGGTACTCCTTTTTCAATGTTAGAAAATTGATTAATATAATTTATACCTCTTCACCTAGAACCCCAGAATGTGTCATTTCATTAGATGCTGAAAAAGCTTTTGATAGAGTTGAATGGACATACTTATTTAATGCATTAAAAAATTTTAATTTTAGTTCTAATTTTATATCATGGATTAAACTAATATATTATAAACCTGTTGCTTCTGTTCTTACAAATAATCATAGATCCTCTTTTTTTCGATTATCTCGTGGTACGAGACAAGGTTGTCCTTTAAGTCCTTTATTATTTAATATTGCATTAGAACCTTTAGCCATTGCTATTCGTGAATCACCTAATATTTTTGGTATTACCCGTAATGAGAAGTTATATAAGTTATCACTATATGCTGATGACTTGTTGTTATATATTTCTGATCCTGATAGGTCTATTCCTGCTATTCTATCCTTGTTGGTTCAATTTGGTAGTTTTTCTGGTTATAAATTAAATTTGGATAAGAGTGAATTATTCCCTTTAAATGCGCAAACTTTATTGAATGACAGGGTACCATTTAAAGTTGTTACTGATAACTTTACTTATCTAGGTATAAAAATTACCAAGAAACATAAAGATTTATTCAGATTGAATTTTTTACCTTTGCTTCATCAAATTCATCAACGTACTACTAGATGGTCTCCCTTATCCTTATCATTGGTTGGTCGGATTAATGCTATTAAAATGATGGTTTTACCGAAATTTTTATATTTATTTCAAGCTTTACCAATTTTTATTCCTAAATCTTTTTTTGACAATATAGATTCAAAAATTTCCTCATTTGTGTGGCAAAATAAAAACCCCAGGTTAAGTAAAAAAAAAGTTACAGAAACCTAAAAAAGATGGTGGTTTAGCTTTACCTAACTTTAGATTTTAATATTGGCCGAATAATATTCGAAACTTAATATACTGGAAACAAGATTTGGATTCACCACTATGCCCACAGTGGGTAAATTTGGAATGTAATGATGCACAAGGATATTCTTTATTCTCCATTCTTGGTTCTTCTCTTCCCGTTGATTTAGTCAAATTCAATAAACAGATATCTAACCCTATTGTCAAACACACATTACAAATTTGGTTTCAATTTTGTAAGTTTTTTACCCTGAGAAATTTTGTTCTTGATAGCCCTATCTTATTTAACTTTTTTTTTAAACCCTCTTTAATAGATCAAGCCTTTAGCGTATGGAAAAGGAAAGGTATAATATGTTTTTGTGATCTTTTTTTTGAAGGTAGTTTGATGTCTTTTGACCAACTTTCTAACAAATTTAAGTTACCTAAATCTTATTTTTTTAGATATTTACAAATCAGAAACTTTTTATATAAAGTTTTACCATCCTTTCCCAATTCAACTCCGATAGATTTTTTAGATATGATCTTTAACTTGAATCCTTGTCAGAAGGGATTAGTGGCTCTTATTTATAATATGATTATGAAGATACAACCAGAAATGTCAGGCAGAATTAAATAAGAGTGGGAAAAAGAGCTTCAATATACTATATCAACAGAAAAATGGGAAAAAATTCTACAAATGGTTAATTCTTCTTCTATATGTGCTAAACATGCTTTAATACAATTTAAGGTAGTACATACAGCTCACATGTCTAAAGATAAGCTTGCTCGATTCTACTCCCATATTAACCCTCAATGTGACAGATGTCACTCAGAAGTTGCTTCATTGACCCACATGTTTTGGTCATGTCCCACCTTATATAACTATTGGAAGGACATATTTGCTATCATTTCCTCAGTTTGGAATATTGATTTACAACCCCATTTTATCACTGCAATTTTTGGTATACCAAATGAGGATGGTGGTCGACTTTCCCCTTCAATTAGACGAATGATCGCCTTTGCAACCCTAATGGCTAGAAGGTCTATATTACAAAATTGGAAAGAAGTAAACCCTCCTACCACGTTTCAGTGGTTCTGTCAAACTATTTCTTGTTTGAGCTTAGAAAAATTTAGAAGTACTATTTTTGATGCATCAATTAAATTTGAAGAAACTTGGGGACCGTTTATTCGACATTTTCATATGAGTTAATTTGACCTCTTCTGGACCTTTTCTCTTTTTATCCTTGTTCTGGTATGGAGTTCCGGAGTTCTTGACACTATCATGTACATATAAACTATTATTATTGTCCATGTTAGTCTAGGTTTATTTTTTTTCTAATATATATTTCTTCTTGTATTTTTTCTTTTTTTTTTCTTTTCTCTTTTTTAGTGATTATCCTTTTTCATGTATAATCAATATAGGTTTGACTGATTATTGTATGATGTTTTTTTTGCTGATATTTTAATAAGATATTGATATCTTATTACTAATTTAATTTCAAGCCTAGTGTATTTACAACCTATTCAATATTATGTTATATTATTTTTTTATATATGAAACTCAATAAAAAGACTGAAAAAGAAAGAAAGAAAGAAACTCTAATCGCAAGAGGACGCTCGGAAGCGAGACTTGAAAATCGAGAAACTGGAGCAGAAATTATCTTCAGCGAGTAAACAGGTGGGAATACTTAAAGCCAAGAGTGTCAATTTTGAAAATCGATCTAGAAGACAGAACTTACCCATACTTGGTCTTCCGGAACAAATCAAACAAATCGAACCCCTCAAAGTATTTCACTCAACTTTTAAAGGTTGCAATCCCTTCTGTATTCCCAGATAGTCCTCCGTTACTTGATCATACCCATGGAATTATGCACCGATCACCAAGATCTTCATCTAAACCACCTATTGTAATTGTTCGATTTCATTATGTGCATGTTAAAGAGCACCTTATTCATTTGGTTCGGCATTTAGGGATGGTTAAATTGAGAGAATTTCAATTCTGGCTTGTGGAGGACTTTAGCCCAGAAGTGATGAAGGTGCAGCTCGCTTTTAAACTTTGATGTCCGAATGTTATGAGAAAACCCTAAAACCAGCACGTTTATACCCTGCAAAACTTAGAATCTCGCCTCTAAATGCACTGCGATGCTCGAAGCTTTCTGGATGAGAATTATCCTACTGCTTCAGATTCTCATCTCTAATAAATGTATAGTTTTGATTGTTACAAGATAATTTTTGTTTCCAAAACCGGATTTGGTTTCTATCTATTGGTGTAGGTTTATTTTACATTTTATATTCCAATTAAAGTTTTTGTTTATCGACATACTAATCTTTTTAATTTACTTACTTTAACCATTGTATTTTATTTTTGGTCATTATTATTAATCCTTTGAAGGTGAATTTTTTTTAACGTTTTGATATATATCCTTTTTATTTTTTGTGTAACTGTGGTTTCTTTTCTAAAATATTTCTTGCTATTTTTATTTCACCATTTTATTGTCTTCTTCCTATAATGCCTTTCTTATCACATCCTAAATTTTATTTATTTGGGTTTTAACCCGATTTATAAGTTACCAGTGTTTATATTCTTTTTGTTTTCATTTTACTAGCAATTATATTAAGAAGTCTGTTTTAGCATAGTGTTAATTACATTTTTTGGATTTTGAGTGGACCTTTTTTCCCCCCTTTATATATTTGGAGTTGCCTTCTGGAGACATGGGGGTAGATTTAGTGTCATACTTTTTTCTGGCCTCCTTTAGGCTCAGGAGGGTCTCTTTTTCATGGGTGGAGGGCAGGCAGTTCCTTTCTAATTCTTTTGGTCTTTTTATTAGTTTTTCTAGTTTTTTCATTTGGGCTGATTTCAAACTACTAAAATGTCCACTGTGTCATCATTTCCGGGTCCTCCCCTTTTTTTTGTTCCTCCAGGTGCATGAGCTCAAACTTTGGTTAACTCTTTATATACCAAAGGGTTGATTTTAGAAATATGGCTCAGACCACTAAATTTGTCTCTTGGAATACTAATGGCTTAAACCATCTGATTAAATGGAAAAAGATTTTTGAAGTATTCCAAAGACTGAACACGCATATTGTTTTTGCACAAGAAACGCATGTGAGGAAAGAGGACAATCACCATATTTTTAGGTTTTGGAGGGTTCTACAGTACCATTTGAATTTGAATGCCAAAGTAAAAGGAGTTTCAATTTTTATTGACTCCTCTATTACATTTCTTCAGCACAATATTATTTCGGATCCGAGTGGTATATTTTTGTTAATTACTGGGTTACTTTTTAATAAGAAGGTTGCTATGGTTAATGTTTATGCTCCAAATGTGGATTATCCTGATTTATTTAAGTCTTTATTTACTTCTCTACCTAATCTAAATGAATATATGTTAATAATGGGTGGTGACTTCAACTGCTGTTTAAATCCTTTGCTGGATAGATCAATATCCATTCAGACTTTACCAAATAAGTCAGCCACTTACATCAATTCTTTTTTGACTGATAATAGAATTTTCAATATTTGGAGATTTCTGCATCCTAAGGACAAAGAGTTTTCATTTTTCTGACACGTTTATCATTCTTACTTGAGAATTGACTATTTTTTCATGGACTCTCATTTTATTCCACCTGTAATTGGTTGTAATTATGACATTATAGCCATCTCTGATCATACTCCAATGAAACTTTCTATTAAATTAATGGACACAGCTTCTAATACTAAGCAATCGCAATTTGATTTTACCTTACTGCAGGATCTGGATTTCATTAAATTTATGAAGGAACAGATTGATTTCTTCTTTTCAACTAATTCCACGGATAAAATTTCCTGCGGAACACTCTGAAACACTTTTAAAGCATATATACGTGAACAGATTATCTCCTATTCTGTTGGTTTGAGAAAACGTATTAAGAAGGAAACTCTTTTATTGGTTGATAAGATTAAAGAAATTGATGAGAAATATTCGATTGTTCCTAGTAAGGAGCTTTACAAACAAAGGGTTGAGCTTCAAATGGAACACAGTTTATTACTTACATCTTCGATTGAAAATCAATTAAAGAAAACCAGAAGTGATTTTTATATACATAGTGATAAATTGGGTTATCTGTTAGCTAACCAATTGAAGAATGCTTCGGTTAAACATCAAATTATTAAGATTCATCAACAAAAATAGTGAACTGACAGTTAACCATGATGAGATAAACAAATCTTTTCAAGATTTTTATACCTCCCTGTATCTTTCTGAATTTCCTCATGAACATAATAAAGTATTGAATTTTCCAAAATTATCATCAGAAGAACTTTTAATATTAGAATCCCCTATTACGGATGCAGAAATTAAAGTGTTATTTCCTTTATGAATTCTGGGAAAGCACCAGGTCCAGATGGGTATACAATGGAATGTTTAAAGTTTTTTTCCTCTACTCTTTCTCCTTGGTTATGCAGGGTTTCTGAAGAAGAAATTAGACTAGGTAAATTGCCACAATCTTTTTATAGAGTTTCCATTTCTTTAATATTGAAAAAAGATAAAGACCCTACTGACTGCATCCTATAGACCAGGGGTGGGCAAACTTTTTGACTTGTGGGCCACAAAGGGTTCTAAAATTTGACAGGGGGGCCAGACCAGGAGCAGATGGACGGAGTGTTTTGGTAATACACCTCATAAGAGAAAATAAAATATCATGAGATATGTAGAAAACATGTGCTTTAATTTCAATTGAAAATGAACAAATGCATTACAACAAAATATCTGTCTTTGAAGTCCCATGGTATTCAGCTATTTATTGAAATGACTTTTAAAACACTGAAAATTAAATGAATAAAATACAGCATTTTTAATAGTAACAGTTATTATTTTAAAGCACTGAAAATTCTGTTATCCTTCAAGATATTATCATCATCACTCTCCTCTTGCCTGTCTTTATTTCAAAAACGGTAGGAGATGCAGGTCTACTTGTCCTGCTCCTTCTTATTCAATTGTCCCCTGTGCCAAAACTCAACAACGACCAGCACAAGGACAGAACAGTGAAAGCGCGCCAGTATGCGGAGCGCGTTATTTGATCTGGAGCGCATTTTTTATTTTGAGAACGTACGTGCACCTGCGCACTACTCATGTCCATCACTTAACAGAAATGACATGTAACATGTAAGGCTTATTGAAAAAAATATTTTCAAATGCATTTTTTACATAACACAACGAAGAAACTTATTTTTAATTTCAGTGGGAACAGTGTTGTTGGTCTCCCTTTTTAGCCAGCGCATCAAAGTCTGGATTGAGTTTTGTTGTGGCGATTCTCAGGATGGATCTGATGTGTTGGTCAGTTAACTTGGATCTGTGGCTGGCTTTGTTGATGTTCATGACGCTGAACGCCTGTTCACATAAATAGGTGAGCCGAACAAAGAGTAAAGCGCAAATGTGGAGTAATACGCTGCACCTCAACAAAGGTCAATGTGTAGCGGTGTGCTACATGCAGCGCTAAAATTACGACACGGAGTTGGTAACTGCAGTCGAAGAAAAAAACTTTATTCAAAATCCCCAGCCTCACTTTTAAGCCTCCCTCAACCTGCCCCCCGTGGCGCAGAGGCTCCAAAGCTCTGTGCTCGCAAATCCCCGCAGGCTATCTCCCTTAGCCGGAATGCTGGCTAATTGTGAGCCAGTTCGGATGTGCCAGGAAATGGGTCGCCACAAATGTATATAGAGTGCGTCATCTATTGGGAAAACGCCAGAATTGCGGGGAAAAAACGTTAACAAGGTTTATTAATATAATTTCATCAAGTTCTGCGGGCCGGATTAAAAAGCTTAACGGGCCACATATGGACTGCGGGCCGTAGTTTGCCCATGCCTGCTATAGACCAATATCCTTATTGAACGTAGATTCCAAGATCTTTTCCAAGTTACTGGAAACCAGACTGGAGAAGGTATTACCTCAAATTATCTCAGAGGATCAAACTGGTTTTATTAAAAATCACTATTCTTTTTTCAATATTAGGAGATTATTGAATATTGTTTATACTCCTTCACACAGCACCTCTGAATGTGTCATTGCATTAGATGCGGAGAAAGCATTTGATAGAATTGAATGGCCATACTTATTTACTGTGCTTGAGAAGTTTAATTTTAGTCCGACATTTATATCCTGGATTAAATTGATATATCATGCTCCAGTAGCCTCGGTTTTTACTAACAATCAAAGATCTCCCTTTTATCGTTTATTTCGGGGTACCAGGCAAGGCTGTCCTCTTAGTCCATTATTATTTGATATTGCTTTGGAACCTTTGGCAATTGCTATTAGAGAGTCACCTAATATTTTTGGCATTACTCATGGGTTGGATATATATAAGTTATCATTATATGCAGATAACTTTTTATACATTTCTGATCCTGAGAAATCCATTCCTGCAGTTATATCATTGTTGGCTCAGTTTAGCAATTTTTCCAGGTATAAATTGAATCTTAGTAAGAATGAATTGTTCCCCTTAAATAGACAGGTTCCAATTTATGGAAATTTACATTTTAAATTAGTTAATGACTTTTTATAAACTTAGGGATTAAAATTACAAAAAATCATAAGGATTTATTCAAGGTTAATTTTTACCCTTAATTGATCAGATTAAATGCTTGTTCACTAAATGGTCACCATTGTCTTTATCTCTGATAGGTTGGATTAATGCTATTAAGATGATTATTTTACCCAAGTTCTTATATATATTTCAAGCAGTACCAATTTTTATTCTGAAATCCATTTTGACAATGTTGATTCAAAAATTTCCTCATATATATGGCAGAATAAAAATCCTAGATTAGATAAAAGATATTTACTGAAGTCAAAGAAGGAAGGTGGATTGGCATTGCCTAATTTTAGATTTTATTATTGGGCAATTAATATTCAATATTTGAAATGTTGGTTAAGGGATTGGGATTTATCTCCTAGCCCTCATTGGGTAAATCTGGAAATTAAATCTGTACAAGGATTTTCATTGGGTTCTATTTTAGGGACTTCTCTTCCCTTTGCTCTTTCTAAATTGCATAAACAAATTGACAATCCGATAGTCAAACACACTTTATGTATATGGTTTCAATTTCATAATTTTTTTGGTTGAATCAATTTGTTTTAACTATTCCTATTGTATCCAATTTCTTTTTTTCATCCCTCTATTATGGACCAAGCTTATTCTGCTTGCAAGACTAAAGGTATACTACGATTTTCTGATTTATTTTTGTATAATTGTTTTATGTCTTTTGAACAGTTATCTAATAACTATAATATGCCTAGATCTCATTTTTTTTAGATATTTACAGATTAGGAATTTCTTAAAAACTGTACTTCCTACCTTTCCAAATCTTGATTCTTTGGGTATTTTGGAGAAGTTGTTAGAGCTAAATCCTTTTCAAAAAGGTGTAATATCAAATGTCTACAATATAATTATGAAAATACATTCAAGGCCTTTTATAAGATTAAAAATGATTGGGAAAGAGAAATTAACTTTACTATCCCTATTGAGAATTGGGATAAAATTCTTCAATTAGGTAATTTATCCTCTATATGTGCTAAACATTGATTGATACAGTTTAAAGTTGTGCACGGGGCTCATATGTCCAAGGATAAATTGGCTTGTTTTTATTCCCATATAAATCCTATATGTGACAGATGTCATTCTGAGATAGCATCTTTAACTCATATGTTTTGGTCATGTCTGCTTTTGAAAAATTATTGGAAAGACATTTTCAATATTATTCCCACTCTATTGAACATTGATTTACAACCTCATCCTATCACTGCAATCTTTGGTCTACCAATGATGGAGTCAATCCACTTATCTTCTTCTACTTGTCGGATGATTGCATTTCTTACATTAATGGCTAGAAGATCTATTTTGTTGAATTGGAAAGAAATTAATCCCCCTACAATATTTCATCAGTTTTCTCAAACTATGTTATGTCTAAATTTGGAAAAAATTAGTAGTGTCGTATATGACCCTTCTATTAAATTTAAAAAGACTTGGAGGCCATTTATTCAATATTTTCACATGATGTAATTTGACCCTGTTCCAATCCTATTTGTTTTTCTGGTTTTGATTATATATATGTTGAGAGAATCGGAGTTGGGGACTGATGATTTTGTATCTTTTTATAGGTACTATAAACAGTCCATTTTTTTTCTTGTTTTTCCTTTTTTTTCTTTATTAGTTAGAGGTTAGTTTGTTAGATTAGTTTTTCTTAGGGTAATAATACTTTATTTTTATTTTTCTCTTTTCTGTTTTTTTTCAACATGATATACCTAGTTTTTTTTTGTTTCATTTATATGATATTTGTATCATTCATGATTTGGGAAGACTTAACTATATTGTACTTATTGCTTGTGTATCCTTTTATATTCATTTTAATTTTGTAAGTTTGTAATCCCATTATCTATGTATTAATCTTATCATGTTGATATTAATAAAAAGATTGAAAAAGAAAAGGATTTTCTCTCCATTTAGTAAATAGCCTGCACATTTATTTCTTCTACCAAAGTGTATGACCATGCATTTTCCAACATTGTATTTCATTTGTCTCTTTCTTGCCCATTCTCCTAATCTGTCCAAGTCCTTCTGCAGCCTACCTGTTTCATCAACACTACCTGCCCCTCCACCAGTCTTCATATCTTCTGCAAACTTGGCAACAAAGACATCTATTCCATCATCTAAGTCATTTATATACAGCATAAAAAGAAGTGGTCTCAACACTAACCCCTGCTGAACACCACTAGTCACTGGCAGCCAACCAGAAAAGGATCCTTTTATTCCCACTAACACACACAGAATACTGGTGGAACACAGCAGGCCAGGCAGCATCTATAGGGGGAAGCACTGTCGATGTTTCGGGCCGAGACCCTTCGTCAGGACTAACTGAAAGGTAAGATCATAAGAGATTTGAAAGCAGTGGGGGGAGGGGGAAATGCGAAATGATAGGAGAAGAACGGAGGGGGTGGGATGAAGCTGAGAGCTGGAAAGGTGATTGGCAACAGTGATACAGAACTGGAGAAGGGAAAGGATCATGGGACTGGAGGCCTCAGGAGAAAGAGGGGTGGGGGGGAGCACCAGAGGGAGATGGAGAACAGGCAAACAACTAAATATGTCAGGGATGGGGTAAGAAGGGGAGGAGGAGCATTAACGGAAGTTAGAGAAGTCAATGTTCATGCCATCAAGTTGGAGGCTACCCAGCTGGTATATAAGGTGTTGTTCCTCCAACCTGAGTTTGGACTCATTTTGACAATAGAGGAGGCCATGGATAGACATATCAGAATGGGAATGGGACGTGGAATTAAAATGCGTGGTCACTGGGAGATCCTGCTTTTTCTGGCGGACCGAGTGTAGGTATCCAGCGAAGCGGTCTCCCAGTCAGCGTCGGGTCTCACTAATATATAAAAGGCCACACTGGGAGCACCGGACGCAGTATACCACACCAGCCGACTCACAAGTGAAGTGTCGCCTCACCTGGAAGGACTGTCTGGGGCCCTGAATGGTGGTGAGGGAGGAAGTGTAAGGGCAGGTGTAGCAATTGTTCCGTTTAAAAGGATAAGTGCCAGGAGGGAGATCGGTGGGAAGGGATGGGGGTGACGAGTGGACAAGGGAGTCCAGCAGAGGGGGGGGGATGGGAAAAATGTGTTTGGTAGTGGGATCCCGTTGGAGGTGGCGGAAGTTACGGAAAATTATACGTTGGACCTGGAGGCTAGTGGGGTGGTAGGTAAGGACAAGGGGAACCCTATCCCTAGTGGGGTGCCGGGTGGATGGGGCGAGGGCAGATGTGCGGGAAATGGGAGAGATGCGTTTGAGAGCAGGGTTGATGGTGGACGAAGGGAAGCCCCTTAGTTTAAAAAAGGAAGACATCTCCTTTGTCCTGGAATGAAAAGCCTCATCCTAAGAGCAGATGTGGCGGAGACGGAGGAATTGTGAGGAGTGGGTAGCCATTTTGCAAGAGACAGGGTGGGAAGAGGAATAATCCAGGTAGCTGTGAGAGTCTGTAGGCTTATAGTAGATATTAGTAGATAGGCCGTCTCCAGAGATGGAGACAGAAAGATCAAGAAAGGGGAGGGAGGTGTCGGAAATGGACCAGGTAAATTTGAGGGCAGGGTGAAAGTTGGAGGCAAAGTTAATGAAGTCGACGAGCTCAGCATGCGTGCAAGAGGCAGAGCCAATGCAGTCGTCGATGTAGCGAAGGAAAAGAGGGGGATGGATACTGGTATAGACTTGGAACATGGACTGTTCCACAAAGCCAACAAAAAGGCAGGCATAACTGGAACCCATACGGGTCCCATTGCTACACCCCTGGTTTGGAGGAAGTGGGAGGAGCCAAAGGAGAAATTATTGAGAGTAAGAACTAATTCCGCTAGACGGAGGAGAGTGGTGGTAGAGGGGAATTGGTTAGGTCTGGAATCCAAAAAAAATCGAAGAGCTTTGAGACCATCTCAGTAGGGGATGGAGGTATATAGGGACTGGACATCCATAGTGAAAATAAGACGGTGGGGGCCAGGGAACCTAAAATAATTGAAAAAATTCAAAGCATGAGAAGTGTCACGAACATATGTGGGAAGAGATTGAACAAGGGGGGATAAGACAGTGTCAAGGTATGCAGAAATGAGTTCAGTGGGGCAGGAGCAAGCTGAGACAATGGGTCTACCTGGACAGGCAGGTTTGTGGATCTTGAGTGGGAGGTAGAAACAGCAAGTGCGGGGTATGGGAACTATGAGGTTGGTGGCAGTGGATGGGAGATCCCCAGAGCTGATAAGGTTGGTGATGGTATAGGAGACAATGGCCTGGTGCTCCTTAGTGGGGTCATGATCAATGGGTAAATAAGGGGAGGTATCAGAGAGTTGTTGCGGTTCCTCGGCCAGGTAGAGGTCAGTACACCAGACAACAACAGCTCCCCCCTTATCAGCAGGTTTTATAGTGAGGTTGGGATTGGTGCGGAGGGAGCGGAGAGCAGAGCGTTCGGAAGGAGTGAGGTTGGAATTGGAACAGGGTGTGGTGAAGTCAAGACGGTTGATGTCCCATTAGCAATAAAGAGATCCAGAGCAGGCAGAAGACCAGATCGGGGTGTCCATGAAGAGGAGGAGGGTTGAAGATGAGAGAAGGTGTCATCGGTGGGGGTAGGAGAGTCCTTGCCAAAGAAGTAAGCTCGGAGATGGAGCCGGCGGAAGAAGAGTTCAGCATCAAGGCGTCCGCAGAACTCACTGAGATGAGGGCGAAGGGGGACAAGGGTGAGGCCCTTGATGAGGACAGAGCGCTCTGTCTCAGAGAGTTGAAGGTCGGAGGGAACGGTAAAGACCTGGCACAGATGAGAGATGGGATCAGAGGGGGGAGGGAGGCTGGTAGTGTCAGTGGAGAGGGAAGAGTTGGGGAGAGAGGAAGATGGAGCCTCTGAGGGCCCAGGAGCTGACGATGGGATCTGAGGGAGAGGGGATTGCAGAGTGGTGGTGGGGGAAGGGGAGATGGGTGTCTCAATCGCAGCATGTGAAGACCCGGCCTGGAGTTCAAGGCTGGAGTCGCAGTCGGTGGTTGCGCAATCGCTTTGATTCAATCGCTCTTCCCATGCTGTCTCTTGCAAAAATGCTATCCCCTTCTCACAATTCCTCTGCCTCCGACGCATCTGCTCTCAGGATGAGGCTTTTCATTCCAAGACAAAGGAGGTGTCTTCCTTTTTTAAACAAAGGGGCTTCCCTTCGTCCACCATCAACTCTGCTCTCAAACACATCTCTCCCATTTCCCGCACATCTGCCCTCACCCCATCCACCCGCCACCTCACTATAATGTGACCTTCAAGGAGCTGCAGCCAGGTGCACTTCACGCAGATGTTGTTCCGCGGGAGACTCTGGGTCTCTCAGTCTCCAACATCAGGAGCGAAGAGCACACCACAGCCATTTAATTGGTACAGTAAGAGAGGGGGAAAAGAAAAGGAAAAATAACAGATGCTTTACACAGAGCCAAAGCCTCTTCCTAGCTGAAGACTCCTTTGAGCCAAACCTGTCACTTCTCCTCTCACCACTGACCTGCTCTCAACAATGGCCACTCCACTTACCCCTCTGTACTTTTATTTAGTTTGCAGAGCTCTGTTGATGCTGCTGATAGGACCCGTACAATGGACAAATGCCCGTGAAATGCACTTTTTAAATATCTGCCACCGACCTGCAAGAAATGCCTCCTTGTAGAGCTCTGTTGATTTTGCTGATAGGCCCCATACAATAGCTGTGGCTATTGCATCATCTGTTGATTGATTGTGTTGGTAGAAAAATTGTAGGGGGTCCAGTTTGGGTGGTAGCAAGCTGCAGATGTAGTCCTTAACCAGTCTCTCAAAGCATTTGCTTATTATTGAGGTGAGTGGGACAGGACGCCAGTCGTTCAGGGATGTTACCTTGGACTTTTTATGTATAGGAACAATGGTGGATGTTATGAAGCAGGAGGGTTCTCTGCACTGGGAGAAGGAAAATTAAAAATGTCTGCAAGTACACCTGACAGTTCTGCCGCGCACATCCCCTCCCGAGTAAACGCCCTGGGATGCTGTCTGGTTCTACAGCCCTGTGGCTGTCCGCTCATTAGAATCTCCTACATACGTCAGCCTCAGAGATGTGCTTTGGTTGAAGAATTTACCCTGATTTATCGTATTGTAAAAGAATGTCAGTGGCAATTTACTGTGAGAGAGATTTTACTCTGTTGGAGAACAGAAAAAATGACACCGACCCTTTAATACGTGATCATGGGGAGCCATTGTTTTATGACTCCACAAATGTCGGGTTAATTCTTAAATTTGTGCAGTAAATTTTGGCCAATAGCTAAACATACCTGATCAGTGATTTCCAGATCATTTGTTAGGTATCAGCAAGTCTGACAATGTTCCCATGCAACACACTAAATTAGATTGCACGTCTATAGTAGTTCCTCTATTAGCTAGACAATCTCGGACAAAGGCTAACAATACCTCATCACTGGCACAATCTATTGCTAGCTATTATTAGCTCACACAAGACAGTGTCTGCATTTTATCCTGATGCCCTCATGACCCAAGTCTTGAGCAATATTACCTAGTCAAGCTTGACAACAACATTTAATTCAAAGTTTATTTTTGTACTTAATTTTCTTCCACAATCCCCTCCTTTTTGATCATCTGAGAAACCTTATCCCTCACCCACCTCTTCAGGATACTTGCTGTTCTACTTCCTCAAGATAGAGAATATTGTACTCAAGGGGCAAAGGCCTCATGTTTAACCGGGCTTCTCTAGAAGGTAAGATCCCATTTCATCTTGTGGGAGTAACTTTGTAGGAGGAGCTGGAGGCCAAGCTATCCAGGAACAGGCACCTCTTACGACCATGGCCACAAGTATAAACATCACCAAAATTAACTCATATTGGATTAGAGTTCCCCATCATAAATCAGTCTTTTCTCTGCACCTACTCTTTCCCATTAACTGACCTGTCCTGTTTTTCCAGCATGCACACTGTAACGTTCTCCTTCCGGTGTAACGAACGGCGAATTCAACATCGAGATAAACCACAGTCAATGAAAACCAGTTTGCAGTAAGATTACCCATTTACTGTTCACTCTTCACATTAACATATGGTGAAAACTGTTGATAAAATAATACAAGATTGATACAGTATCTGTTCCTTTCTTAATATCACATTTCCATTGTAAATACTTGTAAAAGTGACTATAACTACATTATATTAAGGTGTAGTATACAGGCAGAGTTTACCTACGCCATTGACTACTTTAAATACACTTCAATGCAAACTATCCGCAACTCTTTAACTAACGAAAACATAAACATTATCGACCGTCGTTACTTTTAACAGGATCGGCGTTAACATCTTAGTTCAATATATCGATTATCTATTAACTTACAGCGTTGCTCTCACTGTGATTTCTAATGCCTGTAAAACAACTTCTGCTCAGGTGTGCCTCGTGGTGAGCCCCCACCCTCGTGTTAATCCCAAACGGTATTTTCCCACAAGACACGGCGAAACCGGATATGACGTCATCGCATGCCGATATATTTTACATGCAATGAATATACTTTAAACACTTCTAATTCTAACTAGAAAATACTAACAAATGAATTACTAAGCGAAAATATTATAAACTAAATAACTGTCGTAAAGACAACACACTCCCCGCCTGACCTTCGTAAGGTCACAATGAACAGAGTACAACTTAGTCTCTTAATCAGTCATTAGGTAGAAGTAGAATAACTTCTGTAACTGGCCTTTGGTAAATTTTCACATTGCCTTGGTCGGTGGTCTTCAATTCGATCTTCCTGACATGTCCATCCCCGCTAGGGAATGTAGCAGTGATTCTGGCCGTTGGCCAGCTGTTGCGGGTGATTTGCTTGTCCCTGAGCAGGACTAAGTCTCCAACTTGAAGATTCCTGCGGGGTTCTGTCCACTTTTGTCTCTGTTGCAACAAAGGTAGATATTCCTGTCTCCAGCGAGACCAGAACTGATTTGCCAGAGCCTGGACTTGTCTCCATTGCTTTGTGTACAAATCCTTGTCTGAGAAGTCTCCTGGTGGAGGGGGAGCTCCTGCCTTCTGCGTAAGGAGCATTGATGGCGAAAGTATGAAGGGGTTTTCTGGGTCAGAAGACACAGGTAAGAGTGGTCGTGCATTTATAATGGCTGTGACCTTTGCCATTAGGGTGCACAGTACCTCGTGGGTCAATCGGGTGCGTTGCTGCACCTCAGGTTTCCTTTTCCGAGTTTTTCGTAAGGACAGGAACGGCTTGACTGCCTGCTCTTTGTTATTTGGTGAGCGCTGGCGTGGTTCTCTGAAAGGTAATGGGGCGACCCCATTATTTGCTTTATCTCTGAAGACCTTGGTGTCCTTTGTTTTAAAGAAATGGCATCTTGAGCTGATTGTGCAAGTTTATTTCCATGCTCGGTTTGAACGAAAACTGACCAACCTAGCGTCTCGTCAGTTACTTTACGCTTGTTAACGTCTTGTTGTGCTTCCTTAATGCACGGGACACTCGGGCAGGGTTGAAAAATTGAATGGCGGCCACTCTCTAGCACATTGGTCTTGAGTGTGTTAACCATCGGTTTGTGTACATCGTTAGGGCACACCCCTCCTATCACCACCCAGCCTAGATCCAGGCGTTGCGCAAAGGGGGCGTCGTGTGGTCAATTGACCTGCTGCTTAACCTTGTGCACCCGGAGAACGTCTCTCCCTAAAAGCAGGAGTATTTCTGCTTTTGGATCCAGTTCTGGGATGTGTTTTGCGATGTGGTGGAGATGTGGCTGGTGTAGCACCGCACTTGGTGTCGGGATCTCAGTGCGGTTATTCATGATTCCATCGCACTCTAAGAGCGGAGGGAGACAGATGACAACTTTACCATCCAGGGACTCGATCTGGATGCCTTCTGCCTTCCTTCCTTGGGTTTCCATGTTGCCTGAGCAAGTTCTAAGGTAGTATGGGAACTGCTCACTCTCAATGTTGAACAATTTAAAGAACTCTGGACTGACTAGTGAGCGATTGCTCTGATCATCCAGAATCACATAGGCTTTGATGGCCTTGTCTTTGGCTCCTTTAGGGTACACCTTAGTGAGGCAGATCTTGGAACAAGAACGGCTTGACTGAACTTGACCGCAAACTTCTGTACAGTTCGAGCTGACAACTGTTGTCCTGGAGTGAGCCTCTCCCTCCCCGCCATCCTGTTGTGGGGGTGAAGGAGCGTCGTCGGTTTGCGGTGACAGGTCGGGATGCATGGCCCCGGCGTGATCCGTGCTATCACATTCCGGACACTTCACGGCGATCGTCCACTCTCTGGCGAGGTGAGAGGTTGAGGAACAGCATCTAAAACATATTCTTTTCTCCTTGAGAAGGGCCGTCCTCTCTGCAAGGGGTTTTTCCCTAAACATTCTGCATCCTTTGAGGGGGTGAGGTTTGTTATGCAATGGACAATACTTGCTAGGGTCGTTGTTAGTTGTAAGGGCTTCAGTCTTGAGCACTGACACGGGTTTATCAACGTTGAAAACATTCGAAGAGGATCTACCTGGCTTGGTGTAAATCGTACTGCTTCCTGGACTCACGAGACTAGGGTCGTTTCACATCTTCGCCTCCTTGTGCACAAACTCAGCGAGGTGCTTAAAGGGAGGAAATCGACCACCGTGGCCTTCCTTGTACTCTGAGGCAACAGGCAGCCACCTGTCCTGCAGCCCAAATGGAAGTTTGTCCACGTTTTGTCTAATCCCGGATGGAGTATCTAGGTATACTAGACCAGCTGAGTAGCCATCTTCTTTGGCGCCTTGGATCTCCATGAGTAAATCTCCGAATTCTCTTAACTTAATGTGATCTTTGGCTGACACCTTAGGAAAGTTTTCCAGACGTCGATATAGCGCCGCTTCAATAATTTCGGGGGCCCCATAGCTCTCCCGAAGTTTCACCCACGCTTCACCTAAGGCTAGCTCAGGTTTGTTGATGTACACTGAACGTATGCTTCTCACCTGTTTGCGTGATTCTTTTCCCAGCCATTTCGCCATAAGGTCCAACTCTTGGGTTGCTCTGAGCTGGACTCCGTCGATAGCGTTGGTGAATGTGGAGTACCATGCACGGTAATTTTCAGGTTTATCGTCAAACTGGTACAGTCCCGAAGTGACGAGATCCCGTCGTGCTAAATACTGCATCGTGGGATCAACTGTAAGCGGCATGCGGGCTGGAGAAATACGTTGGTGCCTATATGACTGAGAGCGTACGTTTCTTATGGAATTTGCCATCCTGGATTCGACCTCTGCATCTCTTCGCACCAAATCTTGTAAGTTTGGTGTCGAGAAGTATTGGTTGTCAGCTCTTTCATTCTCGACTTCATCACCGAGTCGCGAGGGTAAATTGTCTTCCTCGTATGGATGTGATGCAATCGTGCCTCTCTGAGGTTCCTCGTGGCTTGGGATGTTATCGAATACGTATGGAGTGGAAGGACAAGCCTGCCTTTCTATTTGAGATTGTACATAGTCGCTTGTGCATTCCAATCTGGTCCTTTCTGAAGTAGATCTTACTTCGGTCTGATCATGCATTCCTTCAGCTTCTTCTATGTACTCTGCTTCCGCCACGGCAGCTTCTTCTTCTCTTTCTAGCTGCAGCACTTGCAACTTTGTCGATATCTTTGCCATTTCCAACTGGGTTTTGGCTTCTCTGGTGGCCCTTTCCTTCTGGATTTCGGCTTCTCTGGCTTCTCTGGTGGCCTTTTCCTTCTGGATTTTGGCTTCTCTGGTGGCCTTTTCCTTCTGGATTTCGGCTTCTTTGGCGGCCGCTTCCATTTCTCTGGCGGCCCTTTCCTTCTGGATTTCGGTTTCTCTGGATCCTTTTCCTTTTGGACTTTGGCTTCTCTGGTGGCCTGTTCCATTTTCAAAACTGCTTCTTGTCTGGCGTAACGCAGTCGCACCCTGGCGGCTTCTGCCTTGGCTCTTGCCTGCGTGGACTTACTTGATGTCGCTCTACTGCCCTTGTCGCTGGGCGGCATCGACTTGATGTTGGATCGAGATGACATTGCAGCACTTGAAACACCTGATAATGTCGCTTTTTCACTGTAACGTTCTCCTTCGGGTGTAACGAACGCCGAATTCAACGTTGAGATAAACCACAGTCAATGAAAACCAGTTTGCAGTAAGATTAACCATTTACTGTTCACTCTTCACATTAACATATGGTGAAAACTGTTGATAAAACAATACAAGATTGATACAGTGTCTGTTCCTTTCTTAATATCACATTTCCATTGTAAATACTTGTAAAAGTGACTATAACTACATTACATTAAGGTGTAGTATACAGGCAGAGTTTACCTACGCCATTGACTACTTTAAATACACTTCAATGCAAACTATCTGCAACTCTTTAACTAACGAAAACATAAACATTATCGACCGTCGTTACTTTTAACAGGATCGGCATTAACATCTTAGTTCAACATATCGATTATCTATTAACTTACAGCGTTGCTCTCACTGTGATTTCTAATGCTTGCAAAACAACTTCTGCTCAGGTGTGCCTCGTGGTGAGCCCCCACCCTCGCGTTAATCTCAAACCGGTATTTTCCCACAAGACGCGGCGAAACCGGATGTGACGTCATCGCATGCTGATATATTTTACATGCAATGAATATACTTTAAACACTTCTAATTCTAACTAGAAAATACTAACAAATGAATTACTAAGCGAAAATATTATAAACTAAATAACTGTCGTAAAGACAACACACACACTTTGCAGCTATTTGAGTAGCCACATGCAATCTAGGCACAATATGATTTGTTAAATTATGGTTAGGCATATACCATCACTCAAAGCATTTTCCCTTACAGAATACCAATCTGATTGATATTCATGTAGCTTGTTCTTCAGTTGATGATCTATTCCATCCTGTATCCATTCCTTACTTTTGTCTGGCCAGTAATTGCTTTTAAAATTGTTATTTATTTTATTGAATCATTCTTGCCCGTTCTCATGGAAGAGAATTGGCTTTGTGCATAGGAATCCCAATACACACCCAACAACTAACTACAGTAGTCTGTGTAGCATATTCATAAACTCAGCCCAAATAAGTATTATAGGTTTTCCCCAGCATAATACACCACAATAGTCCACAAAACAAAAGTAATTTCTTTATAATTCAGTTTTCCATCTTCCTTCTTCAGGTAAAGGTAACTTCCTCTTGATTATATGTGCCCAATCCCTCTGTCCTTCTAGTTTTACAGAGGCCCTGTTTACCAATATTACTTAGAAAGGGCCCTTCCACCTAGGTGAAAGAGAATCTTTGTTAAGCGTTTTTACATACACATAATCTCCAGGATTAAAGGGATGGGTGTTTTCCTCTCTCAGCTGAGGTAACATGTCTGCTTCTGATTTAATCGTATTGCTTCTCCCAACATTTTGACAAAATCAATTATTTCCTCATTAGTCCAGACCGGTGCTGTTTGAGCATTTGTTAACGGTGGTTAAGACCCCGTTGACATTGGGCTTCCCATCAATATTTCCAAGGGATTCAATTTAGTAGTCCAGCTCACCTGATTTCTGAGAGTGTATAATGCTCTGGGAAGAGCCTCTGGCCATGTCATTCCAGTTTCCTGACGTATCTTAACCAATGTATCTTTTAATATTCCTTTCATTCTTTCTACCAGTCCTGAGGACTGGGGCTGATACAGAAGGTGATATTCCCAAGTAAATCTTAATGCCTGATCCAATTCCTTAATTAATTATCCTATAAAATGTGTTCCCCTATCACTGTTAAATTTGAATGGAACCCCAAATTTGGAAATTATTTCCTTCATGAATGTCTTAACTACAGATCATGCTTCATCTTTCCCAGTGGGAAACACCTCCACCCATTTGGAGAACACATCTACTATCACTAATAGATATTTATAACCCCAACTGGCGGGCCTGTGCACAAAATCGATTTGTAAATTGGAAAATGATGCCTTCACTGGTGGGCAACTTTAACAAGTGACCCTCTCCTATTGTTTTTCTGGCAAATCTCACAGTCCAGGTGCAAGCAATTGTTGATGTTGTTATGTACCTGTGACAAGTGACAGTGTGGTTGAAGCTATACTGGGCTTGAGGTAATGGTCTTGTGATGGTGGAGTGATGTCATTTTCCCACCAGTAGAGGTAGTGTGACAGTTTTTTTTTTACAGGGTATAAAAGGAGGACCCCTCCCTGTGAGGAGGGGCAGTTCATGGTTGGATTTGCCATGTTGACTCCATGCCACTGTGTGGTTCAATGTTATGACGCAGTTTAGTTGAAAGATGGAGTTTTATTTAATGCCTAAAGTTTAAAAGGTCATTGCCGGCACTTTCTTTATAATACTGCAAGTTAAAAAGCAGTGGAGAGTGAAGATCGGAGTTTGGGAGCTAAAAGAACGAGGAAAGTCAATTTTGACGGTGAAACGGGTTCGACCTTGTTTGATCCTCATTTGGAATGAATTCTTTGGCTGTCCCCGTGTTAATCCCTGTGAAATAGCAGAAAGGATTGGGAACAGTTTTGTAAAGGAAAGGTCAGTGCCTTTAAACCATATCATTTTCCATCGTTGTAAATTCTCCGTGGGAAAAGTATAGTTCGACTTGGAACCGGAGCAACACAACGTGTATGAGAATTTAAATAATCTAAAAAGTCTCTCCTTTAATGGACTGTAAGCATTTTGAACTTTTGCAGTACTACTTTGAAGAACTGTTTTTGCAACATTGCTTTAAAACTGTTTAAGCTTCATCGCTTTAAGAACTGTTTAAGCTGCTGCACAGCAGTTGATTTCCAGTTATGTTAGTTGTTTGTTTACTTTTGGGGGTTTGTTTTTCAGTGTTTAATAAATGTTTTATTTGTTATAAAACCCACTGCCTCACTTATATATTTATTGTTGCTGAATCAGTAACAATGTATAATACCCCAGATTCCAGGGACACGCAGGCCCATCCGAATATCTCCGCACCCCTTCACAGTCCTTAAAACTCTGCTTTTCCTTGCATACTCCCTTCTCCTGTTCCGGGGTCCTGTCATGGGTGGAAATTAAATCTCGCAGGTTTGGGCAGGGGTTACAGGAGTACATTGCCCTGCAATCGTACCGGCATAGCTTTCCCTGCATTAGCGGCTTCATCAGCAGCTGCGTCCACAGCAGCATTTCCCTCAGCTACAGGGACTGAGGAATTAGTGTGAGCTTTGCACTTAACGACAGCAATTTGTTTGGACAACAGCACTGCCTTTTATGAGAAACGCATGCTGAATGGGTCTACCACAGATGGAATGAACCCCAGTGGTTCCAAAGTAATCCAAGATCATGAACCACCCCAAAGGCACACCTGTAAGACACATCTGTAGAGATGTTACTGTGTATCCCCCGTTTAGAGCAAAAGGCTCTGCTGCCTGAACAGAAGACCCTTGGGGAAGGCTCTGTACCTCTAAAGTTTCAAAGACAGTCACTATCACCTGTCAATAGAGTGGGATTGTTAGGCTAGCAGGAAGAGCCATCTGTAAAAAGTTTTAAGTCTGGGTTGTCAAAGGGTACAGTGGATAGGATAGGTAGTGGAGACGTCAAAATCTCTACTACTTTTACACAGTCATGGGGTTCTGAGGACTCCATCATAGGAGCCAGGGTTTTCGGGTTGAGTGCGGGTGCTCTTCTAAGAGTCAAATTTGACTTGTTAAGTAACATGACCTTGTTTCCTGTGTGGTAGTGATGTGTTGCATAACAGCCGAGTTGAGAAGCTACAGTTCAGCTTGAGGTGTCAGTAGAGTACAGGCATGGTTTAGTATTAATGGTGTAGCCTTCTCGACCAATACTGCTCTTGCTGCCACCGCCCTTGAATATCTTGGCATTCCTCCAACCACTAGAGGCCACCATGTTCTTCGGTTAATATTATACTTGCAAAACCCTCCTTCTCAGCTGGAACGGCTTGCCGTAATCAGGCAATCCTCATTCCATTGTACTGTATCAGATGCATCCTCAGTTATTGCGATTCAAAGGCCAGTGTCATAGATGCGGGATTAAGGTGCCCAATGCTGGACGTAATTTGTCAGTCCTAGGAAAGGTATCATCTATCTCTTGGTGGCAGATCTGGGAGCCTCCACAATGGCAGTCACATGCTCTGGCCTCAATCGGCAGGTTCCTTTGTACAGTACATACCCCAGAAATGTTACAAACGAGAAAATCTGCAGATGCTAGGTCTTGGCCCGAAACATCGACTGTACACTTTCCCATAGATATTCCCTGGCCTGTTGGGTTCCTCCAGCATTTTGTGGGTGTTGCTTGGCTTTCCAGCACCTCCAGATTTTCTCTTGTTTGTCTTAGGGATCCCATCTTTATCGCCAAATTACTGCTGAAAATTGACCCTGATTTATCATATTTTACTTTACTGTCAGAGATTCTGGTCTGGTAGGGAACAGAAATAAAGACATAGACCTCAATATAATGTTAACCTTTTAATATGTGATCACAGGCAGCTGTTGCATTACAAATCTGCAAATGGCATGTTGTATCTTAAATTTATACAGTAAATTTTGGCCAATAGCTAAACATACTCAGTCAGCAATCTCAATAAGTACTTGCTAGATATCTGCAGGTCTACCAATGTTCCTGCGCAATGCACAAAATTAGAATTGTACATCTACAGTCACTTCCTCTATTAGCTAAACAATCTCAGATAAAGATCAACAATACCTCATCACTGACATGATCTATTTTAGCTATTGTTAGCACGCACAAGCAAAGCAGTGTCTGCATCTTATCCTGTCACCCTCATGACCCAAGCAATATTTAGCTAGTCAAGCTTGACAACAAAATTTAATTCAAAACTTAATTTTCTTCTACAGCCACCAAATACCCTGGACCTCATCCTTAATAATCGACTCCTAATCTTCCCAACCACTGAGGTCAGACTAACCTGTCTATAGTGTCCTTCTTTTTGGCCCTCTCCCTTCTTGAAGTGTGGAGTGACATTTGCAGTTTTCCAGTCTTCTGGAAGCATTCTAGAATCTAGTAAATCTTGAAAGATCATTACTAATGCCTTCATGATCTCTTGAACCACTTCTATCAGTCATCTGGTCCAGATGACTTATCTGCCTTCAGACCTTTCAGTTACTCAAGAACCTTCTCCATAGTAATAGTACCTTCACACACTTCGTGCCCCTTAATACCTGGAAATTCCACCATACTGCCAGTGACTGAAGCAAAATACTTACTGAGTTTGTCCATTTCATTGTCCCCCATTACTGCAGCAGATTCCAATGGCATAACCTACCCTTATTTCTCAATACATAGTTCACTTGCATAATTAAACTGAATCTACCTTCCTTTCATTTTCACAGGTGGTTGAACCCACTCCCTGTTTCAATGTTCAATGTTTACGATTGGAAGCTGTTGTTGATTTTACTCTCCTCACATCTCCCAGTCTCAATGCTCAGAGTCTAAAGTCCAGGAATCTGAGACGCTCCAAATTTCCCTGAATTGTCTGGAAACTGTGGCTCCCGCTCGGTGCTCGGACATGTTGCTGCTCGCTCTTCTCTTCACTCTGGGAGTGTTTAACACTGACGGTAAGGAGCTAGTTTACACAGACACCCAGATGGGACATTTCTTGCGCCAGCAGCCAGAACCACAGCCCCACCTGAGGACAAACTGTCACCCACCTATCATCTTCTCGTTAGACTATCCAGGCAGCCTCCTCTACTGCCATGTGGAGACTAGAGGAACAGTACCTCATATTATGGCTCGGTGGTCTCCAGCCTGATTGATTTGTCTAACTACTGGTGACCACCCCACTGTCCCTCACCTAGCCCACCAGCCGCGGGCTCCCATTACCCTATCTCATTTTCCTTCCCACCCTCTCCATCTGCCAATCCCCTTCTTGTTTCCCTCCCCACCTCCTGCCCATCGTTCTGTCCTATCAGCTGTACATCCTTTTGTCAGTTCTACCTATCACCTCCCTGCTTCTTACATCATTCCCACTTTTCATCTTCCCTCACCTGCCAATCACTCCCCCCCACTCACCTTTTGTGTGTGTTGCTTGTATTTCCAGCATCTGCAAATATTCTCATGTTTGTGTCCCTCCATTGATGTAGCATGACTGCAGGTTATGAGTAAATCCCATCTGGCGATGGAGACTTATCAACCTTAATGTTCTTCAAGAGACCCAATACCACTTTTTTTCTTTATCTGAAATGCCCTGGCATATTAGCCCACTCCACACTGATCTTTGCCTACAACCTCCCTTTGTTGCCTCTCCTCCTTCTCTCTCTCCTATGATCCACTCTGGTCTCCTATCAGATTCCTTCTTAAGCCATTTACTATTTTCACCTCTCACCTCCCAGCGTCTCACTTTATCCCCTCTCCCCCACCCCCCTAGCTTCCCCTAACCTATCTTCACATATCATCTGTCAGCTTCTTTGCTTTCCCTTCCTTCACCACCTTTTTCCTCCTTCCTTTTCATTCCCAATGAGGGGTCTCAGCCCAAAAAGTCAACAGTTCATTCCTCTCTATAGATGCTGCCTGACCTGCTGAGATCTTCTAACATTTTATGTGTAATGCTCAGGTTTTCCAGCATCTGCAGAATCTCATATGTTTAGAATATGGGTGCAATATACAATATTTAGCCATTGGTGATAGGAAAAGCATCTCCTATCAGGAAATAGCCTAGTGAATTCCTTTTCTGCTATTCTGAAAATAGAGGCACAGTAGTATGAAAGTGTTATTGCAGTTAAATTGGGTCTCAATATAGAATGGGCAAATCAAATTAGTGATAATAATATGGATCAATTCTACCAAAGCCTGAAGATGAAATGACAATGTATCATATACTTTGGGGCGGCATGATTAGCACAACGCTTTGCAGCACAGGTGACCCAGGGTCAACTCCTGTAGGAAGGCTGTACGTTCTACCTGTGACTACGTGGGTTTCCTCTGGGTCCTCTGGTTTCCTCCCACAGTCCACAGATGTACTGATTAGTAGGTTAATTAGTCATTGTAAATTGTCCTGTGATTAGACTAGGATTACATCAGGGGATTGCTGGGTGGCATGTCTCGAAGGGCCAATTCCACACTGTATCTCACTAAATAAGTAAATAAACCCTTTGGGTATCGGTAATATGTATTAATTATATAGAATCCTGCAGGCCAGAATTCTTGAGAGTTTTGTACTTATTCTCTGCAGAAGCCTGGATCAACTTTTTGTTTCAGAATATTAGAAGTTTAAGGTTTATGGGCCAAACACGGGCAAATAGTATGAACTCTAGATCAGCAACGTATGGAGTTGGGCCAATATGGAGGATGAATTTATGAAATGTAGACAAGAGCTTAAAGCATTTCTGTCAATCTCCATAGAGATTACAAGAAGCTAAGGGAGTGAATAATTGAATGGAATTTGTATTAGTAATTAAAAACAGACTGGAAGTGTAGAAATAGCAGTCACAGTAAAGAACTGGTGCAGGCAAAACTATGGAATTGAATGTGATAAATTCTAAGACTCGATGACCTAACTTCAATAGATTGAAAAAGGTAATTATGAAAAATTCTGGTTTTCCAGACTTCCATGAATTCTGGGTGGCTCCTGTGGATTGGAGGGTGGCAAATGTGAACACACTAAGAAAGGAGGGAGATAGAAAGCAGGAAATGATAGAGGTGTTGACAACAGTAGAAGGAAAATGTTGGAATTTGTGACAAAGGATGTGAACCATTTGGAAAAGAATAAAAACAGAGAACGTTGGTAACATATGAGACCAAGTAGGTTAATGTGACAGTTCAAAGCAGATTATGCCTCTCTGTCTGAGTTATGTGTCACTAATCACAGGGCTAAGGCATATCATGACCACCTGACCAGGCTGTTCCAATGGAGAGTGGAGAACAGAGCCAAATCATAGACTGGTAGAAATGGCCGGTTCTGATACAGTCAGAAACAAGTTACCAAACGTTGGGGAATTCAATATTGAGTCTGGAAGGATGCACTGTGTAACACTATGCACTCATTGTAACAGGGCAGGAGTCTGTAGACATTGAGGTCAAAGTGGATGAAGAACTGAAGTCGCAGGCAATAGAGAATGGCTGCATGTACAAGCACACTGGAGGAACTCAGCAGGTCAGGCAGCATCCATGGAAATAAGCAGTCAACATTTTGGGCCAAGACCCTTCATCAGGACTGAAACGTTGACTGCTTGTTTCCACGGATGCTGCCCAACCTGCTGAGTTCCTCCAGCGTGTTTGTACATGTTGATTTGACCACAGCATCTGCAGTGTACTTTGTGTTTAGAGAATGGCTGCTCTCTGTGGATTGAACACCGGGGATCCTAAAGGGATCACACAATGTGCTTTTGATTTTCCCAGTGTCGAGCGCTGAATGCAGTCACTCGATTGGAGAAGGCCTGATTCACCTGAAAGACAATTTGTGCCTCCGAATGATGGGGGTGAAAGTGGGGAAAGTATACACTGCATGCCCTTGGGTTGCGGAAGAAAATGCCACAAGATAACAAGTGGTTGGTGAGGTAAAAAACAAAAACTGCTTGAAATACTCAGCAAGTCAGGCAGCATCTCCAGGAAGAGGAAATTTCAGATTGAAGACTGACTAGTTCAAGCATTTTCTAAAAGATTTCCAGCATCTGCAGTACTTTATTCTATAAATGGTTAGTTTGGACCGAGATAAACCAAGGAGTCAGAGCGAGACCAATATCTCTGAACTGCTGAAATGAGGAAGGGAGGATGTGCCTGATGGAATTTTGCTGGAGCTGGTGGGAATTGTGAAGGACGTGGAGACCATTGGGGTGGAACATGAGGAGCAGGATAGTTTCAGTAGCTGCTGTCTTCATGGGTCAAGTAATATTACACAGAGACCAAACTGTTTTCAGGCCAGAGGTGATTATAGACCATTAGTTACTCCATGTGCGCAGGCAGGGGGATTGTGAATGGGGGAAAGGCTTGCAGATTTTTTAAGGTGAGTGTGAAGTCATCCTTTACTGCTGCCAGTCCTGATAATAGTGCTCCAATTACCAAGCAGAGAAGAAGAAGACTATTAGAGATTGAAAATAGAAGCCAGTTGCTCAGTCCTCCAACTGTTTATCACTGTTTTCCTGTACAATATAACTACACTAGGGTCGATTTACAGCAGCCAATAATCTATAACATGGGAGGAAATCAAAACACCCAGCAAAGCCTACACTATTACAGAAAGAATGTATACACTCCACACTGACAGCATCAATGATCGGTAAAAAACTGCAAACCAACCTTCTGTGATTCATGCACAAGCACTCCAAAGTCCCTGCACACATCACCATGGTGTGATTTTTTACCATTTAAATAATAATCTGCTCTTTCGTTTTTCCTTCCGAAGTGGATGACCCTGCATTTACCAACAGTGTACTCCATCTGCCAGAACCTTGCCCAATTGCTTAACCTATCTATATCTCTCTGCAGACTCTCTATATCTTCTACATAATTTGCTTTTCCATTCAATTTAGTATCATCAGCAAACTTAAATACATCACACTCAGGCCCCTCTTCAGAACGTTAATGTATATCATGAACAGTTGCAGGCCCAGCACCAACCCCTGAGGCACATCGCTCACAACTGATTGCCAACCAGAGTAAACACCCATGTCTCCCAATTCTCTGCTTTCTAATAGTTAACTAAATCTCTATCCATGCTAATAAATCACTCCAACTCTATGCACACTTATTCTGTGTCTAAATCTTTTACGTGCCAGCTTATCAAATGCCTTCTTGAAATCCAAGAAAATAACGTCAATCTGTTCCTCTATCCACTGGGGTCATTATGTCCTCAAAGAACTCCATTATGTTTGTCAAACAGGACCTGCCTTTGCAGAATCCATGCTGCATCTGCCGGATGGATAAGTTTCTTTCCAAATACCTTGCTATTTCTTTAATGATAGCTTCAAGCATTTTCCAAAAATACAGACATGAAACTAATTGGCCTATAGTTACCCGCCTTTACCTACATCCTGTTTTGAACAGTGGCATGACATTCACTGTCTTCCAATTTGCCGGGCCCAGCCCAGAGTCCAGAGAATTTTAGTAAATCATCACCAAAGCCTCTGCTATAACTTCTGCCATTTTTTTCAGTACCCTGGGATGTATTCCATCAGGATCAAGGGACTTATCTATCTTCAGGCCCACAAGTTTCCTCAGCTCTATCGCTTTAGTGATAGCTATTGTATCGAGGTCCTCAACTCCCATTGTATCTCTTTTTGACAAGTTGGACGTGTCCTCCACCTTGAAGACCAACACAAAATAGTCATTCAAAGCCTTTGTCATTTCGTCATTACCCAATATCAGTTCCCCCTTCTGATCCTCCAAGGGACCTATGTTCACTTTAGCCACCTTTTTCCGCTATATTATATAATTATAAGAACTTCTACTATCCGTTTTTATATTTTGTGCTAGTTGATTTTCATAACCTAGCTTCCCTTTTTTTATCGCTCGCTTAGTGGTACTTTCTTGCTTTTTAAAGTTTTCCCAATCTTCCAATTTCCCACTACTCTTGGCGACTTTGTATACACAATCTTTCAGTTTGATACCTTCTTTTATTTCATTAGTTATCCAAAGCTGGCTCTTCCCACCCTTATTGTCCTTGCTTTGAACTGGAATATACTTCTGTTGATCACTGTGAAAAATCTCTTTGAAACTCTTCCACTGTTCCTCAACCATATAGCCTCTGGTCCCAGTGTACATTAGCCAAATCCTCCTTCATCCCATTGTAGTCTCCAGGTTTCAGCATAAACCACTGGTTTTGGATCGAACTATTGTACCTCCATTTGTATGAGAAACTCCATCATACTGTGTCACTTTTTTCAAAAGGATCCCTAACTACAAGATCACTAATTTTACCTGTCTCATTGCACAGGACCAGATCTAAGATGGCATGGTCCTTTGAAGGTTCAGTAACATGCTGTTCAAGAAAGCCATCATGATGCATTCTATGAAGTCCTCCTCAAGACTGCCACAACCAACATGATACACCCAATCTATGTGCGAGTCAAAGTCCCCCATGAAAATTGCAGTTCCATTCTTATGTGTCTCAGATACTTTTCTGTTTATTCCCCGTGCCACTGTAATGTTATTATTTTGTGACTGACAGACCACTCCCACCAGTGATTTGTTTTTCCCTTTACTATTCCTAATCTCTACCCAGTTGGATTCAATACTCTGCTTACTAGATCTTACATGATCTCTCACTATTGCCCTGATCTCATCTTTAATAAAGAGCGCTACCCCACCTCCCTTACCTTCCTGCCTATCTTTCTATATTACCTGATATACTTGGATATTTAATTTCCTCTCCACCCTGCAACTACATCTCTGTAATGGCTACTAAATCACTAAATCATACCTCTTTATACAGATTTGAGCCACAAGTTCACCGACCTTGTTTGAAATACTATGGACATCCAAATAAAGTGCCCTTACATTCATTGTGCTTTTAAAACTTGTAATCTTTTACTCTTCTGCACTTGACTTTTCTTCACTCTGCTCTAACTTTTTTTATCTTCTGCTTTTACATTACCTTTATCCAAAATTTTCTTTTATACTTTATCCATTCTTCTTCAATCTGTTGAACACCCCCACCCACCCCCCGCTACTTAGTTTAAAGCCCTATCCACAGCCCTAGTTATGCAATTCACTAGGATCCAGATCCCAACACGGTTCAGGTGGAGCCGGTCCCATTGGAACAGCTCCCTCCTTTCCCAATACTGGTGCCAGTTTCCCATGAAATGAAGTCCATTTCTCCCACATCTATTCTTGAGTCATGCTTTTAACTTTCTAACCTTCTTGATCCTGTGCCAAATTGCATGTGGCTCAGGTAGCAATCCAGAGAATACCACCTTTTTGGTTCTGCTTTTTAATTTAGTCTCTAGCTGCTCAAATTCTCTCAGCAGAAACTCTTTCCTCATTCTACCTATGTCATTGTTACCAACATGGACAACGACAACTGGATCTTTCCCCTCGCACTTCAAATCCCTCTGCAAGTCAGATAAAATATCCCAAACCTGGGCACCAGGCAGGCAACACAGATTTTGGGGCGTGTGCTCTATCCTCGTGACAGAGAACTCTATCTATTCCTCTGACAATACTATCCACAATTACAACTATTTTCTCTTATTTCCTTCCTCTTGAATGGCTCCCTGAACTATCGTGCCACAGTTAGGTTGTTCATCCTTCCTACAGCCCCCACTCTCATCCACACACGGAGCAAGAATCTCAGACCTGCTGGACAAACTGAAGAGCAGAGACTCCTCCAGCACTGTCTCTTGGATCCCACTACCTGCCTTACTCTCAGTCACACCCTCTTGTCCCTCACCACAGACCATATTTGAGGCAGCTAATCTAATGGATGTGACTACCTCCTGAAACAGAGAATCCAGGTGGCACTCCCCCTCCCTGATGTGCCACAGTGTTTGAAGCTCAGATCCCAGATCTTCAACTTTGAGCCCAAGTTCCCTGAACAGCCAACACTTGCTGCAGGTGTGGTTACCAGGAACTACAATGGGGTCTGCCAGCTCCCACATCATGCAGTATTTCACCTGATACTGCTTCATCCCCATGTTATTTAATTAGTTGTAATTTAGCCCCTTGGTTTTTATTCAACCGCTACAAAAGCCTTACCTTAAGATATTGGAGAAGATTCTTATGGATGAGATTTCTGAGCATTTGCAAAAATGCAACCCAATCAGGGATGATCAGAATGGCTTTGTGTGGGACAGAACATGTTTTACTAACTTAGACTGAGTTTGCACATGACACAAAGATTGATGGTGTTGTCAATGGTAAGAAGGTTCCCAAGAGACACAGCAAGATATTGCAGATCCAGACAGAGAAATAGCAGAGGGCACATAATCTGGAAATATGTGAGGTGATGCACATTAGGAGATCACATGTAATGGCAGGACCTTTTACCAGTATTGATATTCAGAGGGATCTTGTGGACCAAGTCCATAGCTGCCTGAAAGTGGTCACAAAAGCTGCCTTTGCACTCGTGGTGTTGGGCAACGTTAAAACTATACCATTCCTTTCCTGGCCATGTTCATCCTATTACCATATAACAATTACAGCATGGAAACAGGCCATCTCAGCCCTTCTAGTCCATGCGAACACTTACTCTCACCTAGTCCCACCTACCTGCGCTCAGCCCATAATCCTCCATTCCTTTCCTGTCCATATACCTATCCAATTTTTTTTTAAGTGACAAATTCGAACCTTCCTCTACCACTTCTACTAGAAGCTCGTTCCACACAGCTACCACTCTCTGAGTAAAGAAGCTCCCCTTCGTGTTACCCCTAAACTTTTGCTCCTTAACTCTCAACTCATGTCCTCTTGTTTGAATCTCCCCTATTCTCAATGGAAAAAGCCTAACCACGCCAACTCTATCTAACCCCCTCATAATTTTAAATATCTCTATCACGTCCCCCCTCAACCTTCTATGCTCCAAAGAATAAAGACCTAACTTGTTCAACCTTTCTCTGTAACTTAGGTGCTGAAACCCAGGTAACATTCTAGTAAATCTTCTCTGTACTCTCTCTATTTTGGCGACATATTTCCTATAATTTGGTGACCAGAACTGTACACAATACTCCAAATTTGGCCTCACCAATGCCTTATACAATTTTAAGATTACATCCCAACTCCTATACTCAATGCTCTGATTTATAAAGGCTAGCATACCAAAAGCTTTCTTCACCACACTATCCACATGAGATTCCACCTTCAGGGAACTGTGCACCATTATTCCTAGATCACTCTGTTCTATTGCATTCCTCAATGCCCTACCATTTACATGTATGTCCTATTTTGATTAGTCCTACCAAAATGTAGCACCTCACACTTATCAGCATTAAACTCTATCTACCATCTTTCAGCCAATTCTTCTAACTGGCCTAAATCTCTCTGCAAGCTTTGAAAACCTACTTCATTATCCAGAACACCCCCAATCTTAGTATATACATATCCTCTACATATATTCCACACCCAGTTCTCCTCTCACCACCCTGGACTGAAGAGAAGCCATCTACAAAAATTTTAAATAAGGTTTTTCGTTTTCCTTTTAGCCTTTGTTCTCAGATATTATGTTATCTGATCTGTCCCCCCCCCCTCCCTTTTAGTTTTGTTACAAATGGTCTCTTAAGACCATTTGCTAACATAACTGGCCACTCATGTTCACTTCCTTGGTGCACTAGGTTGTCAGCTAACATTGAGGTGGTGTTTACTGGCTTTACACTAATATTTTTTCCCTTGCAACATCAACACACCTTGAGCAATTCTGTTTTGGATTACTGAACCATCCTTAAACCTTCCATCGAGCAGTCATTGTATGGGGATGTGTTCTGTCAGTATTGCAAGTGGATTAAGTCCCACAATGTAGGTGAAATATTGTACCTCCCATAAAACCAGTAACAAGCATACTCTACTGGTCTTAACTTCCCATGAATCTCCTGTAATAGCACGGAGAGGGAGATGCTGCCCAGCCTGCTGTGTTCCACCAGCATTTTGTGTGTGTTGCTTGAATTTCAGCATCTGCAGACTTCCTCGTGTCTGAGAGGGAGATGTCAGTTGTAGCCACCTCCAATGAGAATGGCTCACTTGGATTTGGGGTGTTGAGATCAAGTACAGTGACAAATACTTGCTTCAGGGCTGTAATGGTCTGTGTGTGTTCTGATTTCATCCCCACACCACATTCTTTTACAGTATCTCCTTTATAGGAGTTGCCCTGCTGGAAAATTCGTCAATGTGATACCTGAAGTATCCTACCAGCTCCAGAAAGGACCTCAGCCCTTTGAGATCTTGGGAAATATACCATCTCATAACCACTTCTACTCTTTGTTTATCACTTCCTCTTTTTCCAGGTGTCAAGATCATTCCCAAATAACTAACTTCTCAGCTGTACTTTCTTAGAGGTTATCTTTAGTCCAAGGCATTGAATTGAATTTATTTCTTACATCCTTCGCTTATGTGAGGAGTAAAAATCTTTACATTATGTCTCCATCTCAAAGTGCAATGTGCAATTTATAGTAATTTGTAATAAATAGTTTCTACAGCAAGATATACAATAGAACTGTCAATAAGGCTTACAAATACAATTGTGTCAGCGTGAATTAATCAGTCTGATGGCCTGGTAGAAGCTGTCCTGGAGCCTGTTGGTCCTGAATTTAATGCTGCGGTACTGTTTCCCAGATGGTAGCAGCTGGAACAGTTTTTGGCTGGGGCATGCAATAATCGTAGTAGTTCTGCCAACAGCCAATGATGTTTCTGCTTGGTTTCAGTCTGCAGAAGTGTATCATCTATGTATTGCACCAAGCACTCATGTTCTATTTTAACACTTCCACTTAGTGCTGTTGAAATGTGGATGGGGATTTTATAGAACCCCTGTGTTAGAGCAGTCTATGTATACATCTGTCCCGGAAAGGTAAATGTATTGACCATCTCTTTCCACTGGAATAGAACAAAATCCGTTACTTATGTCTAAAACTGTGAACCATTGTGCTCTTTCATTCTATTCAACCACTGTTTCCAGGCTATTTGCTACATTTGGAGCTGTAAATGGAGCTACTTTATTCAGTTCTCAATAAACTATCATAAGTCTCCAACGATCATCTGGTTTCCTTGGGTGCTTTATTAGTGGAGGCTACTGGTCTGATTTCAGTCCCCCTTGTTTTACCAAACTTCAGATTACCTTTCCTACATCTGTCTCTGTTTTGTTCGGAAACCCATATCGCCTCCATGGTTTGGGGCCCTGTACCCCGGAGGGGGTTGTTTCCACCATGTTATTTTGTGGGCTTGGCCTATCTGACCTTTCCAAGGAAAAACCACCTTGCTCTGCTCTTTCTTGTTGCAGGTTTGGAAACTCTTTTCATGTGTCCCTTTTGAACACAGTTAAAGTACTTAAATACTCCACCTTCAGTTGTCCCTGTTCCCCACATTGTAACTCTTCCTCTGCATCTCCTTACCACTTAATAGCGTAGAGGGGAGACCTTTGGGGTGTGCCCCCTACCCTAATTTCTCCAGATAGTTGCCCGACTTTTATTAGTCAGCACTTTCTCATTAAAGGGTTTAGTTGGCCTTTGTATCTCTTTTTCCCATGCTCTGCTCATTTTCCTCAGTACCCATGTCTCATTATGTGTAGGTTCAGCAGGATCAAACATTTCCAATGGACTTTTAGATTCATCGATACAGTGTGACACCAATGTCCTTAACCATTTATTTGTGGGCTCTTAGTCCTAAATGGTCTTCGTCTAATTCTGTTCCATAAATCCCATGGAATATCATCCATAAACGGGATGCAAATACAGTGGATGTTCCCTCTCCTCAGTAACATTTGGCTAGAGTGTCCACAGGGTCCCTTCTGTTAACACCCATAACAACACAGTCAAATTTGCATTTCTTTAATCCCTCACTTGATCCCCTACCTTGTCATTGTGTAACTGGCAAAGCTGAGTGTATATTCAGATGCAAACACATTAAAATCAACCTCCTTTCCTCAGCATCATCTGGACACTGTGTATTACTCTCTGATGACTCATCTGGAACAGCTCCAGAGGAATATCTCCAAACACATATATCCTGATATCCTCAGAAATAGCTCTCAGCTACTGTACCCCAAAGAGTGTAGTGAATGTTATATTCTGATTTTGAGCTCCAGCCCCGGCTCCCCACTTTCTGTTAATAACTAGGGGTGTCAATAATGCAGAAGATGGTACTTGCTTCTTATGGTCTTATACTGGTCAGGGTTCCACAGGAGCCAGCGCTTCATCGTTGTCATAACCGTTTCTGGTCACTGCTAAAGCACTCCAATCTATGTCTCCATATTCACCTCCCTTCCCTCTTTCAGATCCAAAAGCACATATTATTCCTGTCTGTACAGCAAGCTGGTCCTGCAGATTTTACATCTGATTTAAAAACCCTGAATGATCCCCAGTGTTACTCTTCCTTCCATGTGCTGATTTCTGAATTGCATTTATTGCCATATTTGAATCTCTACACTCTTTCCTCATCATTCTCAGCTCGTTTGGCTCCGTCTTCTTGTTAACACTTTTCTTTAACCAGGTTCTCACATTTCAACTGAAACAGGTTCTTATAGAAACATAGAAAGCCTACAGCACAATACAGGCCCTTTGGCCACAAAGCTGTGCTGAACATGTCCTTATTTTAGAAATTACCTAGGGTTACCCATAGCCCCCTATTTTTCTAAGTTCCCTGTACCTATTCAAGAGTCTCTTGAAAGATCCTATCGCATCCGCCTCCACCGCCATTTCCGGCAGCCCATTTCATGCACGCACCACTCTCTGCATAAAAAACTTGCCCCTGACATCTCCTCTGTACCTACTTCCAAGCACCTTAAAACTGTGCCCTCTCATGTTAACCATTTCAGCCCTGGGAAAAAGCCTCTGACTATCCACACAATCAATGCCTCTCATCATCTTATACATCTCAGTCAGGTCACCTCTCATCCTTCATCGCTCCAAGGAGAAAAGGCCAAGTTCACTCAACCTATTCTCATAAGGCATGCTCCCCAATCCAGGCAACATCCTTGTAAACCTCCTCTACACCCTTTCTATGGTTGCCACATTCTTCCTGTAGTGAGGTGACCAGAACAGAGCATAGTACTCCAAGTGGGGTCTGACCAGGGTCCTATACAAGCTGCAACATTACCTGCTGGCTCCTAAACTCAATCCCATAATTGATTAAGTCAATGCACCGTACATCTTCTTAACCACAGAGTCAACCTGCATAGCACCTTTGAGTGTCCTATGTACTTGGGCCGCAAGATTACTCTGATCCTACACACCGCCAAGGCTCTTACTCTGAATATTATATTCTGCCATCATATTTGACTTACCAAAATGAACCACATCACACTTATCTGGGTTGAACTCCATCTGCCACTTCTCAGCCCAGCTTTGCATTGCTGTAATCTCTGACAGCCTTCCACACTATCCACCACACTCACAACCTTTGTGTCATCAGCAAATTTACACACCATCCCTTCACTTCCTCATTCAGGTCATTTATAAAAATCACGAAGAGTAAAGGTCCCAGAACAAATCCCTGAGGCACACCACTGGTCACCAACCTCCATGCAGAATATGACCTGTCTACAACCACTCTTTGTCTTCTGTGGGCAAGCCAATTCTGGATCCACAAAACAATGTCCCCTTGGATCCCATGCCTCCTTACTTTCTCACTAAGCCTTGCATGGGGTACCTTATCAAATGCCTTGCTGAAATCCATATACACTACATCTACTGCTCTACCTTCATCAAGGTGTTTAGTCACATCCTCAAAAAATTAAATCAGGCTCATAAGGCACGACCTGTCTTTGACAAAGCCATGCTGACTGAGAGAAATGATTAAATTAAAGACGGTACTTAAGGAGTCCATTTAGAATGTGCTGACACAGAAAGAACGTGCAAAGCAACTTGCAGGGCAACGTATAAACCAATTTGCAAAATCAGGATGAAACAATAGCTTGCTGATTAAAGAAGCGATACGGGTAACGGGAAGACATGCTTAACGGTTGAACAATAACGGTGTTAATGCGCTGAGGCTGATAAGTGGGCCAAAGGGTAATCACATTTGTAATTTTGTAATGAGATTAAGGAAGAATGTCTGCACCTCACATGGGTGCAACTCACAAAGTCGTAAACAAGTAGGGTATAAAAAACTGTGCAAAGTGTAATTCGGCACTCAATCTAGCAGGAGCTGGTTGGGTCCGACTCTGCAGACTCGAAAAATAAAGTTTACCGTTCTGCAAATTGCTGAGACTCAGTGTGTTTCTGACAACGTGGGGGCTCGTCCGGGATCCACACTCCGGCCGCGGTGGACACGAGGAAGGACATCGGAGACGGTGCACCCCGCCGAGTTTGGCGGTCCCTGACTCCTTGCTCGTCGCTCCGACGCGGCTTGAGCGAGTGATATCCGGACAGCGCAGAGCGCAGAGCGCAGAGAAGGGGACAGTACCTGGTACTGGAAGTCCCCAGGACGCACCGGGTAAGTGCCTACTATTATAGTAGAAGGGTGCGGGAATAAGTAAGGACGGAGAAGACCGGGATCGCTACCCGGGGGTCCTCCTGATAAAAGTCCTTGGGACGCACCGGGTAAAGTGCCTACTGTTGCAGTAGGAGGGTGCGGGATTAAGTAAGAGCGGAATAAGATGGGAGGGGGTGGCTCTAAAAAGAAAGAGGAGACGGAGAAGACCGGGACCATACCCGGGGGTTCCTCCTGATAGCCCCCTCGGTAGAATGTTTGAGAATTGGGGATGTGGAAGACTAAAAGGGAAACAAAAGAAAAAAATGATACAGTACTGTTTAATTTGGTCGAAACAGCCGATAGAAACACCTGCGGTCTGGTGGCCGCGGCTTGGGTCTGAGGAGGATTGGGTACGACAAGCCTTAAACATTTACGTTAATTCAAAACCAAATGTAAAACCGGAAGAAATTGCTTATGCTTTTTGTTGGGCTCCCTGGCCAGGAGTAACAACAAAGAGTTTTAAATTGGGCATTAAAGGGGAGCGGAAGTGGGACCCACTCGATCATTTACCCCCTCCCTATGCCCAGCCTTCTGCGCCCCTTGCGGGAGCAGAGGGAGGACGTGAAGAAAGTGAAAAAACAGAAGAAATAGACCCGGAGAGGGATGTTAGGGAAAAAGCAAAAGCAAGGATCGAAACAAGGAGTGTGTCAGGAGCAGATAAGAAAAAGAAAGACGAATTAAAAAAGGAAGAGGTACAGCTGTGTCCCCTTCGAGAGGTTCCAATGGGAGGAGAACGGGGAGGAACAGGATTTGTAAACGTCCCTCTGACAAGTACCGAAGTACGAGGATTTAAGAAAGATATGAAAACTTTATTAGAAGATCCAATGGGGCTGGCAGAACAGTTGGATCAATTCTTAGGACCTAATGTTTACACTTGGGAAGAAATGCATGCGATTATGGGAACGCTATTTTCTGCACAAGAGAGGCAAATGATACGACAAGCTGCAATATCAATTTGGGGAAGGGAACAGCCGAATGAGTTACCGGGGGACCGGAAATTTCCAGTAAACGACCCACAGTGGGACAAACAAGTAGAAGAGGGAAGACGCAATATGCGACAGTGGCGAGAGTACATCATTAAGGGAATAAGGGAGGCTGTGCCAAAAGGTCACAACTTTGCCAAGGCGTTTGGAAACCACCAAGGGAAAGATGAGAGCCCAACCGACTTCCTCGATAGGGTGCGGAAAAATGTGCAACAGTATGCGGGGGTGGACCCTAATTCGGCAGTAGGGGAACAATTCATACGAATTGAATTTGTATCAAAAGCATGGCAAGACATCCGGAAGAAGCAACTCCGGTGGACCGTCTTGCCCCAAGGGTTCACGGAGTCCCCAAACCTATTCGAACAGGTACTGGAGCAAGTATTGGCTGGATTCCATTGCACCGAAAAGAACCAACTATTACAGTATGTCGATGACCTACTACTATCGGGACCAGCAGAGGAGGTAGTGCGAGACGATACTATAAGACTCCTGAATTACCTAGGAGAAAAAGGATTGCGGGTGTCCAAGAAGAAACTGCAATTTGTCGAGAAGGAAATAACATATCTCGGACACAGAGTCAGTAAAGGGCACCGCCAAATAACCCCAGAAAGAATAGCGGGAATAACTAAAATACCGCTTCCCAGGACAAAGGAGGAAATAAGACAATTTCTGGGCTTAGTGGGCTATTGCCGGATTTGGATAGAGAATTATACCTCCCTGGTGAAGTTTATGTACGACAAATTGGCAAAGGAAGACCGGGGAATAATCAGTTGGACCGAAGAAGAAGAACAGAAGTTCAGGAAAATAAAAGGGCAACTAATTCGGGCCCCGGTATTAACACTGCCAGCACTGGAAAAGCCCTTTCAGCTGTATGCAACAAACAATGAAGGAACTGCGTTAGGAGTACTAACCCAAGAAAAAGGAGGAAAGCGGCAACCTGTGGCCTTTTTATCAAAAATGTTAGACCCGGTATCCCGGGGATGGCCGACGTGCATACAAGCCGTAGCGGCAGCAGCCGTACTAGTAGAAGAAGCACGGAAATTAACCTTTGGGGGAAGAATGACGGTGTATACCCAGCACTCCGTTAGCACCCTCTTAGCCCAAAAAGCTCAGCGGTGGTTGACGGACTCTCGCATACTGAAATACGAAACCATTCTGATGGTCGGGGATGATGTAAGCTTTGAAAGGAACAATAGTTGTAACCCGGCACAGTTCTTATACGGGGAATCAACAGGGGAGCCCGACAAACATCAGAAGGCGAGTGGAAGACCCCCGACGGACGGCAAGTACTGAATAAGGAAGTAACTCGTCATATACTGCAACAACTACACCAACAAAGCCATTGGGGAGTGCAAGCTATGTGCGACACTATCCTAAGGGACTATGTTTGTAAAGGGATATTCACACTAGCTCAACAGGAGGTGTGGGGCTGTTACACCTGCCAAAAGGTAAACAAGAAAATGATGCGTGCCACCCATAAGGGGGGACAAACACTAGCCGACCGACCGTCCCATCGGATCAAAATAGACTTTACGGAACTACCACAAGTTCAGAGATGGAAGTACCTGTTAGTAATTGTGGATCACTTCACTCGGTGGGTGGAAGCATTCCCAACCACTAAAGCGGACGCCCCTACAGTGGCACGGATCCTATTAGAAAATATAGTCCCAAGATATGGAATAATGCGGTCTATTGATTCAGATAGGGGAACACACTTTGCCTCAAAAACACACCAGCTAATCTGTGACGCCTTAGGAATCCAGTGGAAGCTGCACACCCCCTGGCACACTCAGAGCTCAGGAAGAGTTGAGAGGATGAACAGTACTTTGAAGACGCAATTGACAAAACTAATGATGGAAACCAAGCTACCCTGGACCAAGTGTCTACCCCTGGCCCTACTAAGAATCCGCACAGCTCCTCGAAAAGATATAGGAGTATCCCCTTATGAAATGTTGTTTGGCCTTCCATATTGGAACAAGGTGGAGGGCTATCCTTCCCTGCAAGGGGGAGATGTCTTTGTAAGGGACTATTTACAGGCACTGTCTCGTTCTTTTGCAGAATTGCGCAGGAAGGGGTTACTCGCACAAACCCCACCTCTGGACTTCGCACTCCACCGAACTCAGCCCGGTGACTGGGTCCTGATTAAGACTTGGAAGCCAGAGAAGTTACAGCCGCAGTGGGAAGGCCCATTCCAGGTGCTACTGACCACCGAAGCCGCAGTAAGGACAAAAGAAAAAGGGTGGACCCACGCCACAAGAATCAAGGGACCTGTAAAGCCCGAAGAAGGTGCAGAATGGACTTGCGTCCAGGGAGAAGACCCGATGGTGCTAAAGCTCAAAAGACGGACAGAATGAACTTTGGGACTGTAATGTATATACTGCTATTGTTGAGAAGCGCTGAAGGGGGATGTGATAAGTGCAGGACGACAGTAAGGGTGGGCATGACGGTTTTTCCAGGGTTTTTCCAGGGTCCTTTGTATCACACTCGCATGTAAACGAGAAATGTTATAACTACAACAAAAAGGAGGAAAGTTTAATCTAACTAACTGCTGCTTAAAAATAGATGACAACGGAAAGGTGGTTCAAAAAATATCAGATAAAATAAGGAAACTGGCCCACGTGCCGGTACAGACCTGGAAGCCGCTGGGGTATTGGGACTGGCTGGACGGATGGTTGAAAGGAGGCTGGTGGCGAACCGCTTTAGGGGTTATAGGAGGGGGATTGATGGTCCTCCTTCTGCTACCATGTCTGATCCCCTTCTTGCGGGAGCTAGTAGCTCGGGTGGCAAGACAAGTCATGCAACCAGGGGCCCCAGCTGATCCTGTTCAGGTACTCCTACAAAGGGAAATAGAGCTAGAGGAAGAAGCCTATGTAAACCCGTGGCAAAAGCCCAACTGATAGCACATTCTAAAAAGAAAAAGGGTGGATTGAGAGAAATGATTAAATTAAAGACGGTACTTAAGGAGTCCATTTAGAATGTGCTGACACAGAAAGAACGTGCAAAGCAACTTGCAGGGCAACGTATAAACCAATTTGCAAAATCAGGATGAAACAATAGCTTGCTGATTAAAGAAGTGATACGGGTAACGGGAAGACATGCTTAACGGTTGAACAATAACGGTGTTAATGCGCTGAGGCTGATAAGTGGGCCAAAGGGTAATCACATTTGTAATTTTGTAATGAGATTAAGGAAGAATGTCTGCACCTCACATGGGTGCAACTCACAAAGTCGTAAACAAGTAGGGTATAAAAAACTGTGCAAAGTGTAATTCGGCACTCAATCTAGCAGGAGCTGGTTGGGTCCGACTCTGCAGACTCGAAAAATAAAGTTTACCGTTCTGCAAATTGCTGAGACTCAGTGTGTTTCTGACACTGACTATTCATAATAATATTTTCTCTCTTCAAATGTTCATAAATCCTGCCTCTCAAGATCTTTTTCATCAACTAACCAACCACCAAAGTCTCACTGGTCCATAATTTCCTGTGCTATTTCTATCCCTTTCTTGAATAAGGGAGCAACATCCACAAGTCTCCAATACTCTGGAACCTCTCCCGTCCCCACTGATGTTTCAAAGATCATCGTCAGAGGCTCAGTAATCTCCTCCCTCACCTCCCACAGCAACCTGGGATGCATCTTGTCCAGTCCTGGTGACTTATCCAAGCTTCTTGCTTAATGTCTATATGCTCAAGCTTTTCAGTCCACTGTAAGTCATCCCTACAATTCCCAAGGTCCTAGTGAATACAGAAGCAAAGTATTCGTTAAGTACCTCAGCTATCTTCTCTGGTTCCATACACCCTTTTCCACTCTCACATCTGATCATCTTGTTCTTCATGTAAAATGCCTTGGGGTTTTCCTTAATCCTGTCCGCCAAGACCTTCTCATGGCCCCTTCTGGCTCTCCTAAATTCATTCTTAAACTCCTTTCTGCTAGCCTTATAATCTTCTAGATCTCTATCATTACATAGTTTTTTGAACCTTTCATAAGCTTTTCCTTTCTTCTTGACTAGATTTACAACAGCCCTTATACACCACAATTCCTGTACCCTACCATCCTTTCCCTGTCTCGTTGGAACATACCTATGCAGAACTCCATGCAAATATCCCCTGAACATTTACCACATTTCTGCCATACATTTGTTCACAATTTATGCTTTCAATTTCCTGTCTGATAGCCTCATATTTCCCCTTACTCCAATTAAATGTTTTCCTAACTTGTCTGTTGCTATCCCTCTCCAATGCTATGGTAAAGGAGATAGAATTGTGATGACTATCTCCAAAATGCTCTCCCGCTGAGAGATCTGACACCTGACCAGTTTCATTTCCCAATACCAGGTCAAGTACAACCTCTATTCTTATAGGCTTATCTACATATTGTGTCAAGAAACCTATCTGAACACACCTAACAAACTTAACACCAGCTAAATCCCTTGCTCTTAGGAGATGCTAATCAATATTTGGGAAATTAAAATCTCCCACTACGATAGCCCTGTTATTATTACACTTTTCCAGAATCTGTCTCCCTATCTGTTCCTATATGCATCGAGTCCAGCCTTCTCTGTGCCTGTAGAGCAGTAATCTTTTCTTTCGGGGATTCTCCTTCTTCTTTCAGCCTTTTGTTTTCTGCTTTGAGCTTTTTGCTTTCCTCTTCTAATCTATCGTCTCTACTCTAGTTTCTTGCCGATATTCTAAAATTTCCTGTTGTAATTTACCTTGCATGGCTTCAGCTTTTTGCTGACATTCCAGATTTTCCTTTTCTAATCTTTGTCTACCTGCTTTAGCATTCTGTTGAAATTCTATTAAATCCTCAATTAAACTGCCAACCACTACTTTCTTTTGTAATCATTTAAACTTCCTGCCCAACAGTTTCCCTCAGGCAATTTTCCAAAGGGCATCCCCAGCAGTCTTCCTTTCACAGACAGGGTGACCAACAAACTTCTCATACTGTGGCCACTTCCCCAACACGCATTTCTAAAGGAATCCCCTCCAGTCAAAACAATTCAAGTCCTTCTGACCTCCAGAATTCCCTGAATTCTTCATCCTGGTTAGTAACCATTAATTACCCTGTCCCAGATCTCTCTGTACTTCACCCATGTGGTCCTACTCAAGTCTCCCGCTGGCTCAACAAAGAGATTTATCATTGAACCCCCAAAAGGGATGCCAATTCTGCTAGCAGGAGTTACCCTTTAGTAATAATGATCAGTGAGGTACAGAGAGAGTCTGTGTTTATTGACAAGTACTCTTATTGGCTCAGTTCCCAAGCACGTGTGTTTACACAATCCGAAACCAACTAAGTTTCCATGACCCTCCATGAACAGTCAAACAATAGAAAAGGTATTACCTGGGAAAGGAGTCTACACTGGAAAGATGTTCCTCGTGCTCCCAATCTAATCTCCACATGTTCGTGGGGTACTCCACATACGTAATGGTTGGTCTCTAGAGACATGTTACTGCATTGTATTCGACGCTCCTTACTTTTAAACAGTTCTTATCTGTTCAATGGTTGCATTTCCACCTCATTTGCTTGCAGTCACCTGATCCACCTGGGTCACCTACTTATTGCCTCTGAGGATACGTCCACAATACAGTGGATAAATCCATAAGCGAAGCTTTTTCTCTTCATTTTGACCCTCCATCCACACTAAAACAGCATTTTAGTCCACTGAAAATGAAGCTTTTCTAAAACACTCTCCAGGGTGAGTAATTTTGAAAACGTTGGATTGGCTGGAGCAGTGTGGACAGGGTAACCAGAGAAATCTATAAACACTGTCATGATGTGTTGGAACACATCATGTGATGCTGGTGGCAGTGCACTATTTCATTGTTTTTTGAACGCAACCTAACAATTTCAAAACAGACGGAAATGAGACTGAAGCCAGAAGAGTTAGAAATGTACTCACCAAGTACTTTTACCCATAACTTACTGAATAAATAAGTATACTCATTTTGCCCTGTTTTCTGCCCTTGCTCGTATGAAGGTGGTTTACCTATTTATGCAAGTACTTCTCTGACAATAGATGTGTAACAGCCTAATATAACATTGTATGGAAATACAAGACAATACTGATGCAGACATGTTTTATACATTTAACAAGGGGCTTTATTAATGCAACAGAGTTAGTCAGTTTTTCAATGTTCGTCAACAGCCAGGTCATACTGTCCTTGAACTCCCTCTCGGTTGCCTCCATACACTCCAGTATTTTTTTTTAGTTTTAAGTCCTCCTGTGCAAGAGCCAACAGCTGTCTGTTGTTTAAGTTTTTCTAGACTGTAACTGAACAAACGTGCACCGTCTTTCATGGTGAGATTCAACACCAAACATGTCGCTTGTTTTCCGTAGATGTGTCTTGCACATGCGCAGTAGGAGGATGTTCACCGAAATCTCCATTTCAATGTGGACAGAAATATTTTCAAAAACACTTAGTGTGGACACCTATCATTTTTACGTGAAACCGGCGTTTTCAAAATTATCCGGTCTAGTGTGGACATAGCCTGATCCAGGGCTACAACCAGCATTGTTTAATGGCTATTGCCTTCAGCCTTGTGCCTTTTTCTCTTTACAACTCTTGACTGGTCCAAACCAGTCCAACCAGGTGACCCAGACACCAAGCCTCCCCCTGCTCCTTCTGCAAGCTGCCACTTTACATGATAAATAGCTGCTTGCCTGAGAATGGTTTCAAGTTTAGCAGGTCATTAGCAGAAGGCACCTTGTGTCCACATTTCATTGTTCTGATTAAATTATCCCAGAGCACAAAATCAGTTCAAACAATTCACAAAATGGAGGCTGCAAGGACAGTCTCTCAAAGTGGCTGCCTCCATTCCTGAGCACTGATTGTCATTCATTATGGCCAACAACTCTCAATATCAACTCCTACAGAACCAGACAGTTAGAGAGAGCTCCCTTAGCACCTCAAGAGCTTAAGTGTCAGTGGAGAAATGACTTGTTCAAAGTTCAAAATAAAATTTATTTTCAGTCACCACAAACCTTGAGATTCTTTTACTGTGGGTATACCTAACAAATCTCCAGAACTACTGTAAACAGGATCAATGGACAATAAACTGTGCAAATGTAGATATAAATAACTAGTATGAAATAACGAGATAAAAGAATCCTTCATGTACAAACGAGCTGGATGAACTCAGCAGGTCAGGCAGCATCTGTTGAAATGAGCAGTCGAGGTTTTGGGCCGAGACCCTTTGTCAGGACCGAAGAAGGAGGGGGCAGGGGCTCTATAAAGAAAGTGGGAGGAGGGGAAAGGTGCCAGGTGAAAAACCAATCAGAACAAAGATCAAGGGGTGGGGGTGGGGAAGCAGGGAGGGGATAGGCAGGAGAGGTGAAGAAGGAATGTAAGGGAAAAGCACTATGGGTAGTAGAAGAAGGCAGAATCATGAGAGGGGTGATAGGCAGCTAGAAGAGGAGGCAGAGAGAAAGTGGGATGGGGGAAGGGAGAGGGAGGGAACTACCGGAAGTTGGAGAATTCGATGTTCACACCAAGGGGCTGGAGACTACCCAGACTGTATGTGAGGTGTTGCTCCTCCAACCTGAGTTTGGCCTCATCATGGCAGTAGAGGAGGCCATGTATGGACATAACCGAATGGGAATGTGAAGCAGAGTTGAAGTGGGTGGCAACCGGGAGATCCTGTCTGTTGTGGCGGATGGAGCGGAGGTGATCCATGAAGCGGTTCCCCAATCTGCATTGGGTCTTGCCGATGTAGAGGAGGCCACGCCTGGAGCGGTGCGGATTAAAGGTTTAAAAGAATCCTTGAATTAGAACCATTGGTTGTGGGAACACCAGAAGTAAAATGAGTGGAGTTTTCCCAGTTTGTTCAAGAGCCTGATGGTTGAGGGTTAGTAACTGTTCTTGAACCTGGTGGAGCGAGTCCTGAGGCACTTGTACCTTCTACCTGATGGCAGTAGCAAGAAAAGGGCATGGCCTGGGTGGTGAGGATCTTTGATTCTGGATGCTGCTTTTCTACAACAGCATTTCATGTAGATGTGCTCAATGGTTGGGAGCGTATTACCCGTAATGTACTGGGCCGAATCCACCACCTTCCTTTTGTAGGACTTTCCACCCAAAGGTATTGGTGTCCCTCACCAGGCCAGTTAGCAAGTCAGCACATTTTCATAGAAGTTTGCCAACAGGTTTAATGACATGCCGAATCTCCACAGACTCCCGAGGAAATAGAGGCGCTGACCTGCTTTCTTCACAATAAGTTTTATGTGATGGGTCTAGGACAGGTTCTCTGGGAATTTAAAGTTACTGACCCTCTTCACCGCTGATCCTCTGATGGATGCTGGCTCATGGACCTCTGGTTTCCCTCTCCTGAAATTAACTGTCAGTTCCTTGGTCTTATTGACATTGAGTGAGAGGTTGATGTTATCACACCACCCAGCCAAATTTTCAATCTCCCTCCTGTATGCTGATTCATCACCAACTGTACAGAAGAGCATTGGAAAGCCCAATAAGTCCATCCATTCCCTCTCTATTGACTCACCCACTCCTCTCATCTTGAGTTACCCCAACTCCCCATTCACAACCCTCACTTCACCTGGTCATCTGGTTCGGGACCCACCTGCCTGCACCCTCAGGTCCCTTTACCCTATAAACCTGTGGAGATGTAGGAAACCCTCGACCTCACCAAACTCCCACAGGAATTCTATGACTTAGCCATCGTCTTCAATGACACAGAAGCTAGCACCCTGCTATGTCACAGATCACACAACTGCGTGTTATACCTCCTCATGGGCACCACCCCCTCTCTGAGATAATTTGTTCTCCCACTGAGACCCAAGCCATGAGTTACTACAACAAGGCTTCATTCCACCATCCCAGTCCCCAGCTGGTACAGGATTCTTCCTTGTCACCTTCTGATGGGGCCACGGAGATAACGACAGTAATGGACTGGTTCACTAAGTCGGCTCATTTCTTGTGTCTGTTGCCAGTTGCCACAGAAAAATTTCAAACACAGTTATCACTTTTCCAGTGTTTCAAAATGATTCTGAGCTGACTTGGCTGAAATGAGGAGGTGCTTTGAAGAATTTAGCCTGGATAAATTGGATAAATTCAGGTGAAAAAGAGACGTTGGGAAGTTAGGGTGGGGATTGTAGACTGTAAGTGGGCTAGGACATCAGCTGAGCAAGTGTACAGCTGGGGAGCAGAGGCCCATTCTTCAAAATCTCAAATACGGTGACTGTATAATATCCCTCTTTCTTCTGCACCCTTCCTTACCCAAATCTATTTCTTTTCCCTCAGATTCCTTGGACTCCACAATTGTTAAACATCACAGTTTACACTTGTAGCAAGACTTTAGGGATGGTGCACAGGGGGATTTATCAGAATGGTTCCATGTACTAACTGGCAGAGGTGAGTTTGGTGACTTAGTAAAGAAGATTTGGCAAATCTGATTAAATTCAGCATGTTGTTGGAATGGACAAATTGGACCTGAGACTCCTAGAGAATGAAAGAGAACACGAACATGTGCTCCTAGTGATATTTACTCTCAGTCCTTTCCATCTTCCTCAGATGATAGGTAGATAATTGATCTTACATAGATCAAGTCACCCTACACAGCTTGGTCCTGAAACTGCAGTCAAATGTCCAATAACATCTGTTAATGCAATATTACTCCTGTGCTGTAGCTGTCTCACTTTCACCCACACTACAGCTTAAATGATTATATTTTCTTTTTATTCTAACCAGCTGAAAGGGAAGAAGCCATTGGTGTCCTTGGTTCATCAGTTTTACTGGATCCTGAAAACACCATTGATTCCACCAAGAATGAAATCCTGTGGACTTTCAAAGCCAGCAACAAAAGCCATGATGTTATTTTGAATCACATCCCAGGTGTCACCACATTTCAACCAAGTGAACAGTTCAAGGACCGTTTACAATTCAACGCTTTGAGTGGTGCATTGACGATAAGCAGATTAAATGCCAGTGACCAAGGAGATTACACCTTCACTGTTGATGGTTAAGATTTGAAAATAATGGAGTTGCTTGTCATTGGTAACAAGTTTCAGATATTTTTGATGTAGTGTGTGATTTATTAATGGCAGAACCTGCCATAGAAACTGTGATCTGTGATGCTCTTGTGCAGAAGGACGGGAGTGCTGGTTCATTAATCGCAAAAAGTTGGCTTGCAGGTATAACAGGTTATTAAGAAGGCAAACGGAATGTTGGCCTTCATTGCTAGAGGGATTGAATTCAAGAGCAGGGAGGTCATGCTGCAACTATACAGGGTACTGGTGAGGCTGCACCTAGAATACTGTGTGTAGTTCTGGTCTCTATGCTTGAGGAAGGAAATACTGGCTTTGGAGGCAGTGCAGAGGAGGTTCACCAGGTCGAGGAGAGATTGAGTCACCCGGAACTATACTCTCCGGAATTCAGAAGAATGAGAGGAGATCTTATAGAAACATACAAAATTTTGAAAGGGATAGATAAGATAGAAGTAGAAAAGTTGTTTCCATTGGTAGGTGAGACTATAACTAGGGGACATTGCCTCAAGATTCAGGGGAGAAGATTTAGGATGGAGATGAGGAGAAACTGTTTTTCCCAGAGAGTGGTGAATCTGTGGAATTCTCTGCACAGGGAAGCAGTTGAGGCTTCTTCATGAAATATAGTTAAGTTACATTTAGACAGGTTTTTACATAGTGAGGGAACTAAAGGTTATGAGGAAAGACAGGTAGATGGAGCTGATGGACAGATCAGCCATGATTTTATTGAATGGCAGAGGAGGCTCAATGGGCTGGATGGCCTACACCTGTTCCAATTTCTTATGTTCATATGCTTTCTGCACACTTGGGAGCTCGGTGGAGAATGCAGATGCTTTTTTGCTGGTAGGGATGTTGTCACTTTGCTGCTGCTTATGCATGGGAGGGGAAGCTGAGACAACATTTAACTGTCATTCATTCTTTGGGGCACTCCTCTGAATGTTTGCAAAGAAAAAGAATTTCAGGATGTATATTGTATCTATTTCTCTGACATTAAATATACCTATTGAAACTTTCAGAAAGCCTTTGATAAAGTCCCACATAGGAGATTAGTGGGCAAAATTAGGGCACATGGTATTGGGGTCAGAGTACTGACATGGATTGAATATTGGCTGGCTGACAGGAAACAAAGAGTAGCGATTAACGGTCCCTTTCGGAATGCAGGCTGTGACCAGGGGGGTACCACAAGTTTCGGTGCTGGGACCGCAGCTGTTTACAATATACATTAATGATTTAGATGAAGGGATTAAAAGTAACATTAGCAAATTTGCCGATGACACAAAGCTGGGTGGCAGTGTAAAATGTCAGGAGGATGTTATGAGAATGCAGGGTGACTTGGACAGGCTAGGTGAGTGGGCGAATGTGTGGCAGATGCAGTTTAATGTGGATAAATGTGAAGTTATCCACTTTGGTGGCAAGAACAGGAAGGCAGATTACTATCTAAATGGAGTCGTTAGGAAAAGGAGAAGTATGAGATTGAGGTGTCCTTGTACGTCGTTCAATGAAAGCATGCAGATACAGCAGGCAGTGAAGAAAGGCATGCTGGCCTTTATAACAAGAGGAATTGAGTATAGGAGTAAAGAAGTCCTTCTGAAGCTGTACAGGGCCCTGATGAGACCCCACCTGGAGTATTGTATGCAGTTTTGGTCTCCAAATTTGAAGAAGGACATTCTTGCTATTGCGGGAGTGCAGTGTATGTTCACAAGGTTAATTCCTGGAATGCCGGGACTGTCATATGTTGAAAGATTGGAGCGACTGGGCTTGTATACACGGGAATTTAGAAGGATGAGAGGGGATCTGATTGAAACATATAAGATTATTAAGGGATTGGACACGCTGGAGGCAGGAAGCATGTTCCCACTGATGGGTGAGTCCAGAACTAGGGGCCACAGTTTAAGAATAAGGGGTAGACCATTTAGAACAGTGATGCAGAAAACTTTTTCACCCAGAGAGTGGTGGATGTGTGGAATGCTCTGCCCCAGAATGCAGTGGAGGCCAAGTCTCTAGATGCTTTCAAGAGAGAGTTTGATAGAGCTCTTATAGATAGTGGAGTCAAGGGATATGGGGAGAAGGCAGGAACGGGGTACTGATTGTGTATGATCAGCCATGATCACACTGAATGGCGGTGCTGGCTAGAAGGGTCAAATGGCCTACCCCTGCACCTACTTTCTATTGCAGGCATGGGCAAACTACGACCCGGGGGCCTTATGTGGCCCATTAAGCTTTTTAATCCAGCCCGCAGAACTTGATGAAATTATATTAATAAACCTTGTTAACGTTTTTTCCCCGCAATTCTGGCATTTTCCCAATAGATGACGCACTCTATATACATTTGTGGTGACCCATTTCCTGGCACATCCGAACCGGCTCACAATTAGCCAGCGTTCCGGCTAAGGGAGATAGCCTGTGGGGATTTGCGAGCACAGAGCTTTGGAGCCTCTGCGCCACGGGGGGCAGGTTGAGGGAGGCTTAAAAGTGAGGCTGGGGATTTCGAATAAAGTTTTTTTCTTCGACTGCAGTTACTGACTCCGTGTCATAATTTTAGCGCTGCGTGTAGCACACCTCTACACATTGACCTTTGTTGAGGTGCAGCGTATTACTCCACATTTGCGCTTTACTCTTTGTTCGGCTCGAACTATTTGTGTGAACAGGCGTTCAGCGTCATGAACATCAACAAAGCCAGTCACAGATCCAAGTTAACTGACCAACACCTCAGATCCATCCTGAGAATCGCCACAACAAAACTAAATCCAGACTTTGATGCGCGGGCTAAAAAGGGAGACCAACAACATTGTTCCCACTGAAATTAAAAATAAGTTTCTTCGTTGTGTTATGTAAAAAATGCATTTGAAAATATTTTTTTCAATAAGCCTTACATGTTATCTGTCATTTCTGTTAAGTGATGGACATGAGTAGTGCGCAGGTGCACGTACGTTCTCAAAATAAAAAATGCGCTCCAGATCAAATAACGCGCTCTGCATACTGGCGCGCTTTCACTGTTCTGTCCTTGTGCTGGTCGTTGTTGAGTTTTGGCACAGGGGACAATTGAATAAGAAGGAGCAGGACAAGTAGACCTGCATCTCCTACCGTTTTTGAAATAAAGACAGGCAGGAGGAGAGTGATGATGATAATATCTTGAAGGATAACAGAATTTTCAGTGCTTTAAAATAATAACTGTTACTATTAAAAAAGCTGTATTTTATTCATTTAATTTTCAGTGTTTTAAAAGTCATTTCAATAAATAGCTAAATACCATGGGACTTCAAAGACAGATATTTTGTTGTAATGCATTTGTCCATTTTCAATTGAAATTAAAGCACACGTTTTCTACATATCCCATGATATTTTATTTTCTCTTATGATGTGTATTACCAAAACACTCCGCCCATCTGCTCCTGGTCCGGCCCCCCTGTCAAATTTTAGAACCCTTTGTGGCCCACAAGTCAAAAAGTTTGCCCACCCCTGGTCTATTGTCTATTTTCTATTGAAACCTATTGATCTCATTGAAACCAATTGAAGGAGGATGTTTGCTTTGGTGGTGGAATTCAGGACCAGAGGACACAGCCTGAAAATAGAGGGACATCCATTTTGAACAGAGATGAGGAGAAATCTCTTTAGCCAGAGTGTGGTGAACCTATAGAATTCATTGCCACATGCAGCTGTGGAGGCCAGGCCTTTGGGTGTATTTATATTGTATTGGGTGAAGGTTGATAGGTTCTTGATTGGTCAGGGCATGAAAGGTTATGGGGAAAAGGCAGAGGAATGGAGTTGAGAAAGAAATGGATCATGATGGAATGGTGGAGCAGACACAATAGACTGAGTGGCCTAATTCTGCTCCGATGTCTTCTGGTCTTATGGTCTTCAGCTGTGTTCAGGCTTCACTTCCTGAAGACTGGTTCTCAATTTAATTAATATGTGCTGTCCATAGTTTCATAACTCTAAGTAATCCTGAACACTCCCTTGGTAGAATAAACACTGCCATACTAGATACTGAATGCAGTTATCTTGTCATCTTCCATGGCTGTGATATGTCTGCCACACTGGGGTACAGTCCAGTTGAGATTTCATTCTGACTATTCCTAATCATAAATCCTGTGTCTCTAGGGTCTTCTCCATCAAATTACAACCACTGAAGTTAGTAAGAAGAAAGTATCATGATGGATCTCTGAGGATGCAGATCAGATATTGAGAATGGAAAAGGAACTTGTGATGATTATGAAGCCAATAAGAAATTAACCTGCTGATGTACGGGTGGATCCTCATGCTAACCCTCCTTTTCAGTTATCAGTGCCCAGTTAGAAAGTCTGCACCACGCCAGCACATCGAGGCAAAGGACATCTACGGTGTCCAAGACCTCACTGGTAATGGTTTTCTTGTCATCACATTCAAGTGCACAGTGGCATGGCAGAAGTTCCTGCGGAATTTCCGAGAGAAGGGGAATGAGGGACCACTGTCACTGTGCTCAGTTTTGGAAGTTTTCAACTTCTTTGCCCATTACATCGAAGGAGCAGGAAACTGTGGACATCAAAGATATGATTGTGATCTGGACAAGCAACCGATAGGCGAAGGACAAGCTGAGGGTGGCTTTGCCAATGGACGGAACCACGGTTACCTGGTGAATGCTTCTCTACTGTGCTGTAACTGTAATGCTTCTAGTCATATTGTGTCCATTACTGTGCAGTGATCTGCAAGAACTTCAGAAAGAATGTTACAAGGCAAGTGACTGCCAGAAAGGGAATTGCTACAACCTGTGTGGAGAGGCAAGATACCTCAGCAAAGCCTGTCCAAAGCTTATCGGCACCTAGGCACATGTAATAAAATGGGGAGCTGACACTGAGAATGCCCAAACAAATTTCAATGTGCCCACCACCAGTGCAGATACCATGTCTTGCACTAAAACACAAACTGTGCCTGAGGAAAGTCCGACCACCTTGAACTGCCACTCCCTAACTGATAAACCCCAGGGCTTTCCACAAGATGAGGAGAAGAGGAATGCAGAGGGACAAGAAGGAGAATGCAGGTGTGAAGAGGGAGATGTCTCAGAAGATACCAGCCAAGAGACAACAGGTTGCTGACAATAAAAAGTACGGGATGGAAAGGACAGGGAAGCAAACAGATGTTAACAACCTCTCCTTGGCGCTGGATGAAGCAAGTGCAGGAATCCAGTGACACAGGCAGAGGAAACATCAAACAGGAGAGGAAAAGGCAGAAAGGGGAACTATGGATGAAGAAGGAATTCTGCTGACCACTCACCAGCTCTGGGAGTCAGGGGTACCATGCAGTACATCAGCTCCCAGCTCTAGGAGATGAAGGTAGAACAGCACTTTGGCAATATCAGCTCCCGGAGACTGGGAGTAGAACAACACTTTGGCAATATCAGTTCCCGGAGACTGGGAGTAGAACAGCACTTTGGCAATATCAGCTCCCGGAGACTGGGAGTAGAACAGCACTTTGGCAATATCAGCTCCCGGAGACTGGAAGTAGAACAGCACTTTGGCAATATCAGCTCCCGGAGACTGGGAATAGAACAACACTTTGGCAATATCAGCTCCCAGTGACTGGGAGTAGAACAGCACTTTGGCAATATCAGCTTCCGGAGACAGGGAGCAGCACAGCAGCTGCCACCATTAACCAAACCACCACCCCCAGCTTCAGGAGTCCAAGAGCAGACCAACATCTAGTGACTCTCTGTCCTCTTCATCTCAGAGAGGCAAAGGGTGTGGGTTGACCAGTGCAGGATGTTAGAAGGTGATCAGTGACCAACTTACCTCCAGGCACACCACGGACATCGCCACACTTGTGGGAAGATCATACTCAGTACCTGAGCCAACAGTGTTGCAATTCATCATGTCTGTGGGCATGACAGCTCAGCCTGAGTGACCTGGGCAAGAAATGCAATGCACCAACTAACCATAGACTTAAAATTGGCATTTTTTAATGTGAGTAGTGTAAAGGGAATGGTGTGATGTGTCAACACATTACAATACCTAGCTAATGTCAAGGCCAAAGTGACATTTTTACAGGACTGTGGGCTGATACATCTCCATAACTACCAGAGTGAAAAGCAGCAAGCCCAGCACTTTGTTACTGACTCCTCCAAGATCATCGTCTGATCCAGGGTCAACACCGTGGAACAGAATGAGATGTAGTGACGTTTCTTCCAAATGGTTCACGAGGGGGTCTCTGTAATTTGCATCCTTAACAAAGAGGATGGCTCAGTAACATCCTCACAGATGGATATATTGAGGATCTGCAGATCCTTTTATGCCAGTCTACATGACAAAAAAGCCACAGACTCCAAGAACTTCCTGTCACCTATCACAAAGGTGTTAGACGATAACAATGAGGAGAGTTTGGACCAGGCACTGAACCTGGAGGAGTTAACTGTCTCCATCTATTCCTTTGGACTGACTAAAACTCCTGGAAACGAAGGCTTATTGATTGAGTTGCATTTGGCCATACGGGACTGATAGACCTGAACCTGTTGGAATACTTCTAGCTGGCAGAATGTCAGTCTCTATGAGGAGGGTCATCATTCTCCTGAGACACAAGCAAAAGGGGGAAAAGAGATGACATCAGAAATTGGAAGCTCATTTCACTGTTGAATGTGTTTTGTAAGATCCTGTCCAAAGCTGTTTCAATTCTGGGAAGGGTGATCCACCTGGAACAAACCTGTGCTGTCGCCGGCAGGAAGATCTCCTCCACAATCTCCATCAGCACAGGTTGTGTGCTTAGTCCTCTACTCTACTCGCTTTACACTGATGATGGTGTGGCTAAGCATTGCTCCAATGTTATATTCCAGTTTGCTGACAACACCACTGTCATAGGCTGAGTCAAAGATGCTGACAAATCTGCCCCTACGTCCTTAGGAGTTTGCGAAGATTTGGGATGACACCAAGAACGCTGAAAAACCTTTATAGATATGTGTTGCAGATTGTATTTGCCAGCTGCACCAGAGCCTGGTATGGAAACACCAATGCCTTTGAATGGAAATTCCTACAAAAAGTTGCTGACTTGGCCCAGTCCATCATGGGTAAAGCCCTTCTGGCACTGAGCACTTCTACACAGAGTGCGATAACAGGAAAGCATCATTCATCATCAGGGACTCCCACCACTTAGGTTATGCTCTCCTCTCACTGCTGCCATCAGAAAGAAGGTACAGGAGCCTCAGGACTCATACCAACAGGTTCAGGAACAGTTATTACCCTTCAACCATCATCAGGCTCTTGAACCAAAGGGAATAACATCACTCAAGTTCTCTTGCTCCATCATTGAAATGTTCTCACAACCAATGGACTTGCTTTCAAAAACTGTCCATCTCATTTTCTTGGTATTTATTCCCATAATTATATCTTATTTTCCTTTTCATATTTGCACAATTTGTTGTCTTTTGCACATTAGATGGGGGATATCATTCTTTGATTCTATTGTGTTTCTTGTATTGCTGTGAATGCCTGCAAGACAATGAATCTTAGTGTTGAATAGAGTTACATGTACTTTGATAATAAATTTACTTTGGATTTCGATCTTTGAAGAATTTTTCTGGAGCGGACGAGAAAGATAAAACAGAAATTGAGACTGTGGTTAGGGCACTCCCTATCAATATCTGGGAAGAATCTGGTCATCAGGTGTGAGGCGCTCTCAGGGCATCTCTGTATGTTATAATAAAATGGCTTCTCTGCAATGTTACTCAATGCTGTAATGGGTTTCTGTATCTGGAATGTTTGGGTTATAACTGCAGATAAGGGGGGAACTAACCGATGGAGAATTGTTATGCTATCTTGTATGTGTAACCTGAGTGAGAGTTCACGGTTTATTTTTTGGGAGGCGTGCGAGGAGGACGGACGTGTGAGGAGCAGATAGCGGTTCTAGGGCGGCGGATACTGGACGTTGGCGGTTTGGATGCTGGCCAAAGGCTCGGAAGGTCATTGTGGATGGAAACAGAGGCAAGTGCTCCAATGTATTAAAATATTATGTGCACAAACTGATAAACTTACTGATCTGGCACCTTTAGGTTATCTGTTTCTACTAACCCATTAGTAAGAAATAACTATAAAGTTGTAATTATTTACATGCCTTTGGTGTATTGTTTGATATTTGTGTTGTGAGCGTGTACTGGGGAGGGGCATTACACTGTATTTACACTGAAGTATTGCACTATTGACAGGGCGATGACGCTTCACCCTAAGGGAACGGAGGTAAATTGGGGGCACAGATGCTACACAGGTATGGCCCATCCTCCACTCCTCCAGCTTAGGAATCACCTGAACTGTTTCCAGGTTCACTCATAGGCACTTACACCTTGTTTGGTTGATGGTGAGAGGGGCCCTGCCAGTATACAGGGGGCTTCCTGCATACCCGGAGCACCATCCCCACAACCATCTGTCTGTGTGATGACTGTACTGGGGGGAAGAGACTGGTGGTCACCTCTTTGTGGACTGTGGAGTTGTGAAGAGGATGTGGAAAAATGGGCCTGTGTTGTGTTTCATCCTGTTCAGATGTGCAACAGATGATTGCATGGTGTCACACTCCCTGTCCTTCATGGAAAAGTTCTTCCTCACAGCTGTGTGACAGTAGAGGGACACACTGGATTAGGGGAAGGAAGACCCTCAATTATTATTGTAGCAGTATACCACCCCAGAGTGTCACATGAGTGGCAGCAGTGTCATTGATGTGTATGAATGAAAAACGTATCATTCATAGACATCAGTATGAAAAGCATTGACAATGATAGTAAAGAATGAAAAGATATGAATGGTTGTTTTCTTGTAAATAATTTTATTATGAATAAAATTTGTATTGTTAATAGGAAAAGGCTGGGAGAAAATTCCAGAGCTTGAGAGGACAGGTTACAATGGTAGAGAATAGAAAATTGGGAGATAGTGGAGGTCAGAATCTGAGAGTAGTGAAATTGAGGGTTGTTCTGGAAAAAGGGACAAATGAACCCCAGAGAAATGGGAAGGTTTAGGAATTCAACTTTCTCAGAGATGGGAGATGGAGAATTGAGAATTTTGAAGCCAGTGAATTGCCAGTTCTGGAGCCTGTGTCGATCAGAAGCGCTGGAATCCGGCTTGAACAGGTATAGTGTGAGAGTGTTGGATCAGTCAAAGGTGATGAGGGGCTTGAGGTGGAAGGCTGGACCAGAAAGAATTTTCACAACAGTCTAGTCTGAAAGACAAGTTCCTGGAACCCCACTAAAGAGTGGTACAATATCTATTCTGTAGTATGTTCTTATTTGCTGCAGTTTCACAAAATTCTCTATTTAAGTGTTTCACAACCACCATATTTTAAATGAGTGCAAATATTTTTATTATCTGATAAAGTTAAAGAAGAGGTTGGTCTCCTTGGCTCATCAGTTTTAGGGGATCCTGAACTCAAAGTTGATCCCAGCAAGAGTGAAATAGTTTGGAACTTCATCGACAGGAGCATTTAGCATTTAGCACTAAGGTCACAGCTTAGTGGAACTGAGTGACCAGTTCAAGTTTCGTCTGCACTTTAATACTTCTAATGATGCTCTGACTGTGAATGGAGCAGAACATGGTGACCAAGGAGATTACACCTTCATTGTGGATGGACAAGAGCTGAAAATAATACAACTGAGCCTCATTGGTAGATAGCTTTATGTTTCATAGAACAGCGCAACATAGTTCAGGCCATTTGGCCCACCATGTTATGCCGACCTTTTAACCTATTCCAAGATAGGAATAACCTTTCCCTCCCATGAAGACTTCCAATTTTCTTTCAGAATGTGATTGTGTATGGAATACCCCATAGTTTTTGCAGTTCTATTTTCCAGTGGAGGCTAAGTTGGTCACCTCACCTTATAGAATAAACACTGAGGTGCAGATATTGAATGCAGCAGTCATTCAACCCCCATCACTGTGATGTACCTGTCATCCCAAGGAGTAGCCCATTCGGGATTTGATCCAACATTCATTGCTGCACTGGTGGAATGTGAGAAGAACTGTTTGTCAAACCTGAGGCTTGGGTTTTCTGTTGGAGAGAACAGAAGGAAATGGTTGTGAAGTGAAAGTGTGGATGGATGGAAAAGGTGGAGAAATTGAAAAAAAATATCAAGAGAAGGGATGGGAGGGGAGGGAGATACAAAATGCATTAGATCAGTGTGGGAAATGGGGAACATGATGACGTCACATGATGACGGGAAGAATTTTTAGTTTTCCCTGAGAATGGCAACATCAATAACTTTATTTACGGATCATTTTTCATACAGATGATGTCGTTAAAAGTGCTTTACAATGGACTAGAAGATCAAATATGAAAAACAAAGTAATACAAAAATAAACATGTAAATAAAAAAACAACATGATGTCAGTTAAAAGCAAGGTTAAATATAGTCTCCTCAGGCTTCAAGCTGGGTACAGGTATCAATTATAACTGACGTTTTGATAAACTTTGACATCACCTTCAGGGGTAATGCCTGGGCATGTCTAGTCAGGTGGTATTGACAAAGGCATGGCATGGCATTGGCTTTTGGGACTGCCTGGTCAAGGAAGCCATTAAGATAAAACTAGAGGAAAAGAATTTTAGCAAAGACGAAGGTCTTGTCCGAAGTAAGAACTGTAATTTGATTTTCAACATGCTGGGACAGTGGAAACCTGACTGGATGAGGACTAACCAATCAGGAGGGATGGAATACAGGGGTATAAATGCCACTTAATTAGACATGCCTAGGCATCATCCCTGAAGATGTTGGAGGACTTTGTCATAGAAACATTATTTCTAATCAATACTTATGCCTGGCCTGAAGCCCGAGAAGAATGAATTCATCTTATATACCTGGAAAGCAGAAGATCTTTTTTCCAAGGTTAAATAAATAGACTTTAAGCTGATATTTACAAATTTCAACTGAGTCTGAATCCCTTAGAGGTTTATGTATTGAATTCCACAGTTTAGGAGCATAGTTCAAAATAGCTGAGCTGCTTATTTTCTTCTGGTTTAAATTTAAGAGACCAGTGGAAGAAACACTGAGTGCTTGAGCAGGAATATAAAAGAAAAGTGATTCTGCATGTTTTTGTGTGATAAAACCATTGTCTGCGCTGTGAAGTCAACAATGTGTTGCATTAAATTTTTCCATTCTGTTTGGAAATTCCAAGTACTGAAATAAGGACTAGAATTTTGGGAAACTGACCTGGGAGGAAGATGGAGGATATGAAAAGGATTAAGTTTGGTGTCTCTGTTTATATTTTTGAAATCCATGCAATCTCCACAATGATCACATTAATCATGTTGTTTAAACCCTGGTTCTGAAGTAAGCATTCAGCCCCTGGAGAAGGTGATTAATGAGAAATATTTCGAGCCTGGCTGACAAAAAGACAACAAACCTGAGGATGTTTTCTGAAATAACAAGACCAGAATCTTATTGAAAAGACTGAGATGCCAGGGTATCGATATTCCCTGTGCAGATGGGTCACTGGTGGCTCAAAGTGCTCTAAAGGAGTGTGAGGGAGGGGTAATTCCACAGCCTATTAAATGTACACCTTCCCCTTCCTCCTATGTCTGATGGTTTCCACGGCGATTTCAATGTCTGTTCCTCATGACAAAAGTCAGCAAGGCACTTCCCTGCGTGAGGCTGCTCAGTCCCACTGGGAAAGCAGCAAGAATTCATGGAGCTGTTGGTAATTCTGGGATCAGTCACTTAGACTCTCTTTCCCAGGATTGGTGAATGTGTAATCTTTGGTAAGGGTTGGTCTCATGGATATCCTGTAAATGTGTAAGCAAGTGGAGCTGATTGTATGTGGCATCAATAGGAATTACTTCCTGTCACAGTCATAGAGATGTACAGCACAGAAAGAGACCCTTCGGACCACTGTCTGCAATGAGAGTTAATCATCCATTTGCGCCATCCTGTACTGATATCATTTTATTCCACCCACATTCCCATCACCCCTTCCCGACCCCTCCTCGATTCGACTATTCACCAATCGCTCTGCCAACCACATCTTTGGGATGTGCGAGGAAACAGGAGCATCGTGGGGAGACCTACACGGTCACAGGGAGAACAACTGATAGAGTTGCAAGGACAAGTCTCAGGGTGAAGCCCAGTGCAGGATACAGGCGAGGAGGCAGAGTCGTGAGGCATTAGCACCATTGCAAATGGGGCTGGTATCCGGGAGAGTATTTACATGGAGACAAGGGTTACATCGAGTATCCAGGAAATGATGAGGAGCTCAGAACTGACAGTCCTAAGGAATCAGGAAACGATGTTTACTCACGCTGGAGTTGACCAGCGAACTGACAAAGCATGGCTGTGATGCCCGAGTTTTATCCTATGTTCGCTAATGGGAACCAGGTGTGCAGAAATTAGTGGAACTGGGAATGATTGGAAATCAGGTGAGGGGATTAAGGAGGTAATAGCAAGAAGGGGATTTGCCAGACTGGACTATGACAGTACCCCTCCCCCCCTCAACAGGAGCCTCCAGGTGATCTTCCAGGCTTGCCCAGATGGTCCATATGGAAGTCTTAGTTGAGGGGGTAGTCCAAGATGAAGGAGTGGGGAACCCAGGAACACTCCTCTGGGCCATACCCTTCCCAGTCAACCAGCGGTGCACATCTAGTAGCTGCCGGACGGTGTAAGCTGGATGGTTATCGATGATCCGGGCAGGCGGAAGGATTTTGGTCGGAGGACACAAGGGGCTGACGGAAAGTTGTTTTAATTGGGAAAAATGAAAAGTAAGGTGTATGTGCATAGATCTTAGTAGTTTAAGTCGGACTGTTGTGGGGTTGATGATACTTTCGACCTTGAAAGGTCCCAGAAAGTGAGGGGCGAGTTTCTTAGGCTCGTTTTTGAGAGGGATGTCTTTGGATGAAAGCCACACCATCTTCTCAGGTCGATATTCAGGCACAGGAGTCTGGTGTTGATCTGCAATCCTACTATTGCGGTCGGCTGATCTGAGCAGGGCCGACCGTGTGTCCTCCCAAACCTTGTGGCACCGATCGATATGGGCCTGAACAGATGGCACTGCAATCTCCTCTTCTTGCACGGGGAATAGCAGAGGGTTGGTACCCAAGGGAGCACTTGAAGGGAAACCTTCTGATGGCTGTACAGGTACTAACCGCAGAATTATGGGCGTACTCAACCCATGTGAGGTGGTCACTCCAGGTAGACGGGTTGTTGGTTGTAACACAATGTAGCGTCACTCCAAGTTCTAGTTGACCCGTTCCGTTTGCCTGTTCATCTGTGGGTGGAAGCTGGATGACAGGTTGACCGAGGCACCCAAGGCTTGACAGAAGGCCTTCCATACCTGCGAGATGAATTGGGGACCTTGATCAGAGACAATGTCTGCAGGGATTCAGTGGAGGCAGAAGATGTGGTGGATGAGTAGGTCTGTGGTTTCAGATCAGCTGGGGTTTAAGGAGGGCTACAAAGTGCACCGTAATGGAGAACTGGTCTACCACGGTGGGGAGGGTGGTATTTTCATGTGAAGGGGGTAGACCAGTGATGAGCAACCAAGGACAATCGGGGACAGATAAGGAGTCAAAGTAATCCTACAAGTGGCCAATGGGAGGCTTTTCCACAGGCACAGACGGAACATGCAGAGACATAGGAACGGGTATCCACCTCCATGGAAGGCCACCAAAAGTGTCTTTTCAGGAGAGTCAGTGTCTGATCTCTCCTAGGGTGGCAGGGGAAATCGAGATGTGTGCCCCCACTGGAGAACCTGAGATCTGATGGAATCAGGCAGAAAAAGGCGATCGGCGGGTCCATTGCCAGGGTCAGGGTCATCCCGTTGGGCTTCCTTATGTAACATCCTGGGTCGCCTCAGGCTCGCTCAGCTCGTTCTCGTCTAGGGGGAGCAGCCTTCAGCCCCGCCAAACTGGGTAATCAGCTGGTGTGGATGCTGTGTGATGTCCCCGCCTCGCCCAAAAACAGACAGTACACCATATGCGATTAAATGAGTACAATTTATAAAGGTTACTATAACTAAGTGATTGATAACGATACAGTATATATGAAGAGAAAAAATAAAGAAAAGGCGCCAAACTTATCAAAGTCCAAACCACTTCGTGCACAACCGTTGGAGCTCAATTTCTGAAGTCTTCTGGCCACCATTTGATCCCCTCCGAACTCCTTGACTCGCAGCTCAGGACCCTCCGAACTCCTCGACTCTCCAAACAGCTCAGGACCCTCCGAGTGGTCAACCAAGCACATCTAGCTTCATTCCCCCCTCCTCGGAGAATCTCCCGGCCTCGAACCCCCCTTTCGGGTCCGATCCTCGCCCAGCTTAGAGCATTGCGTCCTCTCTCTCGACCCCCTCATGCCGATCTCCCCAAAAGCCCGTCAACAAAAGCTTACAGACTCAGAAGAAAGAACATTAATCCCCATTTGGTTTACAAAGGAATACCATTCTCGTTATCAGTAAATTAGCATTCCTGCTAGTTAACAAAAGAAAACCCTTTCCCAACAGTAACAAAGAAAAAAAAAGAAACCCCCTTTATACTTAACTATGGATTCAATCTCCCAAGTGAGGGTTGCCACCACACAGGATGGTGGGGGGATAGTCTCTAGGCTGCAAGTGTGCTCCTTGGAGTTGTATTAGTGGGAGAGCGTGTCCGGCTTCCCATTCTTGGACCCTGGATGGAATGTGAGGGAAATTTTGAACCATCCAAAAAATAATGCCCAACAGGCCTGGGTGAAGTTCAAACCTTGGCAGTCTGAATACATCCCAGGTTCTTATCATAAGTGCAAAGAATAAATGAGTGTTCCACCCCCTCCAGCCAGTGCCTCCACTCCTCCAATGCTAGCTTGACCGTCAGTAGTTCCCCATGTCGTAATTCCGCTCAGCAGGGGAGAGCCAGTGAGAAAAGAAGCCACAGAGATGAAGCTTTTCGACCGGACTTGATCGTTGTGACAGGACTGCTCCTACCCCAGAGTCGGAGGTGTCAACCTCAACAATGAATTGATGGGAGGGGTCAGTTGGACCAGGTTGTAAACCGCCTCTTCAGGTCAGTGAATGCCGAATTAGCCTCGGATTCCCAGCAAAAATGTGTTGTAAGCGAGGTAAGGGGTGCCGCCACCCGACTGTAATCCCTGATAAATTGGCGATAAGAGTTTGCAAGCCCCCAAAAACCACTGATGTTGCTTGCGGGTCGTGGGTCTGGGCCATTCTTCCATCGCCCTGATCTTCTTGGAATCTGTCCTCACCTGCCCACTCTCGATGATTTAGCCCATTAGGCTAACTGAAGAGATGTGGAACTCACATTTCTCCACCTTCAGAAATAACTTATTCTCTCATAGTCTCTAGAGGACTAGACTGACATGGTGAATGTGTTTCTGGGGACTGCTAGAAAAATATTAAGATATCATCTAGCTAGACGAACACGAAGCGATTAATAAAGTTCCTCAGCACATCATTGATTAGGGCTTGAAAAACGGCGGGGGCATTGGTGAGGCCAAATGGCATGACCAAGTATTCAAAGTGGCTCAAACATGTATTAAAGGCCATCTTCCACTCGTCTCCCTCCCTCATCCTGACTAGATGGTAGGCGCTACGAAGGTCCAACTTCGAGAAGATGGTGGCTCCATGAAGTTGTTCATATACTGAGTTAATGAGGGGTAGTGGGTACTTATTTTTAACTGTTATATTGTTTAGACCTCCGTAATCAATACAGGGATGAAGCGACCCATCCTTCTCTACAAAGAAGAAGACGGTGCCCACTGGGCAGGATGAAGTTCAAATGATTCCCGCTGTGAGGGACTCACTAATGTATTTCTCCATCGCTCTTCCTCCAGTCGGGATAAATTATAAAGATGACTAGTGGGTAACGAGGCTCCGGGGAGAAGGTCAATAGCGCAATCATATGGGCAGTGCGGAGGCAGGGGAAGAGCCAGTTGTTTGCCGAATACCTGTCCCAGATCATGGTATTCTGCGGGGATTCCGGACAAGTCGAGGGGTTCCAAGACAGGCAGGGTCGAGGTAGCCTCCCTAGGGGATGGAGTCAACTGCAGACAGGCGGCGTGGCAAAACGGGCTCCAGCTGGCTATCCTCCCAGTAGACCAGTTGTGGTGGTTCAGCCAGGGATATCCTAGAAAAACAGGGGCTTGCGGAGAATGGATGAGATTAAATTGTACCTCCTCTCGATGGTTTCCGGACAGAATCTAGGTCAGTGGTGGCGTACAGTGGGTAATCCGAGCCAGCAGTTTTCTATCCAGCACCCAGGCCTCCAGAAGGGTACTTAACAGCTCCCGAGGCATTCCGGCCTGGGAGGCTATGTCCTCGTCCAGCAGATTTCCCTTGGCACCAGAATCCACCAAGGCGGATAGGGACAGGGACTGTTGTTGATAATTCCCGGTAGCTGGTATCTGGATCCGGGTTTGGGGGACTGAAGGGAGTGTCGTCTGGCTCACCAGGTTCCCCCTTTCTACTGGTGATCCCTCCCTTTTGGCCGCAGAGGAGAGGTAACCCAGAAATGTCCTGACTGGCCGCAATAGTAACAATCCCCAGCTCTCTGCCTCTGAAGTTGTTCGGCAGGGGAGAGACGATTCTGTCCCAGATGCATAGGTTCCTCCCCCAGGGTAGCAGTGACGGTCAGAGCAGGAGCTATACTTGGAGCAGCTGGGGAAGGAAGTCTGGCTGAAAATGGTAATGTGGGATGTGGGCTGACCCGAGTAGCGGGGCGACTGGTCTTTTCTCTCAGACACTCTTGAAGTCGATTATTTGGTCTGTTGACTGGAGATATCAAAGAGTCCAGGCTGTCCGTGTCATCCTATGCTGCCAGTTCGTCTTTTATCTTACCTGAGAGGCCCTGTCAGAATACTTCCCGTTGTGCCTCGCCATTCCACCCACAGTCCGGAACTCGATGGAGTATTTTGCTACATTTCGCGAACCCTGATAGAGAGTTAGCTAGGGCTTAGCGGCATCCTTACCATGAATGAGCTGTTCAAAGGCCTTCCTCATTTTGGAGGGGAAGGAGGAACAGTTGTCCCAGATCTCAGTGGCCCATGCCAAGGCATCCCCTTGTAGCATCCCCTTGTAACAGCCCCATGATGTATGTAATCCTAGATCTGTCTGAGGTGTACGTACGTGGCTGTTGGGCAAAGACCGAAGAGCATTGTAATAAGAAGGCTCGGCACTTCCCTAGTTCTCTGAACAGTTGGTCGTGGGCACCCAGTTGGTAGCCCTGGCTGGCTGGGGCCTGTTGCATGAGGTCCGTGACCACTGGGTTCATTCTTGGCCACTTCGTTCTGTTGCAAAGACGAGGCTGAGACAGACCCAAGTGCAGAACACAGGCACAGAGGCAGAGTCGTGAGACGTTAGCACCATCGCGAATGGGGAACCAATATCCAGGAGTGTCTTTACACAGAAACGGGGTTACGTAGAATATCCAGGAAATGATGATGAGCTTAGAACTGACAGTCCTAAAGAATCAGGAAATGAGGTTTACTCACACAAACTGGCTAAGCATGGCTCTGACGCCCGAGTTTTATCCTGTGTTCGCTAATGGGAACCAGATGTGCTGTAATTAGTTGAAGTGCGAATGACTGGAAATCAGACGAGGGGATTAAGGCCCAGTTAAGGAGGTAATAGCAAGATGGGGAATTGCCAGAGGGGACCAGGACAGACAGCACCTTAGTTCAGGTTTGAATCTTGGTCACTGGAGCTCTGAGCCATCAGCTTTATCAAACAGGGAAGTCATTTTCTGAGGACCCACTCAACAGTTTGGATCTTTGTTACTTAGGAGGATGTGGGTGATGTGATAGCCCATAATCAGCTAAAGCGTGGTCAGTACATTTCCTCAACAGATGAGACAGTTTGGTTGATTGACCTTTAGTTACTGGCTTCATTCTTCCTTTGTTACATTTTTTATCTTCAGGCCTTTCACCCCAGTGGAGTGGAAAGATCATCACTGTCTCTCTTATTTCCTTTTATCTATGAATGCCCCCTGGTACATCAAATCCATCAGGGAGTCGTCTACCTTAGCATGCTGACATCACTTTGATTTATTTGTGGGCTTGGAGAGCAAGACCAGTGTTTAGCGTTATCATTGAATTACCTGAGAATAATCCAGGGAATGAAAGGGATTACATTTCAGGAGCATTTGATGGCTCTGGGCCTGTATTCATACTGGAATTTAGAAGAATGATGAGGAGAGAGAGGTATCTCATTAAAATCTATTGATATTGAAAGACCTAAATAGAGACTGTGTGGAGAGATTAACTCCCATAGTTAGGGGAACCTAGGAACAGAAGGGACTGCCTCAGAATAGAAGGATGGCCCTTTAGTCCAGAGATGAGGAGGGATTTCTTGTGTCAGAGAGTAGCGAGTCTATGAAATTCATTGCCACAGCTGCTCAGAAAGGCCAAGTCATTGGGCATATTGAAAGTTGATAGATTCTTGATTATTAATGGGATCAAAAGTTATGGGGAGAAGGTGGGTGAAGAGTATTGAAGGGGCAAATCAATCAACTATTATTGATGGGCTAAATAGCTTAATTCTGCTCCTGGGTCAAATGGTCTATTGTCTTACCGGCTGAACTGATAGTCTGCTGGAGTCCACTGCATTAATGGGTCAAGACTCATGGAAGCACTTAAAGATAGCAGATTTCTCTCCCTGAAAGGCGTACGCAAGTCAGGTGGATTGTTTTGTGAAATTCCTGCATTTTTATTGTCACCATTCCTGACATTATGTGAATTAAAATTCTGCAGCTCCTATGGTGAGATTTCCTTTGTCAGTTCTGAGCTTCACTTTCTGTATTTTGCATAATTTTATATCTAACAAATATATCAATGTGCATATGGGGTATCAATGATATTAGTCTATTGTTAGTGTCACACAAGATGGGATAATTGGCCAAGAATTATGTCCTTTTCTGATCAACTGGCTGGAGTGTACACTGACATATTTAACCTCTCGCTTCCGCAGTCTGAGGTACCTCCCTACATTACGCATCCTTCACATATAAAGGTGCTGAAGAAGAACATGATAATCTGCCTCAAAGACTACCATTCTGGAACACTTATATCCATAGTGATGAAGTGCTTTGAAAGGTTGGTGATGAAGCATATCAACTCCTGTCTAAGAAGTGACTTGATCTGCTACAGTTTGCCTACAGGAGCAACAGATCCACAGCTGATACCATCTCATTGGCTCTTCACTCAACCCTGAAACATCAGGACAGCAAAAATGCATATATCAGGATGCTCTTTATTGACTACAGATCTGCATTGAATACTATTGTCCCCTCAAAGCTAACCAGAAAGCTTCACGACCTTGGCCTCAGAATCTCCTTGTGTAACTAGATCTTCAGTTTCCTCACTTGCAGATCCCATTCAGTTTGAATTGGCAGCAACACCTCCCCCACAATCTCCATCAGTACAGGTGCACCACAAGGATGTGTGCTTAGCCCCTGCTCTACTCACTTCACTCTCCTAACTGTGTGGCTAAGCACTGATCCAATGCCATATTCAAGTTTGCTGTTGACACCACTGTCGTAGGTGATGACGAATCAGCATACAAAAGGGAGACTGAAAATCTGGCTGAGTGGAACCGCAGCAACAAACTCTCCCTCAATGTCAGCAAGACAGGGACCTAATTACTGACTTTAGGAGGAAACCAGAGGTCCTCCTGTGCTCGTCGATGCAGTTTTCCACCTTCTGTCCCAACTGACTCATATATGCTGAATCTCAGGGTTGTACAAGTGCATTTTGATAATAAATTTAATTTCAACTTTGATCATTAATGTTAGTGAAGTGTAATATAAGAATATGCATTTTGTCCTTTTAATGAACTGAAGAATTCCCCAGAAGCTTTGGCAGCTGATCTGATGTTAAGGAATGTCTAGATATCAGACAATGTCCAAAATCTTGGTTGGGCTCAATAACATATTGGAGGTACAGGAATGGAGGCATTCAGGAGGGAATTCCAGACCATGGGAGTGCAGCTGGTAACATTGAGGATGGAAACTCAGAAGGAATAGAGGAAGCTCAAGGTCTGCATGTTCTGAATTGTAGGTGGGGTTGGGGTGGTGTTCCAGGAAAAGAAGAAATTAAGCCTCGGATAGATTTCAAAGGTTTCAAAGGTATATTTAATGTCAGAGAAATGTATACAATATACATCCTGAAAAGCTTTTACTTTGCAAGCATCCACGAAAACAAAGTGCCCCAAAGAATGAATGACAGTTAAATGTGAGAACCCCAAAGTCCCTCCCAGCTCCCCTCCCTCTCATGCATGAGCGGCAGCCAGCAACGATACCCCTCCCCCCACCAGCAAAAAAAAAGCATCAGCGCCTTCATCCGAGCACTGAAGCGTGAAGCAAGCAAAAGCAAAGATACAGACTCACAGTACCCCAAAGACTACTCATTCACCCTGTGACGAAATCTGAAGGATTATCCAAAGTGGACTGTTCCTTTAAAAAGAGAGAGAGGGAACCGACAGCGTGTGTGTCATTTCAGCAACTGAGAGAGAAAGTCTGTGAGTTGCCTTGGAAACAGAAAGGTGAAACTATGTGATAGACAGCTCATGTTCAGCAGTTGTGGAATATATACAAGGCCAGCTGGATTTGTAATCAGACACGTCGGACACCAAGGAAGACACTGACACTGGTTGAGCTTTGTGTGTCCATGACAAAGGTGGGGTTTATTTGTTCACAGTGTTGACAAAGGAGTGACTGGTGGGGAGCTAGCGGTGTGTTTAACCCTTGCCTGGTTTGATAGCTTACCTTGAAGACTGGCATTCTTGTTTTTTTGGTCACAGTCGGTGACTTAAATAAGTTTCGGGACCAGGCGGATGATGTGGAAGATTCGACGGCATCGGCACTGGGAAGACAAAACATCTCCCTCTCTCTCCAACTCTACTCAATTCAGATTCCAGAACTGAACTGACTTCTTACCATACCAGTGTAAGACTGTATCATCTAATCACCTGAGCTAGGAGAAGCTTGGGAACTTTATTTACTCCTTTATATATGCATATACTCTGTTAACCTGTTTACCTTATCTTCTTTTATATTACTTTATCATGTAGTTTCTAATAAAATAGAGTTTATAACGGAAGACTCAGACTCCAGGTGCGTCCATTTCGGCTGGTCGTTTTTAACCCGTTACTGGGAACGTAACAAAATCGGGGGCTCGTCTGGGATATGCACAAATTGGTAGGAGCCATTCTCAAACTTGTTGGGGGCTTGATTGAATAGTTGATTTGATTGGGGAAATTCCCTTTCGATTTGTGTAAGTGTTTTATCAGCAGAAATGAAGTTGGAAGTTAATAAGTTTGTGGCAGAACCAACACCCAAGGCATTGGATGATGCAATGAGGGATGTGGTGTTGGGAATTGCTCGTAAGTTAAAAGTTAAGGCAACCACTCGAATGAAGAAGGCTCAGGTACAACTATTAATAGCACAGGGGAGATCAAGGGGAAATTCAAAGAGGAGATGCTGGAAATGTTTGCTGAAGGTAAAGTGTTTACCGAGGATGAGGTACAGCTTCAGGCAGCAAAACTAAAGTACGAGCATGAGTTGCAGTTAAAACAGCTCGAGGATAACAATGCAGAAAAGTGGAGGATACATGAGGCCAGGGAGGCAGACAAGCAGAGGGACAAAGCAGAAAGACAGGGGCAGTTTGAGCTGAATAAGATAGAGGGGATACAGCAAGGAGGTCCAGTGCCAGATCATGATGATAAGTTGGTGGTACTGTTTAATATCAGCCAAGAAATTAAGTTAGTGCTGCCATTTGATGAAGCTGAGGTCGACTGATATTTCCTGCACTTTGAAAAGATGGCCCAGACTCAGAAATGGCCAAGGGATGAGTGGGCTGTCATGGTACAAAGTGTGTTGAAGGGGAAGGGTCAACAGGTGTATTCTGTCCTGACACTTGAACAGCCCAAGAATTATGAAACAGTGAAAGATGCAGTGTTTAAAGTTCATGAGTTGGTTCCGGAAGCATATAGACAAAAGCTGAATTTTGAGGAAGTCCTGGAGTCAAACATATGTGCAGCTTGCCCATGAAAAATGGGTGTACTTTGATCGTTGGTGTACCTCAAAAGGGGTGAATGAGGACATTAACAATTTAAGAGAGTTGATGCTGATTGAAGAATTTAAAAACTGTGTCCCCGAAAACATCAAGTACTTAAATGAAAAGGAGGTTGCAACCCTGTCAGAGTCTGCTAAATTAGCAGACGACTATGCTTTAACCTACAAGCTAAAGTTTTTCCTGAGCAAAAACTACCAAAGGAGTAGCAGAGATAACAAAGGTACCCCACAGGTTAAACCAGAGAGTAAGTTGGGAACTAGTGACAAGAGTAAGGAGGAAGGAAAGCAGTCAAAAGGGAAGTTTTTCTGTTTTACTTGTCGCTATTGTAAGAAGCCTGGTCATGTTGCAGTGAGTTGTTTTGCTATGAAAAGGGAAAAAGGAAAGGAAAAGGAGACAATCTCAACTGGTTGTGTTCAGTTGTTTCAGACACCATGGAGAAAGAAAGGGTCTGAACGAGTGCAAGAGGGATTTGAGCAGTTTACCTCAGATGGGTTTTGTCAATAAAAGAGGGGTCAACCCCGGTTCCAGTGAGAATCTGGAGAGACACTGAGGCTTTTCAGTCACTAATATTGGATAGTGTTTTGGACCTCGGTGATGAGACAAAATCCGATGAAGTTAATATTATTAAAGGAATTGGAAAGGGAACTGAGTCTGTGCCTTTGCATAAGGTAATTTTGAAATACAAATTGCTATCAGGACCTGTTAAGATCGGGGACTGATCTGAATTGCCAATAGACAATGTTGATGTCTTGTTGGGTAATGACCTTGCAGGCGGGGATGTTTATTCAGCAGTGCAGCTAACGAGAAAGTCTGTAGCTGATGACCCACACATAGATACTGATGTGTACCCTGCATGTGCAGTAACCCGAAGCATGTCTGAAAAAGCTGCTGACGCAGATAGCAAAGACAGGGGTTTGACTTATGAGAATTTGTCGTAGACTTTTCTACCTTCCATGTTGCATCAGGATTTGGGTAGTATGTGGGGATGAGAAAGGTTTGTCCTTGTCTAGGGATGAATATATAGCACAACAAAGTCGAGATTCTGAAATTGCTGTGTTAAAGGAGACAGCTCTCACAGAAGAGGAGGTTCAGAGAGAGTCAGTAGGATATTATCTTAAGGATGGGGTGTTAATAAGGAAATGGAGATCACCTACTGTGCCTGCAAGTGAGAAGTGGGCCATTGAGCATTAAGTTGTGGTCCCGAAAGTTTACATGGCTGAAATTTTGAACATGGTTCATAGTATGCCTTTAGGTAGGCACTTTGGAGTGAGAAAGACAGTGAACCAGATTATGAAGGAATTCTACTGGCCTAACTTATGAAAGGATTTTGTGAATTTTTGCAAGACCTGCCACACCTGCCAGGTTGTGGGGAAACCTAACCAGGTTATTCAAGTAGCACCACTTAAACCGATACCTGCTTTTTGTGAACCTTTTTCCAGGATCATAGTGGATTGTGTTGGCCCATTGCCCAAAACTGCAGCTGGCTATGAGTATCTGTTAACAATTATGTGTGCTGAGTCTATGTTCCCTGAAGCGGTGCCTCTCAGAAACATCAGGGACCTCTCAGACTGTGGTAAAAGCACTGATCAAGTTCTTCACACTGGTATGTCTACCTAAAGAAATCCAATCTGACCAGGGTAGTAACTTTACTTCAAAAACATTCCAGCAGTTAGTTGATGAGTTGGGAGCTAAGCACATTGTGTCATCTGCATATCATCCAGAGTCCTAGCGGGCTTTGGAGTGGTTTCACTCCACTCTTAAGACCATGATTAAAACGTATTGTGTGGAAAATGGAAGAAATTGGGATGAAGGGTGTTCCCCTACTTCTATTCGCTGTCGAGATTCAATTCAAGAATCCCTGGGGTTCAGTCTGTTTGAGCTTTTTTTTGGTCACAAAGCTAGGGGACCTTTGACCCTACTCAGAGAGCAGTGGTCAGATCAGAATGTGTGTATCAGCGTGGTTAGTTAGGTTTTGGAATTTAGAGACAGACTTAACAATGCTTGTGACCTTGCAAAGCAGAATTTACAGCACTCTCAGATAAACATGAAGCAGTGGTATAACAGGAAGGCAAGGGAGCAGAGATATTGCATTGGAGATAAGGTCTTGGTGCTGTTCCCCCTCCTTACCAATGCCCTCCAAGTGACATTTAGTGGACCATATGAGATAATTAAGAAAATTGATTCTTTGAATTATGTTATTAGAACTCCTGACCCAAGGAAGGCTACTCACCTTGGTCACGTAAATATGATCAAGCCTTATCATGACCCTGATCCAGAACCTGTAAGTAACATCATGACAACAAAGAAAATTGTGGTGCCTGGTGCGATACCCGATAATTTTAATGAGCTCAGTTTCCACCAGACTCGAAAATTCTGATGTTTTGATAAATATTGACAGAAAGATCCATCATTTGGAGTCAAGGCAGCAAAAACAACAGAAGAGCTTCATTAGCAAGTATAAGGATTTATTTCCTGGCATTCCAAGACTGTGCACAGTTGCGATGCATGACGTAATTGTAGATGAGGTTGATCCTTTTAAGCAGCACACTTATAGAATGAGCCAAGACAAAAACAAAAGGTTGAACAAGAAATTGAATACATACTAACAGCCGGCATAATTAGGCCATCTACCTCAGACTGGGCATTGCCCTGCGTGATTACACCTAAGCCAGATGGGAGCATGAGATTCTGTACTGACTACAAGAAAGTTAATGCAATAACCAGAACAGATGCTTATCCTATCCCAAGAGCGGATTACTGTATTGATAGAGTGGGGAAGGCTAAATACCTTACAAAGATTGACCTGTTGAAAGGATACTGGTGTGTTCCTTTGACAGAAAGGGCTAAAGAAATATCTGCATTTGTGACACCATCTGGACTGTATGAGTACAATGTTTTACCCTTTGGGATGAAAAATACTCCTGGGACATTCCAAAGGATGATGAATTCAGTGATTCAAGGTTTAGAAAATACAGGGTTGTATTGATGATTTTGTTGTATGGAATGACACCTGGGAAGAGCATATCTCAGCAGTAGAGGAAATGTTTGAAAGGCTGTCCAAGGCTATTCTCACTGTAAACCTTGCTAAAAGTGAATTTGGCCACGCCACTGTCACATATCTTGGTTATGTAGTAGGCCAGGGCCAACTGGCGCCTGTGCAGGCCAAGGTTCAGGCTATTGCTGAGGTTCCTGTTCTGACGGGCAAGAAAGGGTTAAGAAGGTTTTTAGGAATGGTTGGGTATTACTGTAAGATTTGTAAAACCTTTGCAGACATTGCTCTCCCCCTAATGAAACTCCTAGCGAAGAGTGAAAGATTTGTGTGGAGTGACCTTTGCCACGAGGCATTTGACCACCTGAAAACCATCCTGTGATTTCAATAAACCATTTTCGATCGCTGTAGACATCGGTGATGAAGCTGCTGGGGCAGTATTGTTGCAAAAGGATGATGATGAAATTAAACCTCCAATAGCTTATTTCTCAAAGAAATTTAATATGCATCAGAAAAATTACTCTACTGTTAAAAGAGTTGCTAACACTCATTTTAGCATTGCAACATTTTGATGTCTAAATATGTCCTGCGCAGAAACCACTTGTGGTTTACATGGACCATAATCCATTAATGCTTCAGAAGAAAGTGAAGGATAAGAATGGAAGGATACTTAACTGGAGTCTGATCTTGCAAGAGTATGACATGGAAATAAAACATGTGAAAGGTACTGACAAGATTGTAGCAGACTGCTTGTCTGTATGTTAACTTTATGCTTGTGTATGCTTTGCTATGTTACCTGATAATTACACATGTATTGCTTTATGCTGTATAATTGATAGTTAAGACAAAAATTTCATTGCTTCATCATAATTTTCCTTAAAAGGAGGGAGGTGTGATGAGATCTGAAGGATTATCCAAAGTGGACTATTCCTTTAAAAAGAGAGAGAGGGAGCAAACTGTGTGTGTGCTATTTCAGCAACGGAGAGAGAGAAAGTCTATGAGTTGCCTTGGAAACTGAAAGGTGGAACTATGTGATGGACAGCTCATGTTCAGCACTTGTGGAATATATACAAGGTCAACTGGCTTTGTAATCAGACGCACCAGACACCAAAGAAGACGCTGACACTGGTTGAGCTTTGTGTGTCCATGACAAAGGTGGGGGTTTTGCTCACAGTGTGGACAAAGGAGTGTCCAGTGGGGAGATAGCAGTGTGTTTAACCCTAGCCTGGGTTGATACCTTACCATGAAGATCGGCATTCTTGTTTTTGTTGTCACAGTCGGTGACTTAAATAAGTTTTGGGACCAGGAGGACGACGTGGAAGATTCGACAGCATTGGCACTGGGAAGATAAAACATCACTCTCTCTCCAACTCTACTCAATTCAAATTCCAGAACTGAACTGACTTCTTACCATACCACCTTAAGACTGTATCATCTAATCACCTGAGCTGGGAGAAGCTTGGGAACTTTATTTACTCCCTTATATATGCATATACTCTGCTAACCTGTTTACCTTATCTTGTTTTATATCACTTTATCACGTAGTTACTAATAAAATAGAGTTTATAACAGAAGACTCAGACTCCAGGTGCGTCCATTTCTGCTGGTCCTTTTTAACCCGTTACCGGGTACGTAACAATCCAGTATTCAACATACCACAAGCTCTCTCGCTCCCTAATAAGGGAGAAAGGTGTATCTCCATTTCACAGTGAGGGGAAGTTATAACAAAGAACTTGTTTATTTACGATATTAGAAGTCCATTGTATCGCTTTTTCATCAAACTCTGTGGTCTCAGGTCTCTGTGAACATGGCCATAGATCTTCCATAACCACTGACTTCACACAGATCTCCTACCATGACACCGACCTTCAATCTGCCCATCTGCGGAGCCCCAAGATCCTAGCCCTCCAACAGCGAGCTAAACTCTTAGGCTAAGCCCTTGCTGTGCTGAACAATGGCCAGTTGTGAAACACCGAGTGCGGGTCCCATTCCTGCAAAGAACTGTAGTCAGGGTGTAACTCCAGTTCAGGGACTTCAAAAGAACCCTGAAAGAGAAAAACAGATGGAAATAGAGCTGTTTCCAAAGATGCAATCAAAGGAGTCACTGTTGATGAATTGGAGAACTGAGAATTTGGAAGCCAGTGCTTTGCTCGATTAGGTACCAGTGCAGCATGCCAACATGAAATTTCAAATTTGCCTTTGCCTTTTCCTCAACAGATGCTGCCTTCAGTTGCCTTTTGTTCCATATTACAATATCTGCAGGCTCTTGTGTCTCCATTTTCAGAATTCTGAGTCATCCTGAGGGTGGAGAAGCAGAAACCATGGGCTGTTCTCCAACCAGGTGGCAAATTTTTCTGAATGAAGCCTCTCTTCACTGAAGTCTCAAAGAGCTAATGCCTCAAGGTCACCATTCCAATACTGTCTGCTCCTCTTGTTAATCAATCCCAAACAGCGATCGGTCACTAGTTAAAACACAATTATTTTGTTGGTGTCTTTTTCTATTCGGTCAGTGGACCTGAGTGAATTTCCCTCCTCTCAAACTTATCATGTCCAGGTTGGTTGCTGGATCCAATTGAGCTCTAACCTTGGATGTTAAGCTCCCAACAATGATCTTCTTTCAGCCACTTCTCAGTGATGCCCACGTTATATATGCCAATCTCTAACTGCACAATAAAATTAATTGCCATATTCCATATATTTGGAGTATTCACACTTTTTTTGATATTTCCCCCATGATAAACTTTATCTCTTCCCACTGACTGCAATTTTGCTCCATCATCTGCTTGTCTTTCCTGACAGTTTCACTGCACACTGCATCTAGTTGTATACCGACTGCCCACTGAATCTAAACCCTCCCAAACAGTTCGAGTAAACTTGACCACAAGGATGTTGGTCCCCCTCGAGTTCAGGTACAACTGTCCTTTTCATTCAGGTCAAACCTTCCCCAGAATAGATCCCAATGATCCAGGAATCTGAAACTCTGCCTCCTGCACCACTTCCTGAGCAACTCATTCATCTGTACAGTCATCCTATTCCTGCTCTGACTGGCACGTCTATGAACCAATGAATGAACAACTAAAACAGAGATGAAACAGTTTTGAGTCATTGCTTCCACAGCTCTGAAGAAGATGGTTTGGAATATTTGCTTGTTTTTGAGGCAGAGGTAGACCGATTTTGGATAAGCAGAAATGGTGAACTGTTATTGTGGGGAGATGGGAACATCTACCAACAGGTTAGATGTGATCTTGTGGAATGGTAGATCAGGATCGAGGGATTAAATGGGTTTTATTTCCATTGTTGTGTATATATTGGGTGTGTAGAACCGACTGTGCTTTCATACCTTTGTACATACCAGGTGCAATGTCACATGGGAAGATTGCATTCTTCATCAAGATAGGAATATCATGGTTTCATATTCTCTCCTTTAGATGAGCTGTCAGAAGCTTCCATATTTACCAACATCGAATCACTGGGTTTCACGGTTGAGCTCACCTGTGATGTCTTTGGAGATTCAAATATGTATCAGTGGCAGAAGAATGGAGGGGAGATCTCCCAGCGTAACCAACTAACAGATGAAAACAGAACACTTGTTATCCCAAGCACTTCATCTGAAGACTGTGGAGTGTACACCTGCATCACAACCACTCCTGTCAGCTCCATTCAGACAAACTACACCTTAATTTTGCAACGTGAGCTTCATTTATGAATGACATTTTGCAGTTAACATTTGTGACCACTTACTATTGGTGGGCTATTGAATGCAGCCGATGCAAATCAGTGCGGCAGTAGAGGGAGGCAAAAACTGAATTAATTGAGTTCACAAAATCATAGATAGTTTTAGCAGGGAAGGAAGCCATTCAACACTTTAAGGATAGATTGTTTCTATCAGAGAGGAATCCACTGAGCCTTACTGTTCTGTCTTCTCTCCACAGCTCTGTAAATTCTTTCTTTCAGGTAATTATCCAGCACTCATATGGAATTATAGTTGAATATCCCTTCACTCTTCCTGATGATGGATTTTAGACCCTGTCCACTATTGTGCAAAAAAAACCTCGAAGATACTTTTTGTTCTTCTCCCAATCACCTTCATTCCCACACACACCTGGTTTTAGAAAGTTTCACGATGATTTTCTTCCTCTTTATGCCTCTATTCACAAACCCTAAAATCCTATCTTTTTTAAACTACTTTCTTAACCCTTTCTGCAAATCTCTTGTTGGTGTAACCCTTTTAGAATTGGTTCCTTAACTTTGTATGCTTTTCTCATTCTTCCAACTCTTGTGATGCACTTCACCGATCAATTAGAACAAACTGCCCACATGTGCATTTGTGTAGCAGCCCCTGACATCAGGTGGAAAGTAGCACCAGAGTGTGTGGTGACACTTGCAGGCTGCCCTGCCCTCAGCACATCCTCAGGTTGTGTTGGTTGTTAATGCAAACAATACATTTCATTGTATGTTGTGATGTACATCGAGTAAATAAATGAATCTGAATAATCCATTCTTGACTGGTATAATGATGAATTGAGATTAATGATTCTCAGAGTAGAGTCAATTGGTGTCAGCCTGGGTCACAGATTGGTGAGATTAGATCAGAGCTGGGGCATTCCCTTCTCGGCAGGAAACTATAGAACATTATGGTTGTTGCATCATTTGTCATCCACTGCCCCTTTAGACATTTAATAATTTGAATTTATTTTAATTTCAGGATTTTCCCTCAAGGACATTGTAATGCTTGCTGCATTGACAGCAGGACATGTGATTTCTGCACCATCTCTTCATTCAGCCATGTTGCTGGACCAGTGGAAGTGGAAAACCCTCGGAGGTATCTGTCATTGATTAATTTGCTCTTGCATGAACTTTCAGACACCACCCAGTAAATCTAAATGAATTTTAACATAAACAAAGGAAAATGTGGGAAATTAATTCACCACCAACACCCCCTGCCCACTTCCCCTCTGTCTCTGTGACCTGTGGGATGCAATAGCCCATTTTTTCCCAGTTTTGAGGTGCTTTGCAGTGACACGGAATACCTGAAACAGTCCTGGAGTCACCTCTGACCAAACTGCAGAAGATATTTGGGAGAAGTGGCCACGAGAGGAGCCAACTTCATTCACTCGTGTTTGCTGCATTGTGTTGTCTCATCTCACTGTGTCACCAAGTCTGTTTAGAGGTGGGACTGAGGGAAAGATGCCCTTTCATCCTGATGGTGGCTGTGCCTTTGGAAACAGGGGCCTCATTCACATAGAGGGCAGAGTTGTGAAGGAAGTTCTACTCCCCATCTAGTGTCAGGGGATTGAGCAGTTGTCTCTCAGACCTGCTGGTAAGCATACAGTACATGTGGGTGTTTCTTTCAGACTTGGTGGCAACTTCTCTTGGGTGTTTGTAAAAGTTTATTGAGGAAATACCTCTCTTTCCAGAGCAGTTTACCACATGGGACCCAGAACCAAAGAAGATGCAAAACCTGCGTTATTACCTCTTCCCTTTCCCCATTCCTGGCACACATATAACCCCTCCAGGGAAAGCAGTGAGTGACTTGTACTTCCAATTCTGTGTCCTCACAGCAGTTTCCTGCACATTGGAGAAACATTACAGGTTGTGTGACCACTTTGCAGAACACCGAGGGTAACAGTGAGCTTCCAGTTGACTATCACTTTAGTTTTCACTCAGATTTTTCGTCTTTAACCTCTTCCCCAGTTCCAGCAAAGCCCATTGAGGAGCAGCATCCCTTATTCCACATTGAGTCCCAAGAACTACAATAATGAATTCACCAATTTCAGATAACCAGCCATTACAGTTCATGTTAGAACTGACCACTTATGACACAAGATCAGAGTGTGTGACCATAACTCTGTTTTCCACTCTCCACAGATGCAGAAATGGAAATCTAGAATTCTTTTTTATTCCAAATTTCCAGCAACTGCAGTGTATCGTACTCCGTTGTTTTTCTTTCTTTTGTATTTCTCAGGATTTCTCTTACTCTTCTCTGTGACTAGAAACATCAAATCTCTGCACAAATGCTGCTTCTACTGCAGTGTACCTCCAGCATTTTCTCTGATACACTCAGTGTCCACTTTATCAGCTACCTCCTGTACCTAATAAAGTGGACACTGAGTGTGTGTTCATGGTCTTCTGCTGCTGTAGCCCATCCACTTCAAGGTTCGATATGTTGTCTGTCAAAGATGTTCTGCTGCACACCACTGTTGTAACACGTGGTTATTTGAATTACTGTCACCTTCCTGTCAGCTTGATATAGTCTGGCCATTCCCTGACAAAACATTTTCTGCCACCGAACTGTCACTCACTGGATGTTTTATTTTGCTTTTTGGACCATTCTCTGTAAACTTTTGAGACCACTCTTCATGAAAATCCTCAGTAGATCAGCAGTTTCTGAGATTCTCACACCACATCTGTCAGCAACAATCATTCCACAGTCAAAGTCACTCAGATCACATTTCTGCCCCATTCTAGTGTTTGGTCTGAACAACAATTGAACCGCATGACAATGTTTGAAAGCTTTTATGCATTGAGTTGCTATCACATGATTGGCTGATTGGATATTCACATTAACGAGCTGTACCTAATAAAGTGGCCACTGAGTGTATTTCAGATTCTCAACACGTGGGGTTTTCCAGTCACTATATTGTTTTGGACACATTGTGTTCAGCTCCAGTCACCAGGCAACTGGATGGATTTGAATTCTTGATTGGTGCGGCTGTAACAAAACCCATTTCCCTCTGGATCAATAAAATATGTCTGTCTGTCTGTCTGTCTGTCTGTCCGTCTGCCTGACCAGACAGTGATGTTGCCATGGCTGTGCTGCAGGATTTTGCTTTTATTTAAATTCAGAGAGGTGACGATGGGAGATTTCAAAGTAGGAGGATCAATATCTGAGGAGAAGGAACCATTAACAATGTCAGTTAACATTTGCCCTGGAAGAGAAGCTGGCAGTGAAGAGGATCAATTCAACAGATCAGGCAGGATTAGAATGGGGATGGTACATCAACGTTTCATCTCTTAAATGCAGCCACAAAATAAAGAAACTCAAAAAAAGCATTAGAAAAGAAAACTGTCAACAGCCAATGCGTAGAAAAAATCCAAATCATGCGAACAATAAAAGTACGCAGATGACATTCTGAACTGAAGTTGATGAAAGTGAGTCCACAGACACGAAGCCTGACACAGACTCACGGTGGCTTTGTAGATAAACTGAAATTAGAACTGAAATGGGGTAGAATCCAGTGAGAGAGAGATGCAATTTCAACACCAGGGCACCAGGAACATTTGGGAACATTGATCCAGTGGGCAAAGGGATGGGAGGGAACCTCAGAGACAGGTGGTCAGTCTCAGTCACACCCATCGATGGGCATCGAACATGTTGTTGGAGCAAAATTACAGAGACAAGAGCAAATCAGGAATTATTCTTGCACTTCAGGTTAATCTTTGAACAAGTGATTTACTGATGGGGAGGAAGACCGAGGATGCTGAATCAGGTGCAGCTGGATCTGATGGTTTAAAACAGTTCTCACCAAGGACATTTACTGTTAAGTCTTTTACATTTCGGGGAGATGAGATGGAGGGTTTGCAATTGGTAACAACTGGGGTGAGAGAGTAACAGTTAAAGTGGGGTCAGGGATGGAATTACGATTGCTCCCTGGGGAGCTAGCATTGATTGATGGCAAGAATGGCCCCCTTCTGTCTCTTAATCAGTCTGCACAGTTTGTTTTTGGCTTTCACGTTCTTTTTTTTAAATTTCTCCACAGGACTTCTAGGATACGGATTTTATTTTCTAAGCCTGTGGATCTCTCATACTTTGTCATTTATTGCCACGTATATTGCATTTATTTATTGATTTGTGGATAGATGTACATCCACCAATACTCTTAAGATTCATAATTGTTTATTTCAAAATTGTTTAATTCAACATTTTTTCCAATGTCATTTCCTTATACACAAATGTAAAGGAGAACAAAATAGTTGTTATTCTGGTTCTGATGCAGCTAAATAATAATATTTTAATAACAATACTAACAGTTGAGGTGTATAAGATGATGAGGGACATTGATCACGTGGACAGCCAAAGGCTTTTTACCAGGGCTGAAATGGCTAACATGAGTGGGAATAGTTTTAAAATACTTAGAAATGGATACAGAGGAGATGTCAGGGGTTAGGTTTTCACACAGAGAATGGTGGGTGTGTGGAATGCACTGCCGGCAGCAGTGATGGAAGTGGATAAAATTTGGTCTTTTAAGAACCTCTTAGATAGGTCCATGGAGCTTAGAAAAATAGAGGGCTATGCATTCAGGAAATTCTAGGCTGTTTCTAGAGTAGGTTACATGATCAGCACAACATTGTGGGCTGAAGGGCCTGCAATGTGCTGTAAATTTCTATGCTCTGATAATATTCACGTCAGAACCCATGGTACTGAGGTGGAAACAGATCAACCCTAATCTCAAGGCATTGCTGAAGAGCTGGATTTGACTGAGGTTTAATTGCATTCATACAGTGATATCACAGTGTCAGCATACAGAGACCAGTAGTTTACTGTCTCTGGGTTAGTTTCCTGGAGTCTCTACCCAGTTCCCATCATGAGAGATTCCAGTGGGATGCTCAATATCACCCTCTCAGGACAAGCTGAGGGGAGCAACTACAGGACCCACATCCCCCAAACCAGTGCGAGGGAAGTGTTGCATTTTCAGAAGTCTGGTCTTGGCCGTTTAAACAATTGATGGGGACCTCAGACGGTGTTACTGAGGCTACATTTACTCACTGAGAGGAGACGATGGCAGGCAGTCAGGAGCATCTCCAAGTTCCAGTCTAATGACACTGCAGTTTCCCGACAGGAGGATGTTGCACAGGAAATGACATCACCAGTGTTCCGGATGTGGAAACCCCATTAAGGTGTGAGGATGACCACTGTACACAGCACACTATTGAATTTCTGTGGCAAGCATTTCCACTCTGGAAAAAGTAAATCCCAACTGTAAAACACTGAATCAAAACAGTGCTTTGTAAGGGAATTTCTGTGGTAATGTATCTCAGTCCCAACATGTGGAAATAGCTTCCATCTACCATTAATAGCCTGAAAACTCCAATTACAGACAGACAGACAGACAGACATACTTTATTGATCCCAAGGGAAATTGGGTTTCTTTACAGCCATGCCAACCAACAATAATGTAGAAATATAGCAATAGAAAACCATCAATAATTAAATAATAATAAGTTAATCATGCCAAATGGAAATAAGTTCATGACCAGCCTATCATCTCAGGGTGTCTGACACTCAGAGGGAGGAGTTGTAAAGTTTGATGGCCACAGGCAGGAATGACTTCCGATGATGCTCAGTGTTACATCTTGGTGGAATGAGTCTCTGGCTGAATGTACTCCTGTGCCTAACCAGTACATTATGGAGTGGATGGGAGTTATTTTCCAAGATGGCATGCAACTTGGACAGCATCCTCTTTTCAGACACCACCGTCAGAGAGTCCAGTTCCAACCCCACAACATCACCGGCCTTACGAATGAGTTTGTTGATTCTGTTGGTGTCTGCTACCCTCAGTCTGCTACCCCAGCACACAACAGCAAACATGATAGCACTGGCCACCACAGCCTCGTAGAGCATCCTCAGCATCGTTTGGCAGATGTTAAAGGACCTCAGTCTCCTCAGGAAATAGAGATGGCTCTGACTCTTCTTGTAGACAGCCTCAGTGTTCTTTGACCAGTCCAGTTTATTGTCAATTCACATCCCCAGATATTTGTAATCCTCCACCATGTCCACACTGAACCCTTGGATGGAAACAGGGGTCACTGGTGCCTTAGCCCTCCTCAGGTCCACCACCAGCTCCTTAGTCTTTTTCACATTAAGCTGCAGATGATTCTGCTCACACCATGTGACAAAGTTTCCCACAGTAGCCCTGTACTCAGCCTCATCTCCCTTGTTGATGCATCCAACTATGGCAGAGTCATCAGAAAGCTTCTGAAAATGGCAAGACTCTGTGCAGTAGTTAAAGTCCGAGGTGTAGATGGTGAAGAGAGAGGGAGACAGGACAGTCCCCCATGGAGCCCCAGTGCTGCTGACCACCCTGACTGACACACAGTGATACAAGCGCATGTACTGTGGTCTGCCAGTCAGGTAATCAATAATCCATGACACCAGGGAAGCATCCACTTGCATCACCCAGCAGAGCAGAGTAAATTGAGTACACCTGACTAAACTGCAGGAATGCAGTCCTAGTCTGTATAATCTCTGTTAATTTAATACTCCAGTACACCTCTGCTTTTGGATGAGTTATGAAACCAAGGAACTATTTATGTTCCTTGGAAGAATGTAACAGACACCTAATGCTATTTCCTAAGAGCAAAAAAGTTCTCACCAGTATCCAAGCACATTGAAAGCACCACACTTTAGGAAGGATTGGACAAGAAAAAGTGCAGAAACAATTCACCAAGATGTTAGCTGGATAGGCTGGGATTGTTTTACCTGGAGCACAGGAGGCTGAGTCATGACCTTCAAGAGGTTTATAAATTCTTGATGGGCATCGTTTGAGTAGGTTTTCAATCCTTTTCTTAGATTAAGGGAATCTGAAACCAGAGGGCACAGGTTCAAAGGGTTAAGCGAGAGATTTAAAGGGGTTCTGAGTGGTTAGTGTCTCACACAGAAGACAGAGGGCATGTGAAAGGAGCTCAGAGGAAGTGGTAGAGGTAGTATCAATTTAAAAGATATTTAGACAGGAATGTGGACAGGGTGATATTGGCCAAATGTAAGTAAATGGGACCAGATTAGGTAAACACCTTGGTTAGCACAGACAAGTTAGGCTTCATGACTAGATTTTCTTCTTTTTGCATTGCAAAAATTCACAGAATTTGTCTGAGTTTTGCAACATATGTACGTCAGTGTGGAGATATGCAGAGTCGAAAAGCTGTCTGAAATGCTCCTATTTCCTTCCTCTGTTCACCATCTGACATTCTAAGCCCAAACTTCTATAGTGACGGAGCTGGTGACAGTGACTGACATGTCTGAGTGTTTGATGAATGCCATGTACAGCTTTCTATTTTCTGATGTACTGTTGACCACATCATGAAATGAGGGAAATTATGTTGCAACCATGCCACCAGTGAGGGATTTCCACAAGTGAAGAATTGGCATCGAGCTCCAGTTATGAACAGCAGATGCTACAGAAATTGATCAGAATTGGAATGAAAATTTCAGCAACTTTCTTTGAAATTTATGGGTTTCTCCACTGTTGTGGATGTTGGGTGAAAGGAACAATGGACCTTAATGAACACCTTAAGGTCTGGCCATTGGAACCAGAAGGAGCAGCCAGTGCAGAAATTAGCAGCAGGTGACATGTAAAGACTGGGCTGGAGACCCACGTGGAAAATAGAGTGGGCACAGTGAATTATTCATTCTTGCTTGACATTGGAGTTCAGTGTCTTGTTAATCTATACAGGGTCTGCTGGTGCAGGTCTGGGTCACAGGTTGGCACACTGGGTGGAAATTGGCATATTTCCTTCACTGGGAGATCAGTGTAAGAGTTTGGTTGTTGCAACCACTGGAAGTTTTCGTTGACATTTCTCTGGAGCTTTATTACATGTTTGCTTATTTGATTTATTTTTAATTACAGGCCTTTTGCCGCTGGACTTCGCAGTGTTTGGTGTGATGATGGTAGGATTGCAGCTTTCTTCATTTTATATCAAAGCACTTCCAGATGCGACTGAAATCGGGGAATTACTGAAAGGTATCTATCATTGTTTAATACACATGGGTATAAATTTGCAAGCAAGTGAAATATGACATATTTTCAAAAAGAAAAATATATCAAATTAAATCTTCACTGAAGTATCAATGCCCATTGCCAACTCCTGCCCTGTCCAGTCCTCTACATTTGGGTGAAGTTGTCCTGTTCATAACAATTCCAGTTATGAGCTGATGTTTTGCAGTGACATGGAATTCCTGGAAATATTTGGGAATTGTCTCTGAACTGACTCCAGAGGGTTTTTAATAGAAAGGGCCCTGAGACGAGCTCAATTAATTTGTGTTTCACATTGTGTTGAACTTCAATGTAACACAAAATCGTTTTGGAGCTGATTACCTAGGGAAAGGCTCCCCCCATGATGCTAATAGTGGCAAGTTTAGGAAGGAGTAGGACTGTCTCCCTTGTGTCTCTCTTGGATACTTACAACAACATTTTCATTCAACAGCAGCTTTCAGCTCTGTGGCTTTTACCCCCAAGTTCCTTTCCAGCTTATAAAACATCAAAATATTGTTATTCCTTCCTCATGTCCTCATTCAGGAACTTCCTGGCCAAGACCTTAGATTCATAGAAAAGTCTATACAGAAACATCTAGTCTATACCAAACCATTTTAAACTACCTCTTTCCATTGTCCTGCAGTGGGACCATAGCCCTCCATATCCCTACTATCAAAACCCTGTTAAATGTTGAAATCGAGCTCGCATGCACCACGTGTTGGCAGCTCAGTCCACACTCTCATGACTCTCAGAGGGATGAAGTTTCCCCTCATGTTCCCCTTAAACTTTTCATCTTTCGCCCTTAACCCATGGCCTCTGCTTGTAGTCCCACCCAACCTCAGTGTAAAAAGCCTACTTGCATTTACCCTATACATACCCATCATGATTTTGTATACCTCTAACAAATCTCCTCTCAATCTTCTACATTCCAAGGAATAAAGTCTTAACCTATTCAGTCTTGCCTTGTAGATCATGCTCTCCAGACCCACCAACATCCATCTAAATCTTCTTTGTGCTCTTTCAACTTGTTTACATCTTATCTGTAGGTAGGTGACCAAAACTGCACACAGTACTCTAAATTAGGCCACACCAATGTTTTAAACAGCTTCAACATAAAATCCAATCTCCTGCACTCTTTACTTTGATTTATGAAGGCCAATGTGGCAAAAGGTTTCTTTATGACCCTATCTTCCAGTGACGCCACTTTCAATGAAGTACGGAACTCTATTCCCAGAACGCTTTGTTCTACCACACTCCTCAGTACCCTACCATTCTTTGTGTAAGGCGTATCCTGGTTGGTCCTCCCAAAGTGCATCACCTCACAATTGACTGCATTAAATATCATCTGTCATTTTTCAGCCCATTTTTCCAGTAGGTCCAGACCCCACTACAAGCCACGATGGCCTTCCTTGCTGACCATGACACCCCCAATCTTGGTGTCATCCAGAAATTTACTGATACAATTAATCACATTATCATCCAGATCGTTGATACAGATGACAAACAGCAATGCTCCGGCAGCAATCCCTGCAGAAATAAATTTTCAACACAAATTATAGATCAATCCATAGAACCATAGAAAACTACAGCACAGTACAAGCCCTTCAGCCCTCCATGTTGTGCCGACCCATATATTACTTAAAAAAAGTAATAAACCCACACCATAACCCTCCATTTCTCTTTCATCCATGTGCCTGTCCAAGAGGCTCTTAAATACCCCTAATCTTTTAGCCTCCACCACCATCCCTGGCAAGTCATTCCAGGCACTAATAACCCTCTGTGTGAAAAACTTACCCCTGATGTCTCCCCTAAACTTCCCTCTCTTAATTTTGTACATATGTCCTCTGGTGTTTGTTAATGGTGCCCAGGGAAACAGGTACTGACTATCCACCCTATCTATGCCTCTCATAAGCTTGTAGACCTCTATCAAGTCCCCTCTCATTCTTCTACGCTCCAAAGCGAAGAGTCCCAGCTCTGCTAAACTTGCTTCATATGACTTGTTCTCCAATCCAGGCAACATCCTGGTAAATCTCCTCTGCACCCTCTCCATAGCTTCCACATCCTTCCTATAATGAGGTGACCAGAATTGAACACAATACTCTAAGTACAGTCTCACCAGAGATTGTACAGTATAACATGACCTCTCTACTCTTGAACTCAATCCCCCTGTTAATGAAGGTTAGCATCCCATAGGCCTTCTTAACCACCCTATCAACCTGTGCAGCGACCTTGAGGGATGTATGGATTTGAACCCCAAGGTCCCTGTGTTCATCCACATTCTTATGTAACTGACCATTAATCCTGTACTCAGTCTTCTGGTTTGTCCTTCCAAAATGCATCACCTCACACTTGTCTGGATTGAACTCCATCTGCCATTTTTCTGCCCAACTCTGCAGCCTGTCTATATCCTTTTAACCTTCGACCACCTACAGCTCCATCCAGAACTCCTCTAATCTTTGTGTCATCCGCAAACTTACTCACCCATTCTTCCGCCTCTTCATCCAGGTCATTTATAAAAATCACAAATAGCAGGGGTCCCAGGACAGGTCCCTGTGGCACTCCACTAGTCACAAACCACCAGGCAGGATACTTTCCTTCCATAACTAACCTCCGCTTTCTTCCTTTGAGCCAATTTTTTAATCCAAACAGACAAGGTTCCACTTATCGTATGCCTCATGAATTTCTAGATAAGTCTCTGAGGGACCTTGTCAGATGCTTTGCTAAATTCCATGTAGTCCACATCCACTGCCCTACCCTCATCAATTTCTTTTGTTATCTCTTCAAAAAACTCAATCAGGCTCATGAGGCACGATTTTCCTTTCACAAAGCAATGTTGACTATCCATGAGTAGACTGTACTTCTCCAAATGCTCATAGATCCTATCCTTAAGAATCCTTTCCAGTATTTGGCATACCAATGACGGAAGACTCACCGGTCTATAGTTCCCAGGTTTCTCCCTATTACCTTTTTTCACAAGGAAACTACATTTGCCATTCTCCAGTCCTCCGGCACTTACCTTGCAGCCAAAGAGGATTCAAAGATCATAGCGAATGCTCCTGCGATCTCTTCTCTCAATTCCCACAACAACCTGGGGTGTACCATATCCAGCCCTGGGGATTTATCAATCTTGATGTTTTTAAGAAGATCCAGCACTTCTTCCTTAATCTCCACGTTATCCAGCACACAGGCCCGCTCTACTTTGATCTCATCCTGATCAAGATCCTTTTCACTTGTGAATACTGCAGCAAAGTATTCATTTAGGACCTTCCCAACCTCCTCTGCTACCAGGCACATGTTGCCTTCTTTATCCTTTAGAGGTCCCACCTTCGTTCTCGTCATCCTCCTATTCTTCACATATGCATAGAACGCCTTGGGGTTCTCCTTAATCCTACATGCCAAGGCCTTCTCATGCCCCCTTCGAGCTCTCCTGTCCTTTCTTTAGCTCCTTCCTGGGTACCCTACATCTCTCATAAGCCCCTCTTACTTCCTGCTTCTCATATCTAACATATGCTTCCTTTTTCCTCTTGACGAATTGTCTCACATTTTTGATCAGCCACGGTTCCCTTTTCCTACCATTTTTTCCTTGCCTCAGTGGGACAAACCTATCCTGAACCCAGCTCAAGTGGTCCCTAAACTTCTCCCACATCACTTCTGTGCCTTCCCCTTTGAACATCTGTTTCCAGTTTACTCTTGCTAGTTCCTTCCTCATCCCTTCAAAGTTAGCCCTTCCCCAGTTAAGCACTTTACCGTTTTGTCTGATTTTTATCCCTTTCCATAGCTATGCTGAAGCTGAGGGAGTTGTGGTCACTCTCACCAAAATGCTCCCCAACCAAGAGGTCTGTCACTTGACCAGGTTGATTACCCAGATCTAGATCCAGTATAGCCTCTCATCTCCTCGGCCAGTCCACATACTGTGTCAGGAATCCTTCTTGAACACACCTGACAAATTCAGCCCCATCTATCCCCCGTGCACCCAGGAGGTGCCAGTCAATATGAGGTAAGTTGAAATCACCCATAACTACTACCCTGTATTTCCTGCACCATTCTAAAATTTGCCTGCTTATCTGCTCCTTGGTGTCCCGAGGGCTATTTGGGGGCCTATAGACTACTCCCAGCACAGTGATTGATCCCTTCCTATTTGACATCCACCCAGACTGACTCCGTGGACACTCCTTCTGCAGCGTCCTCCCTTTCTATAGTTGTGATACTATCCCTGACCAGCAATGCCACTTCCCATCCTATTCCTTTTAAAACAACTGAAACCCGAGACCTGCATCATCCAATCCTGCCCTTCCTCCACCCAAGTTTCAGCAATGGCCACAACATCGTAGTTCCATGTACTAATCCATGCTCTAAGTTCGTCCTCCTTGTTCCTAATACTCCTAGCATTGAAATAGACACATTTCAACCCCTTTAACTGGCTACAATCATGTTCTATCCCCTGCCTGTCCTTCCTCATCAACTCCGAACTCTTAGCATCTTGCCCTTATCCTTCTACCTTAATTCCTGCACTCACATTCTGATTCCTATCCTCCTGCCAAACTAGTTTAAATCCTCCCCAACAGCTTTATTAAACCTGCCCACCAGGATATTGGTCCCCCGGGATTCAAGTGCAACCTGTCCTTTTTTTACAGGTCACATCTGCCCCAAAAGAGGTCTCAATGATCCAGGAATCTGAATCCCTGCCCTCCGCTCCAATCCCTCAGCCAGGCATTTATCCTCCACCTCATTCTATTCCTATTCTCACTGTCACATGGCACAGTCAGTAATCCTGAGATTACTACCGTTGAGGTCCTGCTTTTCAACTTCCTTCCTAACTCGCTGTAGTCTTCTTTCAGGACCTCTTCCCTTTTCCTACCTATGTCATTGGTACCAATATGTACCATGAACTCTGGCTGTTCTCCCTCCCACTGCAGGATATCTTGGACACGATCAGAAACATCCCGGATCCTCGCACCTGGGAGGCAAACTACCTTCTGAGTTTCTTTCCTGTGTCCACAGAATCACCTGTCTGAACCCCTGACTATAGAGTCCCCTATCACTACTCCTTCCTCTTCCTTTCCCTACCCTTCTGAGCCACAGGGTCAGACTCTGTGCCAGAGGCATGGCCACTGTCGCTTCCCCCAGGTAGGCTGTCCCCTCCAACAGTACTCAAACAGGAGTACTTATTGTCAAGAGCTACAGCCACAGGGGTACTCTCTAGTACCTGACTCTTCCCCTTCCCTCTCTTGTCTGGGACCCATTTCTCTGCCCCTGTGGCCCTGGAGTGACCACCTGCCTGTATCACCTCTCTATCACCTCCTCCCTCTCCCTGACCAGATGAAGGTCATCAAGCCGCAGCTCCAGTTCCCTAACGCAGTCCCTTAGGAGTTGCATCTCGATGCACCGGGTGCAGATGTGGCCGACTGGGACACTGGGAGACTCTAGGACCTTCCACATCTGACACCAACCACAGAAAACTGACCTCACACACATACTACCTCCTGTTGCAATCAACAACTGCCTGACCTCGTCCTGCTACCGCCGAAGCCCATGGAGCCAAAGCCCTGTCACTCTGCTGCCTCTCACTCCACTGCCCACTCCCAACGCTGCCCACTGGATATGGCTGCATTCTTTTTAAACTGTTTGCGCTCAACTGGGTGACGTCACACGCCTGCGCAGTCTGGCCTCTCTCCTCCCCCAAGAACTCATAATGTCTTTTCGCTGGAAATCCTTAGATGCTCTCCCACTGCCTTCTTGTTCCGAATCAAAAAATGTAACATAGAGCAAAACCTCCAGCTCCTGGCATTAATATAATGAAAAGTACTGTGAAGCTTCAGAGGTAAATTGCAAAATAATATGTCAGCAAGCCGGAGGGAACAATAACGATGCAGGTGACCCTGGACTGAACATAGAGTTCGGTTTGAAAGGAGGAGCACAAATGCAGTTTCAGATAGGAAAATTCAGAGTTTGGTCTTAAAGCACACGGTCCAGTGGTGGAGCAATAAGGATTAGAGTTCACAGGAGAAAGTTGAAGAAATGCAAAAATTTTGACATGTACCATGGAAAGCATTCTAACTGAATGCTTCACATCTGGAATGAAGAGCCACTAAACAGGATCAGAATAAACTGCAGAAAGTTGCAAACTCAGTCAGCTCCATCATGGGCGCCAGCCTCCGCAGCATCCAGGACATCTTCAAAATGCAGTGTGTTAAAAAGCTAGAATCTATCAGTAAGGCCACGCCACGACAGGCCCTCTTCTCATTACTACCAGCAAAGAGGAAGTACAGGATCCTAAAGACACACACTCAGTGTTTCAGTAACAGCTTATTTCCCTCTGCTATCAGATTTCTGAATGGACAATGAACCCATGAACACTTATTCAGTGTGTTTTACGCCTTACTTAATTATGTTTTATATAAACTTCCTAATGTAATTTATGGCATTTGTTACTATGAATTGCAATGAACTGCTGCCAAAAAACAACAGATTTCACAACAAGCAGTATGGCCCATAAACCCATTTCTGATTCCCGGCGAAGAGTCCTCAAGGTGGCAGGGTATTCATTAGTCTCACAGCCTGAGGGAAGAAGCTGTTACACCTCTGGCAGTCCTAGTCCTGATGCTCCTGTACTTCATTCCTGATGGTAGTGGGTCACAGAAATTGTGGGATGGGTGGTAGTGAATCTCAAAAATGCTTCTGGCCCTTCGATTTCAATGGCCGTTGATAAATGTCTCAAATAGTGGGAGGGAGACCCTAGTGATCCCTCGGTGGTTTTTACTATCCTCTGTAGGTCTCGCGGTCCAGCAAGTTGCAGCTTCTGTGCCACACAACGATGCCACAGTCTCGATTGTGCTCCTGTAGAAAGTTGTTAGAATGGGGGCAAGGAGCCTTGCATGCCTCACTCTCCTCAGGAAGTGGAGTTGCTGCTGTGCCTTCTTGACTAGTGAGTAGGTGTTGGGGGTCCAGGTTAGTCTGTCTGTTATGTGCACACCAAGAATCTTTCTGCCTTCATTCTCTCCACGGCAGTGCCAGACAGAGTGGTCGATCTGCAACTTCATGGTCTACCATCACCTTTTTTGTCATGCGAATGTTGAGGCTTGGTTGTTGTTCCCACACTATTTGACAGGCATCTCTACCTCCTCTCTGTCTGTTGACTCATCATTGTTGCTGATGAGGCCAACCACTGTTGCATCAACAGTGAAGCTGATGATGCAGTTTGAGCTGGATGTGGCAGTGGAGGCATGAGTCAATAGTGTGAACAGTAGTGAGCCAAGCTCACAGCCCTGGGGTCTCTGGTGATGGAGCTTGAGATATTATTGCCAACTCAGACTGACAAGGGTGTTTCCATGGAGAAGTCCAAGATCCCATTACAGAGAAGGGTGATGAGTCCCAATGAGGACAATTTACCCTCCAACTTCTGAGCGATGATCATGTTAAACACCGAGCTGAAGTAGATAAACAACATCCTGGTGTATGAGTCAGAGTGAGGCATCAGTTTCTAGTTGGGACAGGAAGGAGTGGAGGGCTGAGGCCGTGGCAACATTAGTGGACTGGTTTGAAGCGTATGTGAACTGGAGAGGGTCCAATGTAGCTGAGAAGTATGTATCCGAAAGTGAGGCAGGAGAGGGGAATCCAAGCCAAGCTGAAACACAGGGGGATGAGGCCTCCTCTACCCGGCATCCTGTTGGCAAATGTGCCATCACTGGAGAACAAAATCGCGGATCAGAGGGCAAGGCTGCTGCATCAGAGGCAGCTGAGAGTCTGCTCAATTGTATGCTTTATGGAAACGTGGCTTTCTCCAGACACGCCGGATGCAGCAGACAGACCAGAGGGATTCACGATTCACAGAACGGACCGAACTGCTGACTCGGGGAAGGCAAAAGGAGAAGGTGTGTGTTTTATGGTTAACTCTCTGACGTGAGTGGTTTGAGTGGTGGGTGATCTGGGAAGGGTCCAATGTAGCTGGAAGGGGGGATTTCATACGATCCATTACCAGCTGCTCAAAGCACTTCATGATTGTTGAGGTCAGTGACACTGGGCAGGAATCATTTCAGCCAATTGCTCTCTCTCTCAGACACCAGAATCATGGTGGCTACCTTTAAACCTGCAGGGATAGTGAACTGTTTGAAAGGTTTTAAAGATGTCTGTTAAGACCTGTGTTAGCTGGGCCATTCAAACCTATACATCCCAGCAGGTCTGTTATCCAGCCCTGCAGCTTTGCATGGTTCATGAGAAGCCTCATCTGGATCACTGCTATCTACAGTAGTCTCCTTTTTTTAAGGAAATATATTCATACATTAGGAAATATATTCATACATTAGAAATGGTTCAATTTGTATCATAGAATGGGCACAGACAGCACCGTCTCCCAGAATTTCCTGCTCTCTAGAATAAAGGTCTTAGACAACAGCAGGCAGGAAAGTCTGGATGAGCTGATGTCCCTGGAGGAACTGACTGGCTCCATCGCTTCCTTTGCTGAAATAAAAGTCCCAGAAGTGACAGGTTACTGTCTCAGTTGTACTCCGCTCTGTAGGACTGGATGGACTCGGACTTCCTGGAAGTGTAGGACGCTCTGGTTCTGGCTGGCAGCAGGTCAGATTACATGTGGAAGAGCAACGTTACCTTCAGAAGGGGGAGAGGGGGAACATCAGGAATTAGAGATCACTTTCTCCATTGATTATAAGATGCTTTTCAAGGCCATCACTAACTGGGTCAAGTCAGCTTGGGACAGTTGATCAACCCAGACCAAACCTGTTCTGTACCTGGTAGGAATGCTTTTGACAGTCCTGTGCTACTCAAGAATACCGCTGACTATGTGTAGAACAGTTGGGTGGAAGCCTGCCTGGCCAGCTTGGAGCAGGAGAATGCCTTTGATAATATATCACACGCACATGATGAACATGGTCTAGGGGTGCAATCAGAAATGTTATTTATCTGCTCCACACAGATATCATAATGCAGTCCCAGTCAATGTTGGGAAACAATTAGCTTCCCCAATAGAAGTCAGGCTGGGTCGCTGACTCTCTTGTCTGTGTGCTGCATAAAAAAGCTTTGCCAAGTCCATCAGGACAATGAAAAAGAGCAAAACAGGGGTTATTTTGCCAGGCATTGGAGGCATTTATGTACAAGGATGATGTCGTCATCTGCTCAGATTCATGATCAGATTGTAGACTGATGAGCCTCTGCCATTCAATAAGATCATGGCTGATCTGGCCGTAGACTCCACTTACCTGCCTTTTCCCCATAACCCTTAATTCCCCTACTATACAAAATCTATCCAATCGTGTCTTAAATATATTTACTGAGGTAGTCTCCACTGCTTCACTGGGCAGAGAATTCTGGGAATTCTGGGAAAATCAGTTCCTCCTCATCTTCATCCTAAATCTACTCCCCTGAACCTTAGTTCTAGTCCCCTAGTTCTAGTCTCGCCTACCAGAGGAAACAATTTTCCTGCCTCTATCTTATCTATCTCTTTCATAATTGTATATGGTTTTATAAGATCTCCTCCTCATTCTTCTGAATTCCAACAAGTACAGTCCCAGGTAACTTAATCTCCCCTCATAGTCTAGCCCCTCATCTCTGGAATCAACCTCCTCTGCACCACCTCCAAAGCCAGTATAAAAATAATAAATGCTCTGAATGAACAAACCTCTAGCAAATAGATATCTTTTCAGCCAAATAAATCATTTGTCTTGGAACTAAAATGGACAGAGCAGTATGTTTGCAAAATGCTTAATCTTTAGAAGCTGTGCAGGTCCAATAACCTTGTTCTTTGATCATTAAACTGTCACAGACGGGTACAGACAATCATCAATACAGTTAATGCAAGGCTGGCCTTTGAATCCAAAGCACTGGAATACATGGGCTAGGAGTTACTCTCCAGCCAGACAAAGCCCTGGTTAGTCCACCGCAGGAGGGTATAGAGCATTCTTATGCCCCACACTACAGGGAGGATGCATTGGCTTTCAGTGGTGAAAATGCACTAGAATGTTAAATTACAAACAATTTATAGAAACTGCAGTTTGTTCCTTGGAGATTAGACAGCTATGGAGAGATATGATCAGTGCTTTGAAGCTATTAGTGCTGATTAACAGGTTAGACAGAAACTATTTTTTAGGTCCTGACATTTGAACTCAGTTTCTCGACTAATAAAAACATTCCAAAAGCCATTTTAAATACCTTATTGGCCTGTGTAGCCACTTCCATATGCTATGAGCTTGGATCCCAAGATCCTATTGCTCAGCAACACAATAACCTTGCCCTTAACAATGTACCCTCTCCTTGTGTTTGCCCTACCATGGTGCAACAGCTCTCATTTATCTGGGTTAATCTCCATCTGCCAATTCTCTGCCCATATCCGCAACTGATCTATATCATGCTGTATTCTTTGCCAGTCTTCTACGCTATCCACAGCTCCACCAATCTTGGTATCATCAGCAAACTTACCAACACACCCATCTACATTTTCATCCAGGTCGTTTATATACATTACAAACAGCAGAGGTCCCAGCACAGATCCTTGAGGGGTTGCACTAATTACAGACCTCCAGCTCGAATAAGTTGCTGCAACCACTACCCACTGTCTCCTTAGTTCAAGCCAGTCCTGAATCCAAACAGCCAATTTGCTGTGCACCCCATGCATTTTAATCTTCTGGATTAACCTCCTATAATCTGTACCACACAGAGCTTTTAACTTTTAATCATTATTCCTGGCATATCTGTCAAATATTTTACTAATATCAATACAGGCAACATCCACTGCCCTACCTTCATCAATCTCTTCCAAAAACTTATCAAAAAACTCAATGAAGTTGGTAAAACAGGTCCTGCCCCTCACAAAGCCATGCTGCCCCCTTAATTCAGCCTTGGGTCCTCAAATATTAATAAATCCCATCTCTAAGAATTTTCACCTGCAAGTTTCCTACAACTGACATTAGACTCAATGGTCTATAGTTCCCAGGACCTTCACCTTTTCCCTTCTTAAACAATAGCAGTCACTCTTCTTATACAATAGCAGTCACTCAGCAGTCCTCCAGGAACTCACCTGTGGCGAGAGTGTATATGAAGACGCTGGTCAAGGCCCAAGAAATCTTTTCTCCTGCCTCTTTCAATAAACTGGGGTACACACCCATCAGGTTCTGAGGACTTATACACCTTAATACTCATTAGGAGACCCCACACCTCCTCCACCTTGACCTCTAAATACACTAACATATTTATACACTCAGCATTGATCTGCTGTCAATCCCCTTCCCTGGCTCTACCTATGTGAAGTGTTAGGCCAGTTAATTCTGGTCAAATTCCATATCTACATATTCCTTTTAATACTGAGTCAGAGGGACTAGGCAGAAAAATGGTTTGGCACAGCCAAGGAGGGCCAAAATGTCTGTTTCTGTGCTGTAATGTAATGTTCTATGGTTCAAGGTCTCAATTAATTTGTCCAAAGTTGGAAAGGGATTCATTTTTGACTTTGAGATAAAAACTGTAACCCAGAGTGAGGGAGGCTAAGATCTAAAGATGAGATGACTGGTGACAATTGGAGAGGACGGTTTAACACGACGGTCACACATCTTTGTTCGCATTTTGCTGTTGAGCACATTTGGTCACATTAGTGGTTTCCTGTTTTCCTTTCTGCTCATTCTCTGCTTTGAGTTGTTGCTGTTCTACTGCACGTCATCACAAGGCTTTGGGAAACATAAATGGAAACGAAAGATACAGTCTGCTGGACATCAACCCAATGCTTTCTGAAGAATGTGTGTTTACTGAAAACCTACATGGAAAGAGGTTAGAAATTAATTGTCCCCAATAACCATCAAAATTATTAAAGTGAAAACAATTATTGACCTGAGGTTGGGAGGGGGTGAGGGGGAATCCTCCTGCACATTGAGATCAGAGAGGAACCAGACATTTAGGACAACTTCAGCACCAGCATGAGATCAGACCAGCTATCCAGCAAGGTGTGATTGACAAGAGAGCGGCTGAGTCGACAGAGTGAAACATTTCCTCACCTGCACCATGACAGTTACTGATGCCTGTTGCACTGATCATCACCCAATCTGCTCAGTTATCAAGCCACAGAGTCGGAGAAAACACAAACAGATCCTGAGCCTTCCAGGTGATGCGTGATTAACATGAACTCCTGCAGTTCAGTGCACTGCATTCTGTAATCACTGTGCTCTCTGCCTCACTGGGAAATGGGTGAGGCTCTGTGGAAATTGTTGTAGTGTTTCTGGAGCTGTGTACACTCTACTGACCTTGAAAACAAACCCAAGCCCAAACCCTGTGATATTCCCACTGCGGGAATGGTGAGAGACAATTTGAATTGTTAAGGCAAAGTCCCTTGAGGTAATCCAGTCTTATACATGGTAGATTGATCCTGGCCACAAACAGGGATAATCCTGGACAATGCTGAGCCAAGCCTACCCAATGGGTTGCACAAGATGCATTTGGAGTTTTGAGTTCTATTTTGGTTGCTGTACTAAAGGAAAATTGTTATCAAACTAGATGGAACACCGAAAATATCTAGAAGGATATTGCCAGGACTTGAGGGACTGAGTTACAAAATGGGACTTTATTCTTTGGATTGCATGAGACTGAGAGGTGATCATATAGATGCTTGTTAAATAGTGCTTTAAAAAGTCAGTTTTCCAAATATTACTCCACTTCTTAGCACTTGGAAATTCTCCAGCAACTTTTACATCATGACAATACACATAGGTAACACCAGTTTCTGTATTATACATAAATATTTGTTGTAGCTGCACGTTACCTGACCTCATGAGCTTTCAGATTAGCAGTTTCTACTGTTTCATTAAGCCATTCTGCTTTAAATGAACTAGAATTTCTTTTGCACCTCATGCCCTGTCAGTACCTCCAGTTGAACTTTGTCTTTTTGTGTGTTTTCACCCCAGCCATCAGACTGTGGTTTTGTATTACCATGTGCTCGGTTGTCTTCATGCCCCATGTGCTCCTGTCTGTGCTCCTGCTCTACTCCGGCCCCTATATTACTGAATACTCTGCTTCTCATCTGTTTCTCATTGTTATCTCTTTTGCTACCACTTCTGTCTCATTGCGCTCCACCTATCAACTGCCTCTCTGTTTATTGCTCAGTGTATTTCAGTCCTGTGTTTTCACCTGTTTGTTGCCAGATTGTACCAGTGAGATTTCCTGAGACCATCCAGCATTCGTATCTGAACTCTGTCCATCCAACTATCGACTCTGCCTGTTTCTGGATTTCTCTGGATGTTTTGATCTCTGCCTGAACTTTGACACTGACTTTGTTTGCACCTTGGGATTTGTTACTCAAATAATTACACACAGTGATGAGTACTGGGTCTGCGTTTGGATCCCTGATCCAGTGCCTTGACTGTACAATCTGGCCAGAATAGATCCAGCAAACACCAGTCGTCTGAGATCTGTCCTGGAACAACGGGAGTGATGCTGGTGAGAATCCAGAACCAGCTGGAGTCTGCATTCAGGGCAGCAGAGTCACTTTCTGCCGATGTAACCAATCTGTGGCCCAGACTCAGTCACTCCAGCTGTCCCAGAGCGCCCAGCAATATTCTGTAACTGCATCTTCCACCCTACCCTCCACTTCCTCGCATGCTCCTCTCATCCAAGAGCCCTGTCTGTCTCCTCCAGAAAAGTACTCTGGTGAGTCCGGTATCTGCCGCTCTTTTCTTTCCAAGTGCACCCTCAATTTTGAATTGCAACCAACAGCATTTCCAACTGATCGAGCCAAGAGAGCTTATGTCAGCACCCAACTGTCTGGTCGTGCGAGAGAATAGGGAACAGCCATCTGGGAGGCAGGCTCCCCTTTCTGCATCAGTTTTCAGTTATTTTCTGAGGGGATGAGTAAAGTGTTTGGTCGCTTCAAACATGGGAGAGAGGCTGCCCATGCATCAGGGCACAGATCTGTGTCAGATTATGCCATAGAGTTCTGGACCCTAGCCATCTCCAGTGGCAGGAACTCAGAGGCACAGTATGACACCTTCCTGAATGGCCTCTCTGAAGACAAAGATAAGCTGGTCACCCAGGACCTTCCTGCCACCTTTGAAGCACTGGTGGATTTGGCCACCTGTATTGCTGTTCACCTTTAACAGCGCCACAGAAGGAGGAGTTCCGGAGGTTCCCTGGGGGCACCTCCTCATCAGTCTACATTGCCCTGCCATTTGCCCCCATCTACAATTCCTGTTCCAGAGCCTGAAGCTATGAAGGTTGACCACACCCACTTGACGCTTACTGAAAGACAAAGGAGAATCTGCACCCGCTCCTGTCTGTACTGTGGCCAACCAGGACACTTCATCTCCACCTGCCCAGTAAAAGCCAAGCGCTCACCAGTAGGACGAGGAGTACTGGTGAGCGTGACCCCTGTCTGGCCCTCCGCAATGCCAGTCACACTCATACCTGCTGCTCTGGAGTGGGGCATCCAACAGCGACCAGTCTCTGTCTTGGTCGATTCTGGTGCAGAGGGGTGTTTTATCGATACTGGCTTGGCTGCCCAGTCGGGGTTACCCACGTCTGCTGTCCAGACACCAGTGATGGCCAACACCTTGAACAGTCAGAGACTGGCTAATATCACCCATGTCACAGGCCCTGTGGGTCTCCGTTTATCTGGCAACCATCATGAACAGTTAACCCTTTATGTTATTGAATCTCCTTGAACTCCCATTGTCCTAGGCCATCCCTGGTTAGTTAAACACAACCCCCACATTGACTGGCTCAGTCACAAGGTTGTCAGCTGGAGCCCATTCTGTCACTCCCACTGCCTCCTCCATGCTCAGATCCCCTCGTCTCCAAGCCCAGGTCCCCCCGAGAAATTTCTGGACCTTAGTGCCATCCCTCCTGAATACATGGACCTCAAGGCTGTGTTCAGCAAGTCCCAGGCTACTTCCCTGCTGCCTCATCGTCCACATGATTGCACCATTGACTTCTTGCCTGGCACATCACCCCACGGTGCCAGCTGTATTCCCTGTCCGTACCTGAAACAGAAGACATGAGTAAGTACATTCAAGAGTCTCTGGCTGCAGGCATCATCTGGCCATCTTCCTCCCCTGCTGGTGCCAGTTCTTTCTTTGTTGAAAAGGGCTCCTTACTTCCATGCACTGATTTCCAGGGACTGAATGAAGTCACTGTTAAGAACTGTTACCCTCTTCCACTCAGGACCTCAGCTTTTGAACTACTACAAGGACCCTCAGTTTTCACCAAACTTGATCTCCGTAATACCTACCATCTTATCCGCATCCGCAAGAGAGATGACTGGAAGACTACCTTCAATACTGCCTCAGGCCATTATGAGTGTCTGGTCATTCCATTTGGTCTCACCAATGCCCTCGCCTTCCACCAAGCCCTGGTAAATGACGTTCTCAGGGACATGCTGAATTAATTTGTTTTTGTGTATCTCGACAACATTTTGATTTTTCTTTCTGAGTCCCTTGCTGAACACACAGGTCACGTCTGCAGAGTTCTCCAGTGCCTTCTGGAGAACCAGCTCTTTGTGGAGGCTGAGAATGTGACTTTCATCACAATACAGTCTCCTTCCTGGGGTATGTAATTTCAGGTGGTTCCATTCAGATGGACCAACAGAAGGTCAAGGCGGTGGTCGACTAGCCCCAACCCTCGACCATCGGGAGTTACAATGCTTCTTGGGCCTTGCTAACTTCAATCGCTGCTTCATCAGAAATCACAGTACACTGGCTGCACCACTCACTGCTCTTACCTCATCTGCTGTCAGAGTCTCCTGGTCCACTGCTGCTGAAAAAGCATTCTCTGACCTGAAGGAACGTTTCACCTCTGACCCCATCCAGGTACAACCTGACACCAGATGACAGTTCATTGTGGAGGTGGATGCGCCTGACATTGGTTTAGGAGCTGTTCTCTCCCAGCACTCAGCCAAGGATGAGAAGATACACCGCTGCACTTTCTTCTCTCACTGCCTCACTCCCACACAGTGGAATTACGATGTCAGAAACCAGGAAACTGCTGGCTGTGAAGCTTTGGAGGAGTGGAGATATTGGCTGGAGGGAGCCAAGGTGCCATTCTTTGTCTGGACTGATCACAAGAATCTGGAATATATCCGTATGGCCAGGCATCTCAACTCCCAAGAAGCTCATTGGTCCCTGTATTTCCTCAAGATTCAATTCTGCTCTGTCCTTCCGCCCTGGTTTCAAGAATGGAAAACCTGATGCCCTCTCCCTCTGAGACCCGTGAGGTATCCAAAGTCATCTTTCATGCTCACTGTCTCATGGGTGCAGCACGATGGGCATTGAAGCCATTGTGCAAGCTGTTCAACAGAGCAAGGCAGCCCCTAGTCAATGCCCCATTAACCATGTTTATCTTCTTAGCTCTGTCTGCTCACAGGTATTGCAGTGGGGTCATTCTTCCCGGTTATTCTGTCACCCTGGAACCAAGTGTATTCACGCCTTCATCAGTCAGCAGTTTTGGTGGCCCTCCATGGGAAATAACATTCGTAACTTTGTCTCAGCCTGCTCAGTCTGTGCTCAAGGCAAGAACTCTAACCAGTCACCCACTGGTCTGTTACAACCCCTGTCTATCCACAAGGGACCCTAGTCCCACATTGTCCTGGATTTTGTCACTGGTCTTCCTGCATCAGATGGTAGTACCAGAATTCTCACAGTAGTTGAACAGTCTTTTTCTTTTACCCAACTCCCCTCTGCCAAAGAAACAGCTGAATTACCAGCACTGCATGTTTTAAAATTACATGGTTTACCTGTAGATGTTGTGTCAGACTGGGGCTCTTAATTCACATCTAACTTCTGGAGGGCATTCTATAATCTTCTGGCTGCCTCCAGGAGTCTGTCTTCAGGGTTCCGCCCACAAACCAATGGCCAGACCAACAACTGGCGACTATATTGCAGTGTCTGGTCTCCTAGAACCCCTCTGCTTGGAGTCAGCAGCTACCCTGGGCCGAGTACGCCATAAACTCTCATCTCTCCTCATTCAATGACTTTCCGCTCAAGTGCTGCCTTGGCTACCAACCTCCACTGTTTCCTGTTGAGGAGGAGAAGGTTGGCGTTCCATCTGGGGAGGCATTCATCCACTGTTGTAAGCCAATTTAGCCCTGGGAAGAAGCCTCTGGCTATCCACATGATCAATGCCTCTCATCATCTCTATCAGGTCACCTCTCATCCTCCATCAGTGCAAGGAGAAAAGGCTGAGTTTGCAAAAACCTATTCTCATAAGGCATGCTCTCCACTCCAGGCAACATCCTTGCAAATCTCCTCTACACATTTTCTATGGTTTCCACATCCTTCCTGTAATGAGGCGACCAGAACTGAGCACAGTACTCCAAGTGGGGTCTGACCAGGGTCCTATATAGCTGCAGCATTACCTCTCAGCTCCTAAACTTAATCCCCCAAATAATGAAGGCCTATTGATCATAAGCCTTCTTGGAGTCAACCTGCATAGCAGCTTTGGACACTCACCCCAAGATCCCTCTGATCCTCCACATTGTCAAGAGTCTTATCATTAATACTATATTCTGCCATCATATTAAACCTACCAAAATGAACCACTTCACATGTATCTGGGTTGAACTCCATCTACCACTTCTCAGACCAGTTTTGCATCCTAGCAATGTCCCGTTGTAATCTCTGACAGCTCTCCACATTATCCATAACACTACCAACTTTTGTGTCATCAACAAATTTACTAACCCATCTCTCCGCTTCCTCATCAAGGTCATTTATAAAAATCTTGAAGAGTAGGGTTCCCAGAACAAATCGCGGAGGCACACCACTGGTCACCAACCTCCATGCAGAATATGACCTGTCTACAACCACTCTCTGCCTTCTGTGGGCAAGCCAGTTCTGGATCCACAAAGCAATGTCTTCTTCGAGCCCATGCTTCCTTACTTTCTCAAAAAGTGTTGCGTGGAGTACCTAGTCAAATGCCTTGCTGAAATCCATATACGCTACAGCTACTGCTCTACCTTCATCAATGTATTTAGTCAATTTCTCACATCACTTAATCAAGCTCAGAAGGCACGACCTGTCTTTCACAAAGCCATGCTGACTCTTCCTAATCATATTATGCCTCTCCAAATGTTCATAAAACCTGCCTCTCAGGATCTGATCCATCAAATTACCAACCACACTGAAGAAAGACTCACTGGTCTATAATTTCTTGAACGATCTCTACTCCCCTTATTGAATAAGGGACTAACATCCGCAACCCTCCAATCCAGCAGATCCTCTCCAGTCTGCATTGTTAATGCAAATATCATCACCAGAGGCTCAGCAATCTCATCACTCTCCTCCCAGTGTAGACTGGGGTACACTTCATCTGGGTTTGGTGACTTATCCAACTTGATGCTTTCCAAAAGCTCCAGCACATCCTCTTCCTTATTATCTACAAGTTCAAGCATTTCAGTCTGCTGTAAGTCATCCCTGCAATCACCAAGATCCTTTTCCATAGTGAATACTGAAGCAAAGTAGCTCTGTTAACCCCTCTGGTTCCATACACTTTTTCCCACTGTCACACTCAATTGCTCCTATTCTTTCAAGTCTTATACTCTTGCTCTTCACTTCCTTGTTGAATCTCCTGGGGTTTTCCTTAATCTTGTCTGCCAAGGCCTTCTCATGGCCCCTTCTGGCTCTCTGATTTTCATTCTTAAGCTTCTTCCTGTTAGCCTTACAATCTTCTAGATCTCTATCATTACCTAGTTTTTTTTTTAAAAAAAACTTTCTTAAGCTCTTCTTTCCTTCTTGCCTAGATTTTCAACAGTCTTTGTACACCACAGCTCCTGTTCCCTACCATCCTCTCCATGTCTCATTGGAACATACCTACACAGAACCCCACACAAATAAACCATGAACATTTTACAAATTTCTTCCGCATGTTTCCCTGGGAACATTTGTTTCCAACTTATGCTTCCAAGTTCCTGCCTGATAGCCTCGTATTTCCCCTTACTCCAATTCAACACTTTCCAAACTTGTCTGTTCCTATCAGTCTCCAAAACTATGGTAAAGGAGATAGAATTGTAATCACCATCTCCAAAACGCTCTCCCACTGAGAGATCTGACACCTGACCAGGTTCATTTCCCAATACCAGATCAAGTACAGCCTCTGCTCTTGTAGGCTTATCTAAATATTGTGTCAAGAAACCTTCCTCTTCACACCCAACACCCAGTAGAGTTATTGACCCCTTCCAGTTCCTAACTTCCAACCACAGTGCCATTGTCCCATCTGGCAATTCCCCATCTTGCTATTACTTCCTTAATTGGGCCTTATTCCCCTCCTCTGCTTTCCAATCATTCCCAGTTCCACCAATTACATCACACTTGGTTCCCATTAGTGAACAAAGGATAAAATAATGGAGACAGTGATGATCTTTCCACTTCACTGAGGTGAAAGGCCTGAAAACAAAAAAATGTAACAAAGGAAAAATGAAGCCAGAAACTAAAGGTCAATCATCCAAACTGTCTCATCTGTTGAGGAAATGTATTGTTCACTCTTTAGCTGATTATGGGCTATCACATCACCCACCTCCTCTTAAGCAACAAAGATCCAAACCTGTTGAGTGGATCCTCAGAAAATGACTGTTTGATAAAGCAGACAGTTTGATTAAACCTGTTTGATAAAGCTGATAGCTCAGAGCTCCAGTGACCAAGATTCAAACCTAAACTCTGGTGCTATCTGTCATGGTCCTGTCTGGCAATTCCCCATCTTGCCATTACCTCCTTAATTGGGCCTTAATCCCCTGGTCTGATTTCCAACCATTCCCAGTTCCGCTAATTACAGCACACCTGGTTCCCATTATCAAAAATAGGATAAAACTGGGACAACAGAGCCATGCTTTGCCAGTTCGTTGGTCGACTCTAGTGTGAGTAAACTTCATTTCCTGATTCCCTAGGTCTGTCAGTTCTAAGCTCTACATCAGTTCCTGGATACTCTACATAAACCTTGTCTCCATGTAAAGGCTCTCCTAGATACCAGTTCCCTTTTCGCGACGGTGCTAATGCCTCACGACTTTGCCTCCGTGCTTGTGTCCTGCACTTGGTTTCGTCCTCAGCCTGGTCCTTGCAACAGAATGGACTGGCCAAGAATGAACCCAGCCGACACGGATCCCGTGTAACAGGCCCTCGCCAGCCAGGACCAACTGGTCAGGGAGGTCATAGAAAACCTTTGTGTGCTGTCCGCGAACGTAAGGAAGATCAGTGAGCAGGTTGACCGGGTATCCGCTTCCCTTACTCCATCCCTTCCAAGAACCCCGATTGACCAAACCGCAAGGCCCGGGATATGTACTCCCCTTGGATCAGCAACACAATCCCCTCGAGAACAGTACGTACCCGAACCGGAACCCTACGCTGGGGAACTTGGGGAGTGCCGGGGCTTCTTATTACAATGGTCTTTGAGCAACAGCCACGTACATACAACTCAGATAGATCAAAGATTGCGTACATCATGGGGCTATTACCAGGGGATGCCTTGGCATGGACCACCGCAATCTGGGACAACCGACCAGACTCCTGTTCCTCCTTCATCTCCAAAATGAGGAAGGTCTTTGAACAGCCCATTCGCGGTAAAGATACCGCTAAGCGCTTGCTAACTTTATCAGGGTTCGCGAAGTGTGGCAAAATATTCCACCGAGTTCCAAACACTAGCGGCCGACTCGGGGTGTAAAAGACGACGCACTACGGGAAGTGTTTCGACAGGGACTCTCAGATAAAATAAAAGATGAATTGGCAGCTTGGGATGACACCGACAGCCTGGACTCTGATCTCTCTAGTCACCACGCTAAATAATTGACTTCAGGAGCGTCTCAGAGAAAAGACCAGTCGCCCCGCTCCTCGGGTCAGTCCACGTCCCATATTACCAGCTTCAGCCAGCCTCCCTTCCCCAGCCACTCCAAATATAGCTCCTGCTCCGACTGTCCCCACTATTCTGGGGGAAGAACGGATACAGCTGGGACGGAATCGTCTCTCCCCTGCCGAACGACTTCGGAGGCTGAGACCTGGGGATTGTTACTATTGCGGTCAGCTGGGACATTTCCGCGATACCTGTCCTCTGCGGCCAAAAGGGAGGGCTCACCAGTAGAAAGGGGGAACCTGGTGAACGGGACAACTCTCCCTTCAGTCCCCCAGACGCGTATGCAGATCCCGGCTGCTGTGAAGTATCAACAACAGTCCCTGTCGCTATCCAGCTTGGTGGATTCCGGTGCCGAGGGAAATCTGCTGGATTTCCAGAATTCGTCGGGAGCCGTTCAGTACCCCTCTTGAGGCCCGGACACTGAACGGAAAACTGCTGGCTCGGTTGGCCTCCACTGACCTCGATTCTGTCCGGAAACCATTGACAGGAGGTACGATTTAATCTCATCCATTCTGCTCAAGCCCCTGTAGTTCTAGGATATCCCTGGCTGAACCACCGCAACCCCTGCATCGACTGGTCTACCGGGAGGATAGCCAACTGGAGAACCGTTTTGCCACGCCACCTGTCTGCGGTCTCGCCTGTCTTGGAACCCCTCGATTTGTCCGGAGTCCCCGCAGAATACCATGACCTGGGACAAGTAGTCAGCAAACAACCCGCTCTGTCCCTGCCTATATGATTGCACCATCGACCTTCTCCCCGGGGCCTCGCTACCCACCAGTCGTTTTTATAACTTACCTCGACCGGAGAGAGAGGTCATGGAGAAATACGTTAGTGAGTCCTTCGCAGCGGACATTCTTCGACCTTCATCCTCCCTGGTGGGCGCCGATTTCTTTTCCCTGTATTGATTACCGAGGCCTTCGTAGCGCTTACCATCTAGTCAGGATGAGGGAGGGAGACGAGTGGAAGACGGCCTTTAATACACCTTTGGGCCACTTTGAATCCTTGGTCCTGCTGTTTGGCCTCACCAATGCCCGCGCCGTTTTTCAAGCCCTGATCAATGATGGTCTGAGGGACTTTATTATTCGCTTCGTGTTAGTCTACCTAGATGATACCTTAATATTTTCTAGCAGCCCCCAAAAACACATTGACCATGTCCGTCTCGTCCTCCAGAGACTGTGGGAGAACAAGTTATTGGTGAAGGCGGAGAAAAGTGAGTTCCACGTCCCTTTGGTCACCTTCCTGGGCTACTTCATCGAGAGCGGGCAGGTGAGGGCAGATTCTGAGAAGATCCGGACGGTGGAAGAATGGCCCAGACCCAGAACCCACTTCAGCGGTTTTTGGGGTTTGCAAACTTTTATCGCCGATTTATCAGGGATTCCAGTCGGCGAACCTTACCCGATTTACCTCGCCGACAACACTTTTTTTGCGGGACTCCGAGGCTGATTCGCCAGTCACTGACCTGAAGAGGCGGTTCACAACCGCTCGCATCCTGGTCCAACCGGACCCCTACCGTCAATTCAATGTTGAGATTGACACCTTCGACTCATGGGTAGGAGCAGGTCCTGTCCCAACGATCAAGTCCGGACGAAAAGCTTCATCGCTGTGCCTTCTTTTCTCGCTGACTGTCCCCCACCGACCGGAATTACGACGTGCAGAATCGAGAACTACCGGCGGTCAAGCTAGCGTTGGAGGAGTGGAGGATCTGGCTGGACGGGGCAGAACACCTATTTGTTTGGGCTGATGATAAGAACCTGGGATATATTCAGACCCGCCAGGCCCGTTCGGCATTATTTTTTTTTGGATGGTTCAAATTTTCCCTCACATTCTGTCCAGGGTCCAAGAATGGGAAGCCGGACACGCTCTCCCGCCAATACAACTCCAAGCAGGAGACTTCCAGCCCAGAGACTATCCCCCCACCATCCTGTGTCCTGGCAACCCTCACTTGTGAGATTGAGTCCATAGTAAAGGAAGCCCAACGGGATGACCCTGACACAGGCAATGGACCCGCCGATCGCCTTTTTCTGCTTGATTCGGTCAGATCTCAGGTTCTCCAGTGGGGGCACTCATCTCGGTTCGCCTACCACCCCAGGAGTGATCGGATACTGGCGCCCCTGAAAAGACACTTTTGGTGGCCTTCCGTGGAGGCGGATACCCGTTCCTATGTCTCTGTATGTTCCGTCTGTGCCCGTGGAAAAGCCTCCCATCGGCCACCTGTGGGATTGCTTAATCCTACCTCTCCCTGGTCAACTCTGGTCACACATCGCCCTAGATTTCGTCACCGGTCTACCCCCTTCACACTACCGTGGTAGACCGGTTCTCCAAGACGGTGCACTTGAAGCCCTCCTTAAACTCCCTTCAGCTCAGGAAGCCGCAGACCTTCTCTGCCGCGCCTTCTGCCTCCACAGAATTCCCGCAGATTTCGTCTCTGATCGAGGTCCCCAATTCATCTCGCAGGTATGGAAGGCCTTCTGTCAAGCCTTGGGTGCCTCGGTCAGCCTGTCATCCAGCTTCCACTCACAGACGAACAGGTAAACGGAACGGATCAACCAGAAGTTGGAGGCGACGCTACGTTGTAATACAACGAACAACCCGTCTGCCTGGAGTAATCACCCCACGTGGGCTGAGTACGCCCATAACTCTCTGGTTAGTACTGCCATCGGGAGGTCTCCCTTCGAGTGCTCCCTTGGGTACCAAGCCCTGCTGTTCCCTGCGCAAGAAGAGGAGATTGCAGTGCCGTCTGTTCCTGCCCATATCGATCGGTGCCACAAGGTTTGGGAGGACACAGGGTCGGCCCCTGCTCAGATCAGCCGACCGCAATAGGAGGATAGCTGATCGACACCGGAATCCTGCGCCTGTATCTACCTGGGCAGAGGGTTTGGCTTTCATCCAAAACGAGCCGAAAAAACTCGCCCCTCACTTCCTGGGACCTTTCGAGGTCGGAAGTATCATCAGCTCCACAGCAGTCCGACTTAAACTACCAAGATCGACGCACATCCACCTTACTTATCATGTTTCCCAATTAAAACCACTTTCCGTCAGCCCCTTGTGTCCTCCGACCGAAACCCCTCCACCTGCCCAGATCATCGACATCCAGCATACACCGTCCGGCGGCTACTAGATGTGCGCCTTTGGGCCAGGAGCCTCCAATACCTGTTCGACTGGGAAGGGTACGGCCCAGAGGAGCGTTCCTGGGTTCCCCGCTCCTTCATCCTGGACCCCTCCCTCATCCAAGACTTCCATCCGGACCATCCAGACAAGCCTGGATGATCCCGTTGTGGGTGGGGTTACTATCACGGTGCCGTCTGGGAATTCCCCATTTTGCTATAACCTCCTTAATTGGGCCTTAATTCCCTCGCCTGATTTCTAATCATTCCCAGTTCCACTAATTACAGCACACCTAGTTCCTATTAGCGAACATAGGATAAAACTCAGGCGCCACAGTTCGTTGGTCAACTCTAGTGTGAGTAAAACTCGTTTCCTGGATACTCTACATAATCCTTGTTTCCGTGTAAAGACTCTGCTGGATATCAGTATCAGTGCTAACCGCGCATGAGTCTTGCACTTGGTTTCAGCCTCGTCCTTACAACAAACAAATTCCGTAGACAACCCCTCCATGACTTCCTCCTTTTCTGCAGCATCTCTTATCAACAGTGCCACGCACCCAACTCTTTTGCCTCCCTCCCTTATCCTTTCTGGAACATCTAAAGCCTGGCACTCGAAGTAACCATTCCTGCCCTTGAGCCATCCAAGTCTCTGTAATAGCCCCAACATCATAGCTCCAAGTACTGATCCACGCTCTAAGCTCATCCGCTTTGTTCATAATAATCCTCGCATTAAAAAGACACATTTCAAACCCTTCTCTATTACCTGCCTATCCTCCCTCTTGCACTGACCCCAAGTTTTCTCAATGATCCAGAAATCTGAATCCCTGCCGTCACGGTCCGGAGCGGTTTTCCTTTAAATTTATCTAGGTTGGGATAGGATCGCGACCGTTGACTCCTTGATCCCCGTTAATTCCCTGTTTCACGTGTCCCTCGAGCTTGGTGACTAAGGTAATTGACTCTCGACCGAACCGGCCGTTTATAAGCACCTGGCTTCAGCCGTTCGGGGAGAGGGTGTTAAGGAGCATTAGCTAAGTTACTGTAGCTACCATGAGACAAAGTCATCCAGCCGGAGCCAACCATGTTTCTCGCGGGAGCAAGCCAGGTCCCCTCCCGCAGGAAGTGCCATCAACACGCCTTCCCTTGCCAGAGTGGGTCCGGGCAAGGTTAGCCCGCCAGGGTGAGCTAAGAGCTCCCACAGCTTGGTACAAATTTGGATCCGGTGTTTCATGTCCTGTGTCTGCGTCTGTCCTTTGAAGAAGACTCCCGGCTCGATGCCTGGTGTCTTAAGGTGGAGTCCTGGCTCGGTGTTTCATGCCCTGAGGCTGTGGCGATCCAAGTCCTGGCCGCTGCGTTCTATGTTCCTCCAAGTCACCTTGTGCGGTAATAAACTCTATTTTAGTTAACCTTCTAAAATCGTGTTTTGTGTCCTGCATTTGGTCCTCCTCCAGCACCCTTGCCCGCGTCCTTGTGACACCTGCTCCAGTCCCTCAGCTACGCATTTATCCTCCCTCACTATATTCCTACACTCACTATCTCTCATTACAGGCAGTAATCCCGAGTTTACTACTTTTGCGGTTCTGCTTCTCGACTTACTTCCTAACTTCCTGTAGTCTGTTTTCAGGACCTCCCTTTTCCTACTTGTGTCGTTGGTACAAATATGTACCACGACCTCCGGCTGTTCTCCTTCCCACTTCTGGATGTTGTGGACACTATCAGAAACATTCCGGATCCTGGCACCTGTGAGGCAATCTACCATCCGCGTTTCTTTCCTACGTCTACAGAATCGCCTGTCTGACCCCTTAACTATTGAGTCCCCTATCACTGCTGCCATTATCTTCCTTTCCCTACCCTTCTGATCCACACGGACAGACACTGTGCCAGAGGCGCGGCCACTGTTGATTCCCCCATCACAAACTTCACATTGTCAACAGTGTCCTCATCAGAAACCGGAAACGGAAATGTGATCGTGAAATATACTTGCCAATGAGGTAGAGGGTGACACCTTTAATGCGCAGTTTAAGTTCCTTTGCGCGCGGGTAGCTAGAGATGTGTGCGCGCACATAATCAGTGGGAACATTGCGCGGTGGTTAGTATCTGTTCTCTTTTGTTTTGAGGACCTTCCTGCTTGTTATTTTGCAGTTTTTATATAAAATATCGCTTATTTTCCACTGCATTTCCTGACAAAGGTGATTTGGAAAACCATTACTCGCAAGTTACCTTCCATGTCGCTCCCGACCTTCGTTCTGAAACCTAGTGCAGCTCACTCATAATCACTGGGTCTGAATCCTGGAATTACCGCCCCTAAAGCACCGCGAGGAATGCAACGGTGGGAATAGTGTTGGGGGAGTGAAATTGCATGAAGTTATCCTCACTATTCCACGAGCCTGAAGGATGAGGGCTAATGACTGTTCCTCATCCTGGTAATATGGGACCTGGGGCTGCTTTACCACCTCCCTGATGGCATGATTTCTCCTTCCGGTAAACTAATCAGCCCTCCCCCCACTATTCCTATATTAACCTATCTGAACTTTAACGTCATCGCCCTCGTATTGCTTACCCCTGTGTTCCCTATCCTCTGAAACGTGTAGAATGTTGAAAGGCGTGCAGAGTGTGGAAATGGAGAGAATGTTTCCCGTATTGGGAGAGTCTAGCCTCAGAATACAAGGACGTCCCTTTAGAGCAGAATTGAGGAGAAATTTCTCTAGCCGTGCATCTGTGGTTTTGGTCCCGGCACTACCCCCTGGTTCAACCAATAACAATCAAAGTTGTGGTTAATGTCGGGTTGTTGAGGCCGGGACCCGAGACTGGGTGATTATCACTGCGGATTTGTGAAACTCACTGACAGTGGCCGAACATTCGCCCCGTGAACTCAACGTCCCTCAACAGTTTAACACAGCCTGCAGCACCATGCGGTTTACAGAGGCTCCCGGAGTGTGCGGTCTCGCTATTTTCGCTTACTTCCCTACTATTACCGGTGAGAATCCCCACGGCTAACCATCGCGATTCTGCCTTATAGCGTTTATTTGGGATGTAGGCGTGGTACAGGAATTATCCGGGATAATCCGTCAGTTCAGTGAACCAGATCCATAACTCCCGCGAGTTCAGCACGTGGGTTCTTCTTGGAAATTGGGTTTGTGTCAATAACATAACTACAGGAAAGTTTTCCTCCCGCGCTACCTGATTCCAATCAGAATCGCTGTTGGCTGAACCAGAACTGTCCGGGTAATCCCGGGCAGGAATGCAGCCGGTTCTCTCCGGGATGGGCCAGCACCTGTTCCACAACATCCCAATCCTGGCGCTGTCCACCTGTCAGTGTATAAAGGTGACGGGAAGGTACAGAATTATCCTTTCCCGGGGACCGGAGGATAGTTGGGACTGTTGTTGGACTGGGACTGTTGTTGGAGAATAGAAAGATCCCGCATTAAACCCAGCGGGTCCAAGAACATTACAGCGCGGTGGTGAAATGTGTGAAATACGGACAGAATTAGTTATATTCGAGTTAGTTACGCTCCCCCAATCAATACTGTATCTATTGTTTAAATGCCCCTACTTTATATGATAACAATTCCCATCTCCACCTTCAGCCGCTCTAGCACTGAGGGTGCATCAGGACAGAGTGAATGGAACCGCCGGCCAGTCCGTGCTCCTGCCCGTCTCATACACAGTCCCGGACCCACACGGGTATCTGCGGATCACATGGACCAGAGGCGGGAACGCTAGTGTATGTGTGGAATATACCTGCTTCTCGGGGCAAGAATGTCACCTCAATGACAGTAGATCGCACATCACTGTCTCCGAACCGTATAAACACCGGGCGCTGCTTTTCCCGGAGAACGCTTCACTGTTACTGAGAGACCTGCAGATCAACGACAGTGGGATTTATGAATTATCCATCAGCGACTCTACGGGGACGGAGAAGGGAAGCTTGGTGTTAACAGTTCGATCTGATGGAACAAGTTCCCAGGGTAAGATCGTTCATGCGTTATGTGCCGTGCTGTATGGTGTGGGCGATCACGGTCTTTCCATGACTGTTCTTGGCAAAATTTTCAACAGAAGAGGTTTGCCATTGCCACCTTCTGGGCAGTGTCTTTACAAAAGGGTGACCCCAGCCATTATCAGTACTCTTCAGAGATTGTCTGCCTGGTGTCAGTGGTCGCATAACCAGGGCTTGTGATATGCACCGTCTGCTCGTACGGCCACCCACCACCTGCTCCCGTGGCTCCACATGTCCCTGATCCGGGGTGAAGCAGGTGCTCCACTTTGCCCGAGGGTGACCTGCAGGCGAGCGGGGGTAAGGAGCGCCTTACACCCCCTCTGGTAGAGACGTTTCTCCACCCCGCCACCCTCAGGTTTTTAAAACTCAGGGTAAGATTGAATTTTAAAAACAAAATGTTGGAAACGCTTGGTAGGTTAGGCAGCATCAGTGGAAAGAGAAACAGACGACGTTTCTGGTCAAAGACCCTTCGCCAGAAGTCAATATTAAGCCGCAGAGGAGGCGAGGGTGGGTTGGATGGGACAAAGGCCGTTCTAGAGTTCCAACAGTCCGCTCTCTGAGAAGGAAATGGACACGGCGGCACTTGCTGCAGACGAGGAGTTCAGCGACTTATTGGGCTGGAATTATTAAATTAAAATGATGGAAAAAGATGTGGGTGAGGTCAGAAATTGAGGATCGATCGCTCGGGAAAGGAGAGGGTAAGATCAGTCTCGAATCTAGACTGTAGATGGTGAGAATGCGGCGGAGGGAGGGGGTTTGGGGGAGTTGGGACTTGTCAGTGTGGAAAGTGAAGAGGCAAAGGAAACCCAGGAGCGGCTTTGTTGAGGTTTACAGTCGTTGGTTTTGGAAAGGAGGGGACACGTTGTCTGTGTCGGCACCGAATGTTACAGAGGATAAAGTGGAATTGTGGACCGACAGCGCTGAGACAGGTTGTTGTAGAGAGAGGTCAGGGGTCTGCATGTCTGAGCGGAGTTAGCATGGATCTCAGCATGGGACAGGAATACTGCGAGGAGAAAGTTCCAAGTAAATTTGTTATCAAAGGACGTGTATGTTACCAGATACTACCCTGAGATTCGCTTCCTTACAGATGTCAGAACAAAGAAATACAATAGAATCAATGATAAACTGCACACAAAGACTGACAAACAACCAATTGTAAAAGGCAGAAAACTCTGCAAATAACAAAATATATAAACATATAAATAGATAAATATATAAACAAACATATGGAGACAACGAGTTGTAGAGTCCTTGAAAATGAGTCCATAGGTCGCTGAGTAGTTGGAACCCACCCGTGATCCAGGGTGGTTCTGAAATGTAAAGGGTGGATATTCAGTTGGAATTCACGTGGGATCAGTTAGAGCTCAACACATTTGAAAAGAGAAGAGATGTTACTGGGTGAAGACACTTGGCTTTGGTCAAAGACAAGAAGAGAAAGACAAATTACTGAGGGTGGACACAGTAGAGCCCATCGGAGAGTGAAGGGGAACGCCTTCAATTCCACATTGTTAGTAGAAAAGTGACAGTGAACTCAACAGTGACTGATACTGGACGTCCAGACGAGAAGAGAAAACTCTGTAAACTCCGAATGTCAGGCAGTATCTGTGGAAAGAGGATCAGTGTTGATATTTCAGGTTGAAGACTCCAGCAAATCTGTGGGAGACAATACTTTGGTATGAAGTTATAAACACAAGAAATTCTACAGATGATGGAAATTCAAAGTAACACGCACCAGGTGCTGGAGGAACCCAACAGGTCAGGCAGCATCTATGGAGAGGTTTAAAAAAAACAGTCGACGTTTGGTGCACAGTCCGTTCTTCAGGAATCTTTATTCCTCTCCATAGATGCGGCCCGACCTGCTGAATTCTTTTGTATGTATTAATTCGATTCTAAGCTGTAGAGAGAGTGGAGGGGAGAAGAGGGATGGGTAGGACAGAACAGAATATCTCTGGCAGAGTGAGGCTCGGCTTGCCGTGGGGATAAGTAGTGGAAGCCCTCCGTTCGTGGAGTCATTTCCACGTGGAAAAACTGCAACAAAAACTTTTTGAGGTGGAGACAGTTGGAGATTGAGAGTAGAAATAAAGAAAGGTTGTGAAAAGTGGTGTAGGACGTTTGCAGCAGTCCAGTCTCTGCTGACGAAGAGAGAAAATTGAAGGAATTTGAAAGCGAATGATTTCCTAACGCGCTGCCCAGTTTTGGGAGAGTTTTCTTTGCTTGCTGAGAAAAGTTCCTCGTGGAATACACGGCCAGGAACTTGCGGTAAAGGAAACATTTACTGGGATTGCGCTGGGCCCGTCCTAGCCTGCCTGCTATGCTTTGATCATTGTATTTTCCATTCGGTAAAATTAGGTTAAGCTTTGTAAAAATATGGCTAAAATATTTTATGAGATACGTTGCTCCCTACAACAACTGAACGAGATGGTAAACGTTCAGGGCGATCCTTGGACTCAACAACGACTCATGGCAAAGCCATGACTCCCCGGGCCATTCCACCCGGTCAATATCCTAGTTCTAATGAGATAGAATCACAGCTTGATTACATTGAGGCCATTGAGGCCTCACTATTGTGAGAAACGTTTATTGTTGGTGTTACTCTCGCGGCCTTGTTATTTCTTCAGAGTTCTGTAAATACTGAGTGTATATTAAACCACACTAGAAGTGAATCTGTTTCCACCCGATTTTCATCCAGTGAATCCCAGAATATGACAATATGCTGTGAGTTTTACTTCCCGACTGTTCTACTGACTCACACCCCACATTGACCCCGGGGATTATGGACACTCCGAGACGATATGAACACGCTTCACTCTCCCAGCATCCTGCTCTGCGGAGGATACAAAAAATTCCACATTACTGGTTTCTTCAATCCTGGCACCATTCCAGTAAATCCCTCACCATCCCGTCCAAAGCCAGGAGATCCATTCTGGAGTGAGGTGTCCAGAACCGGACCCAGAAATCCAGTCAGAGCTAGCAAGCGCGGATAAAGATTCAACACCGATTTCATTACTGTGCTTTAGATTCCATTTGTAAACCTCAGGTTTGTGTTTGTCATTTTAACAGCGTTTCAACGAATTTCTGAGCGTTGTCGATTAATTGCTAGCGAACAGCAAAAGGAAAATGGAGAACGTGTATTCATATTGAATTTTCTTTCTGAGCGTTCTTCCCTGCCCGAAGCTCCATCTATTGCTGTGTTGTCATTGTGTTGTATAGAAAACCACCCGAGCTCCATAACTGTACAAGGAATGCGTGAGTTCCAACGTGATTTCACACTTCATGAAATCAGTGGCAGTGTAATGATTAAATGACGGGGTGAACAAAGTTTTGAGCGAACAAAGTTTTGGGCCAGCAAGTTCGATATCAGCTTAAATTCCACATGAAATCTGGAAATTACAATTAATTCTAGTAATGTTAATTGTGAAATAAGTGGATTGCCATCGAAAGAAAATCTGATGCCTTTCAGGGAACTAATCCCACCTTTCTCGCTCAGTGCGACCTCAGTGTAACTCTGCCTCACTGGTGTGGTTTATTCTCAGTTGTCTCCTGGGTTCAGGATGAAATAGACATTAAATGGCCACGTTTCCAGTGACAGTAACTTCCAATGAATAAATAAATGTGATTTTCCCTGAGGTCTATTGACTGATTGTAATGTTAAACTGATTAGAGTAGATTCAAATTAACGTAGGCATTTCTACCTATATTTCCACCAATACCATATGGGCATAAATAATGAATTGGAAGCTTTATTCAGTCGTGCAAGAGGGAAAGTATGTTGAAACTCAATGCAGAAATGGTGTGGCTGAAGCTCAAGTTTATCCTTTCAAAATAGTTCAAGTTTAACTTCAGATTTATTTTCATTCAACCATACACCTGTATACAGCGAAATGAAACATCTTTCCTCTTGGACCAAGTTGGAATACACAGCACGTATTGTTAGAGTAATTTTTGGGTTGAAGTCATTAACACCTAGAAAATGGCTTCAGCCACCAGTCTTCTGTTCCTTGACAATGCATTTCGTAAAAACTGAGAATATCAGAATACTAGTCAAGATGCTGCTGGTGAGAAGGTGTGAGGTATGCATGCAGTTTCAAAGACAGCATTAGCTATACTTTGTAAATATAGATTGTCCTTCTTGTTAAGCACGCAAAATACCAAATAAATGTATTGTGGATTCAGTTTGGAACAAAGGATTCCTGAATACCAGTCCTGATGACTCTGGCGCCGGTGGGATGGATGTATTCGGGTGGTTTGACGTTTGTACGTAGCTTCAAAAGAAAACATTGTCTATACTTTGCAAATATGGAATTGTCCTTTGTGTGTGTCGCAAATAGATATCGAGCCCCACGTTGGGCTGCAGACCTTTCCACCGAAAGGGCCTCCATATGCCATCTGCACCTTGTTTTGTCGAATAAAGAAGCTGCTTTGTGTTTACCAGTAACTCACTCTCTCCGGTGATTTCATTCACGCAACAACATTTGGTGTCAGAAGTTCGTGACCCATCGTGTTGCCAGCGATCCTAGTAGTCTACGTTGGTGAGTATTTTTCTAAAATAGCACTCACACTTGGATCTGTTCGGGTCGCTGGTACACGGGAACACGAGGTATCGCGAATGCAGAGAGCTGAACTGGTAGATAGAAAAGTGTTGTGTGCGTGTGCATGTGTGTTTATGTAAGTGAGGAAACTCTGGGTGTTAACTTGGTGAGGCAGTGCCACCCTTTGCGAAACGTGGTTACTGACGGTTCGGGATCGAGATGCCAGAATAGGGGCGCGTATACTCGTTCGAGGAGCTGCATTTTATTGTACGTTTTACAAGTGTGATGCAAAGGAATACAGTAGGCATCATGAGTCCAGGTACTCAAAAGTGGCAGATTGTGGAATACATACTCTGCGGTTTTAGGTTTATGCTATTTAACTGGTACCCGTCTTTTATATTTTGCGTAGTGTTGGGAATTGGTGTGGAGGTATTTCAGGGAGAGGTTTTACCCAGATATATCTGCCAGGATGCCACCTTTCGAGGTCAGGCAACGTCATGTTGAGAACCCTGATTACCCTAGCCAACCCTTGACCTTAATTACGATCATTCATAAGCCCTTCACCCCCGGGGAGAAGCGGAGCATATTGTCTGCGTTGCCCTCACTTAAAGTCGTATGTGGGAATTCAGAATTCTGGCGTAAGCTTGAGGAAGTGGTTAAAATTCACCAGATGCACCCCAAAGGTGTACACGTGTTGGTGAAAGCGAAGTACCCATGGAATATGTGGGACAGTGTGGTCCGGGGGGTGCGGTATGGTACATGAGCAGCTAACGGGAACGGCAGCAATGAAGAAAGATATCGCTTTTTTTTAAAAGGGGAAGTGAGGCAGCGACTGGGGGGAGGTGAGAGTAACTGGGGAACGATAATGGCAGTGATTCAAAAAGCTGTTGAGACGGCCATGCACTATGCAGAACGTAAATATCGAGCATATGAGGAGTATTCCGGGTTGGATAATCCAGGGCGGGACGACCCAGTCCTCCTGAAAATGCTCATGGAAGGCCTAAACTCAGCCCACCTGGAAGATTTAGATTTAGGCATAACGGTGGGGTCGACCTACTCTGCGATAGTTTTGTGGGCCAGTGAGATAGAACAAAGAAAGTGTAAGAGAAATCGTTAAGTGGATGCAGCTGCGGTGATGTCCCAGAGAGTTTGTTGTGCTTGCCGGCAGCCAGGGCACGAAGCAAGGAAGTGCTGGAATAGACTTGGGCGGGTAAAGGATTTGATATGCTACAGGTCCGGCCTGTTGGGACATGGTTTGAGGCTGTGTCCAAAACAGAGGAAAGTAAAACAAGTGAACGTCACAGCAGACACACAATCTCTCACCCCATCGGTGCCCAGTCTGACTGCAGATCAGATCAAGGAGCCAGTAACGACGGCTCCAAGTTCAGATGTGGCGGCGGCCCCACTGCCAGCGCTGGTGACCCGCGAATGTACACAACAGCAATGTTAGTGGACACAGGGGCATCGGTTTCGATAACTGACCTACCCTTGCCAACAACCGGAGAGGCCATTTATATTAGGGGTGTAGGAGGGAAAACAGTGAAAGCAGAAAGAAGCCAGTCACAAATACTTGAAATCAGCGGAGTGCAGCTTCCAGTATACTTCTGGGTCGTTCAAATAATGAGGCGACAATCCTTGGAATAGAACTCCTAAGGGAAGCAGGGGCTGTTATAGGTTCAGGAAAGGAAGAAATGATATGGACAAGTCAGGGGCAGCAAAAATGTACAACCAATAGATTACACAACCTCGCTAGCATAGTCGCAGCTGCCCCATCACCAGAGACTGGAGCCAGGATGGTGTCTATGGGTTACTTTGTTAGCAGTTCCCAGCAGTGTGGGCTAGACACAAGCAAGATTGTGGTCGAATACAGATAAACCCAGTTAAAACGTTTCTTACAATATTGACAAGGTTCCACACAGTAGGCTTATTCAGAAAGTCAGAAGGCATGGGATCCAGGGAAGTTTGGCCAGTGGATTCAGAATTGGCTTGTCTGCAGAAAGCAAAGTACATTCGGATTGGAGGGTTATGACTAGCGGTGTCCCACAGGGATTGGTTCTAGGACCTCTAATTTTCGACCTGAATATGAGGGTAGAAGCGTGGGTTGGCAAGTTTGCAGACGACACAAAGGTTGGTGGTGTTGTGGATAGTATAGAAGACTGTCAAAGATCACAGAGAGACATTGATAGGATGCAGAAGTGGGCTGAGAAGTGGCAGATGGAGTTCAACCTAGAGAAGAGTTTTGTGGTATGCTTTGGAAGGACAAACTCCAAGTTAGAGTACAAAGTAAATGGCATGATACTTGGTAGAGTGGAGAAGCAGAGGGATGTGGAGGTACATGTCCACAGAACCCTGAAAGCTGCCTCACAGGTAGATACTGTAGTTAAGAAAGCTTATGGGGTGTTAGCTTTCATAAGTCGAGAGATAGAGTTTAAATGCCGTGAGGTAATGATGCAGCTCTATAAAACTCTGGTTAGGCCACACTTAGAGTACTGTGTCCAGTTCTGGTCGCCTCACTATAGGAAGGATGTGGAAGCATTGGAAAGGGTACAGAGGAGATTTACCAGGATGCTGCCTGGTTTAGAGTTTATGCATTATGATCAGAGATTAAGGGTGCTAGGGCTTTACTCTTTGGAGAGAAGGAGGATGAGAGGAGACATGATAGAGGTATACAAGGTATTAAGAGGAATAGACAGAGTGGACAGCCAGCGCTTCTTCCCCAGGGCACCACTGCTCAAATACAGGAAGACATGGCTTTAAGTAGAGGGGTGGGAAGATCAAGTGGGATATTAGAGGAAGGTTTTTTACTCGGAGAGTGATTGGTGCATGGAATGCACTGCCTGAATTAGTGGTGGAGACAGATACACTAGTGAAATTTAAAAGACTACTAGACAGGTATATGGAGGAATTTAGGTGGAGGATTATATGGAGGGGGCAGGATTTAAGGGTCGGCACGCCATTGTGGGCTGAATGGCCTGTACTGTGCTGTACAATTCTATGTTCTAAAATAGAGGAGGGTCTGTATAAACCCCAGAAGCAGTACCGTATAAAAACTGATACAGTGACTGCTGTTCAGGGTAAGCGAAGGAACCAAAACACCAGCATGAAACAGAAGGGAAATGAGTGGGCAGGTGTTGCTGTGAAGAAGGCCGCAGAGGAACAAGAGGCAACTGAAATTGCAAGCGTGCAGGAAGGAATGAGAGAAGCCAGATTAGTAAAATTATATGAAGAGGTGGAGGCAGAAGAGAAGGAAAAATGGAGGAGAAAAGGGGCAAAGGAGGGACCAAGTGCATGCTAGACACACGGTGAGGAAGGAGTCGTGGAGGTGCCACCATGTATTGGGCAGATACTATTGTAGTTAAGTAATGGGGTGATGCACCAGGGACGGCAAAGCATGATCACAACCCTCTGGCAGGACTGGTGGTGGCCTGGGATGGGCGGGGATGTTGAGAAATACTGCTGCCGTTACACCATTTGTGCCCAGCATAACCCTGGTTAGGGCAGAAAGCTAAAGCTGGCAAATCAGCCTCGGCCGAGGGGACCCTGGGAAAACATCCAAATAGACTTCACTGACTACCAAAAAGCAGGGGGGAAAGCTACTGACTAGTAATTGTGCATCACTTCACTTGGTGGGTAGAGGCTTTCCCAACAAGGGACTGCACTGCCAACACTGCTGCATGGATCCTAATTCAGGAAATCATCGCAAAGTGGGGAACCCCAGTCCAAGTGGATTCAGATCAGGGAGCACATGTCACAGGGAAAGTGATGAAGGAAATGTGCCGACTGCTAGGGATTCGACAATGGTTCCACATACCCTCACACCCCCAGAGTTCAGGGATGGTAGAAAGGATGAACTGAACAATCAAGAATGCATTAGCCAAAGCTATAGTTGAAAAGGAAAGACAAGGGTTAATGTATTACCAGGAATCCTGATGAAATTGTGCACAACCCCGAACTGCATGTTGGCAGCCCCTAAGAATTATTGATGGGACGAGCAATGCAACTCCCCTATGGGGTAATTATGGGTTGTGGAGAGCCTGGGGCTTACAGGGATAGAATGACACCATATGTGAAAGACCTTTGTAACCAACTTAGAATGTTGAAGGACTGAGTGAAGCAGATTCCGATTCAGATTCAGTTTATTGTCATTTAGAAAACACAAATGCAATGCAGTTAAAAAATGAGACAACGTTCCTCCAGAATGATATCACAAAAGCATATGACAAAACAGACGACACCAGAAAATCCACATAACGTTTGGCAATCCCCCATCCAGAGTCTGGAGAGGCTGCTGCATATTAATATCGCGCTACCATCTTAGTGCGTTCCCTGGAAAGGAGCTTCAAATCCACCAAACAAGACCAAAAGCTAAAGCTACAAGACCTGCACAAAACCACATAGTTACAGCATATAGTTACAACAGTGCAAACAGTAGCATAATTGATAAAGATCATGGGCATGGTAAAAATAGTCCAAAGATGTTAAAGGACTATAAGTTCAAAAGAAATCACCACACAGTTTCCACAAGTCCCCAGGGTCCCGACAGACTCGCCATCCCATGCCGGCGGCAGAAGGGAATACCCCCACTATGGACATCCATGGCGCTGTCCGACTCAGCCTCACAGACACAGCCCACAATGGAAGCTCCATCGAAACCTGCCTCGCAGATGCAGCACACACCGAAAGCGATCTGACCACAGTGGACTCCGAGTCCGTCGAACCTCCGAGCCGATGACCATCCATTCTGACACAGCTTCTCCGAGCACCATCCTCTGCTGAGTGTATTGAGACGGCCCCCGCCAATGGCCATTGGTAACGCAACCCTGAAGACTGGCGGCCTGTTCTTCCCAGCGGAGTCCCAGACCTCGCAGCAGCAGCAGCAACAAAGAATGTCTTCCTGGAGATTTCCCGATGTTCCTCCATTCTCCCACGTCTGTTTTCAATCGATTATGATTGCGCACGGCACCTCTCTTCATAAATAACAGATAATCAGCTCCGGAATGGCCGCTGCAAGCAGCGTCGCACCCCCATGTTGGAAAAAACAAAAGCAGCAAATCGCTGATTGGAGAGAACCAAAGGGAAAGGGGATAGTCCTTCCACAGCCCGCTGACCAAGTCGTGATGAGGGTGCTGCCGGAAAGGTTGGGGTTTGCCCCCAGGTGGGTAGGGCCACAGACGGTACTCTTAAGCAATGATACGTGCGTTTGTGTGCAGACTCGGCAAGGCAGTCAGTGGAAACACCGAACTCAGGTTAAAGCATACGACTCACCCTCTTGTCGCTCCCACAGACAGAGTGGGGGATGTAGTGTACCCAGTAGCCATGTAGTTACAGAGAACCTAACAGAGGAACACTAGCCGGCCATACCAGACCAGACCACGGCTGCTGAAAACAGACCCGGAGGGAACGCAAAGGCAGAAAATGCCGAGAGCATGGCAGAAGACACTGAGAATGTGTTGGAAAACCATGAATAGCCCTTTAAAGCATACTCTGTAAAGAAAGCTGGTTGCTGGAGGTATTTGATTATTTTAATAGCATAGAATAGACAAATACTGGAAAGTGGGGGGTGATTTTTAAGTTAAAGCTGAGGCAACAAGTTCCACAATTTCGGTGGGATACGGCACTCGGCATCTGGAAGCAGTCACCCCCAGACTGAGGAGCTGGGCCCTTTCAGCAGTCGGGCCAGTGATCGACTGGACAGCTCGGAAGTGAGGTCCTTGCAGACATTTACGCAGAGGCCACCCCAACCCCTTCCTGTACATCGATCAGAGAGTCTGTGGGTGCCCTGGAAAGAGAGTTTCGGCGAAAAGAGGATGAAGGGATGAAATCAAAGGAATGTGATTATGCTGCAATCAGCCTGCAAGAGAAGAGCCGACAGGCACACGAAAGAAGTCGCATTTATAAAGACTTGTTCATATTTCTGGAACAGCCCCTCTGTTTAACATTTAGTGATTAGGGACTGCTATGTTAGATATAGAGGCACAAAAAATGGTTGGGGGGGGGGGGAAGAAATTTGAGGCAGGGCGTTTTTGGTGCCCTATTTCAGTAGATCCTCTTAGGTTGGCCTTTCCTGGTACAAATTTATTTTTGTCCAGTAGGGCCAAGAAGAGGGACTATTAGAATAATTTTTGGTTTTAAGCCATTAACACGTAGTAAATGGCTTCAGCCACCAGTCTTCTGTTCCTTGACAATGCATTTCCTGAAAGCTGAGAATACGGAATACCAGTCCTGATGTTGCTGGTGAGAAGGTGTGAGGTTTGCAGGCAGTTTTGAAGACAGCATTAGCTATACTTCGTAAATATAGATTGTCCTTCATGTTAAGCATGTAAAATACCAAATAAACATTTTCGGGATTCAGTTTGGAACAAAGGATTCCTGAATACCAGTCCTGATGACCCTGGTGCCGGTGGGATGGATGTATTCGGGAGGTGTGAAGTTTGTATGTAGCTTCAAAAGAAAACATTGTCTGTACTTTGTAAATATGGAATTCTCCTTTGTGTGTGTCGCAAATACAAACGTTTGTAGATATCAAGCCCCACGTTGGGCAGCAGACCTTTCCACTGAAAGGGTCTCCGTATGCCTGCTGTACCTTCTTTTGTCAAAGAAGCAGCTTTGTATCTAACAGTAACACTCTCCCCGGTGATTTCATTCACGCAACAACACATATAGCACACACAACATGTTCAGATATGATTTATAAATTATAAATTGAAGGACTAATGCCAATGAAATATGAATTTCATATATTTACTGAAGGGGTGGGATCTGAGATACTAAGGCAGGAATATGAGGATGGAAAATTCAGCCAGGGTCAAATTGCAGAGAGAAATCAATGGGCCAAATGGCCTAATTCTGCTCTTATATCCTATCGTGTTGAGGCCAACATTTATTGCTTACCTTAACAGTCCTTTTGAAAAAGGTGATGAGCCGCCTCCTTGAATATCTGCAGTCCTTGTGGTCAGGGTACCCCCACTTTGTTGCTGGGGAATGAGTTCCAGGAGTTAGACCCATTGAATACCAGGAATAGGATGTACGGGATAGAGGAGTGAGTGAGTTAAGGTGGGTCATCAGTTAAGATATTGAAAGGGTGTGATTGCTCAGGCCATGATGAAACTACTGCTGTGATGGTTCCTTCTGTTCTTCTGCACAGCTACAGACAGGACTCCAGTGATAAAGGTGATAAAGAATGAAGTCATTATTCAGACAGGCGGGACTCCAGTGATAAAGAATGAAGTCATTATTCCACCTGTTGTGTTCGCTGCTGCTGTCATCATCTTGTGCCTTGCTGTAAAAATGCAAAGAGGTGAGCACGCCGTAGTCTCAGGTAACCTGAAATGTGATGTGTCCGTCTTTGGATTGATTTTCATGAATATAATTAACCCTAGGTGTTAAACTTAATATTTTTTGCATCACAAAAGTTAGCAAGAGTTATTACTTTTTGAAAATAATATTTAAACTTTGCTGATGACTGTTCAATTTTATAATAATGGTAATGTTTAATCAAAAATCTCCATTATTTGTCACCAAATGTCATTCACCTTGAAGCTGCGTGTCACGGTCAAAGTACAGAGTGAGAACATTGTGTGAGTGTGTGCTCCAGCATGGGGATTGGGGAGGTGGGAAGACCACTATCGCCTTCCAATTAAACTATGACTGATCTATATTTGAACTTCATCTAAATGCCTGTGTTGTTCGTGACATTTCAATTGACCTCCAAATATCTGCAGCACTTGTGGGGAGAGTTCAGTATTTCTCTCTCTTGCGTGAGAGTGTGTTCTGTCTTCACCTCAAAACAACGAAGCTTGAATTTTAAAGATATTTCCCCTTGCCTTGGGCAACATTCTGATCTCACTCACCCCACCCCTGCCACTTACCAACACTACAATGCTCTGAAGAAATGGAAAGAGCCATTTCTATTAACTACCACAGTATTAAACCACATGCGAAGTGATACACTTTGGAAGGTCGAATCTGAAATCAAAATGTAGAGTTAGTGGCAGGATTCTCAGTAATGTGGACTGATAGAAGGATCTTGGGGTCCACGTCCATTGATCCCTCAAAGTTGTGCACATTGATAGGGTTGTTAAAAAGTTTGCTGTGTGGAATTTCATCAGGGGATGGACTTTAAAGAAGCGAGGTAATGTTGCAGATCTATAAAACCCTGGTTAGAACGCACTTGGAGTATTGTGTTCAGTTCTGGTCACTGTATTGAAGAATAAATATTTGTTGTTTGCTTGTGATGGAACAAAGAAGCCAATCTCTCCTCACAAGGTTGTAATTCTGTTGTCATGCAGAGTACCGCTCAAAGCTATTGACCAGCAATATTCAGATACAGTGTGTTTATTACAGTGTGTACAGTAAAACACACAGTGAAATTGTTACAAGGTGGGCATTGATGGCTGACCCAAATGCCAGACACAGACACTGAAGTACTGAGAACAGGACTAAGTTTATTGAGATAGCAAGGTGAGTAAGGAAGAAACAACGCTGGACATACATACAGGCCCTGGGTGAGACTAGGATACAGGGCCAGGGCTAGGACTAAGACTAGGAAAGTGGGACCAGGAAAAGGAACTAGGAACTAGGTGCCTGGGCTAGGAATTCAAGCCAGAACTGGACAGGTACCAGAACCTGACTTGGGCTCGGACGTTGGATCTAGGTGAGGACAAGACGTGGCTACAGGACTGGACATGGAATTCCTGCACAGGACAAAGCACATGGACAGGACGAGAACGCGAAGCCTTGACTAGGCCTTGGCAGACTGGAAACAAAGACCCTTGGCTTGGGCAGGACACAGAACTCCTAGGTGGGCAAGGTTTCAGGTGCAGGTTGCAGGCAGGGCCCCAGGCAAGGCTTCAGGTGCAGGTTGCAGGCAGGGCCCCAGGCAAGGCTTCAGAAGGAAGGGGAGAAGAAAATCCAGCAGCCTGAAGCTGAATCCCGATGCTATTTATGGAACCAGACCAAAAAGAGAATCAGGTGCCTCAATTATGGCCCCCAATGGAAACAGGGAAAACGGGAAAACCTAGAATAAGGTATCGTTGGACTGGATCGTGAATCAGAATGCACACTTCATGGATTGGACTATGACAGAAATGTGTTTGCTGTGTTCACAATCAACACAACCTCAGGATGTGCTGTGGCAGCCCACCAGGCTGTGTCTGGGCCTCCAAATCACAGTCCCTGGTCTGGACTTACAGACACACAGACTATGAGATATTGGGCCTTTTACTTATGGATGCATTGACAAAGGAGATTCAACCATGGGACCTTGACCTCCAGAGTTGCTGACTTCGGTATCAACACCAGGACTTTCAAATTTAGGCCTTCAACAATGGACTTGCATGGATCTTGGACAGTAGGATTTACCCACTTTGGAGGGGTCACTGGCCCTTTTCCCTCCTGCCTGCATGTATCTTCAGCACCAGGACTTACCGACCGAGGGATGACTCACCGACCAGGAGGATAAACAGCTCTCATCCATGGGGCCCGCCAAACCCAGCCATTAGTAACCAACACTGTCAAAGCACCTCACACGACACTGAAGTGTAGCAGCAGTTAATCTCCATTGTTCCCGATTTCCTTTTATCTAACATTGATCAGATAAGTGTGAATTTTGTGATGAAGTTGCTCATTATTGCATGAAGATAAACAATGTTTCTTTTATGTTCCCCTCAGTCTGTAAAGGATCTCACAAACACAGAGCAGAGGGACCTAATTCACAGGATCAATGGGTAAGTGCAATTTATTCTTAGCTTTACTGTCTTGGATCATTTTAAATTATAAGATCATAAGACCATAAGATATAGGAGCAGAAGTACGCCATTCGGCCCAATGAGTCTGCTGTGCCATTCAATCATGGCTGATCCAATTCTTCCAGTCATCCCCACTCCCCCCTTTCACCCCATCCTCTCTGATGCTCTGGCTAATCAAGAACCTATCCATCTCTGCCTTATAGACACCCAGTGACTTGGCCTTCACAATCTCTCGTGGCAACAAATTCCACAGATTTACCATCCTCTGACTAAAGTAATTTCTCCGCATCTCAGTTCAAAAAGGACATCCTTCAATCCTGAAGTTGTGCCTGCTTGTTCTAGGCTCTCCTACAATGGGAAATAACTTTGCCATATTTAATCTGTTCAGGCCTTTTAACATTCAGAATGTGTCTGTGAGATCCGTCCTCATTCTCCTGAACTCTAGGGAATACAGCCTAAGAATTGCCAGACATTCCTCATAGGTAACACTTTCATTCCTGAATCTTCTCTGAACCCTCCCCAATTTCTGTATATCCTCTCAAAAGTAAGGACCCCAAAACTGCACACAATACTCCAAGTATGGTCCCACAAGTGTCTTATAGAGACTGAACATCACATCCCTGTTCTTATACTCGGTACCTCTAGAAATGAATGACAACATTATATATACCTTCTTCACCACTCAATCAACCTTGAGGTTAAACTTTAGAGTATGTTAGAGTGGGTACATTCCATTGTTACTGTGAGTACGTTAGAGTGGATACATTCCATTGTTACTGTGAGTACGTTAGAGTGGATACATTCCATTGTTACTGTGAGTACATTAGAGTGGATACATTCCATTGTTACTGTCAGTACATTAGAGTGGATACATTCCAATGTTACTGTAATTCACAGTGAGTACGTTGGAGTGGGTACATTCCATTGTTACTCTGATTCATTGTGTGAGTACATGGGAGTTGATACATTCCATTGTTACTGTGAGTCACTGTGTAAGTACATTAGAGTGGATACATCCCATTGTTACTGTGATTCACTATGTAAGTACATGACAGTGGATTCATTCCATTGTTACTATGATTCACTGTCTGAGTATGTTAGAGTGGATACATTCCATTGTTACTGTGAGTACATTAGAGTGGGTACATTCCATTGTTACTGTGATTCAGTTTGTGAGTACATGGGAGTGGGTACATTCCATTGTTACTGTGAGTCACTGTGTGAGTACGTGGGAGTGGATACATTTTTACTCTGATTCACTTTGTGAGTACGCAACACCCTCACCACGATATTCTCAACACTGGTGCCTACATGGTTCTGTCCTCATCCCCTTACTCCACTCTCTATGCCCTCATGACTGTGTGGTTAGACTCTTCCCAAACTTCAATGACAAATTTGCAGATGATGCCACCATAGTGGGTCGTGTGTCAAATAACAATGAGTCTGGCTACATGAAGGAGTTAGAGAGTTTTGTTACATGGTGTCATGACAACAACCTTTTTCCCAACGTCAGCAAATCAAAAGAGTTGATCATTGACCAGGAATGGGCTGGTACACCTGCTCATGTCTACATCAACAATTCCAGGGAGGGTGGGGATCTTCAACTTCTATGTGTTAAAATCCTAATAGTCTCTCCTGGTCTAATCATGCAGATCCCTTGGCCAAGGAGGCTGACCAGTGCCTTGACTTCCTCAGGAGGATAAAGATATGTTGCATACCAATTTTTATTGATGCATTGTAGAAAGTATTTATAGTGATATAGATCAATGTAGGGGAGGAGGTCTGGTCCTGCAGACATAGCATGCTGGCCCACCAGTGTGTAGAGACATTCAGGTGCCCATGAACCAGATGTCCAACTATGGGTAAATAGCCCCACTGCCTTGTTAGCAGCCGTGGGAGAGACAAAGGGTACAGGAGTAAACTCAGACAGCAGGTCTGTAGTGGAGCCCCTAAGACAGCTGGATATCATGGAACATCCTTCCAGCAGTTCCTGCAGCTAAGCTGGTGCCAAATATATTGCTTCATAAGCCTCCCTTTGGACCACACTGCTGAGGCTGAGAGGGGGATCTTGATGACTGGGCATCTCGGGATCACCATACCTTCCGCCGAAGCTTGTAGTTATGATCATCATCATCATCATCCATTGTCCTTTGAGACTGATGGATGCCAAGGTGTTGTTCCTCAACACTAAGGGTGGCCTCATTGTGGCACAAGAGGAAGCCATGGACCAATATGTTAGAACTGGAAGGGAATGAGAATTAAAATGCTGGGCCGCTGAAAATTTCCACTTTTTGGCAGTTGGAGGTGCTTGACAAAACATTCCCACAATTAATGATGGGTCTCATCAATGTAGGGAGACCACACCCAGAGCACCGGATATAATAGACGACTCCTGCAGATTTGCAATTGAAGTGTTGCCTCACCTGCAAGGACTGTTTGGAGCCCTGAATGGAGTTAAGGGAGGAGGTGAATGGGCAGGTGCAGCACTTTGGCCACTGGCAAGGATAAGTGCTGGGGGGGGGGGGGGGAAGAATGAACAAGGGAAGCATGAACGGAGCAATCCCTGTGTGAAGCTGAAAATGTTGGGGGGGGGGTTAAGGGTTGGAATAAAGATGTGATTAGTGGTAGGATGCCATTGGAGATGGTGGAAGTTGTGGAGTATGATGTCCTGGATGCAGAAGCTCATGCAGTGGTAGGTAAGGACAAGAGAAGCTATCACTGTTATGGTGGCAAGAAGATGGGGTTAGTGTGGATGACTGGGAAATGGAGGAGATGCGAGCAAGGGCAGTATTAGTGGTGGAGGAAGGGAAATACCAATCTTTAAAGAAGGAACTGAGAAAAAGGAATAGCATTTTTATAGGAGACAGAGTGGGAAAAAGTATAGTCAAGATAGCTGTGAGAATCGGTAGATTTATAAAACATGTCAGTCAACAGTTTTTCTCTTGAGATGGAGTCAGAGAGATTGAGAAAGGGGAGGGAGTTGTCAGAAATTGACCAAGTGAATTTAAGGGCAGGGTTGCAAGTGGAAACAAAGCTGATGAAATTGATGAGCTCAGCATGGGTGCATGAAGCAGCAGTAATGCAGTTGTCAGTGCAGCAGAGGACAAACTGGGGATTTAGAACATAGACTCTTTTACGTAAGAAAGGAAGTCTCCTATCTTGATGCTTCATGGATTGGTGTTGCAAATGCTCTGCCCAGTCTCACCACCCCACCCCCCCCCCACCCCCACTGCCATGGACAATGTCTGCACTGCTTGTTAACTTGTTAAAATAGTCAGCATAATTGAAGAAGACGCCTACCCTGGACATTCTCTCTTCCCTCCTGCCCATTAGACAAGGTTGCAAAAGCTTGAAGGCTCAAGAATATCTTCTATCCCTCCTTTTTTTCCAGATAATTAAATAGATCCCCAGTATGATAAATGTACTCTAGACCTCACAATCTGCCTCGTCATTATCTTGCACTGAGCCGTTTACCTCCGTTGCACTTTCTCTGTTTATTCTGAATTCTGTTATTGTTTTCTTGTACCACTACGATTCACTGTGTGATGAATTGATCTGTATGAACAGTATGCAACAGGAGTTTCTCACTGCACCTCAGTACATATGACAATAGTAAACCAATTCCTATCCAATTTCTTACACAAACGTAGACAGGACTGGTAGTTTCTTTATCATCACCATGAAAGGTTTGATTCAAAAAGAGGTATTGGCAATAAGAGATCTTTGCTTTCAGGGCTGAGATGACAGCTGAGACTGGGTAGTGGCCGATACGTGTGTAATTCCCCTGATGTGAGGGTGCGGTAAGCTATGGTGCTCTGTGTGATCACAGAGATGTTGCAGGTGAAAGTGTGCCTGCCCAGTTACTGCAGAAGATACAACCAGGTCAGAAGCAAATCCGGCTTCACAGGAAACACAAACGTTACAAAGTGTGCATAATTTAAATGAAAATATGGTTGTCTTTCAAGGTGTAAATTTAAGGTGAGGATTCTTACACATAGAACAAATATATTTGGCATCTGTTGTGAATGTTTTGACCAACTATCTCAAAATTACTCTTTGAAGGATGGAAAATGTATGTCATGTTGTGGTGAGCTGTACGCTTGTTAATGGAAAATAGTTGATGCAAAAGTAAGTGCAGACTCATTAAGTATTTGTAGTTGTTACACTGAAATAAGCCCACGTGATGGTGTTGGGTCCACTATCCGCAACACACTAACCACAAAAGGAAATCTTAAGCTTTCACTATTGGGAGGTTTATACTACATCAACCTACTCTTCAATGACCGGCTTACTTTCCTGTCTAGTCTCTGCGGCGAGGTCTAACTGCCAACACCTACTGCATGAATAGTGGGCTACCCCCCCACACCACCTGCCCAAGGAGGGGATGGTTCCAGCTACAAAGAAGATTATTTTATTTTAATGGAATACCTTAGACAAATAGTTTGTAATACACACTTAAAACTCACAGAGGATTTGTGATTTATTAAAGATTTCTGAGTTACAAATGATTTATAAACTACAATGAATTTCCAAACACAAGTACAATTATTATGAACTAAAATAATACGCCAACGAGTTGCAGATGAACGAGTTGTCCATCACAGAAACTGAAGGTTGAGGAATGAATTCTAGTTTTCATTCTCCTTGTCATTCTTAACACTCCCCAGTGCTTTCTAACATTTATACTGTTCTGTTACTAATTGACATTATTTGCATGTAGCATTTTTCAGATACCTTTGCTGGGGTAAAGTAATTTTCACAGATGGTCTAAACACTTCTGGGGACAGACGTCCCAGACACCTGAAATTAATGCTGTGAGGACTGACTCTCTGAGTACACAAATATCTCACATATTGATTGATCATCTACACCTGTAGATGTGCTGAGTACAACAGCAGTTTAGTCTGCAAGCTCCCTTAAACTAAGTAACTTAGCCAGTGTTGATGCAGGCCAATTAACATAACCTCATTGTTTTATACTTGGCTGCTGCAGATGAGAATGTCTCATGGTCACTTCACCTTGCAAATCACATCTCTTGAGCAATCAGACCACTGCTTGTGGGTCAGCCGTCTGTGCTGTTTGTTTGCAAATCTGTCCTTTTTAATTCAGACTGATGATTGCTTGAAATTTACATTAAGAATTGACGATTGATTCTTGATTACAAGTATCTGAGCAAGCAATATTGGTTAGAAGTTTAACTTTGTCACAAACAACTCTGACCCTTTGGAAAGGTCATGCTGCTGTGCCAGAAAGCTAAGGTAACTGGAGCGTGAATATCAATGTGGTACTCTTTATCAAAAAATCAAGAAATGCTGCATTTTCTTGAATGAAGCTGTATCCACATTGTACCTGTGAATACAATACACTCCTGACCTCCGACTGCTTTTGCTGGGCATGTTGAAGCTGTCAGGACTGAGTATTAGTTCAACAGTTTCAGGTAAAGCACTTCCTCTGTTTAGAGTCACAGAGAAGTTCTGCACAGAAACAGGCCATTTGGCCCATCTAGTCTATGTCAAAACCATTTAAACTACCCACTCCCATCGACCGGCACCTGGACCATAGCCCTCCAAATCCCTATAGTCCATGTACCTATACAAACTTCTCTTAAATGTTCTCTTGAGCTGGCCAGTTCTGTTATAAAGCTAAAATTCAAAGTAAACTTATTATTAAACTACATATGTGTCACCATGTACTACCCTGGGTTTATTTTGTTGTGGCCATACTAAACAAACCTAGAGAATAATAACCATAAGGTAATCAATGAAAGACCCATTTGCAAAAGAAAATAAACTGCAAATACAAAAATAAAGAAATTGTAATAATAAATAAATAGACAATAAATATTGACAACATGAGATGAAGAATCTTTGAAAATGAGTCCATTGGTCGTGAGAACATTTCAAAGATGGGGCTAGTAAAGTTGAATGAAGTTATCCCCTTGGTTCAAGATCCTAGTGGTTGAGGGTTAGTAACTGTTTCTGAAGCTCGTGGTGTGAGTCCTGCGGCTCCTGTACCTTCTTCCTGCTGGCAGCAGTGAGAAAAGGGCATGTCCCAGGTGGTGGAGGTCCTTGATGATCGTTGCTGCTTTACAGTGACAGTATTTCATGTAGATGTGCTCAATAGTGGTGACGACTATATCCATGATGGACTGGGCTGTACCCACTATTTTTAAGGATTTGTCCTTTCAGGTCATTGGTGTTTCCATGCCAGGCTGTGATGCAGCCAGTCAATATACTCTCCAGTACACATAAATAAAAGTTTGTCAGTCTTTTAGATGTAATGTCGAAAATGTACAAACTCTTAAGGAAGTAGTAGTGCCACTGTGCTTTCTTCGCAATTACACTTACATGCTGGGTACAGGACAGGTCCACTGAAATAATAACACTGAGGAATTTATTGACCCTCTCAACCTCTGATCCTCCAATGAAATCTGGCTCATGGACGTCTGGTTTTCATCTCACTTTGCCTGTGAGGTGGTGTTCTTTTGATTGTGCATGGACCTCTTGTAACTTTCTTATTCATCAGACTTGAATGCCTTTGATCTGGCTCTCAGCAAATTGTGGATCCCATCCAGGGCTTCTGAATGGGGAAGATTCTGTGGGGACACACTCAACTACAACTGTTTTGATAAATTCCAAGACAACCATCATTCAGATGTACAGATGAGTCCTTGGACACGGTCCAGCTCACTGACTCAAAGCAATCCCATAGCCTCTCTTCTGCCTCCCACAATCAGCTCTTTGTTGACCTTATCTCAGGAGCTTTGCTTTTTAGCCTCTGCCTGTATGAAGGGAGAAGAAGGACAACCAAGTGATCCAATTTATTGCAATGCAGTCTGGGAATGGGATGGTAAGCATTCCTGAACAGTGTTCTAGTGTGTTGGAACCTCTGGTGCTACAAAGTATATGCTGATGGTAATTGGGCAGTGTGTACTTCAAGCAAGCCTGGTTAAAGTCCCTGACTATGATTTGAAATGCGTCAGGATGGACTGTTTCTTCTTGGGAGACAGACCATGCAGTATCGCAAGAGCTTGATTATTATCAAACACTGGTGATATATAAACATGATCAGGATTAAGGAGGAGAACTCTGTAGGTAAACAGAAAAGGTCACACTTGACCATTAGGTGTTCAAGGTTGGGGGAACACGAGTTTGAGAAAACCACCACAATGGGGAGTTTTTCATGAAACAAACACCTCCACCTTTTGCCTTTTCCAAATCAACAGTTCAGTCCATAAGGAAAATCAAGAAGCCTTCCAGTTTGATTGCTGTATCTGGGATATTGGGAAAAGCCAAGTCTCACTCAGACATAGAAAACAACAGTCCCCTATTTCGCACCGATACAGCAATCTTGCCGCAGGTTCTCAATTTTGTTCTCCAATGACTGCACATTTGCTAACGAGATGCCGGGTAGAGGGGACCCCGTCCCTTGGTTTATCAGCCTTGTGTGGAGACCCACTCTCCAGCTTTTGTGATAACCCTTTGTAGGCTTAAAGGTGCCCTACCTGCCTGGTCTGTCGACACCTTCAGACAATCGTGAAATCTGTAGATCATTAAGTTGATTTAACATAGATTGCTCAGAGGGGAATTGCATGCAGCAGATTGCAGTCCTGTTAAATTTATGAATCAATTATGTTAACTGTTTGTCTCAATGTACAGATATCGCATGATCTCCTGGGCATTTCCAACATTTTTCATCATATTTCTCCCCCCCTCTCTCCCCCCTCTCTCTCTTCCCACTTCCCACACACACTTCCCATCTCCCACCCCCTTCTCTTTTTCTGTTCTTCTGCTTTCCTCATACTCCCACATAGTCGCCCTGCACTGTACCCTTTAAACCCCTCTCTCTCACTGTGTTCTGCTGTTCCTCTCTGTGAATTTCTCTCTCTTCTCACTCTCTCAATCTATCTGCTTCTCTCCCATTGCTCTTTGTCTCCCAGCACCTCCCACCCCACTTTCCCCTCACCCTGCCATCAGTTGGAGCAGCTCAAGCTCTGGGTACTGGAGCTGATGTAACTGCAATCTATAAGAACATCGGGAGGAACAGTGGGAGCAGGAGCAGGCCACTCGGTCTCACTAGTCTACCCCTTCATTCAATACAATCTGTCCCAGGCCTCACCTCCTTGTCGGTGTTGATTCCCCAGATCTCAGTTCCCTGTTCTTACAAAGTATATGAGTGGGAACATCACTGCATCTCCATCACACCCTCTCAGGACCTAATACAATTCCACAAGTTCACCACTCATTCTTCTGAAGGCCAGACAATGTACATGTGCAGCCACTTGTAAAAGGACACCTCATCATCCCAGGAATTATCCAAGTTAATCTGCATTATCCAATTGTAGGCAGAGGGATCAGTTTAGTTGGGAGTTTAATTACTTCAGCACAACATCATGAGATAAAGGGCCTATTCCTGTGCTACACTGTTCTGTGCTCTATGGACCCCTTTGGACTGCCTACAATGGCCGCTCATCCTTGCTTAAATAAAGGAACCAAGACCACTTGGTGTGACCTCACCAGTATCCTGTACCATTGTAGTAAGTCTTCCCAATTTCTAAACTTCCATCCTCTTGCAATAAATTTCATCTGCCTTTCCAACCTTTTGCTTAACCCTTCTGGCTAACTTTTTGTGATCTGAGCACAATGTCACCTAGATCCTACTGCACTTCAATCAACTGCAATCTTTCTCCATTAGATTAGAGTCTTGCCTTTAGATTCCTCATGTCACAGTGCCAAATCTTCACCAAAGACAGACTGTGTATTGCACATTTCTGGTGGTGGTTACCCCACAGAGGAGACACACAGAGACCAGGTCTCTGCCGGACAGACAGAACCACAGGCTGTTAGTTCAGGAAGTGCCTGGGGCTGTTTTGAGAATTTGTATTCATGATCGTTTGAGATGACCAACTGTTTTATTTCCACTTTTACTGATGCCAAATTAGGTATGATCACAAATCAAGATGAGGATGTAAAGAAAGTTCAAATGGATGCAGACAAGCTGAGTGAATGAGTGATGAATGGAATATAATGAGGAAAAATGTTGTCAGCCATTTTCATGCACAATATAGAAGAGCAAAGGTTTTTGGTGGTGAAACAGTGATGATGTTCAACAGGAATGAAGTTTTCTTGTACACAAGTCGGTCAGATTCAGCAGACTGGTACTAGGGAGGCAAATGGTATGTACTCCTATTAAGTGTGAATTTAATTACTGAATTATGGAAATCCTACTGCAATAAGAGCCTTTCTAAGATGACAGATGGACTATTGTGTACAGTTCTTGTCAGTTTAACTATGAATAAATTTACTTGTCATGGCGAGAGATCAATGAAAAATCACCAGGATGGTCCAGAATTGTCAGTTTTCTCTAACAATAAAAATCAATTAGACTGGACCTACATTGTCCAGGTGTAGGGAAGGACTCAAGTGAGAAATTTCTTTCCTGGCTCAACATCCCAGATGCCATTAAAAATATTGCCCTCTGCCTGAAAAGAACGACATTCAGGTTCTTGGGCATCATTACTTTGCAGGACCTCATGGGAGAACAATACCTCCTTCATTCACAAAAAGGCTCAACAGAGCATGTACTTCACGTGGCAATTGCTAAAATTGCATCGTAAGTTAGAGAGGAGCAAAAAAAAAGGACTATGCAAATTTCACCCAAGCATTGAGCAGTAATGTCATGTTATTGTTCTGCAATTATTAGAACAAAGATGATGTCATTTCAGAGTGGAGTAGGCTGCTGCAAATTGGATTTTGTTAATGTGAGATTTGAAAATAGCTTTTCAGGAGAATGTATGATTCTAAAAATAAGCAGAATCTGAACTTTCCTCGTAGAACAGAGGAGCAGCTGTTCGGCTGTACATGGTGTCAGTCACTGCAAGTCCCTTCAGTGTTAATCTGCCAATGGAATTCAGCAGAGATTTCAGTCAAGCACTTTGAGTTTTAGCTCTGGATGTATCTATTGGATGGTCCAAGCCCCAGAACCACAGATCCCTTCTATCTGTATGGGTTACTGAGTGAAACTTCAACTTTTCATGAATATGTCTCCCATTTGATAACAGGAACCACAGGTTGGAGATGATGTGCTCTACACCGAAGTCAGTTGGACACAACAGACCAATCCAAAAAGGAAAATACATACATCCAAAGATACAGTTGTGTATTCTTCTGTGCAAGAAGTAAGTATTCAGTTTTCACCTTAAATGCACCCTAAATATCAGTGGAAGAGTTACTGTAAAATGTCCAGGTGGCAGATTGATAGTTGTTTGTCTGTGTAGTCATCCTGGTACTCTGGAGCCCAGGAGACAGCCCTTTCTATTACTTTTATTTGTCCTCCAAGGAAATATTTCTTAATCTTAACGTGCTTCCTGCCTCCAGCATGTCCAATCCCTTAATAATCATATGTTTCAATTAGATCCCCTCTCATCCTTCTAAATTCCAATGTATACAAGCCCAGTCACTCCAATCTTTCAACATATGACAGTCCCGCCATTCCAGGAATTAACCTTGTAAACCTATGCCGCACTCCCTCAATAGCAAGAAAGTCCTTCCTCAAATTTGGAGACCAAAACTGCACACAATACTCCAGGAGGGGTCTCACCAGGGCCCTGTACAGCTGCAGAAGGACCTCTTTACTCCTATACTCAAGTCCTCTTGTTATAAAGGCCAGCATGCTATTAGCTTTCTTCACTGCCTGTTGTACCTGTATGCTTGCTTTCATTGACTGATGTACAAAAACACCTAGATCTCGTTGTACTTCCCTTTTCCTAACTTGACTCCATTTAGATAATAATCAGCCTTCCTATTCTTGCCACCAAAGTGGATAACCTCACATTTATCCACATTAAACTGCATCTGCCATACATTTGTCCACCCACCCAACCTGCCCAAGTCACCCTGCATTCTCATAACATCTCCCTGACATTTCACACTGCCACCCAGCTTTCTGTCATCAGCAAATTTGCTAATGTTACTTTTAATCCCTTCATCTAAATCATTAATGTATATTGTAAACAGCTGCGGTCCCAGCACCAAACCTTGTGGTACCACACTGGTCAAGGCCTGCAATTCCGAAAGGGACCCGTTAATCGCTACTCTTTGTTTTCTGTCAGCCAGCCAATTTTCAATTCATGTCAGTACTCTGCCCCCAATACCATGTGCCTTAATTTTGCCCACTAATCTCCTATGTGGGATTTTATCAAAAGCTTTCTGGAAGTCCAGGTACACTACATCCACTGGCTCTCCCTTGTCCATTTTCATAAACATATCCTCAAAAAACTCCAGAAGATTAGTCAAGCAAGATTTTCCCTTCATAAATCCATGCTGACTCAGACTGATCCTTCTATTGCTATCCAAATGTGTCGTAATTTCCTCTTTTATAATTGACTCCAGCATCTTCCCACCACTGACGTCAGGCTAACCGGTCTATAATTCCTTGTTTTCTCTCTCCCTCCTTTCTTGAAAAGTGGGACAACATTAGCCACCCTCCAGTCAGCAGGAACTGTTCTATAGAACTATAGAACATAGATTCTAGAACATAGACTTTTGCACAATACTGTCATAATTTTATGCATTGTACTGTACTGCTGCCGCAAAAACAATCAAATTTCATGACATGTGAGTGATGATAAACTGGAATCTGATTTTGGGATCAGTTGTGGATTGAGAGTGGAAAGGGGGCAGGAAGAGGGAAATCATGGTTGGGAAAAGGGGAAGGAGAAGGGAGAAAGGAGGGAGTGGGAATCACCAAAGAGACATTCTACAAGGTGGTGTCTCAGGGCTGGACATGTTTGCATCTGCACCAACCCCCCCCCCCCCCCACCCCGCCGCAGGAACTCCTTCTCTGCCAGCTGTCCCACACCCCTCCCATGTTGCTCCACCCTCGTCATTGTCAATATCCTTTGTTTCCGCCAGATTTACAAACTCGCTTTCCACTCCAGGTTGACAAATTCAGTTCTGTGCAAATGTCCAAAGTACCCTAGCTATATATATACCTAAGGCATTTGCACAGTATATTGTAATTTCTAGTATATTTTATGTACTTCATTGTGATCTTGTCACAAAACAACAAACAATGAATTTCATGATGCACTGTCTGTCAAATATAATCCTAATTCCATCTCTGAGGTTGGCGATTCAGCCTCACGTTATTCCAATGCTTTCTATCCCTTGCATGCTGACATTTGGACAAGAAGGTCCTGCTCTCATCTTCCTATAGAACAGGTGCTCAGCAAAAAGGTTACATCCAGTTTTGGATTTGCTGGGTATTGCTGTTATCTCAGGACTGATGTATAGGGAGTGTTCAATGACTCTCTCCTGTACTTGTTGGAGTTCAGAAGAATGCGGGGGGATCTCACTGAAACCTATCAAATTGAAATGCCTAGATAGAGTGAATGTGAAGAGGATGTTTCCTATAGTGGAGGAGTCTAGGACCACAGGTTACAGCTTCAAAATAGAAAGACGTACCTTTGAAACAGAAATGAGGACGAATTTCTTTAACCAGAGGGTGTTGAATCTGTGGAATTCATCGTCACAGATGGCCCTGGAGATTAAGTCATTGGGTATATTTAAAGTGGAGTTTGATAGGTTCTTGATTAATATGGGTGTCAAAGGTCACAGGGAAAAGGCTGTGGAGTGGGATTGAGAGGGACAATAAATTAGCCGTGATAGAATGGCAGAGCAGACTCAATGGGCTGAGTGGCTCAATTCTGCTTCTATACCTTATAGTCATATGGTCTTATGGTATAGGACCTCAGCAGAAAACTGTAAAACTTCCCACAAGAAACATTTTAAAAATTCAGTATTGTGCCCTTAATCCAAAATCATATGTTAAAATCTGAAGTGTGCAGTTTCATTGGGAATTTCAATCATTTAGTAAAACTGCAGACATTTTCCTGTGCATTGATCCTAGAATGACATTAGTGTTTAAAGGATCACACATCATAGCTGAGACGGAGAAGTGAGGAGCCCAGCTATACACAGGTGATTGCTGTGGAGGGTTCCTGGATAACTTACCTGCAGTCCTGATAAAGAGTCTTAACCTGAAACATCAACTGTTTATTTCCCTCCATAATTGCTGCTGAATGAGCTGAGTTCCTCCACTATTTTTCTCAAGATTTGCAGCAACTGCAGAATACTTTGTCCAACTGGTGACTTTCTAAACTCTTATCATCCACTTCCAGATTCCAAAGCAATAAAAATTTTGGGTAAAAAAAAACAGAGGAAAAGCAGAAATGCTACTAGTTCAGGAGTGAGTTTGCATGAGTACGGTACCATACTCCAGTGTGGTATTGTATCACCTTATCATCGTGAGACTGATGGGCTAGGGGCCACCAAGGAGACGTTGTATTGTGCATTATTAAGCTCTTGGCAAGGGCTAATAAAAAGAAGTTAAGTTTTAGGAGATTGCTCTTTGTGGGAGTGGCCATTGTGTGAGTGGACTAATGTTAGACTGGAGAATATTATCTTTGGCTCATAGAGGGTCTATCAAGGAAAGACAAGTCTGTAAGTGCATGGTAAGAGATTAGAAAGCCTGCAGTTGCACAAGAGATTCTGCAGATGCTGGAAATCTTGAGCAAAATACAGGAGGAACTCAGCACTTTCAGCATCATTTATGGAGGGAAATAAATAGTCGATGTTTCAGGTCAAGACTCCTTATTGCACAGTTAGAGCAGTGGGGATTCCAGGCAGGAAAATGGAATACACCTCATCCAGGAAGTGGGAAGGCAGGGAGACCTCAAGCATCCCTGATGGCTACACTGCAAGAAGTGCATCCAGCTGCAGTTTCTTTCTGACCATGTTAAGAAATTGGAGCAGGAGCTAGATGAACTCCAGACCATTCAGGAGATTCAGACCAACATAACCATGGACTGGTTGGTCCCTAAAGGTGCTCCAAGAGTGGGAACTGACATGCCTGCCCTTGTCTAGCTCAAACAAGTTTTTTGATTGAGGCACGACAGCGCAACTGCATGAACGTCAGCCAGTTATAACAGCTAGATGAGTTTAAAAGAGATAGCTTTGTAGAGCTGGAGACAGAGTAGGAGGGCTTTGATGATAACAGGTTGAGGTGAGGTAGACTACGTACACAACGCTGGAAGAACTCAGCAGGCCAGGCAGCATCCGTGAGAAAAGAGTAGCCAACGTTTTGGGCTGAGACCCTTCATCAGAAAAGGTGAGGTAGGTTGCCTGTATAGAATAGAGACAGGAAATATGTGTGTGAGGCTGGTGTTCTGTGCTCGGTGTCAGATGTGGGAAGTCCAGGAAACTGCCAGCCTTCCAGATGGCCACATCTGCACCAGGCACATCGAGTTGCAGCTCCTTTGGGGCTGCATTAGGGAACTGGAGATGCAGCTTGAGGACCACACAATCCTGTGAAAGTATCAACAGCAATAGCAAACACCTGGAGTCTGGTTTTGCTGTTAACAAACATAAAAATTTCCCCCTCACCAGAGAACCCACTACTGTAGATTAACTATGTGACAATCACATTTTTGAACTTGAATGGGCTACTTGGAGAGAGAGTCCAAACAGTGATCTCTTTGTCACCAGGCTTCTGCTGTTTCAAACCTTGCTCTCTTCTCCCCTCTGTAAACTTCTTCTAGTTGCAGCACTTATAAGAGTCATTTATCAATATTCTGGATCAAACTTACCTCACCCCTTTGGTCTACTGAAAGTTTAAACCAGTGATCCACTCACTGGTGTCTTCCATTGACTGAATCCATCTCGATTCTGACTGTGTGTGTCTGTGTGAAAGTCATCTGGCCTTGCTTATTCAAAACAAGCCATGAACTGGTATAAACATTCACTGTCTATCAAATAACTCCAGCTCTCTTTAACCATGGCAACCCAAAAGCTGACAGCTGTTCTGTAGTATCCTTGTAAAAATCCACACACGAGCTGCTCACCATAGCAGCCCAGCAATTTTGTATTCAGTAGAAAACCAACAGTGTACAAAATTCAGTCTCATTCTCTCGACATTTTAAAGTGAGAGTCCACAGGAAAAATGAACCGTAGGGGTATATAACACCACCCTGCAAGAGAGAATTTTGATCAGGGAGGAAAATTTTAAACTGTAGATTGCAGTGTATAAAGCAGTACGTATGAGATTATTATGTAGCACATTACAAAAGTGTATATAAATATGAGTTTCTAATTCATTCTTAAACTTAACATCCAGACAGTCAATCTACCATGATATTGTCTTTATCTTTCCACATGCTTTAGTACAAAAAAAAACAAATTCCTGCAAAAGCAGATGCTGTTGTATTCAAAATGGCATTTGATCAACCATTTACTCCTGTCCACTTCCAGACAGAATAATTAACCATCACGTGATCAGCTTGATTACCAGCTCGAATAGGTCCTTCACAGACTGCCTGAACTTTACCCTGCACAGGTGCCAACTCATCACTAGTGTTTACCTTGAAAAAAGTTCCAAACAAGTCTTTTGTTCCACTTTCAAGATCTTTGGTTCTCCAGGTTTCCATAACAACTTTTGCAGATGGTCGCTCTTGGTTAAAACAACACTTCCCATTGTTTTGAGAAGTCTCCAAACCCTATCTCTCCAAATCACAAACTTGAACAATATCACCAAGGTGTTTATTTCTGAATTCCAAAACACAATTTAACAGGCACTTTCTCACCTGACCACTATCCCTCCAACAAGGTCAAAGGTCTTTAATCCAATCCAGACTTCACAGAATGACAGAATTCCTTCCACCGAAATCTGACATCTCAGGTTTTAACTGAGTTTGAACACAACGCTCAGCATCCTGCAGCTTTACAGATGCTTCAACAACTTGAAAACAGGCAACTGGGACTGCCTTCTCTTCCTCGCTTTCACCACTAGTCTCAGTTTCCAATTCTAATTCACCCTGATCATCCCAGCTACTCTCTTGGCAGCTCTTATTCAGGGAAAACTTAATCTTATGGGTTAAAGCATACTCGTCTGCTAACTTAGCAGACTCTGAAAGGGTGGCAGCCTCTTTCTCCTCTAGGTACCACCTTATTTCAGCAGGGATGCATTTCTTTAATTCTTCAACCAAAAACAACTCTTTCAAGCTGTTAATATCCTCATTCGCCCCTTTTGAGGTACACCAATGATTGAAGTACACAAGTTTCTCATAGGCACTAAACCCATCACCAAAGTCTGGCAATGGACCTCCTTGCTTCAATCTCTTTATCTTTTCCAGCTCAAGCCATCTCTGTTTTTCTGCTTCGTCAGCCTCATGCTTCCTCTGTCTTTCTGTTGCGTCAGCCTTGAGCTGTTGTACTCATAACTCAAACTTGAGCTGTTGCTGTTTTCGCCTCTCCTCAGCCTTGATCCTTAATCTTTCCAAACTAGTGCTCAAACCCGGTAGGTTTACTTAAAGGAAACAACTCCAACTCCTCCACTTTAAACACATCCTCAGTTACATAATACTCGGCTATTGTCCTCTGCATCTGTGACCTCTTCATTGCTGATTTCACTTTAGTGAGTTTCAACTTTTTAGCAATACTCAACAACTCAAACCTTCTGGCGTCTTCTAATGCCTCAGAGGTTGGCGTTTCCAGAAATTTATCAACAGTACATTGCTGCTGACTTTCTACTCAAGCAAATCAAAAGGAATTTCCTGAATCAGCTCAATCATTAATCAACCAATTAAGCCCCCCAATTTTTTTAAATGGCTCCAAATAACGTGTTAATATCCCGGACGAGCCCCCAATTAATGGTATGTACACGCAACCCTGTTGAAGTATCAGCAGCAATAGCACACACCTGGAGTCTGGTTTTGCTGTTAACAAACACTGTTTTATTAGTAACTACATAATTTAGCAACTTAGAATCAAGTAAACCAAGAGTTAGCAGTGTTTTTGCATATATAGAGGTGTAGATAAAGTTCCCAAACTCATTCAAGCTCAGGTAGCAAGAGTTACAGTCTTACAACGGTATGTAAGAAAGTTTAGTTCAATCCCCAGGTTAATTAATGGGAGATATTTGTAATTCAAAGATGAATGTTGTGAGAAGGCAATTACGTTGATATTCCACAGATTCCACGGCAGCAATACAAAATAACAATAGCAGTAGGTTTTATCTCTGAAATTGTTCCACTCCACACACAAAGTATCACCGACAGTGATCTTCAACAAATGTCCTTTCAACACAAGTGTACCATACCCAAATTCAGGTACGGGACATCACGAAGTGGCAGCCACAGTATAGACAAACCGAATCTACATATGGATCATCACCAACAGTAAATTACCACAAAGGGGACCCCCTTCCAGGCAAGGGTAGAAACACCGGTAGATTCCACAAGGTTTTCCCAACCACACAATGTGATAGGCACTTATCCAGTTCCACGACATACTAAATAACTCCAGCAGTGATTTGTCACAGGGTTGCCTTCTTCAGTGAAACACCACACCACAAAGGTATCCCCCTCATCAGAGAAACCACTCCTGTGGATTAGCTATGTGACAATCACACTTTCATATTTGAATGGAAGCAAACTCACCCTTTTGGGCTACTGAAAGTTTAAACTCGTGTCTTCCATTGACTGAATCCATCTCGTCTCTGACTGTGTGTCTGTGTGAATGTCATCTGACCTTGCTTATTCAAAACAAGCCGCAAAATGGTTTAAACATTCATTGCCCGTCAAACAACTCCACCTCTCTTCCACCATCACAACCCAAAAGCTGACAGCAGTTCTGTAGTGTCCTTGTATAAGTCCACACATGAGCTGCTCACCATAGCAACCCAGCAATTTTGTATTCAGTAGAAAAGCAACAGTGTTCAAAAGTCAGTCTCATTCTCTCGACATTTCAAAGTGAAAGTCCACAGGAAAAATGAACCCTAGGGGTATATAACAAGCAAAAGTGAGGAGGTGATAGCGAGCAGCAATAGGCAAATAGTCACACTGGGGCCTTGAGAGACAGATAAGTAGGTAACAGTCAGGAGAGGGAAGACCAAGAAACAGATATCAGTATGTTCCCCAGGAGCTGTCCCCCTTAACTCCTGTTTTAGTACTGTTGGGGGAGATTGACTAACTGGGCGAAGTAAGATGGGCTGTGCCTCTGGCACAGAGTCTGGTCCTGTCGCTCAGAAGGCTAGGGAAAGGAAGAAAATGACAGCAGTGTTAGGGGACTCTATAGTTAGGGGGTCAGCCAGGCAATTTTGTGGATGCAGGAAAGAAGCACGGATGGTAGTTTGCCTCCCAGGGGCCAGGGCCCGGGATGTTTCTGACTGCGTCCATGATATCCTGAAGTGGAAAATAGAACAGCCAGAGGTCATGGTACATATTGGTACCAATGACATAGGTAGGAAAGGGGAGGAGGTCCTGAAAACAGACTACAGGGAGTTAGGAAGGAGGTTGAGCAGAACCTCAAAAGTAGTTATCTCAGGCTTACTGCCTGTGCCATGTGACAGTGAGAATAGGAATAGGATGAGGTGGAGGATAAATATGTGGCTGAGGGATTGGAACAGGGGGCAGGGATATAGATTTCTGGATCATTTTGGGGGGCAGGTGTGACCTGTACAAAAAGGATGGGTTGCACTTGAATGCCAGGGGGACTGATATCCTGGCTGGGAGTTTTGCTACAGCTATTGGGGAGAGTTTAAGCTAGAATTGTTGGGGGGTGGGAACCAAACTGAAGAGATGGAGAAAGAGGCAGTTAGCTCACAAATAGAGAAAGCTTGGAGACAATGTGAGCGGAACATAGGCAGGTGATAGAGAAGGGATGCGTTCAGACCGATGGTTTGAGATGTGTTTATTTTAATGCAAGGAGTATTCTGAACAAAGAGGATGAGCTTAGAGTGTGGATCAGTACTTGGAGGTATGATGTTGTGGCTAGTATACAGACTTGGATGCCACAGTGGCAGGAATGGTGACTTTGAGTGCCAGGCTATGGATGCTTCAGAAAAGACAGCGAGGGAGGCAAAACAGGTGTGGCATGGCACTGCTGATCCGAAATAGTGTCACGGTTGCAGAAAAGGAGGAAGTCATGGAGGGATTGTCTATGGAGTCTCTGTGGGTGGAAGTTAGGAACAGGAAGTGGTCAATAACTCCATTGGGTGTTTTTTTTTAAATAAATAACCCAATAGTAACAGGGACATTGAGGAGTGAGACAGATTCTGGAAAGGTGTAGTAACAGCAGGGTTGTCATGGGAGATTTTAATTTCCCAAATATTGATTGGCCTCTCTCCAGAGCAAGGGCTTAGTGGGATAGAGATTTTAGGGCTGTCCAGGAAGGTTTCCTGACACTATATGTATATAAGCCTGCAAGAGCAGAGGCTGTACTTGATCTGGTATTGGGAAATGAGCCTGGTCAGGTGTCAGATCTCTCAGTGGGAGAGCACTTTGAAGATAATAATCATAATTCTATCTCCTTTACCATAGCTTTGGAGAGGGACAGGAACAGACAAGTTAAGTAAGTTTTTAATTGGAGTAAGAGGAAATATGAGGCTATCAGGCAGGAACTTGGAAGCATAAATTGGGAACAGATGTTCTCAGGGAAATGTACGGCAGAAATGTACAAATATTCAAGGGAGATTTGCGTGGAGTTCTGCATAGGTACATTCCAATGAGACAGGGAAAGGGTGGTAGGGTACAGGTACCGTGGTGTACAAAGGCAGTTGTAAATCTAGTCAAGAAGAAACGAAAAGCTTACAAAAGATAATGATAGTGTTCTTGAAGATTATAAGATTAACCTGTCTCTGAATGTGAACACAACAAAAGAAATGGTTTTTGACTTCAAGAGGGCACGGAGCGACCACTCCCCACTGAACATCGACGGCTCCTAGGTAGAGATTGTTAAGAGCAGCAAATTCCTTGGTGTTCACCTGGTGGAGAATCTCACCTGGTCCCTCAACACCAGCTCCATAGCAAAGAAAGCCCAGCAGCGTCCCTACTTTCTGCGAAGGCTGAGGGAAGTCCATCTCCCACCCCCCCCCCCCCCCCCCCCATCCTCATCACATTCTGCAGAGGTTATAATGAGAGCATCCTGAGCAGCTGCATCACAACCTGGTTTGGAAATTGCACCTTCTCGGATCGCAAGACCCTGCATCAGATAGTGAGGTCAGCTGAGATCATTGGGGCCTCTCTTCCTGCCATTACAGACATTTACACAACATGCTGCATCCACAAAGTTAACAGCATTCTGAAGGACCCCACGCACCCCTCATACAAATTCTTCTCCCTCCTGCCATCTAGGAAAAGGCACCAAAGCATTCAGGCTCTCACGACCAGACTATGAAACAGTTTCTTCCTCCAAACTATCAGACTCCTCAATACCCAGAGTCTGGATTGCCGTCTATTGTGCCTATTATCCTGTTTATTATTTATTGTAATGCCTGCATTGTTTTGTGCATTTTATGCAGTCCTGGGGAGGTCTGTAGTCTAATGCAGTTTTTTACTGGGTTGCTTTTATGTAATTCAGTGAGTTTTTGTACTGTTTCATGTAGCCCCATGGTCCTGAAAAACATTGTTTCATTTTTACTGTGTACTGTACCAGCAGTTATGGTTGAAATGACAATAAAAAGTGACTTGACTTCACTTGATAAGGCTAGCAGGAAGGAGCATAAGAAAGAAATTAGGAGAGCCAGAAGGGGCCATGAGAAGGCCTTTGCAGACAGGATTAATGAAAACCCCAAAACCCCAAACTACAAGTATGTGAAGAGCAAGAGGATAAGACGTGAGTGAATAGGACCAATCAAGTGTGACAGTAGAAAAGTTTGTATGCAACTGGAGCAGAAAGTGAAGGAACTTAATGAATATTTTGCTTCAGTATTCACTATGGAAAAGGATATTGGCGATTGTGGGGATGACTTACAGCGGACTGAAAAGCTTGAGCATATGGATATTAAGAAAGAGAATGTGCTGGAGCTTTTGGAAAGCATCAAGTTGGATAAGTCACTGGGACTAGATGAGATGAACCCCAGATTACTGTGGGAAGTGAGGGAGGAGATTGCTGAGCCTCTGGCGATGATCTTTGCAGCATCAATTGGGATCGAAGAGATTCCAGATGATTGAAGGGTTGCTGATGTTGTTCCCTTATTCAAGAAAGGAAGTAGAGATATCCCAAGAAATTAGACCCATGAGTCTTACTTTAGTGGTTGGTAAATTGCTGGAAAAGATCCTGAGAGGCAGGATTCATGAACATCTGGAGAGGCATTATGTGATTAGGAATAGTCAGTATGGATTATGAAAGGCAGGTCATGCCTAATGAGCCTGATTGAATTTTTTGGGGATCTGACTAAACACAATGATGAGGGTAGAGCAGTAGATGTAGTGTATATGGATTTCAGCAAGGTATTTAACAAGGTATCTCATTGCTTTGTGGATCCAGAACTGGCTTGCCCCCAGAAGGCAAAGAGTGGTTGTAGATGGGTCATATTCTGCATGGAGATTCGTCACCAGTGGTGTGACTCAGAGATCTGTTCTGGGACCCCTACTCTTTGTGATTTCTATAAATGACCTGGATGAAGAAGTGAAGGGATAGGTTAGTAAATTTGATGAAGTCACTAATGTTGGAGGTGTTGTAGATAGTGTGGAGGGCTGTCAGAGGTTACAGCGGGATGTTGATAGGATGCAAAACTGGGCTGAGAAGTGGCAGATGGAGTTCAACCCAGATCAGTGTGAGGTGATTAATTTTGGTAGATCAAATATGATGGCAGAATATAGTATTAATAGTAGGACTCTTGGCAGTGTGGAGGATCAGAGGGATCTTGGTGTCTGAATCCATAGGACACTCAAAGCTGCTGCGCAGGTTGACTCTGTGGTCAAAAAATCATACTGCACATTGATCTTCATCAATGGTGAGATTGAGTTTAAGAGCTGTGAGATAATGTTGCAGCTACTTAGGACTCTGGTCAGACCCCACTTGGAGATCTGTACTCAGTTCTGGTCGCCTCACTACAGGAAGGATGTGGAAGGCAATAAAAAGGGTGCAGAGGAGATTTACAAGGATGTTGCCTGGATTGGGGAGCATGCCTTATGAGAATAGGTTGAGCAAACTCGGCCTTTTTTCCTTGTAGTGATGGAGAATGAGAGGTGACCTGACAGAGATGTATAAGATGATGAGAGGCATTGATCGTGTGGATAGTCAGAAGCTTTTTCCCAGGGCTGAAATGGCTAGCACAAGAGAGCAAAATTTTATGGTGCTTGGAAGTAGGTATAGAGGAGATATCAGGGGTAATTTTTTTTTACAGAGGGTGGTGAGTGTGTGGAATGGGCTGCTGGTGTGGGTGCTGGAGGCGGATACAATAGGGTCTTTGAAGAGACTCCTGGATAGGTATATGAAGCTCAGAAAAACAGAGGGCTATGGGTAACCCTGGGTAATTTCTCAGGTAAGGACATGTTCAGCACAGCTTTGTGGGCTGAAGGGCCTGTATTGTGCTGTAGGTTTTCTATGTTTCTATCTTTCTATCTTTCTGATGTCATTCCATTATGTTAGAGATTCTATGTAAGTGCAAACCCTTGTCAGGAGTCCAAATTGTGACCAGATTTTTGTTCCATTTGATCTCAGAATTCATCAATGGACTGCCCTGCTGTGTTGTATATGGAGGGGAAGTCATCGGGCGTCACAAGAACTGTGAGAAGTAAGATGAAGGTTCTTCAAGGAAGTACAGAATATGCTGAGATCCAAAAAATTTAGAAATTATCATAAAATATTGGTTACCAGGTATATTTTGGGCCATTTTTGACAAGGAAATATTTAATTGTTATTCTTAGTCCAGTAAATGTATAAAATAATAATATTCTTGTTTAGACCATCAGACTATAAAATATAGAAGCTGAATTAAGTCATTTGGCTCTCGAGTCTGCTTTGCCATTTCATCGTGGCTGATCCATTTCTCTCTTAGTCCTTTTCTTCTACCTTCTGCCTGTAACCTTTTGTGTCCTGATTCATCAAGGACCCATCAACATCTGTTTTATAAACACCCAATGACCTGGCCTCCACAGCCGCCTGTGGCGGCAAACTCCACAGATTCACCACCTGCTAACTAAAGAAATTCCTCCTCATCTTCATTATAAATAGACATTCCTTTATTCTGAGTCTGGACCGTTGGCTCTAAGACTCCCCTACCATAAGAAACATCCTCTCCACATCCACTCTATCGAGGTCATTCAATATTGAACATTTACCATAAGTGGAATAATTTCTATTTATGGTTTTAACAACTGTATCTATGAAAGTTACAGCAAGGCAAAGGTTATAATGAGTTGCTGACAGAACAGTGTGCAGAGATTGTACAGTTACCGAGCTGACCATGGTTACCCAAACAAAACTCAAACCTTGAAAGCCTAATGCCTCTTTGCTCAGCTTCTTTGTCAAGTTTGGGAACCAAGGCCACCAGGCATCCTGAGACAAGATAACGATGAAAACAAAGGCACTCTTGGAATTGAGCAGTGATTTTACTAATTCTAATGTATTATTGGCCTTTAACTCATAAATTTTACTGGCTATAAGCTCCCAAAATAGATATTATGATTGGAATATATATATATATATACACACACACACACACAAATAACAGGATTCAGAAGAGCAATTGGTTTCTATTAGATCAATATCTGTATTTAATTCAGCAATTTTGTGCTTTGACTTCAGAACAATTCAATGACCCTGACTGAGCTCTTGTCCTTGTGCACAAGTAAATAAAGTAAATAAAGATTGACAAATGAATGCTGGTTGTAAAATAACTGTCCAATAGCACGTGTCTGAATGAATTTGACATGGGATGTGTAATCATACAATCGTTCATTATTGTCTACTCCTCACTGTGAATATTACATGCTATTTGTAAATCAATGAGAGATTTTGTCATTGTGTTTATTTCCTGTTTCACTGTCGGATTTGTACATTTCATTGGAATTGATTTTTCTTTTTGCTAAAATAAATGCAATGTTTCTCACAGATCCAGAAAAAAACATGGCACAGTTGTAGCAAGACCACCCTACTTTTGTACTCCTTCTTTCTTATGATAAATGAAGCAATAGTTTTGCTTTTCTCATTGTTGTGCTTGAAAATTCAATTTGTGTTTTGTTTCTGAGGGTGTCTGATCTCCCAAATCCTGAATATTCATTAGCCTCTTTCCACTTTAAATTCCAATGTGGCTGTTCTCCAATCATATTCCAATTACTATGTTGTTTTCGCTTTGTAACCATTCCTCTTCTTGCAATTTATTTTCTATCCTAAGTCACTTCATTGTGGTCATTCATACAACTCTCACTAAGACTAGTTGTAAACACAAGATATTCTATAGATGCTAAAAATGCAGTGCAACACAGACAAACTGCCAGAGGAACTCAGCAGGTCAGGCAGCATCTTTGGAAATTAATAAACAGCCAATAATTGGGCCAAAAGTCTTTTTCTGTCACAACCACTGATCGGTAGTGCAGCAGATTTGACAAGTACACTTATTATATGCGTGTGAGTTAATTATTATTTCATTGTGATGGTAATTAAGTCCATTCTTTTGTTGTAGCGCTTGTTGAGACTTCAGCAAGGCACAACAACATTACACTGCCTGCTTGCATTTGGCATTGCCTGAGAAATTGGACTGTCACATCAACTGATGCTGAAGACAAGCGGTATTCCTTTGATATTTAGTTATTCTTTTCAGCCGCAGTATTGGCTTCATTTTTCATCTGAGAATTTTAGGTAACGGCCCTGTTTGGCCTAGTGTTTATTGTTTTCCTTTTCCTTTAAAGTCTGTGAATTAATAAACAACTTCAGTGTCTCTCACTCCACACTTGGACCATATCCAAACATAATGACATCTTCAGGACTAACTGTGCCCCTTTACTAGTTCCACATTCAGCAAAACTAAAAGTGACCATTTATATAGCTTCCTTGTTTTCACACCACAACAGAATTTCTGCCTATGGTAGCATGTTTTTCCCAATTGGATGAGAATTTATGCCGCGGCATATTTTTAATGGGGTCTCTATTCCTCTGGAGGTAATGAGAAGAGGGCATGTTCCAGGTGCTGAGGAAACTTAGTGATGGGTGTCACCCTCTTGAGACACTGCCTTTGGAAGTTGTCCTCGATGGTGGGGAGGCCTGTGCCTGTGAGCATAAAACTATAAGACATTGAACTGCCCGGTCCATCGATTCTGCTCTCCCATTCAATCATGGCTCATCCTTTTCTTTCTCCTCCTCAACTCCAGTTCCCAAACTTCTCCCCATAACCTTTGATGCCATGTCCAACAGGAACTCTCTACATTAACTCTCTACCTGGTCTCCACAGCTGCACGTGGCAACAAATTTCACACATTCACCACCCTCTGGCTAAAGAAATTTCTCCGCAACTCTGTTTTGAAAGGGCGTTCCTCTATCCTGAGTCTGTGCCTTCTTGTCCTAGACTCTCCCACCATGGGAAATACCTTTTACACATTTACTCTGTCTAGGTCTTTCAATATTTGAAAGGTTTCAATGAGATCCCCCCCCTCATCGTTGTAAATTCCAGCAAGTCCAGGCCCAGAGCCATTAAACGTTCCTCATATGGTAATCCTTTCATTCCTAGAATCATCCTTGTGTACCTCCTCAGGAATTTATCCAATGCCACCAAATCTTTTTTAAGATGAGGGGCCCAAAACCCTTCACAATATTCAAGGTAAGGCCTCATCAGTGCCTTATAAAGCTTCAGCATCACATCCCAGACCTTTCGAAATGAATTTTAACGCTGCCTTCCTCACCACTGACTCAACCTGCAAGTTAACCCTTAGGCTGTTCTGCACAAGGATTTTCTCACTGTTTATAAAATATTCTGCACATTTATTTCTACTATCAAAGTACATGACCATGCATTTTTCAACATTCAGTTTAATTTGCCTCTTCCTTGCCCATTCTCCTAATAGTCTAAGTCCTCCATTCTACCTGTTTCCTCAACACTACCTGCCCCTCCACTAATTTTCATATCATCTGCAAACCTGGCAACAAAGCCATCTATTCCATCATCTAAATCATTTATATACAGCATAAAAAGAGGTGGTCCCAACACCAACACCTGCTGAACACCACTAGTCACTGGCAGCCAACTAGAACAGGATCCTTTTATTCCCACGTGCTGCTTCCTACCAATCAGCTAATGCTCTAACCACGTTAGTAACTTTCTTTCATACCATGGGCTCTTAACTTGGTAAGCAGCCTCATGTGCTGCACCTTCTCAAAGGTCTTCTGAAAGTTCAAATATACAACATCCACTTCATCATTTTTATCTATCCTACTTGTAAACTCCTCAGAGGATTCCAACAGGTTCATCAGGCAGAATTTTCCATGAAGGAAACCATGCTGACTTTGTCCTATCTTGTACTCCATCACCTCATGCTTAAAAATTGACTCTAGCATCTTCCCAACCACCAAGGTCAGGCTAATTGGTCTATAATTTCCTTTCTACTGCCTTCCTCCTTTCTTGAAGAGTGGAGTGACATTTGCAATTTTCTAGAGCTCTAGCACCATGCCAGAGTCCAACATTTTTTGAAAGATAATTTCTAACGCCACCATAATCTCTAATGCTACCCCTTTCTGGTCTGGGTTCATCTGGTCTGGGTCACTTATATACTTTTGAGCACCTTCTCTCTTGTAATAGTAACTGCACTCACTTCTCTTCCTTCACACACTACAACATCAGGCATACTGCTATTGTCTTCCACTGTGAAGACTGATGCTAAATTCTCATTTAATTCATGAGCCATCTCCTTGTCCCGCATAATTATTCCTCCTGCCTCATTTTCTAGCAGTCCTATATCCACTCTTATCTCTCTTTTATTTTTTTCCTACTTGAAAAAAACTTGTACTATCCACTTTGATATTATTTGCTGTCTTGCTTTCATATTTAATCTTTTCCCATCTAACGATTCTTTTAGTTGCTCTCTGTAGGTTTTTAAAACTTTCCAATCCTCTGTCTTCCCATTAATTTTTGCTTTGTTGTATGCCCTTTCTTTTGTTTTTACATTTACTTTGACTTCTCTTGTCAGCCACAGTTGTACTATTTTACCAATTGAGAATTTTGTTTTTCATTTTTGGGATACACATGTCCTGCACCTTCCTCGTTTTTCCCAGGAACACACGTCGTTGCTGTTCCACTGACAACTCTGCCTGCAGCTCCTTGCAATTTATTTTGGCCAACTGCTCTCTCATACCACTGCAATTTCCCTTACTCCATTGAAGTACTGCTATATCAGGCTTTACTTTTCTCCTAGCAAATTTCAAGTTGAACTCAATCATATTATGATCACTGGTTCTAAGGGTTTTTTAAAAACTTAATCTCCCTAATTGGTTCATTACATAACACCCAGTCCAGTATAGCTGATCCCCTAGAGGCCTCAGTGACAAACCACTTGGACATTCAGCTCCCAACCACAACCATCCTTCAGCCACGATTCATTGACAGCCACAACATCATACCTGCCAATCTGTAATAGTGAAACAAGTCCATCCACCTTATTTCTTATACTACATGCATTGAGATACAACACCTAGAGTACCGTATTTGCTACCCTTTTTGATTGTGCATCCCTAATGCATTGATACTCGGCCTTCTGGCTGCAGCTAAGTCCCATCACCTGCCTAGCCTTCCTGACAGTTTTACTGCACACTATCCTTACTTTTTAACCATCTGTCATAAACTGAGTCCCTTCAATCTGGTACCCACCCCCCTCCGCCTGCCCGCCAAGTGTGATGGTCTGATTGAGTCTACAGCTCTCTGCAGTCTCTTTCCCCTCATTCCCATTCATTCTTCCCATGCTTTACCTGACATTCATAAGTTCATGGCTGGCATTTTGTGTTTGCACTACACTCCAGCACTAACCCCATGATTTTTTCATATTTAAAAATCTTTCTTTTTTGTATAGAGTATACTCAATGATGAAGATGCTTGTAAAGAAACTTATCACTCCTGTACTGAGTGGACAATCTTTTATTTAGAGATTGTGGACACCCAAGAAATCTTGACTCTACATCTACCTTATAAACATTCCTTTCACTGAATTTAGCAGATTTTATTGGGATTATATTTTGTGATTTTAAACACTGGCAAGTACAGACCCATTCTGTTTAATCTCTCCTCATTCAACAAGCTTGTCCAGACCTTCAAATAAACCCACTCCAAAACTCAAGCCAAATATCATAGTTTCACTTGATTTTTTTTTAAATTTAAAAATTACTAGACAATGGGGTGACCCATTGGGGCAGCCTTTGAAAGGTAATGCAGTCTGATATGACCGGAATCAACATCATATTTTCCTGAATGCTATTGGTAATGCTTTGCTTTGGAAATTGAAGAAGAAAAAAGTTTATTGAAGAAGAAAGATGCTTAGCAAGGCAAATATAGCTCCTCCTCATTTAACGAAGGACACTTCTGATGGTAACATTTCTGGTTGATCTGCCACCCTTGTGCCTCCTGTTGTCATTCTGGAGATGTGTAGTCCTTTCCTGTCCCGTCTCTTCATCTCTTCTGCTGTTTGTTCTTTGTCTCTGATCTTGGAGATGTGTTTTTCTCAGCTCCTTTGTCACTTCCTCTCTCCTCCTCCTGTGCCTGTTTTTGTCATTCTGGAGACGTGCATGCCTCTCCTCCTCTGTCTCTTCTTCTCTCATCCTTTTTTGTCCTGTCTCTTTGATCCTGGAGTGATACGGTCCCGGCCTCATCTGATTCTTGTTCTCTCCCTCTCTTTGCCCCTTCCGGATGACATTTAGCATCATCTTTTGACCATAATGTCCCCCTTCTCTTTCCACGTGGCATAATTAGGCTGACCATTTTTTTTTACCCTAATACTGAATGATAGATACGAAGCAGTAACACCAGAGGAAGCTGATTACTCTTGATGATGTGGATGGTGCTCTCTTAAATGGACATGATATAGTCAGCGCTGTCTTTTGACTGCAGCAAAGGGTTTTATGGGTGTCTCGAAGTCCGTCATTACGGGTTGGGGATGTTACGTCATGCTTAAATTGAGAGAAGATCAGATGTTCAGTTTTTAAATCTAGTCAAGACTTTTATACATTGTGGGCACCATTTTTGAGTTATTTTCAAAACATTTGAATTGTTGCAAAAGTACAGATGGTGGCTAATAATATATTATATTATATGATAACTGATTTCCCCCCTTTCTCGTGCTTTTCCTAACAGCTCTGACTTTGGTAGTGGGTTTAGATTTTTTTCTGCATAACAATATAGTTCTGTATAATTCCTGGGATGTCTGTACTGTCTTACGCAGAGAGGTTAGAGAGACTGGGCTTATACACGCTGGAATTAAGGAGATTGAGAGGGGATCTGATTGAAACATATAAGATTATTAAGGGATTGGACAAGACAGAGGCAGGAAATATGCTCCAGATGCTGGTAGAGTCCCGTACCAGAGGGCATGGTTTGAGAATAAGGGGTAGGTCATTTAGGACAGAGTTAAAGAAAAACTTCTTCTCCCAGAGAGTTGTGGGGGTCTGGAATGCACTGCCTCGGAAGGTAGTGGAGGCCAATTCTCTGGATGCTTTCAAGAAGGAGCTAGATAGGTATCTTATGGATAAGGGAATCAAAGGATATGGAGAAAAGGCAGGAACCGGGTATTGATAGTAGATCTCAAAATGGTGGTGCAGGCTCGAAGGGCCAAATGGTCAACTTCTGCACCTACTGTCTGTAATATTATTATATTTCAATATTACAATTTAATTTTTATGAATACAGGGTTTTGTGATTGTAACTGTATTTTTAATACAATGTATTTGGTACTTTTTTGACTTATATCTTCTTGTACTCTGCACTCCTTTATGCAGAAAATAATAAAAATATTGAAAGAGAAGTACGTCATTACAATAAGATTTAATGATCTCTTATTGATGGGTGGCGGTTAGACCTGTCCCAACCCTGCATATGCTGATGGCGATCAGCAGTACGTGACCACTCGAAACAGAGCTGCCCTGCCCTGCCCTTTTGCTCCAGTTGGTGTCGCTGCTGAGGCTGGTCGTGCGCATGTGTCTTGGTGTCGCGTCCCGATTTCCATGATGGTGGATCGGCTCTTGGGTGAAAACGGGGCATTTGATTTTGGGGAATGAACAATTTTATATGAATATATAACCCTGAACTTTACCTGTATTCTGTAAGTTGGCGCATTTTAAGTCGATTTAGCCAAAAATAGTGTTGCTGTAATGCACTATTTGCGCTAATTGGAGGTCACAGAGCATGAGAGTTTCAGCAGTATATAGATTCAAATACAATATGCGTACAGAAAGAATTGTTGCAAAAAGAGAATTGTAATTTTTTATATATTCTTAGTGCCACCTTGTCAATATATTCAGTAGTTTCAAAAGAACCCATTCCAAGACCCAATTGTCATAGTTTAACAACTGATTTTTTTCCAATTTAAGAATAAATATTCTTAATACAACATAGATTTAAAAATTTTTTCAAGAAGAAAACTGCACTTTTTTTACATTCTTAGTACCACCTAGACAAAATATTAAGCAATCTTAACTTATTTTAAACAATAGCACCCTATGTGATGTGGCCCACTGAGGTGATGGTCAATGTTCGAGGGGCTTCCCCACCCAACTCTGCCCCTCCACATGTGGTGGCATAAGGAGTTTAGACTGTCATCTTTCCCCACAGAGCCTTTGCATTGTCTGCACTGAGCCTCAGTACATATTCCCACAGCCTGGAATGTGTCAGTCAGAAGCATTCCCACACAGAAGCATTGTTGAGGATCCTTACCACCCATCCCACAATCTCTTCGATCAGGAAGAGAGTTACAGAACTACTGTCAGGAAGGAATTACAGAAGCATCAGGACTTGGACTGCCGGTCTGGGTAACAATTTCTTCCTTTAGGATGTGAGACTAATGAATACCGCCACCGCTGAACTCTCATTACTAAGACAATGGATTTTTTACTGTTTACCTCAGCTGCACACAACATACACTTTCAGTTGTATTTTATTAACTTATAGTAATATTTTTGGTTGTATATATGTAGTGTCAGAGGATAAACCCGAAAAACTCGAGCAAAATGTGTCGGGTAAACCAAAGGCAAGAATCCTTGCATCTGTCTCCATAGCACAATCGTTAAGGAGGTGGGAGACCATCACAGCTGTTGTGGGGGCAGTGTACAACAGGGATTATACCTGAACAATCTGACTGTGAGGGCACCTCGCTGCCAGCCAAGCAAGGTCTTGTGCTTGTTGGTTGAGTTCTGGTGAAATGGTATTCTGAGAGATGGTTTGGACAGTGTGCTTGGGAATCCACCCCACAAATCCCTACAGCATTCCATGCTGACCACTGCCCTGATGGACTTCTTCTCTTAGGTGTTTGCTTGTGGTGAGATGGTGGTGATTATGGATGCAGCGGCTTCTCAGGGGTCTACCAAAGGTGATTTTTACTTTGTTAAATGTCTTTTATTTTCGATTGCAAGATGATGCTGGCTCCAGTAGCTTTAGGTTCTGCAGGTCTGGCCCATCAGTGAGCTGTTCACTGATCAGAGGAGCCAGCCGGGGTGTCGAGGGACTCGGAACTGGAACTGGTAGGCATATTGGGACTTTGATGGCCGGGTCTGCAGCTGGACTGTGTTCAAAGGGGGCAGACCATGTTGTTGCCTACTACTCAAAGGCATTGGAGTTGGTTTGCAAAAGCTGTGCGCAGTGAAACCATGCGTGATTGTCTTGGGCATTTCTCTTGTGATCAAAAGACCCTGTTCGACATTGGTAATGTAAGATGCTGCAGGCCAGTTTTCCTTGTTTGGTGGGGTGACAGGTGGTGCGGGGAGCTCCATGGTCTCAGTTGTAGCGAGGACCAAACCTCAAGCCACAGGGGAGAGACGCTGGAGGTGTTTAGCATGGTGTCAGTGCTCATTTGGAGACTGACCTATCCAGTTGGTGCTGCCCTCCGGTGTTTGATCAGTTGAACATCAGGCTGGATTGCGTGAATATGTATGCATTTGAATTTGAATAACTCTTCCATGAAGAACAGGTAGTGTGGAACCATCCAGCTGACTGTGATGCATGGCAATGGGGGCAGACATCTGCCACATCAAAGATAGATAAAAACTCGGCACAAAGTGACACTTGGTGTCCACGTACTTTGGTTCTACACAAACCCTGATGCAGCCACAGATGCAGTTGGGTACATTTTGTCCTCATTCTCTGGGATTTGTATATGGTGATTGGTTAGATTTGTTCCATTTTAGATCCTCAAATGGATCAGAAGATGTCCCAGGTGATTTCTGAGCAGAGAGAAGGGAAAAGATTACACCTGTACCAAGTACAAAAACCCTGAGAGAACATCATACATGATGACCAGTTTTTTCCAGTTTTTCACAGAAAACACCATATTCACAAAGCCAATTTTTCTTTTAACTTCCCAGTCTGTTCCAGCCAATTTCTGCTACATGCTTCAGCACCTTCAAGTCATCAGATCTGATGGTGAAGGGGACATTGGATCGATCCGATGACCTCACTCTACCGTGGCTAACTCTGGCTCCTGATGGCAATTCAAATGCTCATAGATGCCGATAAGATTGTGAACTGACCAGGGATCTGAGTACAAGATGGTGACTTCATCCTGTCCCAATCTGCACTTGCCAGATCCTTTCTGATACCATCAAAATTGGCCTTTCATTAATGTAGGATCTTTTTTGCATACTTACTTTGATACCAATGGGATTGTGGTCACTAAATGCAAAGTGTTCCCCTACACAAACTTCTGTCACCTGCCCTGACTCATTCCCCAATGGCAGATCAAGTATTTCATGCTCTCTCATTGAGATTTCTATGTACTTATTCAGAAAAAGTGTCCTGAACACATTTGACAAACACTATGCCATCTAGTCCTTTACAGTATGGGAGTCCCAGTCAACACACACAAAATGCTGGAGGAACTCAACAAGCCAGGCAGCATCTATAGAAAAGAGGGTTGCATCAATGTTTTGCGCCAAAACGCTTCAGCAGAACTGAAGATTGTGTTTCTTGCAACAGTCTACAATCTCTCTCCAAATTTGTTCCTCTTAATCCCTCGGACAATTGGGTGATCTGTAATATACCCCTATTAATGTGGTCATACCATTGTTATTTCTGTTCCACACACAATGTCTCACTAGTTGCTCTTATAAAAATATAAAGTGGAAAGGCTGGCTAAAGTGAACGTAGGTCCCTTGGAGGATGAGAAGGGGGAATTGACATTGGGTAATGAGGAAATGACAGAGGCTTTGAATGACTACTTTGTGTCGGTCTTCACAGTGGAGGACATGTCTACATGCCAAAGACAGGTGTTCTGGATGCGATGGGAGATGAGGACTTCAAGACAATAGCTTTCACTAAAGAACTAGTGCTGAGCAAACCTGTGGGCCTGAAGATGGAGAAGTCTCCTGATCCTGATGGAATGCATCCCAGGGCACTGAAAGAAATGGCAGAAGGTATAGTAAAGGCTTTGGTGATAATTTACTAAAACTTTCTGTACTCTGGATAGGTCCCAGCAGATTGGAAGATGGAGAATGTCATGCCACAGTTCAAAAAAGGATGTAGGCAAAAGGCAGGTAACTATAGACCAATTAGTTTAACATCTGTAGTTGGGAAAATGCTTGAAGCTATCAGTAAAGAATTAATAGCGAGGCATCGGGAAAGAAATAAATCCATCAAGCAGACACAGCATGGATTCAGCAAAGGCAGGTCCTGTTTGACAAACTTACTGGAGTTCTTTGAGGATAACGAGTGCAGTGGATAGAGAGGAACAGTTGGATGTTACTTACTTGGATTTCCAGAAGGCATTCTTTAAGGTGCTGCATAAACAACTTATCCGTTAGATAAGAATGAATAGAGTTGGAGATGATGAATTAGCGTGGGTAGAGGATTGGTTAACTGATAGAAAGCAGAGAGTCAGGATACATGGGTATCACTCTAGTTGGCAATCAGTGGTGAGCGGTGTGCTGCAGGGTTAGGTGCTGGGCCTGCAACCGTTCATGATATACATTAACGACTGGGAAGATGGGACCGAGTGTAGTGTTTCTAAGTTTGCTGATGATACTAAATTGAATACAAAAGCAAATTGTGCAGAAAATACAGAGAGTCTGCAGATATATATATATATATAGGTTAAGTGAATTGGGTTTAAATTATTATTTAAATGGTAAACAATTACAGCATACTGCTGTGCAAAGAGACTTGGGAATGCTTGTGCATGAATCACAAATGATTGGTTTTCAGGTGTAGCAGGCTATCAAGAAGGCAAATGGAATGTGGCCTTCATTGCTAGAGAGATTGAATTTAAGAACAGGGAGGTTATGCTGCAATTGTACAGGGATCTGGAACAGCATGCAGTTCTGGTCTCCTTGCTTGAGGAAGGATATACTGGCTTTGGAGGCGGTGCAGAGGAGTTCACCGGGTTAATTCCAGAGATGAGGGGGTTAGACTATGAGGAGAGATTGAGCTGCCTGGGACTGTACTCACTGGAATTCAAAGAGTGAGACAAAATATTATAGATATATATAAGACAGAGGCAGGAAGTTGTTTCCACTGGTAGGTGAGAGTAGAACTAGGGGACATAGCCTCGAGATTTGGGGGAGTGTATTTAGGATGGAGATGAGGAGGAACTGCTTTTCCCAGAGAGTGGTGTATCTCTGGAATTCTCTGCCCAATGAAGCAGTGGAGGCTACCTCAGTAAATATCTTTAAGACAAGCTTGGATAGATTTTTCCTTAGTAGTGGAATTAACGATTATGGGGAGAAAGCAGGTATTGGAGATGAGTCCAAATCAGCTGTAATCTTATTATTCCCTCCTACTCTGTTGCATCTAAAACAACAGAACCTTGGAATATTGAGCTGCCAGCCCTGTCCTTCCTACAAGTAAATCCCACTAATGGCTACAACATCATAATTACCAGTTTTGATTCACACTCTCAGCTCATCTGCCTTTTCTATTATATGTCTTGCATTGAAATATATGCAGCTCGTTCAACTGTTTGATTCCTGATTTTGTCTGAGGTCTTAGCAGAGTCAGTATCCACAACCTCTCCAATATCTGTTCTGGCCATCTGGTTCCCATCCCCTGTAATTCTAGTTTAACAACATCACACCCCCCCCACCCCCCATGAAGCATGAAGCACTAGCAAAACTTCCTGCTAGGATATTTGTCCCCTTCCAGTTCAAGTGCAAACCATCTCTTCTATCCCACCTTCCCTGAAAGAAAGCCCAATGATCCAAAAACTTGATGCCCTCCCTCCTACACCAAATCCTTAGACTCATGTTTAGTTGTGCAATCTTCCTATATCTGGCCTCACTAGCAATATGCATGGGAGATAATCCTGAGATCACTACCCTGTAAGTCCTGCCCTTTAACTTAGTACCTATTTCCCTGAACTCACTTTGCAGAGCCTTGTCATTCTTCCTACAAATGTCATTGGTACCAACATGGACCACAAACTCTGGCTTTTCACCCTCCCACTTAAGAATGCTGAGGACTTGATCCAAAACGTCCCAGGCCCTGGCACCTGGGAGGCAACATTTAAATATATATGGAAAATACATTTGCTATGAGATCATTTGATGGTTCCCTAGTACAATAAGCTGGAGTCTAAACTCATTATTGACCTCATCATGCCCTTTCTCCTCACAGTCTGTTTGCACTGAGCTTTCTTGGGAACTGTAACACTTCATACCTCATTCCGTTGTTGTACATATTCCTTTGTACCACCTCAATGTACTGATGTTGCAGTAGTTATGTATGACTTGTAAAAGAAAAGTTTTCCCTGTACCTCCACAAATTCAAATGTTTGGACCTGACGGTCAGTTGTACATTGGGTTGGTCCAATGACCTTGCTCTTACCATGGTTACCTGTGACCCCGATGCCCATTCAAAGGGTCATAGATAGTGAACTGATCATGGATCTGAGCACAAGACAATGACATCATTCATGTTGAATGAGGTTTCGACGCGGGTTCTTCCACTGCCTGGCAACAACATCCCTCTTTTGCATTTGTTCTTCCTGATGGATTTTTCAAAGGTTCCTATACAGCACACAAACAGGGGAGAGTGGACAACCATGCCTGACACCAGACTTGATGGGGAAGCAATCTGTTTCTCACCGATTGATTTGGACTGTACGACAAATGTCTGTGTGGAGCAGTTTGATGCAAATCCTGATTCTCTCTACAAAACCCATTGTCTATTAAGTATGTGTATGATATCCTATCCCAATCAGCATTGATATCTACTCCTACGTCAGCAGGCCAATCTTACATGAAGCCACCACATGATTGTGAAGAGTTTCCATTATCCCACTTCTACTGATCAATCTGTATTCTCAGAGATTGCTAATGAATTAACACATGTATTTCAACCTCTGTGATTCCCATCCTGAGGTACTGGCTGCAGAGATGACAGACTTTTTGATTGCTGTTTCTCTCCTTCCATTGTAAACACTTGTGTCATCATCCTGTTCATTTGAAGCTCCAAGATGTAATGGGTCCGATGGGTCATGGTGCAAAATTCTCCAGAAACTGGGGCAAAATTGAACCAAATGTTGCCTTCTGCCTGATGATCATCTTCGTATGTGTTTGTATCATGTTGTGTGGGGATCAAAATTATTTGGGTACCAATTGAGCTGAGATTCTACTGGTCAATGGTGCTTTGGAGGATGTGTCTTGTGTGTTTCCAGGGACACACAAACAACAAGACAAACATCAAGCACTGTTGGGAGATAATAAACTCTGTGAAGGACTTCCTTCGGTGTGTCTGAAACTTGTTGTTCTGCCAAGACAATGACTTCCTTTTCAGAAAAGCTACTGATTGGCACATTCAGGCTGCATGAGAGTGTGCAAGGGACTAACTGAAGTTCAGTGCAGTCAATGCAAAGGCTTGGTGGGGAAGGAGCACATTCTAGGGTCCTTCTGCCTCTGGACAGGGAAGACCTGAGAAGGCTGGGATAGCCCCTCAAACAATGTCACCACAGGGGAACACATGAATGGCAAGTGTTTTTTTACAGCATTACCACTGCTGAATATATTGACCAAGTAACACTGAGGATGTAAAATGTTTTTGCATTGAGTTTTTCTTTTCCTGTGAATATTATTATGAATAAAGATTATTTGTGAAATTAAAGAGGAACTGTTGACACAAACAATTTCATTCTTGTGGAAAGTGGCCAATGAGTGAGTGGGCCAGTGAAGGAGTGGCGATTTGAGGCTTTGACTCGAGAGGCTTCAACGAGAAGAGGCAGAGAACGAGTATGTTCTCAGTTGGTCTTTACAATGCTTCCTGAGATGGTGGTGTGCCTCTCCTATGAGAGGTGGCAGTCTTGGGGAAACTCCCCTCTCCCGCAGAGTCACATCTGCCAGAAGTGCTTGCAGCTGGGTGATCTTGAAGACCATGTGAGGAATCTGGAGCAGCAGCTGGATGACCTTCGACTCATATGGGAAAATGAGGCAGTCATAGATGAGAGCTATAGGGAGATAGTCACACCTAGGCTGCCGGAAGCAGGTCGTTGGGTGACAGTCCGAGGGGGGAAAGCGAAGGAGAGTGGACAGGTAGTGCAGAGCACCCCTGTAGCTATTCCCCTGAATAATAAGTTTACCATCCTGGATACCGTTGGTGAGGACAACCAACCAGGTGTTACCCACGGTGGCAGGGCCTCTGGCACTGAGTCTGACGCTGTGGTGCAGAAGGATGGGACGGAGAAGAGGAGAGCTGTCGTCATTGGAGAATCAATAGTCAGGGGAGCAGACAGGAGATTTTGTGGATGTTAAAACGACACCCGCATGTTTTGTTGCCTCCCAAGTGCCAGGTTCTGGGATGTCTCTGACCGGGTGCATGACATCCTGCTACGAAAGGGAAAGCAACCAGAAGTCGTGATACATGTTGGTACCAATGACATAGGCAGGAAGACAGATGAGGTCCAGAAGTGTGAGTGTTGGGAACTAGGCGGAAGGCTGAAGAACAGGACCTCAAGGGTGGCGTTCTCAGGATTGCTGCCAGTACTACGTGATAGTGATGGTAAGAATTGGAGGAGGTGGCAGTTGAATGCGTGGCTGAGGGGTTGGTGCAGGGGGCAGGGTTTTAGATTTTTGGACCATTGGGATCTCTTCTGGGGAAGGTGGGACCTGTACAGATTGGATGGGTTGCACCTGAACTTGTGGGGGAGCAATATCCTTGCTGGTAGGTTTCCTAGCATAGTTCGGGAGGGTTTAAATTAATTTGCAAGGGGGGTGGGACCCGGAGCAATAGAGCAGTGAAAGAAGTGCATAGAGTAAAGCCAGATCTAATATATAGAGTGGCTTTGAGGAAAGAGAAGCAGAATAAAGGGTACAAAAGCAGTAAGGTAGAAGAGCTAAAGTGTGTGTACTTCAATGCAAGAAGCATCAGGAACAAAGGTGATGAACTGAGAGCTTGAATACTTACTTGGAATTATGATGTAGTGGCCATTACGGAGAATTGGCTGGCACCAGGGCAGGAATGGATTCTCAATATTCCTGGATTTCAGTGCTTTAAAAGGGATAGAGAGGGGGGAAAAGAGGAAGAGGGGTGGCATTACTGGTCAGGGATACTATTACAGCTACAGAAAGGGTGGGTAATGTAGCAGGATCCTCTTATGAGTCATTATGGGTGGAAGTCAGGACAGGAAGGGAGCAGTTACTCTACTGGCGGTATTCTACAGGCTCCCTGGTAGCGGCAGAGATATCGAGGAACAGATTGGGAGGCAGATTTTGGAAAGGTGCAAAAATAACAGGGTTGTTATCATGGGTGACTTTAACTTCCCTAATATTGATTTGCATTTGATTAGTTCCAAGGGTTTAGATGGGGCAGAGTTTGTTAAGTGTGTCCAGGATGGATTCCTGTCACAGTATGTTGACAGGCCGACCAGGGGGAATGCCATACTAGATCTAGTATTAGGTAATGAACCGGGTCAGGTGACAGATTTGTCAGTGGGTGAGCATCTGGGGGACAGTGATCACCGCTCCCTGGCCTTTAGCATTATCATGGAATAGGATGGAATCAGAGAAGACAGAACATTTTTAATTGGGGAGGGGAAAATTATGAGGCTATAAGGCTAGAACTTGCGGGTGTGAATTGGGATGATGTTTTTGCAGGGAAATGTACTATGGATATATGGTCGATGTTTGAGGATCTCTTGCAGGATGTTAGGGATAAATTTGTCCCAGTGAGGAAGATAAAGAATGGTAGGGTGAAGGAACCATGGGAGACAAGTGAGGTGGAGAATCTAGTCAGGTGGAAGAAGGCAGCATACATGAGGTTTAGGAAGCAAGGATGAGATGGGTCTATTGAGGAATAAAGGGTAGCAAGAAAGGAGCTTAAGAAGGGGCTGAGAAGAGCAAGAAGTGGGCATGAGAAGGTCTTGGCGAGTAGGGTAAAGGAAAACCCCAAGGCATTCTTCAATTATGTGAAGAACAAAAGGATGACAGGAGTGAAGGTAGGACCGATTAGAGATAAAATTGGGAAGATGTGCCTGGAGGCTGTGGAAGTGAGCGAGGTCCTCAATGAATACTTCTCTTTGGTATTCACCAATGAGAGGGATCTTGATGATGGTGAGGACAATATGAGTGAGGTTGATGTTCTGGAGCATGTTAATATTAAGGGAGAGGAAGTGTTGGAGTTGTTAAAATACATTAGGACGGATAAGTCTCTGGGACCTGATGTATATTCCCCAGGCTGCTCCACGAGGTGAGGGAAGAGATTGCTGAGCCTCTGGCCAGGAACTTTATGATCTCATTGTCCATGGGAATGGTAACGGACAATTGGAAGGAGGCGAATGTTGTCCTTTTGTTCAAAAAAGTTAGTAGGGATAGTCCGGGTAATTATAGACCAGTGAGCCTTATGTCTGTGGTGGGAAAGCTGTTGGAAAAGATTCTTAGAGATAGGATCTATGGGCATTTAGAGAATCATGGTCTGATCAGGGACAGTCAGCATGGCTTTGTGAAGGGCAGATCATGTCTAACAAGCCTGAGAGAGTTCTATGAGGATGTGACCAGGCATATAGATGAGGGTAGTGAAGTGGATGTGATCTACATGGATTTTAATAAGGCATTTGACATGGTTCCACATGGTAGGCTTATTCAGAAAGTCAGAAGGCATGCAATCCAGGGAAGTTTGGTCAGGTGGATTCAGAATTGGCTTGCCTGCAGAAGGCAGAGGGTCGTGGTGGAGGGAGTACATTCAGATAGGAGGGTTGTGACTAGTGTCCCACAAGGATCTGTTCTGGGACCCCTACTTTACATGATTTTTATTAAGTTTGCAGACGACACAAAGGTTGGTGGTGGTGTAGATAGTGTAGAGGATTGTCGAAGATTGCAGAGAGACATTGATAGGATGCAGAAGTGGGCTGAGCAGTGGCAGATGGAGTTCAGTCCGGAGAAGTGTGAGGTGGTACACTTTGGAAAGTCCACTCCAAGGCAGCGTACAAAGTAAATAGCAGGATACTTGGTAGTGTGGAGGAGCAGAGGGATCGGGGGGTATGTGTCCACAGATCCCTGAAGGTTGCCTCACAGGTAGATAGGGTAGTTAAGAAAGCTTATGGGGTGTTAGCTTTCATAAGTTGAGGGATAGAGTTTAAGAGATGTGATATAATGACGCAGCTGTATAAAACTCTAGTTAGGCCACACTTGGAGTTCTGTGTCCAGTTCTGGTCGCCTCACTATAGGAAGGATGTGGAAGCATTGGAAAGGATACAGAGGAGCTTTACCAGAACGCTGCCTGGTTTAGAGAGTATGGATTATGATCAGAGATTAAGGGAGCTAGGGCTTTACTCTTTGGAGAGAAGCAGGATGAGAGGAGACATGATAGAGGTGTACAAGATAGTAAGAGGAATAGACAGAGTGGACAGCCAGCGTCTCTTCCCCAGGGCACCACTGCTCAGTACAAGAGGACATGGTTTTAAGGTAAGGGGAGGGAAGTTCAAGGGGGATATTAGAGGAAGGTTTTTCAAACAGAGAGTGGTTGGTGCGTGGAATGCACTGCCTGAGTCACTGGTAGAGGCAGATACACTAGTGAAGTTTAACAGACTACTAGACAAGTATATGGAGCAATTTAAGGTGGGGGGTTATATGGGACGCAGGGTTTGAGGTTTGGCACAACATTGTGGCCCGAAGGGCCTGTAATGTGCTGTACTATTCTATGTTCTATGTTTGTTCCTGCAGTCTCTCACTCCTTGTTTAACACGACACAGGAAATTGAAATTGAAACAAATGATTGTGAAATGCAGGTGCTGGTACAGTTGTGGTTGGCTGTTGCAGGAGTGGCAGTTGATGGCCCAGGCTGTGAATGATGTGGGGATGTTGAAAAATAGTGTAGGTTCAGGTCAGGGCGAGGATCTGGAAAAGGAACCACAAGTGGAGGGTTCAAGTGAGCGTAGATTGGTGGAAGGAGCTTGAAATGAAGTTGAATCTAGATCTGAAAAACAGAAAAAAGAAACATAATATTGGCATGATTGAAGACTTGACAAAAAAAGATACTGTCTATGTTGCCTAATGAAAATTATGGTATTAGGGGCTGTTAATACAGGTGTTCCGGTGGAGATTTTGATCAAAGAGGTTAACTCTCATTTCTTGGGAGGCAGGGTTAAGGATGTAAAAAGATTGCAAGTAGTCAGAAATGGGAAAAGGATGGATAAATTATCTGTATTGATTTATTTTGATGAAGTGAAGCTCCCTGATAAAGTTAGTTTGGGGTATGCTAGTTATAATGTATGAGCTTGTATTCCACACCTGCTTAGAAGTTACAAATGTCAGAGGTTTGGGTATGTTGTGGCAGTATGCTGTGGCAAACTAAGGTGTGGCAAGTGTGGTGGGGAACTTAAGTATGAAGATTGTGAAGGTGTAAAGTTTAAATGTAATTGTTGAGGAGAACATAGTGCATAGTGCACAGCTTATAGAGGACGTGAAGTGCTTAAGAAGGTAGCTGAAATTCAGTGGGTTGAAGTACAATTGGGTGTGCTTTATGCAGAGGCCTTGCAAAAAGTTAAGCCAAATGTTGACTGGGGGCTGACGGCACGGGAGGATTTCCTCTCCCCCCCTCCCCCAATAGTTGTCACAACGATTCCAGAATGTACATTACCCATCAGAGAACAGGATGTGAAGTCAAAGTCTATTTTTCAGCATCATACTCCTCTTACTAAAGATATTTCACTGGTTAATAAAATGCGAGGAAGTAGAGATCACTATACCACCGACATCCGGCACCACCGGCGAGATGGGTTGTATGGTCTTGGATGAAGCGCCACTCTTCAGGCCGCCCGGGTTTCGGCACTGGCCGAACATTGAAGGGGCTTCGTATCGGTCAGGGAACCACTTGCTGGAGTAGCGTCACCACCACTGGTCTGATTCCTAACAAGGCTTCTGGCTACAGGCGGTCCTGTCGGATGGAAGGCAGGCGGCAGTTTCGCTTCTCGACTACTTGCTGAGGGGCTAATCTCTTGAGTACTTATTTTTTGTGTTTTGCCCGAAGTTCCGGATTTGCCTAAGATCTGCTGGCTCCATCCACTGGCCAGGGGCTGGGGGCTGACGGCACGAGAGCATTTCCTCTCCCCCCCCCCCCCAATAGTTGTCACGACGATTCCAGAAGCTACACTGAGGAGTCTGGGAGGAAGGCATCGGCCGGGCGATATGCCAGCCCGCACTCTCTTTACCATAGGCCCCAAGTCTTTGGGTGAAAAACGGGGATTTCAGAGTGAGTGAAACCCTCCTGGTTTCCTTGGTTACGTTAATCTAGGGAATACACACTCGGTCCCGCCAAACCCGAGAGATCGAGACGGCTGTCCCACCCCGAACCGCGGATCGTGTGGATGCTGCATAATTTACAATTCAGTGCCAAGATAGCACACTCTACAGGGTTAAAGGATTTTAATTGTGAAGAGCGGCCATTATAATCAAGCAGTCAAATGTGCACAAGGTAGAGCTCAACTCTTCCCGAAATTCATATTCACCGATCCTCAGACGACCTCGGCACCCTGTTCCACCGAATCATGGTCCCCCACCGGTCACATCCCAGGACCGGTTCTTTCCAGCGTCTTCTCTCATCTCCCGCCGGACAAGGGACCCCAGCTCACCCCGCTGTCAGGTACACAACACACAAACCCGCTCCCCGGATTGGATAGCTCACACTCCAGAGCACCCCTTATCTCTAACCCAAACACTGCTTCTACTTAAAGACCATTACGTTAGCAGTGAAACCCTTTCCGAACTTTTGGGGAGTGCCGCAAGGGGACTTGCCGGAATCAACCCGGACAGATAGTCTTTTGTCTGCTATTTCAATTTCCAGGTGCGGGACCTCTCTTGGATTTTCTAACAGCCTGATCACAGCCGCCTGGATCGTCGTCTGTCCCTTCTTGGCTGCCCTATTGGGGTCCGAAGGGATTACGGGGTACTCTGGGGTACTCTGTCATGTATTGCTGTGATCTGGGCCCTCAACCTGGCCCAATGCCTCCTCTTTCCACACTTGCTGCAAACCCCCTTTCTGTAGGCCGACTGTCCTCTTCAGCCGCACCGTCTGCGCTGATCCTGCGACCCGTTTCGGGTTCTGGGTCGGGACCCAAACTCCGTCTCCTGACTACCGGTTCTGTACGCATACTGCCCCTTTTTCACAGTCCCTTTAGAGAGTCCATTGCTCTCCATATTAATCAGATTTGGGTCACCCAGGGCCAGGTCTGGGTCTGCCAATTAGGAGTAGTTAAAGAAGTGAAGTCTCGGGTCTGGGGCAGTTTAGAAAAGTCTGCTCTGCCAGCTGGGCATTCTGAGAGTCTAGGGGTATGCCGGCATTGGACTCCCAAGCATCCGCAAAACGAGCTATAAAGTCCGCAAGGTATTCTCCTTTTTCCCGAAGACATTGAATAACCTCGCCAAAGTCCCCAGTAAAAATAGGTCTCCTAACCTCAGCGACCCACAGTTACATCGCCCTCCTCTGGTAGTTTCCAGTCGCCTTCAGCGGTCTGTCTGGGATGGGGGAAGCTACTCTCTGTCCCTCCTCGTGGTTCTGTACGTAAACCTGAGCGGTGCGCGCAAATCCCCGGGCGGGGATAGACATTTGGCAAGTCTGTGTGATCCAATGATGGAAAGCCGCTGGTTTTCTTAGTGGGTCGGGGCATCACTGACCATATTCCGTACCTCAGCCAGGGTTCAGAGCTTTAGAATCGGGATTTCCCCACCATTATTGGGGAAACTGACTGATATCTCCCCCGGTAGAGCTACCTGCCTCTTCAGCTCTTATTCTCTTTGATTTTGTTGCCTGCCGTGCAGGGCCCGATTAAGCTAGTGCGGGGCCTGTAGCAGATGTTATAAAGGGGCCCTAAGTTTAAAAAAAATGCACATACGTATTAAGACATAAATTATTTACTTGCATAGTAAAGTAATTCAATTTTTTCATTTGCTATACAGCCAGATAATATGACAAATGTCTGACACTTCAGTAATGGTATTACTTATATGTAGGTATCAGTTTCAAGTGTCAAAAGTAACCAAACTACAATTTGAAAGTTAGATTTTATAGATTTAGAATTAGCAAATTTGTTGATGGTACCGGAAATGTCTATTTCACACAGAAATTCATGTTCAACGCTCATTAGAGTGAGATTGTTCAATCTGTTTTGTCACATGGTGCTCCTTTGTTAATTTTTAATCTTTTTCAGTATTGAAAATGAGCGTCCTCCACTGTTGTTGGTAGTTATGAGTTCCGCAACTGGACCCCGGCCGGTATTTGTGGTAAACCATCTATATCTGTCTGGACACGCCCCTCTGCAGACTGCTTCTGTGCCTCCTCCCCAGACCCCAGAATAAAGGCGATTGTGTCACTCCTCCTCCCACTGTCCAGGGCGGACATCCAGCATGGACGTGGATCCGTTTTGTTGTTAATAAAAGCCTCACTATTTACTCTACTTCCAGTCTTTTGGAGTAATTGACAGTGCATCAGTATCGCAGCCTTTACCCGAAATGCAGCTCCGAATCTCCGACCGCTCCGGGTTCTTGCGTAAACCGTCCCGCCTACTGACACTCCTCAGCCAATGAGAACATTCGTCTTCCAGAAGTACTCGCTGATTGGCTGTGCCTGTGTCTGAGGACGGGCTGCTACCGGGAGCTGGAACTGTCAGTCTCAGTTTGTTCTCAGAATTAAAGGAAATTCCCCGAAATTCAAAGTGCGAAGTAAATGTTATCATCAGGATGAGGCTGGGTTCACAGCTTTTAGGAAATGCATTGTTATGAACTCAATCCACAGTACTTTGTCAAAGAACAGAAGACTGATGGCTGAAGTAATTTCTTTAAGTGTAAATGAATCGTCTACCCAAAACTCACTCTAACAGTCGTGAGAATACGGTGAGATTGCCGATTTCACCAGACTGCAGCTTGCAAGCACTTAGTGCGGGCGGAGCCCTCGAAAATGGGGGTCCTGTAACATATGCTACTTTTGGTACTAGGTTCATCCGGCCCTGCTGCCATGTCATCGCCGGCTAATAGGTGTTAACTCGGGGAACCGTTCAGTCCCGGCCCCTCCAGCGCGGAATTAATAGCGACGCAGAGGGCGCCCCGTCAGGTGGTTGTCGAAGCCGCTGTTGGACGGCTGCAGGTACTTCAATGGCCTCTGAGAGGTCCTGAGATGGATTATATGGGGGGGTCAGAGTGAGAACAAGGAGTCGGCAACTGTGAGTGCAGACCCCTGGCTGTTCGCGGAGCCGCGGCCATCGGTGTCATGGGTTTTGTTTGTTACAAGTAGGGGTTTAAGTGGTGGGTATCCTTGGCCATCAGATAGGAGCAGAATTAGGCCATTCAGCCCATCGAGTCTGTTCCGCCATTCCATCATGGCTGATTCCGGATCCCACTCAATTCCATAACACCTGCCTTCTCGCCATAACCTTTGATATCCTGATCGATCAGGAAATGATCAACTTCCGTCTTAAATATACCCATGGACTTCGCCCCCACCGCAGTCTGTGGCAGATCATTCAAGAGATTTACTGCTCTCTGGCCAAATAAAATTCTTCTTTTCCTCTATTCTAAAAGGTCGCCCCTCAGTTTTGAAGCTGTGCCCTCTAGCTCTAGGTAAACCCAGCATAGAAAACATCCCCATCCATATCCACACTATATAGTCCTTTCAACATTTCGGAGATTTCAATGAAATCCTCCTGCATTCTTCTAAATTCCAGTGAGTACAAGCCCAAAGCTGACAAACGTTCCTCAGATGTTAACCCCTTCGTTACCGGAATCATCCTTGTGAACCTCCTCTGGACTTTCTCCAATGACAACACATCTGAGATGTGGGACCCAAAACTGTTGACAATACTCTTTAAATGCAGCCTGACTAGTGTGTTATAAAGGCTCAGCATTATCTCCAGGATTTTATATTTTATTCCCCTTGGAATAAGTCGTCAAGTCACTTTTATTGTCATTTTGACATTAACTGCTGGTACAGTACATAGTAAAAATGAGACAACATTTTTCAGGACCATGGTGTTACATGACACAGTACAAAAACTAGACTGAACTACGTTAAAATACAACACAGAGAAAGCTACACTAGACTACAGACCTACACAGGACTGTGTAAAGTGCACAAAAATAGAGCAGGCATTACAATAAATAATAAACAGGACAATAGGGCAAGGTGTCAGTCCAGGCTCCGGATATTGAGGAGTCTGATAGCTTGGGGGAAGAAACTGTCACATAGTCTGGTCGTGAGAGCCCGAATGCTTCGGAGCCTTTTCCCAGACGGCAGGAGGGAAAAGAGATTGTATGAGGGGTGTCAACATTGCATTTGGCTTCTTTACTACAGACTCACCTGTAAATTAGCCTTCTTGGAATCTTGCACGAGGACTCCCAAGTCCCTTTGCACCTCTGATGTTTGAACACTCTGCCCATTTAGATAATAGTCTGCACTATTGTTCCTTTTACCAAAATGCATTTTCATACATTTCTCAAAACTGTATTCCATCTCTCACTTTTTGCCCATTCTTTCAATTTGTCTAAGTCGTGCTGCAATTACATTGCTTCCACAGCACTACGTACCCCTCCACAAAGCCGCCATCTACTCCTTTATCTAAATCATTGACAAGCAATGTGTAAAGCAGCAGTCCTAATACTGACCCCTGAGGAACACCACTAGTCACTGTTAGCCAGCCAGAAAAAGCCCCTTTTATTCCCAATCCCTGCCTCCTGCCTGTCAGCCATTCTGTTATCCATGCCGGAATCTCTCCTGTGATGCCTCAGGATTTTATCTTGTTAAGCAGCCTCATGTGTGGCACTTTATCAAATGCCTTCTGAAAATCAAAGGAAATGATATCCACCACCTCTCCTTGTTGTCACTTCCTACTTGTTACTTCTTCGAAGAACTCTTAACAGATTTGTCAGGCAAGATTTCCCTTTACAAAAACCATGCTGACTTTTATTTATTCTATCATTAGTCTTCAATTACCTTGAAACCTTAATATAGACTCCAACACTTTCCCAACCTTTTGATATTTCCCTTCACATTCAATCTTTTCCCTTCATGTAGTTTTTCAGTTGCCTTTTGTTTGATTTTTAAAGTTTCCCTATGATCCAACTTCCCACTCACTTTTGCTACCTTACATACCCTTTCATTGGCTTTCATGCAGTCCTTAACTTGCTTTGTCAGTCACAGTTCCATACCCCTGCCATTTGATAGAGCTGTGGGTCTTAACTCTCTTGTGCCTTGTGAACTATTCCCAGGAACTTCGGCCATCTCTGCTCTGCCATAATCCCCACCAGTATCCCCCTCCAATCCACCTGGGCAAGCTCCTCTCTCAGGACTCTCTAATTCCCTTTATTCCATTGCCATACGGATACATGTGACCTATGCTTCTTCCCCTCAAATTGTAGTATGAGTTAAATCATATTATGATCACTGTCTCCTAAGGGTTCCTTTACATTAAGCTCACTAATAAGATCTAGGTTATTACACAACACCCAGTCTAAGATAGCCTTTCCCCGAGTAGGCTCACGCACAAGCTGCTCTAAAAAGCCATCTCATAGGCATTCAACAAATGCCCCCTCTTGTGATCTGGCACCAACCTAATTTTACCAATCCCCTTGCATAATGAAGTTCCCCATTACAAGTGTGTCATTACCCTTATTACATGTCTTTTCCAGTCCCCTTTGCGATCTCAACCCCACATTTTGGTTACTATTTGAAGGCTTGTATATGATTCCCATGATGTTTTTTTACATTTGCAATTTTATAACTCCACCCACAAAGATTCAACAATCTCTGACCCTGTCACCTTTTTCTAAAGATGTAATTTCATTTCTTACCAACAGAACCATACCACCAGCTATGCCTTCCTGCCTGTTCTTTCAATAACCAAAGTATATCCTTTGATGTTAAGCTCACAACCTCTTTCAGCCACGATTCAGTGATGCCCACAATATCATACTGACCAATCTTTAATTATGACAGGAGTTCATCCACCTTTTTCTGAATGTTACACACACTTAAGTACAATACCTTTAGTCCTGCATTCTCTGCCCTTTTGAATTTTGCCTCTGAGGTACAATTTAACTCTTTGCTCTGTCTGCATTTGACCCCAGTCGTTGGATTGTCCTTCCTTACATTCATGTTGCATCCCTCATCTACTTGTAACCCGGCTGGCTCACCCTCAGCTCTATCATCCTGGTTCCCACCCAAATACCATATTAGTTTAAACCACTCCCAACATCTCTAGTAACTCTGTCTGCGAGAATATTGGTCCCCCTCAGATTCAAATGCAACCCATACTTTTTGTACAGGTCCCAATGATCCAGAAATCTGAATCCTTGCCCCAAGCTCCAGTTCTTCACCTATGCATTTGTCTGCCACCGTATTCTATTCCCATCATCACTGCCATGTGGCCAGGCAGAAATTCCGAGATTAACACCTTGAGGTGTTTCTTTTTAGCCTAACTCCCTATATTATTTTTTTCAGGATCTTCTCCCTTTTTTATCCTGCATCGTTGGTACCAATATGTACCATGACTTCTAGCTGCTCACCCTCCCTTTGCAAAATATTGTGGATGCGTCCAGAAACATCTCAGACCCTGGCACCTGTGAGGTAAACTACCATCCATGTTTCCTTTTTGCCTCCACAGAATTGCCAATTTATCCCTCCGACTATAGAGTCCCCTCTCACTGCTGCCATCCTCTTCAGTACCCTACCCTTCTGAGCCACAGGGCCAGACTCAGTGCCAGAGGCACAGCTGTTTTTGCCCTCAACAGTACTCAAAATGGAGTACTTATTGTTCCAGGGGACGGCCACAAGGGTGCACTTTCCTATCCCCCACCCCACCACACTTCTCCTGTAGCCTTGAGAATAACAGATTCTTCCCATTTATTAAAACACCACATCATATAATCCAGGTCGCAAGTGGGATCCCTGTTACCTGAATCAGTCATTTCTAATGTTTGTTTTTAACCTCCATAAGTACAATCCCCTTGACTCCAACCATACAAATCACTAGAAAATGTAACAGAGTACCCGCTGCCCTCTGTTTCCAACCAAACTGTATCGGTGGGCGATACCGGAAAACCAGCAATTTCTTTGTCTTTAACTTTTCGATTTTAGAATCACTGGAACATCACCCGTAAGGTGCTGCTCTCATCAGTTTACCTATAGACGGGGCTGCCAACTTACCAGGACGGTTACCCCTCTTTTTTCCATCTTAAATCTTATTTATCAGATGTTAATGTATTCCTGAGCCCCAGTTATCCCCTTGTATAACCAGCTGATTATGAGAGTGAACATCTGGGTTCCAAAAATAAAATCAGTTTTATTTCAATGCAATTTTAAATTTCAAGATTCCTTGGCCCTTCTCCCACTTTGTGGCTTGTTTTTACCTGAACTCAGGAACACTAGTCATTGGCTCAAGAGGTTTTAGCAGTTTTGGCAGTTTGATTGTGCAATGAAGTCAATCAAGATTTGCATAGCTTAGACTCAGCAGAAAGCAGCTGATCGGGCAAAGCTCAAATAAATAAAAAGAGGGGTAGCTCAAGCAGAGTGGCCAGTGAGTGAGTGGAACTTTGAGGCTTTGACTCAAGAGGCTTCGGCAAGAAGAGGGGGAGGATGAGCTTGCTCCCAGTGAGGTAAGGCTAGGTAAGTTTCTTTAATTAATTTAATTAACTTAGGAGTTGGTAATGGAGGCAGTAGGTAGAGCAGTCCAGTGCTCCAATTGTAAGATGTGGGAAGTCAGGGACAGCAGAATTGTCTCTGATGACTACACCTGCAAAAGGTGCATCCAGCTGCAGCTCATGTCAAACCAAGTTAGGGAACTGGATCCGGAGCTGGATGAACTTCAGATCATTTGGGAGGCAGAGGTAGTAATAGATCGGAGTTTCAGGGAGACAGTCACCTGTAAAAGTCAGGAGACAGGTAACTAGGTGACTGTTAGAAGAGGGAAGGGGAATAGACAAAAAGGGCAGAGCACCCCTGTAGCCGTTCCCATCAACAATAATTATACTGTTTTGGATGCTGTTGGTGGGGATGACCTATCAATAACATAACTTGTCCCTGGAGTAGGGATGAGGTCCTGAAGAAGGAATATAGGGAGTTAGGATAGAAGTTAAAAAGCAGGCCTTCAAGAGTGGTAATCTTGGGAATGCTTGTGTGCCACGAGACAGAGAGGGTAGGAACAGGAAGTTATGGCAGATGAATGCATGGCTGAAGAGTTGGTGCAGGGGGCAGGAGTTCAGATTTCTGGATCATTGGGATCTCTGCTGGGGAAGGTCTGATCTGTACAAAAGGATGGGCTGCACCTGAACTGGAAAGGGACCAATATCCTGGCAGGCAGGTTTGCTAAAGCTGTTGGGGAGGGTTTAACTAGTTTGGCAGGGGGATGGGAATCAGTATGTGAGTGCAGATATTAAGGTAGAAGGACAAGGGCATGATGCTGTGTGTTCTGAGTTGGTGAGGAAGGACAGTCAATGGACAAAACATAAATGTAGCCAGTTAGAGGGGTTGAAATGTGTCTATTTCAATGCTAGGTGTTTTAGGAATAAAGGGGATGAACTGAGAGCAAGGATTATTACATGGAACTACGATGTTGTGACCATTACTGAAACTTGGCTGGAGGAAGGACAGGATTGGCTGATGCAGGTACCGGGGTTTAGGTGTTTTAAAAGGAATAGGATGGGAGGTAGAAAAGGTGGGGGGGGGGGGGGTAGGATGGGGGTAGAAAAGGTGGTCAGGGATAGTATCACGGCTATAGAAAGGGAGGACATTGCAGAGGGAGTGTACACTGAGTCCGTGTGGGTGGAAGTCAGAAATAGGAAGGGATCAATCACTGTGCTGGGAGTAATCTGTAGGCCCCCAAATAGCCCTCGGGATACCGAGGAGCAGATAAGCAGGCACATTTTGGAATGGTGCAGGAAATACAGAGTTGTAGTTATGGGTGATTTCAACTTCCCTAATATTGACTGACACCTCCTGACTGCAAGGGAGATAGATGGGGCTGAATTGGTCAGGTGTGTTCAAGAAAGATTCCTGACAAAGTAAAAGGACTGGCTGATGAGAGGAGAGGCCATACTGGATCTAGTTCTGGATAATGAACCGGGTCAGGTGACAGACCTCTTTGTGAGGGAGCATTTTGGTGAGAGTGACCACAACTCCCTTTGCTTCAGTATAGCTATGGAGGGGGATAAAAACAGACAAAATGGGAAAGTGCTTAACTGGAGAAGGGCTAACTATGAAGGGATGAGGCAGGAACTAGCGAGAGTAAAGTGCAAACAGATGTTCAAGGCTGAAAGCACAGAAGTAATGTGGAGGAAGTTTAGGGACCACTTCTGCTGGGTTCAGGATATGTTTGTCCCACTGAAACAAGGAAAAAATGGTAGAAAATGGGAACCATGACTGATGAAGCATGTGAGGCAACTCGTCAAGAGAAAGAAGAAAGCATATGTTAGATATAAGAAGCAGGAAGCAAGAGCTCATGAGACATACAAGAGTAGCCAGGAAGGAGCTTAAGAAAGGACTTAGGAGAGCTCGAAGGGGGAATGAGAAGGCCTTGGCATGTAGGATTAAGGAGAACCCCAAGACGTTCTATGTGTACGTGAAGAACAGAAGGATGACAAGAACAAAGGTGGAGCTGCTAAAGGATAAAGAAGGCAACATGTGTCTGGAAGCGGAGGTGGTTGGGGAGGTCCTAAATGAATCCTTTGCTTCAGTATTCACAAGTGAAAAGGACGTCGATAGGGTGAGGTCAAAATAGAACAGGCCTGTGTGCTGAATAATGTGGAAATCAAGGAAGAGGAAGTGTTGGATCTTCTTAAAAACTTTAAGATTGATAAGTCTCCAGGGCCAGACGTGATATATCGCAGGTTGCTGTGGGAAGTGAGAGAAGAGATTGCTGGTGCAGTAGCAATGATCTTTGAATCCTCTTTGGCTGCAGGGGAGGTGCCAGAGGATTGGAGAATGGCAAATGTAGTTCCCTTGTTTAAAAAAGATAATAGGGAGAATCCTGGGAACTATAGTCAGGTGAGTCTTACATCGGTGGTTTGCAAGCTACTGGAAAGGATTGTTAAGGATAGTATCTACGAGCATTTGGAGCACAGTCTACGCAAAGATAGTCAACATGGCTTTATGAAGGGAAGGTCATGCCTCATGAGCCTAATTGAGATTGTTTTGAAGAGGTAACAAAAGATAGGATAGTCCAGAAGGCATATGGGATACTAGGCTTCATTAATAGGGGGATTGAATTTAAGAATAGAGAGGTCATGTTGCAACTCTACAAATCTCTGGTGAGACCACACTTAAGAGTTTTGTGTTCAGTTCTGGTCACCTCAATAGGAAGGATGTTGAAGCTATGGAGAGGGTGCAGAGGAGATTCAGCAGGTTGTTGCCTGGATTGGAGAACAAGTCATATAAAGCAAGGTTAGCAGAGCTGGGACTTTTCTCTTTGGACCATAGAAGGATGAGAGGGGACTTGATAGAGGTCTACAAGATTATGAGAGGCATAGATAGAGTGGATAGTCAGTACCTGTTTCCCAGGGCACCAATAACAAACACCAGAGGGCATATGGACAAGGTTTAGGGAGGGAAGTTTAAGGGAGACATCAGGGGTAAGTTTTTTACACAGAGGTTTGTGGGTGCCTGGAAAGACTTGCCAGGGATGGTGGTGGAGGCTAAAACATTAGGGGTATTTAAGAGCCTCTTGGACAGGCACATGGATGAAAGAAAAATAGAGGGGTTATGGGGTAGTGTGGGTTTAGTACTTTTTTTTAAGGATTATATGAGTTGGTGCAACATCGAGGGCTGAAGGGCCTGTACTGTGCTATAGTATTCTAGTGTCCAGTAACCCAAACGTTGCTACTACAGAGAAACCATCTAGTCTGCAGCTCCCAATGTTCCGTGTTCTTCTGCAAAGCCTCAGACAGGAGCACCAGCCTGTCTACAGAGCTATGAACAATCCTCATAGAGGGGTCAGAAGTGGAGAGAGTGAGCAATTTCAGGTTCCTGGGTGAGGACCTAACCTGTTTTTGATGCAGCTATAAAAAAGGCAAGACAGTGACTGCATTTCATTAGGAGGTTGAGGAGATTTGGTTTGTCACCTAAAATATTCAAAAACTACTGCAGATGTATCCTGGAGAGCATTTTGACAGGCTGCATCACCATCTAGTATGTTGGGGGGGGAGGGGGAGTGCTACCGCACGAGATCACAGTAAGTTGCAGAAAATTGTAAAATTACTCAGCTCCTTCATGGGTCGAGCCTCTGTAGTATCCAAGACATCGTCAAGGAGTGGTGCCTCAAAAAGGTGACATCCATCATTAAGGATCCCCGCCACCCAGGACATGCCCTCTTCTCATTGTTACCATCGGGAAGGAGGTACCGAAGCCTGAAGGCACACACTCAACAATTCAGGAACAGCTCCTTCCCCTCTGCGATCCAATTTCTCAATGGACATTGAACCCATGAACACCACCTCACTACTTTTATATTTTGGTTTTTGCACTACTTATTTTAACTTAACTCTTTAATGGACATACATATATTTACAGTACTTGACAGATATTTTCTATATTTATCATGTATTGCATTGTACTGCTGCCGCAAAATTAACAAATTTCACGACATATGTTGGTGTTATTAAACCTGATTCTGGATACTATTACAAGTATAATGTCTGAGATAAGAGAGCTGATGGCTAAGAAATAAATGTAAGAAAGAAAACGTACAGAAGAGGGATCTTTTATAGTGATTATATTTGAGATCTCAGAAAAAGGCTGTCAGCTTGACTGAATGTTCAAGGCACTTAACAGTCTTCAATCCTCAGACTTAATTTATTTACATCTCCTCTTTGCCTATATTTATCAGGATTTTCCTGGAGTGATTTCTTAACAAAGCTTCTCCTCAAACCAGCCAAGTCAGCTCAGAATCGTTTTCAAACACTGAAAAGGCTCACACTGTACAAGATGGAGGTTCAGAATGGGCTAATGCATCATTAAAAAAGATGTGGCAATGGAGAGCCGGCCATGGCCCACCTGGTTTGCCTGCATGTACTGTTTCACTGAGATCTTCTCAGCTGGTCATCAAAAAGAACACCCAGAAATGGTGTACCTCTACTGTAAATGCCAATCAAGGGTCCCTTCTGAGATCATTAATCAGTCCAGCTCTTCAACTCTACCAACTTAATATTAAGGGCATGTGTAGATCAAACAGAACATTTACACTCTTCTAGAAACACATTCCTGACCATAACTCACAGCAGATGGAGGTTAAACATGAGGAAATCTGCAGATGCTGGAAATTCAAACAACACACAGATGAAGGTCGGTAATTTTTACTTAATACACACAAAATGCTGTGGAGCTCAGCAGACCAGGCAGCATCTGTGGAAAAGGGTAAACAGTCATCATTTCAGCCCAAAACCCTTCATCAGCACTGGAAAAAGAGATGAGAAGTCAGAGTAATAAAGTTGGGTGAGGGGAGGAAGAACTACAAGGTGGTAGGTGAGAGGTGACGCAGGGGTGGGGGAAGGGGTGAAGTAAAGAGCTGGTGAAGTAAAGTCAATCGATGAAAGAGTTAAAGGACTGGAATCTGATTGAAGAGGACAGAAGGCCGTTGAAGAAGGGGAGGGGGGAAGTACACCAGAGGGAGGTGATGGGCAGGTAAGGAGATGAGGTGAAAGAGGAAAATGGGAATGGAGATGAAGTCATTAGCAATTATATCAGTGTCTTGCCGGTATGTTTTAATAATACTTTGTTTTCCAATCTCCCTATCATTTTATAGACATTTTCTGTTCCTTTCTGCCAGCAGTTGGACACATTTTCACTAAATTCCCTCACACAAATGCAAGCTTTGGGAGTTAACAGTTTTCATTTAAAATCTTTACTAAGCTATAGATGTGACTTTAATTTAATTCAGAATATTGTCTTCCATTATTGACAATCTATGGGCTTTGGGGGTAATTTCTTTTTCATTGGCTAAATTACTGTACTAGTGGTGGTTTTATTCTCCAACTCTACACACCACACTCCAGTCCAGTTGCTGGCAGTAATGCACCTTTAAATTGGACTGCCAACCTCCATTAAAAGTCATGAAAAGAAATGCCCGTGTTCGCTGGCAGGCAGATTAACCATAGTTAAGTATCAACCTGAAATAGTTCTGACTGTGATTAGATCAGTTATTGGTTATGGTTGTATTGCTTATGGTTCCACTGCCATGGCAGTACCTGAAAAATTAGACACTGTGCAGTCCAAAGCACTTAGACTCTATGGTGGAGCTTTCTGAACAACATCAGTCCCGGCATTGTGTGTGGAGTTGGGAGAAGAGCCTCTACAGTTAAGATGACTTAAGTTGGGCCTGCAGTATTGGGCAAAACTAATTGGCTTTAATCACAGCTGTCCATCAAAATTTCCTTTGCAGGAGATGTCAGAGTGCCAAAGTAAAATGAAAAGCTATCCATTTTCAGAATTAGTTAATAATTTGGCTGTGAAATTGAAACTGATTGAGGAAGACATAGCTGACCAAATTTGCTTGCCACCTATTCCTTTTCGGCTTTTGCCAGAACCAGAAGTAGACCTATTCCTCCTTTTTCAGCTTCAAGGAAGCAGAGCAATTTCAACGGTGTTGATCGTAAATGAATAAATAAATAATAAATAGGGATCTTATCTGAAGATTTTTACTGATGTCTCAGTGGACCCAGAAAGCAGTAAGGTAGGATTTGGAACGTACGTGTCTCAACTTGGAATTGAGATTGGTCACTGGGTTTCAGATGGTGTTTCTGTCTTTGCAACAGAATTATTAGCAATCCTCTGGGTCTTATGGTGGAAAGAAGACTCTCGGTCATGCAGAGTTATCATCTGTTTGGGTTCTGCTGCTGCCTTAGAGGCTATAAAAGGGAATAAATCAAAAGCTTGTCCTGACATAGTTGTTGAGATTCTCTTAGTTTTGTTTAGAGTAGGGAAGGTGGGCTGTGAAGTCAGATTTACATGGATACCTGGGCATGCTGGGGGGCAGGAAAATGAAATTGGGGTGGCATTGCAAAGTCTTCTTTACAGAGCAGGCAAGTAGGAATTAGAATACCCCTAGGCAGAGCAGAATTGAGAAGCAAGATAAAAAAGGTATAGCGAAGGAATGGCAGGATTGGAAAAATTAAAGGGAAGGCATTTCTTTTCTAGGCGCCCACTAGTTAAAAATGTCTCAGATTGTTCCTCTTTAAATCATAGGGATAAGGTGAAATCAACAAGATTAGGTTGGGGCATTGTGGGCTAAACTATTACTTAAAGATAATAGGAAAACATCCTACTGGATTATGTGACTGTGGTAGTCCAGAGACAGTTCAGCAAGTCTTGCTGAGGTATAATCGATGTAAAGTTTACCGGAGCATATTGTTCAAGGGGCTGTCTGACTTAAACGTATTTTGTTTTTCTATTAAAGCTTTGTTAGGCCACCAAGAGAACCACCATCTGATAGAAGAGTTTATTATGCATTTTCTTCGTGCGACTGGTTTATTCTGGAGAGTTTTGAGTGTTTTGAAATTCTACAATTAACTCTATATCCTGCGGAGGCAGTAATGCGCCTAGATGCGTCTCAGCTGCCGGAAATAGAAGAAGTTCTGACCGTGTTCAGTTTTACGGTTTACTAATGGTTCTGAGTTCACTCCACATCTCTCTCCTCCACTGCCCGCTGGGGAGCTCCGTGACCCGGTGTGCGGACCCTCCTCTGCTCTCTGTCCGCCAACGAACGGGGTCAGTATCCCGGAGCAGATCCGGCACCGACCGGTCGGGAAGAGACGTGGATCGGTTGAGCGTCGGACCCAAGAATCGTCAACCCTGGGTTGAGAAGTTTATGTCGCTTCTCAGTCTCCGGATATTTTCACTCGTTCACCTTTTCTCGCTTCTGCTCCAGCTTGGTGTGGTCGGTGCCGAAGGTAAGGGAATGGCTTCAGATGTGAATCCGAGAGCCACAGTCTCCATTTCCGCGCTCGGAGACTGTGGTGTCACCACAACAGATTGCTGACTGGACAAGCTTTTTTTCTTTTGGGGAACTGCAGCTGCAGTCTGTTGTCCGAGGCATAAGTATACAGAGTATAAATAAATGACACGGCCATTAGATTTTTAACGGTACAGTACATTACAAACATGACAAAGATGTTCACTTTGTTCACGTGACAAACGAAACACAATTTCTCAAACGCACATCCGCTGTCACCCCATACGCCATTCGGGATCTCGATGATCATCGATCTCCTCCTCCTCCACCACACCACACCAAACCAAACAAAAAAAAACTTCGTAGACTCTCCCCCAACCCCCATCCTGTGCTGTTTCATTAATAATCCTTCCTTCCACATCATATCATAGGCTTTTTCTATGTCAAAAAACACTGCAACTACTGATTCTTTATTTGCCTGGGCCTTTGTTATTTCAGTCTCTAACCTTATCACTGAATCCATGGAATTCCTTCCCTTCCTAAAACCACTCTGATAACTTGCCAGCATTCCTCCCTTCTCAAGATCATACGATAACCTTTCAGTTATTGTCCTTTCCATTATCTTACATATATTTGATGTTAGTGCTATTGGCCCCTAGCTAGTGGGTTTTGACGGATCCTTGCCAGGTTTCCTTATTGGAATTACTACTGCTTCTTTCCATGCACTTGTTAATCTTCCCTCCTCCCACACTCTGTTATAAAAATGCAGTAACTTCAAGAGCACTCCTTCTCCTAGATTTTTTAGCATAACATAGTGTATCAGATCTTTCCCTGGAGAGGTTGGTCTCAATCTCTTTATTGCTCTGACCATTTCTGCCAAAGTAAATGGATTATCAATTATATCATCTGTTTCTTCCCTTCTGTTTAACACATCTGGGTATTGACTCATTGTTCTTTCCCTTCTCCTTCTCCCTTCTTCAGACAAATTTTCTGAACTATGTACCTTTACAAATGGCTTGGCCATGATCTCAGCCTTATCCCTGCTGGAGACTGCTGTTTCCTCCTCAGATATCATTACTGGATATTCCATTCCCTTCTATCTCCCCCTATCCCTTTAATCATTCCCCATACCTCTCCCACAGGCATTGTTCTTCCTATTTTGTTGCAAAAACTCCTCCAACTTGCCCTTTTAGCTTGACGTATAGTTCTTCTCACCACTGCCTGTGTCTTCTTATATTGAATTAAATGCTGCATATTATGGGTTCTTTTAACCAGACTGAATGCTCTATTTCTGTTTTTTACAGCCTGACAACATTACTCTGTCCACCATGGTACCAGTTTTCTATTCATCCTATTTTTCCTCCTGGGTATAGATCCTTCTGCTGCCATAATAATTGCTGAAGTCACCTGACTGTTTAATTCATCTATATTTCCAGAAATGTCAATCTTTGTCAATGCTTCTTCACTTAACTTCTAGAACTTACCCCAATCTGCTTTTCCAAACACCCACTTTGGGATTCCACCACCTGGTCTTACTTCAACTCTTTCACTGAACATAAAACTGTGTCGTGATCACTGCCTACTGCTGAAGCAGTCCAAACTCCACAGTTACTAATGCCAGCCAAGACATTAGACACTAACATAATATCTAATACTGACTCAGTTCCAGTTGTTGTGTTTATCCTTGTTCCTCTACCATCATTCATACATACCAAACCCCTTTCTTCCATCAAATCTTTAATTACCATTCCATTTGAATCTGTAATCGGATCCCCCCATATTATGCTGTGAGCATTGAAATCTGTACACCATACTACTTTATGTCTGTTTTGTCCTTGTATCCTAAATAGGCTGTCCAAATCCAACCTTTTACATGGATTGTAGTAGTTAATTATAACCGCTCCTTCCCCTCTCTCCCATATTTCCACCACGATGTATTCCTAATCATCTCCTTTTTCCAGTACCCCATATGGTTTACCTTGCTTGATTTACATAGCACAACCCCCTCTTCCCCCTAGATATCTATCTTTCCTTATCATTATATACCCATATACCACAAACTTTAAAGCCGGTTTCAACCAAGTTTCCTGGATACACACTACATCTGGTTTTATAACCATTTCCTTAATAAAGTGCTTGAATTCCTGGCTATTGGCCAGCAAGCTCCTTGCATTCCATTGCAAAAGAATCACCATAATGAGTATTAACCAACCCATGACATTCCTGGCTTGACTGATTACTGAGGTTCTCCCTCACTTCTTCCCATGTCAGTCTTACTAACCCTAAATGGTTTACTGCTGCTTTGACCACCAGCTGAATTTTGTCACTTTTTCACTTTACCTCAGCCGTACTATTAATCACTCCTGCAATGAATGTTAATAGAGCCTTTTTGTCTACATAAATCCTGTCATTTGTTTTTTGCTGCATCTCTTGCATCCCCATTGCTCCATTCATTGGGAGCATTATTCTGTTCTCTTGACATTCTTACAGCTTCTGCATAAGTGATCTTTCTTTTCACTCTTATTTCTTGAATTTTATTCTCCCGACTCATAACCTCACACCCACTATATGCCACATTATGAGCTCCTCAATTACAGCATTTTGGTTGCACTCCTGCTTTGCACTCTCCATATTTATGATCATCCCCACATCTAGCTCATCTCCTCTGCCTTTTACAGTTTTTAGCTATGCCAAACCTTTGACAATTACAGCACCTCAATGGCTTTGGGACATACACCCTTACTGGGTAACTATGAAACCCAGGAACACTTTCCTTGGCACTCTTTCTTCTTCAAATTCAATCAATACTATTTCACTTTCCTTTTTCATTCCCTCCTTTGTTGTTTTCAGTCTTAGAACATTAATTACTTTTCCTCCTTTGATATTCCTCTTTAACTCCTCCATGTTTATACTCATTGGTACACCCATGATCACTCCTGTACAACCACCATTTCGTGCTCCCACCCTCCCTGTATACTCCACCTTACATTTTCCTATCTCTTTTCAAGTTGCTTTCTCAAGTTGTTCCTCATTCACACATCTTACCAATAGGTTGCCATCATTATGGACTATTGCAAATACTATTTCCCCTATCTTATCTGCCAGAGTTGTTGTTAGCACAAACAGGTTAATTTTCTTCATGTGTCCTTGAGCCTTCTCATTAAACCTAATTATGACAACACCTTCTCTCTGAACTTGTTCATCTTCCTCACTTTCAGAACTCTCTCCACTGTCATTTCATATTCTTTTATTCTCTTTGTCTCGGTTTTCATTCATCCACCCCTCACTATCTCCTCATTTTCTTTATTTCTCCCTTCACCATAATCCATTTCTCCCTAGCTGCCTACCTCTGATCCCAAATCCCTAACCCGCTCCTTCTCCACATTCTTTCCCTCAACCCCCCCCCCCGCACCTTGTCTGCCATTACTCACGCAACCCCCTCCCAGCAATTCCCACTCCTTCCCCACTCTCTTTCCCTCAACAAGTTCCAAACCACATTCATGCATGCACCCCAGCAGTTCGCCATCCAGCATATCCCCTCTCCTCAACCATCACACACACTGCTTACCCCAGCCTGCGTCCAGTGCTTCCAGTGCGGCCTTCTATATATTGGTGAGATCCGACGCAGACTGGGAGACCGTTTTGCTCTGTCTGCCAGAGGAAGCAGTATCTCCCAGTATCTCTCACATTTTAATTCCACATGCCATTCCCATTCTGATATGTCTATCCATGGCCTCCTCTACTGTCAAGATAAGCCACACTCAAGTTGGAGGAACAACACCTTATATTGCGTCTGGGTAGCCTACAACCCGATGGCATGAACATTGCTTTCTCTAACTTCCGTTAATGCCCCCCTCCCCTTCTTACCCCATCCCTTATTTATTTATTTATTTCCTGCCTCCTTTTTCTCCCAATCGCTCCTTGCCTGTTCTCCATCTCCCTCTGGTGCTCCTCTCCCCCTTTCTTTCTCCCTAGGCCTCCCGTCCCATGATCCTCTTCCTTCTCCAGCTCGGTATCCCTTTTCCCAATCACCTTTCTAGCTCTTAGCTTCATCCCTCCCCCTCCGGTCTTCTCCTATCATTTCAGATTTCCCCCTCCCCCCACTGCTTTCAAATCTCTTACTATCTATTTTTTCAGTTAGTCCTGACGCAGGGTCTCGGCCGGAAACGACAGTGCTTCTTCCTATAGATGCTGCCTGGCCTGCTGCACTCCACCAGCACATGTGTGTGTTACTAAAATTTCTTCCTCTTTTTCTTTGTTCACATAACTGAAATTAAACTTAAAGAACTTCCTTTTCTTCTTTTTTTCCGGCGGTTCAGACGCATCTAGGCGTATTACTGCCCTCTGCAGGATGTATAATTAATTATAGAATTTCAAAACAGTCAAATTCTTTAATATAAACTGGTTGCTCATAGACACAGAATAATAAACTCTTCAGTCAGATGGTGGTTCTCTTGGTGGCCAAACAAAGATTTAATAGAAAAACAAAATACATTTAAGTCAGACAGTCTCTTGAACAATATGCTTCTTTCAATTTTATATCGATTACAACTCAGCAAAACACAATTTACATGAACAAATAAACACAACCACATTGGTGCCAGCTGAGAGAGAAAGAAGTAGTGTTTGGGGTTTTCAGTTCAATTCTAGAACCTGACTGTTTTGTTAAATTGGAGGGACATGTAAAACTTTTCTTTTACAAGTCATACAGAACTACCGCCTCATTAGTACAGTGAGGTGGTACAAAGGAATATGTACAACAACGGAATGAGATATGAAGTGTTACATTTCCCCAGAAAGCTCAGAGCAAAGAGACTGTGAGGTGAAAGGGCATGATGAGGTCAATTGTGAGTTTGAGACTCCATTTTGTCGTAGTAAGAAACCATTCAAGAAGCAGATTTATTCACCATAAATATTAACATGTGTTAGGAATTTGCTAACAATACAAAACAATCCTGATGAAGGGTCTCAGCCGGAATCGTCATTTCCATTGACGCTACCAGGTCAAAGTCAAAGCATTTATTATGAAAGTATGTATAAATTATACAACATTGAGCTTTGTTTGCTTACAGGCAGTCACAAGGCAAGGAATTTGAAAGAATCCAGTTGAAAAAATTAAGACCACCCCTCCAGTGCCCACAGTGAAAGAGAAAAATAAACACCAAAACAAATCATATAAACAATAGAAGTGAGCAACAACAACACATTCTGAACCAAATTGAGTCTTTAGATACAAATCCCTGGAGCAGCCTGGAGTAGGCCCAAAGCGTTGGTATTCACTTCATCATTTTAACGGGGTAAACAGTTACAAAGTTCACAGACAAAAAGCAAACGGGGTCAGTCTCACAGCCTTAGTGAGAGATAAGTATCTCCAGAATTCATCCAGCATTTCATGTGTGTTGCTAGGAATTTGCTGTTGGTGTACTGGTGATCATGCAACAACAACAAAAAAAGACATTTCCATAATTATGAAGATTTATATAAAGTAAATTTAGAAGTTAATGTTGAGTATGGGGTAAAATCTGTATAAAAACATCAAAAGCCCCATCGTTTCACAGTGTAAGTAGCTTTATAAAAAGTAGTTTAAAGCGTTTACAGTGCAGTGTATTGACTGAGATATTCCATAGGGGTGGGGCTGACTCAGATTAACTGATGAGGAAAGACATTTTTTAAATAGTGTGAAGTTTTGCTTTCAAAAGTCTTATGACAGCGGAAAGAAATTGTCCTTGAGCAGGGTGAGATGTGCTTTCAGGCTTTTGTATCTGCTACACAAATAGTAGATACGATTTGTCAGCTGCAAATCTGATGACTGTCAGTCGTCAGTTGCAGTGGCTGGGGCACGTGATAAGTATGCCCCCATGTCGGCTACCCCGCAGAGTGTTATACGGCCAGCTACATCATGGTGGACGCTCAGCTGGAGGGCGGAAGAAGCGCTATAAGGATCAGATGAAGAATGCTTTAAGGAAGTGCAAGATCAGACCTGAGGACCTGGAGGATGTTGCTGCTGACCGCAACACTTGGTGACAGCTGTGTAGGGAGGGGGTTCATATTCGGGAGATGGAAAGAACAACCAGAAGATGGCACAAGAGAGCCAGGAGAAATGCAGCCATGGTTGCCATCACTACCACCACCACACATATTATACATGTCCCACCTGCAAAAGAACTTGTGGGCCTAAGATAGGACTGTATCGTCATCAAAGATCTCACTGTTAAAGGAGTGGACAATGTCATCGGGTTCCAATGGACAACTGAAGAAGACAAATATGAGAAATATGCAGATTTTGGAAATCCAAAGCAACACACACAGAATGCAGATGGAACTCAGCAGGCCAGGTTGCATCTATGAAAATGAATAAACAGGTGATGTTTCAGGCCAAGACCCTTCTTGAGGACTGAGAAGAAAGGGGAAGATGCCAGAATAAAATGGTGGGGAAAGAGAAAGATGTTAGATGGAAGGAGATAGGTGAAGCTGGGAGACAGGAAAGGTTGAAGACTGGAGAAGATAATGTGAGAAAGGAAAGGAGTGAAGAAGTGAAAGGTCAGAGTGAGGAATAGGGGTCCTGAAGAGAGAATTCAGGGAGATCGGTAGGAAGCTGAAAAGCAGGACCTCCAAGGTAGTAATTTCAGAATTGCTGCTTGTGCCACGTGCTAACAAGCACAAGAATAGTATGATCAGCCATATTGATGCGTGGCTGAGAGACTGGTGTACGGGGCAGGGCTTTACGTTCCTGAATCATTGGGGCATCTTCTGGGAGAGGTACAACCTGTACATAAAGGACAGGTTACACCTGAACCCAAAAGTGTCCAATATCCTGGCAGGCAGGTATAATAGAGCTGTTAGGGAGGGTTTTAAACTAATTTGCTAGGGGACGGGAACCAGAGTGATAAGGCTGAGGAAGGGGAAAACAGAAATAAATCAAAGATAGTAAGCAATAGAGATGGTAGAAAGGACATGCAGGAGATGAGGCATAATCACATCCAGTGGGATGAGTTACAGGGCAATTGAAGCATAGTGCAGTTAAAACAAAAAACAACAAATACTGGACTGACTGTTATTGGAATGCATGCAGCATTAGAAATAAAGTGGATGATCTTGAAGTTCAGCTACAGAGTGGCAAATATGACATTGTGGTCATCTCTGAAACTTAGCTAAAGGATGGCTGCCATTGGGAGCTGAATGTCCAAGTATATACAGTATATAGGTTAGTAGGCTGAGTTGGTGGTATGGCCCTGTGTATACAAAATAATATTAAATCATTAGAAAGGGATGACAGGATCGGAAGATGTAGAGTCTCCATGGGTTGAGTTAAGAAATGGCAAGATACCCTAATGGCAGTTGTATACGTAAAACAGCAGCAGGGAAGTGGATTACAAATTACTGCAGGAGATAGAAAAGGCATGACAAAAGGGCAATGTCATGATAATCATTGGAGATTTTAACATGAAAGTAGACTGGGAAAACCAGGCCAGTGCTGCACCTCAAGAGAAAGAATTTATAGAATGTCTAAGGCGGGGGTCGGCAACCCGCGGCTCCGGAGCCACATGTGGCTCTTTTACGTCTGTGCTGCGGCTCCCTGTTGCTTTGGGAAATAATTGGTTGTGGCGACCCTTTTCCTGGCACATCCGAACCGACTCACAATTAGATAGCCTACGGGGGTTTGCGAGCACAGAGCTTTGGAGCCTCTGCGCCATGGGGGGGGGGGGCAGGTTGAGGGAGGCTTAAAAGTGAGGCTGAAGATTTCGAATAAAGTTTTTTCCTTCGACTGCAATTACCGACTCCGTGTCGTAATTTTAGCGCTGCGTGTAGCACACCGCTACATGGTCAGTATTTAATTAAAATGTATTTTATGTTAGTTTGTTAGTTTTTGAAATGTAAATCTAAATTTGAAGATTATGGTGATCTTGTACAATCTAAATAAGACGTTGTGGCGACCCATTTTCTGACACATCCGAACCGGCTCACAATTAGCCAGCGTTCAGGCTAAGGGAGATAGCCTACGGGGGTTTGTGAGTACGTGTCTTTTGGAGCATCCGCGCCCATGGGGGGGCGGGTTGAGGGAGGCTTAAAAGCAAGGCTGTTTAGTTCGAATAAAGCTATCTTTGACTGCAGTTTACTGACTGCGTGTAGCATGCCGCTGCAACTTGTTTTTATCGCTGGCTGTCCAGAGGGGAGGTGCTGAAACGCTTTGTCGCGTGTCTGGAAGAAGTGAAAACTTTCCTGGGCAGCAAAGGGCTCACCTTTCCTGAGCTGGAACAGCCAGAGTGGCTGGAAAAGCTACACTTCATGGTAGACATGACAGCGCACCTGAACACGCTGAACACAGCTCTTCAACGGGGTAAGGACGTACAGCCCTGCACATGTTGGAGGATGTTTTGGCATTCGAGCGCAAGTTGACGTTGCTTGCCAGAGATTTACAGAAAGGCACTTTGTCTCACTTCCCCAATTTGAGAGAGTTCAAACAAGGTCACGACATGATAAATTCGGAGTATTTACATTCTGCAATCATCGCAATGCAAACATCGTTTGGGAAACGCTTCTGTGAGTTCAGAGAGGAAAAAAACACATTATCCTTCCCGGTCACTACCCTAAGCATCGATCCATCCCTACTGAATACGACTGCATTGTCAGGTGTGAGTCAACCTGAACAAGTATGATAAATATTTTAATTGCCTATTATTTTACGTATATTCATATGTTTTCATTGTTCAGTGAAATAGTCCTTTTATTTTTCAGGTTGACAGCTGGCTGACGTTATTTTTGGTTTGCTGCTGGCGGCAAATTTAAGTTTGGCGTTTTTCATAAATACAAGAAGGACTCAAATAGACGTTGAGTATTTTACTTAAAAGTAACCTTCAACCCAACGTCTCTTTTTCGGAGTTCAAAATGTTTTTGTTGCATGCAGAAATGTAATTTCGTTTTCTCTGCAGGAGTTCATCAATTTCATAAATGCAACACATTATAGTTTGTTTATACATAGCATAAAGGCAAAACAAAACGTTGTATGCAGTGTTATTTCATTTTAAATGTCAAACGGGTTTTGCGGCTCCCAGTGTTTACTTTTCTGTGGGAAACGGGTCCAAGTGGCTCTTTCAGCGGTAAAGGTTGCTGACCCCTGCTAAGGGATGGCTTTTAGGACCAGCTTGGTGCTGAGCCCTCTAGGGGACTGGCTGAGCTGGATTGCGTGTTGTGCAATGATCTAGAAGTGATAAGAGAGTATAAGGTTAAGAAACCTTCAGAGAAAAGTGATCACAATATGACTGAGTTCAGTTTGAAATTTGAGAAGGAGAAACTAAATTCCAATGTGTCGGTATTTCAGTGGAATAAAGGAAATTGCAATGGCATGAGAGGGGACCTGGCCAAAGTTGACTGGAGGGCGATACTAGCAGGAAGGACAGCAGAACAGCGATGGCTGTAGTTTCTGTGAGAAATGAGGGAAGTGCAAGACAGATATATTCCAAATAAGAAGACTTTTTCGAATGGAAGAAGGAAACTACTGTGGCTGACAAGTGAAGTCAGAGCCAAAGTAAAAGCAGAAGAGAAGGCATACAAGGAAGTCAGATCTAGTGGGAAGATAGAGGATTGGTAAGCTTTTAAAAACTTGTAGAAGGAAACTAAGAAGGTCATAAGGAAGGAAAAGATGAATTATGAGAGGAAGCTGGCGACTAATATCAAAGAAGATACTAAAACCTTTTTTAAGTATATAAAGGTTAAAAGAGAGTTGAGGTTAGCTATATAACCAATAGAAAATGATGTTGGAGATATTATAATGAAAGATGCAGAGATGGCAGTGGAACTGAATGCGTATTTTGCATCAGTCTTCACAGTGGAAGACATCCGCGGCATCGCAGACGTTCAAGAGTGTCGGGGAGGTGAAGTTCGTGCAGTGAAAATTACAACTGAGAAGGTGCTCAGGAAACTTAATGGTCTGAGGGTGGATAAATCTCCTGGACCTGAGGGACTGCACCCTCAGGTTCTGAAGGAAGTATCTCAAGTCAAGTCACTTTTATTGTCATTTCAACCATAACTGCTGATGCAGTACATAGTAAAAATGAGACAAAGTTTTTCAGGACCCTGACACAGTATGAAAACTAGACTGAACTACGTAAAAAGCAACACACAGAAAAAAACTACACTAGACCATAGACCTACCCAGGACTGCATAAAGTGCACAAAACAGTGCAAGCATTACAATAAATAATAAACAGGACAATAGGGCAGTAAGGTGTCAGTCCAGGCTCTGGGTATTAAGGAGTCTGATAGCTTGGGGGAAGAAACTATTACATAGTCTGGTCGTGAGAGCCTGAATGCTTCAGTGCCTTTTCCCAGATGGCAGGAGGGAGAAGAGTTTGTATGAGGGCTGCATGGGGTCCTTCATAATGCTGTTTGCTTTGTGTATACAGTGTGTAGTGTAAATGTCTGTGATGGTAGGAAGAGAGACCCCAATGATCTTCTCAGCTAACCTCACTATCCGCTGCAGGGTCTTGTGATCCGAGATGGTGCAATTTCCGAACCAGGCAGTGATGCAGCTGCTCAGGATGCTCTCAGTACAACCCCTGCAGAATGTGATGAGGATGGGGGGTGGGAGATGGACTTTCCTCAGCCTTCACAGAAAGTAGAGACGCTGCTGGGCTTTCTTTGCTATGGAGCTGGTGTTGAGGGACCAGGTGAAATTCTCCACCAGGTGAACACCAAGAAATTTGGTGGAGAGACTGCAGAGCCATTAACAATGATCTTTCAAGAATTGATAGATTCTGGCATTGTGCCGGATGACTGGAAAATTACAAATGTTACTTCACTATTTAAGAAGGGTGGGACGCAGCAGAAAGGAAACTATAGACGTGTTAGCCTGACATCAGTGGTTGGGAAGTTGTTGGAGTCAATTGCTAGGGATGAGATTACGGAGAGCCTGGAGTCACAGGACAAGATAGGCCAAAGCCAGTATGGTTTCCTGAAAGGAAAATCCTGCCTGACCAACCTACTGCAGTTTTTTGAGGAAATTACAAGCAGGTAGACAAAGAAGATGCGGTAGAGGTGATGTACTTGGATTTTCAGAAAGCCTTTGACAAGGTGCTGCACATGAGGCTACTTAGACAAGAGTCGATGGAATTACAGGGAAGTTATTAGCTTGAGTGCAGCATTGGCTGATCAGCAGAAACAGATAGTGGGAATAAAGGGAACCTATTTTGGCTGGCTGCCGGTTACCAGTGGAGCTCCACAGGGGTCAGTGTTGGGACCACTGCTTTTTACAATGTGTGTCGATGATTTGGTCTATGGCATGTATTTCTGTATTTAGCCAGAATGTAGGTGGAGGAATGTGTTGTGTTGAGGAAAACAGAGAGCCTGCAGAGGGACTTAAGACAGTTTAGGGGAATGGGCAAAGAAGTGGAAAATGAAATACAATGTTGGAAAGCATATAGTCATGCACTTTGATAGAAGACTATTATTTAGATTGGGAGAGAATTCAAAATGCAGAAATGCAAAGGGCCTTGTGAGTCCTTGTGAAGGATACCCTAAAGGTTAACCTCCAGTTTGAGTCAGTGTCGAAGAAGGTGAATGCAATGTTGGCATTCATTTCTAGGGATATCAAACATAAGAGCAGGGATGTGATGCTGTGGCTCTAAAAGGAACTTGTGAGACCACACTTGGTGTAATATGTGCAGTTTTGGGTTTCTTATTTTGGAAAGGATATGCTGATATTAGAGAGGGTTCAGAGAAGATTCACAAGGATGATTCCAGGAATGAAAGTGTTACCGTATGAGTAATGTCTGGCAGCTCTCGGGCTGTATTCCCTGGAGTTCAGGAGAATGGGGGAGGATCTCGTAGAAACATTCCCTATGTTAAAAGGCCTGAACAGATTAGATATGGCAAAGTTATTTCCCACAGTAGGGGATTCTAGGACAAGAGGGCATGACTTCAGGAGTGAAGGACATCCATTTAGAACAGAGATGCGGAGAAGTTACTTTAGTCAGAGGGTGGTAAATCTGTGGAATTTGTTGCCACGAACAGCTGTGGAGGCCAAGCTATTGGGTGTATTTAAGGCAACGATAGATAGGTTTTTGATTAGCTAGGGGAAGGGGAGAAGTCAAGGGAGGAGGGATGACTGGAAGAATTGGATCAGCCCATGATTGAGTGGCAGAACAGACTCGATGGGCCAAATGGCTTGGTCTGCTCTTGTATCCGATGGTCTTATCGAAATTTGTTCAGTGGAAGGAGAAATCGATATTCATGCTAGTGAGTTAGAGGCTCAGGCATGTGCTCCTCTGCCCTCAGGGTGACAAGTGGAGGCCATGGACCAACACTCAGAATGGGAATGGAAACTGAAATTAAAGTGTTTGGCCACTGGAAGGTCCCGCCTATGGCGGATGATGTGGGTGTGTTTAATGAACTGATCCCCCAGTTTACAATGGGTCTTACCAAAGTAGAGGAGGCTGTGTCGGGAGCACCAGACATAATAGACGACTCCAGCAGATTCACAGGTGAAGTGTTGCCTCACCTGGAAGGAGCGTTTGGAGCCTGGAATGGAGGCAAGGGAGCAGGTATGTGGGCAGCTGTAGCACTTTGGCCTGTTGCAGGGATAAATGCTTGGTGGGAGATTAGACAGACAGGCAGACAGAAAGACATACTTTATTGATCCCGAGGGAATTTGGGTTTCATTACAGCCGCACCAAGAATAGTGAAGAAATATTGCAATATAAAACCTTAGATAATTAAATAATAATAAGTTAATTAATGAGAAGGGATGAGTGGACAAGGGAATTGCAGTGGGAGCAATCCCTGTGGAAAGTGGGGGCCGCGGTTGTGGTAAAGATACGTTTAGTGGTGGGATCCCTTTGGAGATGGCAGAAGATGTCTTGGATGTGCAAGGTGATGGGGTGGTAGGTAAGGACAAGAGGAAATCTATCACTGTTAAGAGAGCAGGAAGATACTGTGAGTGGAGATGTCCAGGAAATGGAGGAATGGAGGTAATGAGGGCAGTACTAATGGTAGAGGGAAGGAGGAAAACACTTTTCTTCAAAGAAGGAGGACAACTCTCATATCCTGGAATGGAAAGCTTCATCCTGGGAACAGATGCAGAGGAGGCAAGAACCTGAGAAAAGGGAATGGCATTTTTACAGGAGATAGGGTGAGAAGAGGTATAGTTGACTGATGAAGAGAGAGTGGAGGGCAGTGCAGACAGAGAGAGGAGTGTTGGTGATGTCTCATTACTAATTAGAGATGAGAAGGTCAAGAGCAGGCAGAGAACCAGAGTGGGGTTTCATGTCCATGATAGAATTCCCCGAAGTTTTTGTGTGTGTGTGTGTGTGTGTGTGTGTGTGTATGTGTGTGTGTGTGTGTGTGTGTGTGTGTGTATGTGTGTGTGTGTGTGTGTGTGTGTGTGTGGTGGGGGGGGGTGGGGTTGGTGGTTGTGGGTGGGAAAAAGACTCTGAAGCTCATTCCCACCCAACAAAGCATTAAAACACCTTTGTTCCACCATCAGTCCAGTACAATATCCTTTGAAACCCATCACTGACGGAATGCTTTGGTGTCTTGACATATTCTGATCAAATCTAATGGCATATTTGGAATGAAGAGAACGTAGTCCTGATTCAAGTTTATGAATGATCTTGCACTGACTTCAAACTCTCCTATAAATATGTGAAGAGGAAAACGATGTGAGAAGGAGAATGAATGTTTCTTGTAGTCAGAAACGGGGAAATTAAAAATGGGGTTGAACAATATGACAAGCCAATTAAATTCATACTTTGGTTATGAGCTAACTAAGGGAACAAGACTGATGCATATATGACAAGATGGCAGGTTAGTAATTAATCTAATGCTTGGGAAGGTATTCTTGAATAATATAAACACAAAAGATTCTGCAGATGCTGGAAATCCAGATGACTACACACAAAATGCTGGAGGGATTTAGGAGGTTGGTGAGCATCTACAGAGAGGAATAAAGTGGCCAATGTTTTGGACTAAAACCCATGATCAGGGCTGAAAAACAAGTGGAGAAGAAGTCAGAAAAAAAGGAAGGGGAAGGAGCACAAGCTGGAGGATGTTAAGTGAAGCTGCAGTCAATTCTTGTCTCCTATTCCTGGAAAGGAAGGGAGTGGTCCTTCTTATCCTGCCTTCTGCCCTCTCCCTGCCTTTCCAGTCCTGATGAAAGGTCTCAGCCTGAAACAACTGTTTATTCACATCCACAGATGCTGTCCGACCCGCTGAGTTCCTTCAGCATTGTGTCTGTTCTTTAACAATATGTTCTTGATCATTACTCTGCTTGGTCAGGGATGGCAGATAATAGCAATGGAAAGTCAGAGTAAAGCAAAATGACAAAGAAAGGTAGAAATAAAATACTTTAAAAAGGCATCAGTATCACAAGCTGAGCTTCAGAAGAAATGTGAACGAACAGAAGAGAGCAGAAGGTGATCCAGTAGGAGATAGAAAACCAACAGCTAAAAATATACTTGGAGGTGCTGTGTCATACAGTCAAGGAAATAGTAGATAGATACTTCATTGATATCAAAGGAAATCACAGTGTCACTGTAACATTGTAGCTGCAAAGGTATACAAATATTAGAAGAGAAGTAGGAAAGAATAAAAATAAGATGTTTAAGATTTTCAAGTCAAAGATTACCAGATCACTTCCCCAGCTATAGGTTGACTCATTACCAAGGGTAAGAATGATCTCATATTTTGCCGTTTGGAGCAGCACAGTTGTTTCAGTCTGTTACTGAAAAATACTCCTCTGTTCAGCCAAGGTGGCATGCAGAGGGTGGGAAACATTGTCCAGAATTGTCAGGATTTTCTGGAAGGTCCCTTGATCTACCACAGCCTTCAGTGTGTCCACTTTGATTCCTATAACAGAGCCAACCTTTCTAATCAGTTTATTGAGCCTTTTGGCATCACCTGTATTGCAGCCATTGCTGTAACACACACCACATAGAAGATTGTACTGGCGACAACAGACTGGTAGAAAATGTGAAGGAGAGGCCTGCATACTTCAAAGGTTCTCAGTTTCCTCAGGAAGTAGAGGTGACTCTACATGGCCTCTGTGTTGGTGCTCCACGCAAGCCTGTCATTCAGGTGCACATCCAGGTACTTGTAGGTCCTCAACACATCCACGTACTCACCATCAATAGTAACAGGAGCAGTGCAGGCTTGGTCTTCCCAAATTCCATCTCCAATTCCATTTTACTGATGTTGAGCTGCACTATTCACAAAGTTCTTCACCAGAACCCTGTATTCATCCTCCTTTTCTCTCTTTATACACCAACTATTGTTAAGTTATCAGAGAATTTCTACAGATGATGTGACTCTATGTTTTATCTTAAGTCCCAGCTATTCAGAGTATACAGGAAGGTAGCCAATACAGTCTCCTATGGGGCCCCCAGTGCTGCTGATAGCCGTGTCTGACACAGCTCTGAAGCCGCACAAACTGTGATCTGCCAGTCAGGTAGTCCATTATCCAGGATACAATGTAAGTACCAACCTGCATTGATTGGAGCTTCCCCCCACCCAGCATGAGGGCTGTTTGGTATTGAAGGCACAAGAAAAATCAAAAAACACGATCCTCTCAGTGTTGCCCTGCTTAAACAAATGACAGTAGACTTAAATAGTTGGAATGTGGAAATAGTTGTACAAGTACCAACAGGTTTCTGGGGCAATACCACTGGAACCAGTATGAGGAACTGCAGGTACAAATACGATGAATAATAGACAAGAAATGAGTAAACTGGAACTGAAATAGCACATGAATGACTAACTGGACATCAAATAATACGTCAGCTGTAAGTTTAAAAAATGCAGCGGTTAAATATTCAGCAACTACAAAATGATCAGCTGGAAAAGCTAGCTTACTAAGTTCGGTGACATCTGTGGAGGGAAATGGGCATTTGTCCTTTTAGGTTGGGACTCTTGATCTGCACCAAAAGATTGAGGGGGCATGGCCAGTAAAAAGAGATGAAGGGAAGGGGTGGGACAAAACCTGGCAGGAGATTGGTGGAACTGGTTGATGTGTGGTTGATTGGCAGACAGATTGAGTTGGGGGAAAGGTAGAGGCTGGGTGGTGATCGGTGTGGACAAGCTGGCTGTGGATTGTGTCGAACAGCACAGAAACAGGCCTTCTGGCCCAACTCACCCTCTGGAAAAAGTTCCTATTAAATTTTTCCCTCTGAACTCTCTAATTTTCAGGTCTCCCACCCTGGGAAATTGTCTGAGTGCCTTCACCTTATTTCTGCCCTCATGATTTTAAACACCTCTTTACGATCATCCCTGGTTGCCCTGAGTGTCAATATTTAAGATTGCTTAATGTCATTTCCTGTGCAAAGGTGTAAGGAGCATGAAATAATTGTTACTCCAGATCCGATGCAGCACAAAGAAGCACAAAAAGATCAAGAGCACAATAATAATAATAATAATAATAATAATAATACTAAAAACTTATCAATATAATTAGTGTACATAAAATAGCTTATATACATACATTAATTGTATGTCCATAAAATAGCACTCGGTTTTATTTAAGCTGACATAAGGGAAATGATAAAGTAGTGGTGGAGTTAGTGGGTGGAAGTGTTGATCAGCCTCATTGCCGGGGAAAGTAACTGTTTTTGTGTCTGGTGGTCCTGGCATGGATGCTATGAGGTCTCCTCTCTGATAGGAGTGGGAGAAACAGTCTGTGAGCAGAGTGTGTGGGATCATTTATGAATTTGTGCCATTACAGAGACTTGGATGTCTCAGGGGCAGGAATGGCTGTTGGCAGTACCAGGCTTTAGATATTTCACAAGGGACAGGGAGGGAGGCAGAAGGGATGGGGGAGTGGCATTGCCAATCAGGAATATTATCTCAGCAGTAGAAAAGGAGCATGTCAATGAGGGATTGTCTACTGGGTCATTGCGGCTGGAAGTCAATCAGGAAAGGGGCAATAACTCTACTGGGTATTTTTATAGACCCCCAATGGTAATAGAGACATTGAGGAGCAGATAGGGAGGCAGATTCTGGAACAGTGCGATAGTAATAGGGTTGTTGTGATGGGTGATTTTAACTTTCCTGATATTAACTGGCTTCTCCTTAGAGCAAGAGGATGGGGTGGAGCTTGTTAGGTGTGTTCAGGAAGGGTTCTTGACGCAATATATAGATAAACCAACTGGAGGAGAGGCTGTACTTGATCTGTTATTGGGAAATTAACCTGGTCAGGTGTCAGATCTCTCAGTGGGAGAGCATTTTGGAGGTAGTGATCACAACCCTATCTCCTTTATCATAGTGCTGGAGGGGATAGGATCAGACAATTTGGGAAAACATTTAATTGCGGTAGGGGGACTATGAAGCTATTCGGCAGGGATTTGCAGAAATAAATTGGGAGCAGATGTTCTCGGAAATGCGTGGCAGAAATGTGGCAAATGTTCAGGGAACATTTACATGGCATTCTGCATGGGTATGTTCCATTGAGGCAGGGAAAGGATGGTAGGATGAAAGAACCATGATGTACAAAGGATGTAGAAGATCTAGTAAAGAAGAAGAGAAAAGTCAAAAGAGGTAACAGTGATATTTAATGAATACATTGCTTCAGTATTCATCAGGATAAAGACCTTGGCAATTGTGGGGATGACTTACAGCAGTCTGAAAGGCTTGAGCATATAAACATTAAGAAAGAGGATGTACTGGAGCATTTGAAAAGCATGAAGTTAGATAAGTCACCGGGACTGAATGAGAAACACCCCAGGCTACTATGGGAAGAGAGGGAGGAGATTGCTAAGCCTCTGGCATTGATCTTTGTGTCATCAATAGGGACAGGAGACGTACTGGAGGTTGAAGGGTTGCGAATGTTGTTGCCTTGCTCAACAAGAGAGTAGAGATTACCCAGGAAATTATAGACCAGTGAGCCTTACTTCTGTGGTAGACAAGTTGTTGGAGAAGATGCTGAGAAGCAGGATTTATGAGCATTTGGAGAGACATAATTTGATTAGGGATAGTCAGCATAGCTTTATCAAGGGCAGGTCGTGCCTTATGAACCTGATTGAGTTGAGGATGTAAGATAAAACTTTGATAAAGGTAAAGCAGTGGATATAGTGCATATGGATTCCAGCAAGGCATTTTATATGATTTCCCATGCAAGGCTTATTCAGAAAGTAAAGAGGCATGGGATCCAAGGAGACCTCACTTTGTCGATCCAGAAATGGCTTGTCCACAGAAGACAAAGGGTGGTTGTAGAGGTTGAGTAAACTTGGCCTTTTCTCCTTGGAGTGATGGAGGATGAGAGATGACTTGATAGAGGTGTATAAGATGATGAGAGGAATTGATCATGTGGATAGTCAGAGGCTTTTTCCGAGGCCTGAAATAGCTATTATGACAGGGCATAGTTTTAAGGTGCTTGGAATTAGGCACAAGGGGGATGTCAGGGGTAAATTCTTAGATAGAGATTGGTGGGTGAGTGGAACCCACTGCTGACGACAGTGGTGGAAGCGGATACAATTGGGCCTTTTAAGAGACTCTTAGATAGGTACATGGAGCTTAGAAAAATGGAGGGGTATGTGCTAAGGAAATTCTGGGCAGTTTCTAGAGTTGGTTACATGGTTGGCATAACGTTGTTGGCTGAAGGGCCTGTAATATGCTGTAGATTTTTATGGTTCTATATTATTGACTCTACTGGTATTTCAGGTGGCAAGAAATATGACTAAAGGCATCACTAATTACATCTTTACTGAAATAAATTGGGGTCAACTGTCACCGCAAACATTAAAGAAGTAAGCAGAGGTGGCTGATTCGAAGGATGGGCCGTGCGGGTGCATTGCAGAGCCAAGGGGCAACGTGTTCGAGACAGGGTCACAGACAGAGTTTGTATCACTGTTGCTGTTGGAGTGAACGATTTGGAGAGGAGTCAGTGCCCGTTCACCAAACCCGGGTGCAGGTTTGGATCGCTCCAAGTGCTGAGCTGATTTGGTGAGATGGAGAACAGCTTTGAGCTGTGTGGACCAAGTACTGGGATCCGGGTCTTACAGTGAGCCACTGCTCAGTGCTTGAACAATTTAAACGCTGACCCAGGTTGACTGGAAAGCCCGAATGTCAGCACTGGAGGCGAGGGTTGGGCTGATTTAGCTGGCTCTGCTGTGATGTCCATTCCTATCTCTGGCGGCTGTTGTCTCTGCATTTCTTAACATTTCTTTAATATTTTAAGCAAGATTACTTTTTTATTTCCATCTTTTACAGTTTAAAAATAACAAAAAAAGGAAAGGGCCTGAAGCAAAAGTTTGGGCACCCTGCATGGTCAGTACTTAGTAACACCCCCTTTGGCAAGTATCACAGCTTGTAAACGCTTTTTGTGGCCAGCTAAGAGTCTTTCAATTTTTGTTCTGGGGATTTTCGCCCATTCTTCCTTGCAAAAGGCTTCTAGTTCCGTGAGATTCTTGGGCCATCTTGCATGCACAGCTGTTTTGAGATCTATCAACAGATTTTTGATGATGTTGGGTTGGGGGACTGTGAGGGCCATGGCAAAACCTTCAGCTTGCGCCTCTTGAGGGAGTCCATTGTGGATTTTGATGTGTGTTTGGGATCATTATCCTGTTGTAGAAGCAGGATAATCTTTTCACCTTCAGCTTTTTTACAGACGGTGTGGTTTGCTTCCAGAATTTGCTGGAATTTAATTGAATTTATTCTTCCCTCTACCAGTGAAATGTTCCCTGTGCCACTGGCTGCAACACAAGCCCAAAGCATGATTGATCCACCCCCGTGCTTAACGGTTGGAGAGGTGTTCTTTACATTAAATTCTGCACCCTTTTTTCTCCAAACATACCTTTGCTCATTAGGCCAACAAGTTCTATTTTATCTTCATCAATCCACAGGACTTGTTTCCAAAATGCATCAGGCTTGTTTAGATGTTCCTTTTCAAATTTCTGATGCTGAATTTTGTGGTGACTTTGCAGAAAAGGTTTTCTTCTGATGACTCTTCCATGAAGGTCATATTTGTGCAGGTGTCGCTGCACGGTAGAACAGGGCACCACCACTCCAGAGTCTGCTAAATCTTCCTGAAGGTCTTTTGCAGTCAAACGGGGGTTTTGATTTGCCTTTCTAGCAATCCTACAAGCAGTGCTCTCGAAAAATTTTCTTGGTCTTCCAGACCTTAATTTGACCTCCACCGTTCCTGTTAACTGCCATTTCTTAATTACATTACAAACTGAGGAAACGGTTACCTGAAAACACTTTGCTATCTTCTTATAACCTTCTCTTGCTTTGTGGGCATTAATTATTTTAATTTTCAGAGTGCTAGGAAGCTGCTTACAGGATCCCATGGCTGCTGATTGTTGGGACAAGGTTTGAGGAGTCAGGTTATTTATAAAGCTTTGAAATTTGCATCACCTGTCATTTCCTAATGATGACTGTGAACAAGTCACAGCCCTAACAAGCTAATGAAGGCCTGAGACCTTGGTAAAAGTTATCCGAGAGCTCAAATCTTTTGGGGTGCCCAAACTTATGCATGGTACTCCTTCCCTTTTTTCCCCACTCTAAAATTGTAGAAAACAAAAATAATACACTAATCTTGCTTAAAATGTTGAAAAGAATGCTTCATCTTTAACTTTATGACTCTTGGAGATCAGTTCATCTACTACTCACTTAACTATTCACAGTAACAGAAATTTTGACCAGGGGTGCCCAAACTTTTGCATGCCTCTGTATAGCAGATATAAGACATCTGTAAAATAGCATCACACAAATAGAGTCCAAGACCCTAAGACCATGTCTGCAGTTAAACACAATGTGGCTCGTCTTCTGCTGAGCAAACACGGGGGTGGGAGGGGGGGGGGGGACATTGAGTGCAGCACTGCATGCCGACCCCAGCTTGGACACCACACCACACTGCCCCTGGCGCTGCACCTCCCTGTTGGGCGGCAGCAAATGAGTGTCAGACTGCTGAAATACTTGGTTATGATAAGTTATGAATGGAAAACCAAGTCACTATAGAAACTGAACTATGACATCTAGACTGAAGCTTATCAAACAAGAGCCAAATTCATCAAATGGGTCCATGGTGCCTAGTAAAATGGAGGGCTATGGGTTAGTCTAGGTAGTTCCAAGGTAAGGACATGTTCGACACAGCTTTGTGGGCCAAAGGGCCTGTATTGTGCTGTAGGCTTTCTATATTTCTATGTAAATGAAAAAATAACTCTCCATGGGGAATATAAGGAAGGATGGAAAATCCACACAGATGCACATCTCTGTAGAAACAAAGCTATTATAAAGAGATGACCCTCTACTATGTTAGTCAAAGATGAAACTCAACACATTTCACTGAGTTTTTATGTTTTGATGTACATGTGACAAATAAAGCTAATCTTTAATCCTAAGTTCTCTACATTTGGGGTGTGAGGGTAGTTTCATTTTCACAATCGTTCTACGTCAGGGAAAAAGAGATCTGACCTACATTGTTCAACATTGTGAACTGGGCCGGTCATCTTGTGTAACAAATTACTCACCTAACTTGTTTTAGTTCTTGTTTCATCAGCCTTAACTGTTATTGATCAGAATACTGACGTATTGAGACAATTAAAGTTTGAATATAGAATCCCTCTGCCTCATGAGGGAGAGACAATCAGTTAGTCGGGATCGACCATAGATGTTGCACCCCGGCTGTCTATGTGATACGCAAGCCAGGGCAGTGTGATATGGAGAGCAAGCCGTTGCCCATGTAGCAGGCTCTCCCTCTCCATGAAGCTGATGAATCCAAAGGAATGGCAGAGACTGATACAGTTTTGGCACCAGCAGCATGGCAAGAGTTGCCAGCAACATGGGACTTAATGAATGACTGCATTAGAGACTTCAGCTCCAGAGTTCTCCTTAGGGTTTACTCCAGAAGTGTTCCCCACACGTGTCCAGAGTTGCAAGGTAATGGAGGTTTGAGATCAGAGTTTTCCTCTGCCTAATACCTCTGTGTATCTGAAGTGTTCCCTGAGCCATTGTCGGTCAGTTAATACAGCAAGAAATAACCGAGAAAAAGATCCTGGGATTCATTTACAAAATATAAATGAAGGGAGTTGTGATAATCCCATGTAAAGACTTGGAACCAGCCCAAAAATTGTGCCCGATTCTACGCATGATAGGAACGGAGTGAAGGCTTTGGGGAGGACGCAGAGGGGATTTACCACAAAGGTCTTGTTGATGAGTGATTACTGTTTTGCGAAGAGACTGTGAACTGCCATTGGTAACTTGTTGCAGAGAAGGTTATCAGAAAGTTTGCAGATCTAGCAACAATTATTAAAGTGACTGGGAGATCTGAATCGGAAGGAACACGGGTACAAGTAATTTTGTCTGCAACTTGAAGGAGGAACAGTGTTCAGTTTTGAAACACTTATTAGAAAAACAAGACTTTTATCGGTATTTACAGATGCAACAGTATGATAATAGGACGGTTAAGAATGTAACCAGGTCACGTACATGTCTCATAGATCTATTTAGAAAAGCATACAATTCAGACAACGGTAGTAGAATCATTTCGTGTGTATAAGGGTTTGTCAGATCTTAAAACACATTGGACTTCATACATTAAAACAAAATGGGAGAAGGAAGGAGGGATAATTATATCTGAGGAAGAATGGACAACAATATGGAGGTATCAATGGAAGTGTACCAGTTCACAGAAATGGAGGGAGTTCAGGTGGAAAAACTTGATAAGATATTTTATTACACCCTCTCAGAAATCCCATTATGATAGTAACATCCCCGTTTCCTGGAGAAATTGTGGAAATCAAAATGCAAACCATTATTATATTTTCTGGGAATGCCACGTTATCAAAGACTGTTGGAGTGGGATACACAATGCCCTGCAAGACAGCTTTAAATGTGAAATACCCTTAGAGAGTAAGTTTTGGATATATACCTCAAGAATGGTTGGTAAGAGATAAATATTTAATGAATATACTGCTGGTGGTTGGCAAAAAGGCCCTTACTAGGAAATGGTTATCACAGGAGAGCCCAACTTTAAATGCATGGATGGAAATTACAATGGACATTTACAAAATGGAGAAGATAACAGCATGTGTTAATCATAAGTTGGAACAATTTGATTCATACTGGGAATGGTTTAAATGTTTTAATCACATAACACCTCATAGGCCTGATTTTATTCTCACAAATCAACGAATATGTTGTAAAAAAAAAATCACTCCCTAGTTTGTACATAGTTTTCTTACTTTGATTGTTCTTTCTCTCCTTTCTATGAGTGTATACCTCAGATAATTATGTGGAGATTTGTGACCAATATGATTATATGATATATATCGTATCTGAAATACATCTAATGGAAATGTTAGTTTGATGACAAACTTCAATAAAAAATAAATTGCAATTTTTGTAATTTGAGTAATAAATTACAACTCACTTGCATTTGAGGTGCCTTCACCTTTGACCTTTTTCAGTCAGTTTATTCAGAATTGAATTGACGTTATAAACTTAATTTCGTCCGAATAGCCTCCACATACCCCCAATAACCCATTCCATCTGCCCATGCAATAGGTGCTTGTTTACTCTCCTGTTCATTTTAATATTTCATGTCTGACACCAGTTTCATCGTTTATATTTTCCTATCCTAAGCAGGCAGCACAGTAGCTGGTGCCCGTGGTTCATCCATTTTACTGGATCCCGGTGTCAAAGTTAATCCCGAGAAGAATGAAATTCTTTGGTCGTTCACCTCCAGCCACAAAAGTCCTCTCACCATTTTGCATTACATCCCAAGTTTCCAGAAGTGGGCAGAACCCAGTGAACAGTTCAACTCCCGGCTACAGTTTATTCAGTTCAATGGCTCTCTGATGGTGAACAGATTACAAGCCGGTGATCAAGGAGATTACAGCTTCACGATGGATAGCCGACTGTTGAAAGTAATAAGCGTGCTCGTCTTTGGTGAGTATTGCACTTATTGGTGATGTGGCAATGAGTCATTCGTGGCAGAATCTGTGGTTGTGGGATCCATTAAAGGCCTCACCTACCAGGGTAAAATTTGAAATAAAAGATACTGTACTAACAGGCAAATGGGGAAAGCAGTCAACATGGATTTGCTGGGCTGAACAGCCTTTTCTGTGCAGGAGGACTCAGAATCTGTGACTAGACTCTGAATGCTCACAGTGACTGTGAGATACCTGCCTTACCATAGTAACAGATTCTCTGTCTACTGTTCTGCAGGTGGGCTCTTTGTTATTATCAGAAGGTTGGAATTTCCTGTTGGGCAGGTCACTGGAGAGAGGGGCTGAAGGGCAGAGAGAGCAGGTGGGGGAGAAGTAATGTGAGGATGGGAGAAGGATTTTCGGTTCTCCCTGGTGAGTTTCAATATGTCGTATTAAGCTTTTCTACTTGCTGATTAGATACTGAGATCGAGGCTGGGAATCCGGATGTCTGACTAGGGTAGAAGATGGAAGGGGTTGAGAGGCTACGATTCTGGAAGTATGCCCAGGGCAGAAGATGGAAGGGATTGAGAGGCTGGGATTCTGGGAGCCTCTCCAGGGTAGTGGATGGAAGGGGTTGGGAGGCTGGGATTCTGGGAGCTTCTCCAGGGTAGAGGATGGAAGGGGTTGGGAGGCTGGGATTCTGGGAGCTTCTCCAGGGTAGAGGATGGAAGGGGTTGGGAGGCTGGGATTGTGGGAGCCTCTCCAGGGTAGAGGATGGAAGGGGTTGGGAGGCTGGGATTCTGGGAGCCTCTCCAGGGTAGAGGATGGAAGGGGTTAGGAGGCTGGGATTCTGGGAGCCTCTCCAGGGTAGAGGATGGAAGGGGTTGGGAGGCTGGGATTCTGGGAGCTTCTCCAGGGTAGAGGATGGAAGGGGTTGAGAGGCTGGGATTCTGGGAGCCTCTCCAGGGTAGAGGATGGAATGGGTTGGGAGGCTGGGATTCTGGGAGCTTCTCCAGGGTAGAGGATGAAAGGGGTTGGGAGGCTGGGATTCTGGGAGCTTCTCCAGGGTAGAGGATGAAAGGGGTTGAGAGGCTGGGATTCTGGGAGCCTCTCCAGGGTAGAGGATGGAAGGGGCTGAGAGGCTGGGATTCTGGGAGCATGCCCTGGTTAGCAGACGGAAGGGGTTCAGAGGCTTTATAGAGTTTCCATCAATTCACAAGCAATCATAATTCCATTAGTTTATCTGCATATAATTGTTATGTTTGTATTATGGTCAGTCTGCTGTATTTAAAGTGGTAGGTGGCATTTTCCTAAACAATATTCCCAAACAGATCCCAGAGATCTGAAGAGGGACTGCTGCCTGTGGAACCTTGGGCATCATTGCCCAAATGTTTCAAGAAAAATGAAATTCTCTCCTTCATCCTGAGTCATTTTCAGCCTCGATATGGTTTATTGTGAAGTGTGTTGCCATATGGACAAGTACATGTCTGTGTAGGTTTAATAAAAAACGTGCAGCAACATCACAGGCACACAGCATCAGATAAGCAACATTCACAAGAAAAACATAGATGATAGAGATTTTTCAATGGAGAACACAACTAGAACAAAGCAAACATCCATTTTAGTGCAAAGTGATCATTGTTTTACTGAACCGAGACAGTGATTAAAATTTTGTCAGTTGGATCATGAACCAAATGGTTGAAGTGCTGTGGTTGTTCTCGAGCCTGGTGGGGTGGGACTTCAGGCTTCTGTACCTCCTGCCTGATAGTAGCTGTGAGAAGATGGCATGGTCAGGGTGGTGGGGATCTTTGATCAGGGAGGGATGTGCCCGTGATGTACAAAGTAAATCCACTTCAACTTAAGTATGAGAGAAAGGAATGTGCAACCTAATGCATTTTCCTTTTCTTATTGGTGTCTGTTCCAAGGTCCGCATTCTCTAACCACAGTGATTCACAAGTGGCTCTGAAATCTCTGATCAGAACCAATAACTAACGCAACCTGTCGTACAAAGCAGCTCTTTAAACTTCTGTCTAATTTTATGTACAGAAGTGATTCGTTAACTTTCACTTCTGAAAGGCTCATTTTTCAAGTCCAAAAGAGTATTTGAGAAGTGTTTACAGTATTTACAGTGACTGTACATTGATACACACAAGATCAATCTCTGATTTCAGTGGACCATTCAGGTTTATAGTTGTTTATATGCAGGGTCTGAATGCTATGAAAAATAGCTTTCTGCAGCAGCAGCACAGAGCATTGCAAGGTAAGGACAGAGATAAGTTAACATAAATTATATACAACTTGCATGTTTATCATTGCCCATGACAACACTGGTGCAAGTTGAGAGAAAAACAAATACGACCAAAGACAGAGTTACTACTGGGGGTGGGGCTTAACCTGTGGTGGACTGGATCATATCCACTATGTTTTAAAGGATTTTTTTGTTCAAGGTCATTGGTGTTTTCATACCAGGCTATGATGAAGCCAATCAATATGCTCTCCATTACACATCGATAGAAGTTTGTTAAAGTTTTAGTTGTCATGCCAAATCTCTGCAAACCCCTGAGGAAGCAGAGCTGCTGCCGGGCTTCCTTCGTAAATGCGTTCTGGGCCCAGGACAGGTCTTCCGAAATGATGACACCCAGGATTTAAATTTGCTAACACTCTCACCTCTGATCTTCTAATGAGGACTGGGTCATGGACTCTGGTTTCCCTCTCCTGAAGTCTACAGTCAGTTCCTTGGACTTGCTGGCATTGAGTAAGAGGTTGTTGCTGACATCACTCAGCCAGATTCGCAATCTCCCTCCTGTATGGTTGAAAGGTTTCATTTGACATCAGAGAATATAAACAATATGCAATCTGAAATTCCTACTCTTCACAGACACCCACAAAAGCAGACGAGAACACCGAAGAATGAATGACAGGAAAAAACCTCAGAACCCAAAGCCTCGCTCCCCCTCCCACACACAAGCAGCAGCAAAACATCAACTCTCCCTCTCACCCTCCCCCACGTGTTCTAGCAGGAAGCATCAGCACCCACCACCCACCAGCAAAGCAACAACGAAACCCCCCAAAGGGAGACCATACTCTGCAGTCCAACAAAAACTATGTCTTCACTCGACAAATCGACATGCCACAGCCTCCCTATCCCCCTGCATCTACCCCCTTTCTGTACCCCTGCATCTACACCCCCCACACACCACCCCTCTATAAACATACCTTTCCCTCCCCCCTCCCAAACACCCCACTCCCCCATCCCCAGCCCTCTCTTGAAACACCCCCACCACTCTCTCCATCACCTCTCTCCCTCTACACACCCCCCTCTCTCCCTCCCCCCAAAAAGAAAAGAAACAATTGGGAATGACACACTGCCGAAGTGGGAGGTTACAGATCTCAGTGTACAGGTCTTTCATCCCTGGTCTGGATACTTCCCACGGGTTCACCCTCGTGAAGGTTGCTTGCTTCGGCTTCAGAGATGGAAATCATCAGATCGCCGGGAGCGATGGGACTTTGTGATGGTTCCTCCATGTCCTGATCGTCAAAGCCAGTATAGAAGGCATTGAGCTCATCTGGAAGTGAAGTCCTGTTGTAACTTATGACACCTGATTTAATTTTATAAGTGGTAATAATATTCAAGCCCTACTTTTGAGCAACCTTCATTGATTCAAGTTTAATTTAGAATTGTAATTAGCCTGTGAAATGGCTTTCCAGACATCATTCCTGGACTTCTTGTAACTTTGCTGGTCACCCGACTTGAATTTCTCTGATTTGGCTCTCAGCAGATTTCGAATCTCATGATTCATCCAGGGCTTCTGATAGTGGAAATTCTGAATGATTTTGTGGGGATGTACTCATCAACAGCTGTTTTAATAAAGTCCGTGACAACAATAATGTATTCATTCAGATTCCCAGATGAGACCTGGAATACAGCCCAGTCCACTGACTTAAAGCTATCCCATAGACACCAATCTGCCTCCCACAACTATTTCTCTGTAGAGCTGTTTCCATTGGTCCCATTAGCAAATTACCAGTGGGGGTGGGGGGGGAAGAGATGTGTTGGATCTGAGACACCAGTTGTATTTCTCCCTCTACTGCACCTACCTGACCTGCCGATCATTGGTCTCTTTGTCACAGTGAGAGAGCTCGTTGCTAACATTGCATCTCATTAATCAGTAGTTTCTCTCTTAGAGAAGCTGTCCAAACTATCCATCCGGAACAATGGCAGCTCTCTGCATTCCACCATCCAGCTCAACTGTACTGTTGACGGAGATTCTCTGAGCTACCAATGGCGGAAAGACGGAAGGGAGCTTTCCCAGGATCAGTTGCTGGACGGTAACAAAAGCCTTGTTATCCCGAGCGCTTCCAGAAGTGACTGTGGAACTTACACCTGTGATGTCACCAACCCCGTCAGCTCTGTCCAGGCAAACTACTCGCTAACTATTCACGGTAAGCTTGCTTGTGGATGATATCACAAGGGTACAGTTCATCATCATCAGCTGGTGCTCAGCTTTTGAACACAGTCGTAGTGGAGCAGAGAGAGCAAAAGTTAATTAAAAATCTTTAAATATAAGTCATCAGCAGTTTGGTTGAATGAGAAAAGGAAGAATTATTTCCCCTGAAAACAAAGGTTTTGGTCTCTTATTTCTTCAATGTATAGAAGTTGTCCCTCACAAAATGATATGGGTAGTGAGGGAATATTTTGTATTAGGTTACTGAAGCCTAGATTGTTGTTATGCAGCAGCACTATCATGCAAAGAGTTAAAGATTACTAGAAGTTATAGTACAAATCAAATGAATAAATATGCAAAAGAGGAATAAAACACAGAGCAGTACAGGCCCTTCGGCCCATGATGTCCTGCTAAATTTTTAACCTTCTCTAAGACCAATTTAACCATTTCCTCCCACATAGCCCACCATTTCTCGATTATTCACATGCCTACTGATGATTTCCTTTACCTCGCTAATGTATCCACCTGTACCGCCACTGCTGGCAGCACATTCCATAAGCTTAACACTCTTTTTAAAAAAAACTCACCTCTGACATCCTCCCAATACTATCCTCCAATTACATCAAAGTAATGCCCCGACACATTGGCCATTTCTGCCCTGGAACATGAACTATGCCTGTTACCTTGTACACCTCTGTTAAGTCACATCTCATCTTCCTTCACACCAGAGAGAAAAGCCCCAGCTTGCTCAACCTATCCTCAAAAGTCATGCTCTCTAATCCAGGCAGTATCCTGGCAGATCATTCTGCCTGTTGAGGATGTCCTTGATGGTGGGAAGGATCTGCCTATGATGGAGCTGGTTGAACCTACAACCTCTGTAGCCTCTTTTGTTCCTGTGTGTTTAAACCTCTGTGCCAGACAGTGATGCAATCATTGTCAGAATGCTTTCCACCATATAGCTGTAAAAAACCCTCATATTTAGTGACATATGAAACATCCTCAAATTCCTAATGAAGCATTGGCATTGGTGTGCATTCTTCATGTTTGACTTAATACATAGGGCCCAGGATAGATCATCTGAGAGGCTGACATCCAGGAACTTGAAGCTGCTCACCATTTCCACTGCTAACTCCTCAATATGTTCTCCGGGCTTCTCCTTACAGACATTAAGTGCAAGGTTCTCTGCTGCAACACCACTCAGTCCAGCTGATCTATCTGACGTACACTCTCTCATCGCCATCTGAAATTCTCTCAACTACGGTGATGTCATCGGCAAATTTATGCATGGTGTTAGAGCTGTAGCTAGCCACTCAATCAAGAGTGTGTAGAGACTGGAGCAGTGGGCTAAACGTGCAACTCTAAAGTGCATCTGTATTGATGGTCAGCGAGGAAGGGATGAGGAATTTAAAAGAGTCTTTGATAGGTACAAAGAATTGGATGGAGAATAGACATACACAGAAGGAATTAGTTTAGTTAAGCATTTAATTATTAGCTTAGTTAGTTCTGCATAACATCATGGGCCAGTGTCTTTTCCTGGACTGGTCTATGTTCTTCTTCATTGCTAACAGATCTCAGTCCTGGCACTGTGGAAACACCTTCACCAAAAGTACTGCAGTGTTTCAGGATGACAGCTTATCACCACCTTCTGACAGGCAATGAGGGATGGGTAATTAATGTTGCCCTTTTTGGATGTGTCCAGATTGAAAATGAATTTATTAAGAAAAATTAGAAATATAGAAATCTACGGCACATTACAGGCCTTTCGGCCCGCAATGCTGTGCTGACTATGTAACCTACTCTAGAAACTGGCTACTATTTCCCAACTGCATAGCCCTCTATTTTTCTAAGCTCCATTTGTCTCTTAACAGACCCTAATGTATCTGCCTCTACCACCATCCCTAGTGCATTCCACGCATCCACCACTCTCTGTGTGAAAAACTTACCCCTGACATCCTCTCAATACCCATTTCCAAGCACTTTAAAATTATGCCCCCATGTGTTAGCCATTTCAACCCTGGGAAAAAAGCCTGTGGCTATCCACACAATCAATATCTTTCATCAACTTATACACAATGCATGTCCTGTGTTGGTTTAACCAAATACAAGGACTTCAATTGAACAGGTGGTTGTGACAATAAGAAGTTGGTCATTTTCTCTGAGAATCCCTTTGTTACTCTAATGTGGAACCTTTCTGTTGGCAGGTCTTCCTCTGGTGGAGACTAGCATTGTGGTCACATCAATTATCGGAATAGTATTCTCCGTTGTGTCATTTTTTGGTCTGCTGCTCCTGTGTTTCTTTAGGAGGGAAAAGGAAAGTGGTAGGTGTCAAATCTCTGCTCTCATAAATCCATGGTAAGTTAATCTGATCTAATTTGAAAAATTTAGTGTGATGGTGGGAATTTCATTGCATTCCCAAAGCCCTGTTGAAAGTAATTATAAAAATTCAGAAAAATGAGAACAAGTGTGACAATACATCTTATCAATGTCCCTCACATATAAAGCTCCATATGTTCATCCATCCTTCACTGCAGGGAAAACTGCTCCATTCTAACCAGTATGTATTTGGCCTTTATCCCTCCTTTCCTAACCTATCTGTTTAAATGTTGTAATTGTACTGGAACCTAATCCTTTCTCAAGTTCCATGTACCCACGACCCCCAGTGTCAAACAAGTTCCTTCTCTAACCCCCTTTAGATCTGCCTTCTCATCTTAAACCTCTGCCTTCTAGTTTTAGGCTCCCCTACCCTGGAAAAAGAGGGAGACTATTCATCTTGTTAATGACCCTCATGATCTTGAAAACCTCTAGACCACCCCTCTGTCCCCTACGCTTCATGGTTAAACAACCTGTGGCGTATCCAGTCTCTTACAGTGGAGTATGGAGGGTTCCAAGTATCTTAACATCTGTCTTATTTTCTCCACAGGTTCACTGAGGCAGCTCAAATACTTGTTTTTGCTCCTATTTATCTGTAACACACTGTCTCTTCTTGTTATTTCCATTGCCCTCGGTTCCTGGATTGCAATAAAAGGTATGTGCAAAAATAGTATTTGTTATTGACGTGAACGTGATCTACTCAGGCAAGGAGGGAGGGAGAAAGCCGTGTGCCCTCTCCATCACAGAGTGTATTGGTCTCATTAAAGTTATGGGTGACGTGGTATGTTTAGGCAAAATCTCTTTCTTTGGGTAGAAATGTTGAATACTAGGTGCTATCACTTTAAGGAGAGAGGGGGAAAGTTTAAAGGTGATGTGGGGGACATGTTTTTCACCCAGCGGTGGGCTGCCCGGGATGGGGGTGGAAGCAGTGACATTCCAAAGGCTTTTAGACACAGGGAATGGAGCGATATGGCTCATGGATGGCATGGTGTTGTAGTTGTTATCTGAGTTCAAGGAGTTTGTATATTCTCCCTCTGACCACATGGGTTTCCTCCAGTTGCTCCTGTTTCCTCCCTCACTGCAAAGACACACAGGCTAGTAAGTTGAGGGTGTGCTATGTTGGCGCTGGATGCAAGGTGACGCTGGCCGTCTGCCCCGGCACAATCCTCGGAATGTGTTGGTCGTTGATGAAAACCCTACATTTCTCTGTATGTCTTGATATTTTGATGTTGACAGACCTCCACTGGTCAAGGTCAACCATGGTCATTGCATCATGGCTGTCTATGTGATAGGCAAGCCTGTAAACATGTTCCTGCACGTCAATGTCTCAGATGGCCTATTCTGGGCCCAACAATTATAAAGAAGACTTGGTGGTGGTTCCACTACATTAGAAGTTTGAGGAGATTTCGTATGTCTCCAAAGACTCTTAACAAATTCCTACAGAGAATTCTGACTGGTCTCATCACAACCTGGTATGGAGGCTCCAATTCACAGAATCTAAAGAGGGTGCAGAGGGATGTAGACTTAACGATTACAAAACAAAAAAGAGCATAAGAGGAATTATGAGCAAGTGTTTGTGGGTTTTTTGATCAATCAAAAACCTATTGGTGGAGGGAAAGAATCCATTACTGAATCAATTAATATCATTCGTCAAGGTGAACAAGCTAGTTTGATCCCCATCCCCACTTCACCATTCAGCAAGATCATGGTTCACCTTTCATATCTGCCCCACTCTCTCACCTTGACCCTTTCCCTTGGTATGGAGTAAGAGTTATGGAACAGTTACATGTGGAGCTATTTAGTCATGGAACTGACTAATTAGTCTTCTCCATCATGGACACCAGCCTCCATAGTATCCAGGACATCAATAGACAATAGACAATAGGTGCAGAAGTAGACCATTTGGCCCTTCGAGCCTGCACCGCCATTTTAAGATCATGGCTGATCAACTACTATCAATACCCGGTTCCTGCCTTGTCCCCATATCCCTTGATTCCCCTATCCATAAGATACCTATCTAGCTCCTTCCTGAAAGCATCCAGAGAATTGGCCTCCACTACCTTCCGAGGCAGTGCATTCCAGACCCCCACAACTCTCTGGGAGAAGAAGTTTTTCCTTAAATCTGTCCTAAATGACCTACCTCTTATTCTCAAACCATGCCCTCTGGTACTGGACTCTCCCAGCATCTGGAACATACTTCCTGCCTCTATCTTGTCCAATCCCTTAATAATCTTATATGTTTCAATCAGATCCCCTCTCAATCTCCCTAATTCCAGCGTGTACAAGCCCAGTCTCTCTAACCTCTCTGCGTAAGACAGTCCAGACATCCCAGGAATTAACCTCGTGAATCTACGCTGTACTTCCTCTACAGCCAGAATGTCCTTCCTTAACCCTGGAGACCAAAACTGTACACAATACTCCAGGTGTGGTCTCACCAGGGCTCTGTACAAATGCAAGAGGATTTCCTTGCTCTTGTACTCAATTCCCTTTGTAATAAAGGCCAACATTCCATTAGCCTTCTTTACTGCCTGCTGCACTTGCTCATTCACTTTCAGTGACTGATGAACAAGGACTCCTAGATCTTCAAGGAACGGTGCCTCAAAAAGACAGCATCCATCGTTCAGGACACCCGACTCACTACTTTTTGTTTTTATTTTTACACTAGTTATTTAACTATTTAATATATATATAATATACACACTCACATATAGTTAGACTGTGTATGTATATATATTTACTGTAATTCAACACTTTTCTCTATTATGTATTGCATTGTACTGCTGCTGTAAAGTTAACAAATTTCATGACATACTGGTGATATTAAATGTGATTTTTATTATATTTGAAGGACTAGTGTTTCTGCAGGCCATAAATTAGGAAATACAAAATAAATGGTCAAAATAATAGCTCGGTTCAAAGGGTCAAATTATGACCAGAGACTGCACAGATAAGGGCTGTGGCTAGAAGTTTTTAGAATTGGGGATATTTCAAAGAACAATACAGTACAGTACAGGCCATTCAGCCCACAATGTTGTGCTGACCATTCAATCCTGCCCCTCCCCCCATATAACCTTCCACCTAAATTCCTCCATATACCTGTCTAGTAGTCTCTGAAACTTAACTTGTGTATCTGCTTCCACCACTGACTCAGGCAGTGCATTCCACACACCAACCACTCTCTGAGCAAAAAACCTTCCTCTAATATCCCCCTTGAACTTTCCTCCCCTTACCTTAAAGCCATGTCCTCTTGTACTGAGCAGTGGTGCCCTGGGGAAAAGGTGCTGGCTGTCCACTCTGTCTATTCCTCTTAATATCTTGTATACCTCTATCATGTCTCCTCTCATCTTCCTCTCCGGAAAATAAAGCCCTAGCTCCCTTAATCTCTGAGCATAATGCATGTTCTCTAAACCAGGCAGCATCCTGGTAATTCACCTCTGTACCCTTTCCAATGCTTCCACATCCTTCCTATACTGAGGCGACCAGAAATGGACACAGTACTCCAAGTGTCGCCTAACCAGAGTTTTACAGAGCTGCATCATTACCCTGCGACCCTTAAACGCTATCCCTCGACTTATGAAAGTCTAACACTCCATAAGCTTTTTTAACTACCCTATCTACCTGTGAGGCAACTTTCAGGGATCTGTGGACATGTACCCCCAGATCCCTCTGCTCCTCCACACTCCCAAGTATCCTGCCATTTACTTTGTACTCTGCCTTGGAGTTTGTCCTTCCAATGTGTATCACCTCACACTTCTCCAGGTTGAACTCCATCTGCCACTTCTCAGCCCATTTCTGCATCCTATAAATGTCTCTCTGCAAAGTTCTGAATACTTCATGGAAACTGGTGGCATAGTTGGGGAGCAAGTATTTCTATTAGTTTGTGAATCTTATACCAGATGAACAGAGTCGGTAAAAACAGCTAACGTTCAGAGTGAAGGGAATGAAAACAAGAGATGCTGGAAGGAAAACTGGATAAAAGATCTGGTGTTTGCATTCAATGGAGATTAGCGGGTATTGGAGTAAAGGTATGAAGAAAGTGGAAGATGTGCATGAATGGAGTCAATTCTGGATCAGACCTGTGTTCAGTCCATTCTGAGCAGATTCAGAGATTAACGAACCTGCTTGTGCTTTAGAGTTGTGTTCTTAGAAGGTCCTTCACCAATTTATAAAGGAACTTGGACTAAACTGTCCCAGTGTCAGACACAAGCAGAGCTGACATGTATGAACTATGAGTGAGTTGCTGAATGGTAATAAAACATTATGTTCACTTAACATCCCTTCATTTATTGTGGATGATAATTCTAGGAGCTGCCTCTGCATCTGTGGTTACCCTGTTCATTGTGGTTGCCCTGCTGCCTTTGAATGTGTGCCTGACCATCACCATTTGGAATCAGGGCTGCCAGTGTATCAGAAAGTTCTTAGACTGCACAGGTAAATAGAAGATGATTTATCAGAAAAATATCCCATTGTGAATGTTGAAATTGTCCTAATCCAATCCACCGTTCGCACTTACCAGGTTTACGCGCTTCGATTGACTTCTGTGGCGTCATGAGTTCCGTCATTGTGATCGCCATTTCCATCGTCATCCTCATTGAGGAGATTCAGCAAAGCAGTGAGTTTACCAACAGCCCCTCGGTGCCTTTTGTTTTAATTCTATGGATTGTGTTCAGCTTTGAGAAGTCTCCACTGTAAACAGCTGAATGAAAGGCTGACTGAGACTTGGGGAGAATTTGAGTGATCTCATTTATCTATTTAATCCCTCCATCAGATTGAGGCAGGCAAGGCCACTGATTAGGACTGAAAGAGGAGAGTAACAAAAAGAACTCTGACTGTGTCTGATTAAAAGAGATAAAGGCAGATGATGCTCATCAGACCTAGGAATGGGGGTTTGGTCCGTTGATTATAATGGTTATTGTCAGTAGCAAGTGGCTTACAAGTAGATGGTCATAAACACAGAGATTCTGCAGACTGGAAGTCTTACGCAACACACGTAAGATGCTGGAGAAAGTCGGAAATTCAGGCGGCATCTATGGAGGGAAATAAACAGTTGACATTTCAGTCCAAAAGCCTTCACCATGACTGGAAAGGAAGGGACAGAAGGAGAGGAGGGTGGGGAGAAAGTATAAACAGGCAGGTGAATGCAGCTGAGGGGGCAGTTGGAGGAGATGGGATTCAGTAAGAAGCTGAGAGGTGATATTTCAAAGTTCAAAGTAAATTTATTTATTATCAGAGTACATATATGTCACCATGTACAACCCTGTGATTTATTTTCTGTGGACACGCTCAATAAATATAATAACCATAGTAGAATCAGTGGAAGACCGCACCCACAGGTCAGACAACCGGTGTGCAAAAGACAACATCTGTAGCAACACAAAATGAAATAAAAATAAATAAAGAAACATGCAATAAATAACAAGAACATGAGATGAAGAGTCGTGGAAAGTGAGGCCATAAATTGTGGGAGCATTTCAGTGATGGGGCCTGATGATTGAGGGGTAATAACTGTTCCTGAACCTGGAGGTGTGAGTCCTGAGGCTTCTCCTGAGAAGGAAGCATGACCTCGACGGTGGGGTCCTGATGATGGATGCTACTTTCCTACGACAGCGCTCTGTGTAGGTGTGCTTAATAGTGGGGAGGGCTTTGCACATGGTGGACTGGAAGGTGTGAAGATGAAGGAATATGATGGAGAGGACAGTGGACAATGGAAGAAAGGGAAGGGGAGGGCACACCAGTGGGAGGTGATGGGCTGATAGGAAGTAGTTAGAGGGCAACCAGAATGGGGAATGGAAAACGAGAGAAAGGGAGGATGCTGTCAGAAACACAGTAAATACAGGTGCAGCTCTTCAGCTGCTTGGTTCAAGGTGAGGATCTCCCCTCCGATTGCACACATGTGCAACGTAAAACAGGCCCTTCAGCTGTTATGAGTGCTGAACAGACCTGATGAAAATGGGGTCCAGAGTTAACCCCCCCCCCCCCCCCCAGGAACAATGCTGCTAATGAGAGAGAGAGAGATGAAGTACAGAGGTAGAGACATCTGCTACAGATGAGAGAGAGAGAGAGAGAGAGAGAGAGAGAGAGAGAGAGAGAGGGATGATTTATGTATTATGGCTTCTTCACTGATTATTTACCTTTCGCTACAAGGACGTTTCTTTGCTCGTTAACATTCCTGAGGAGACAGCAGGAAGGCCGAGTTAGATGGACATAGACATATTGAGATGATGGATGGCTGATACCCCGTCAGTGGGGATAAAAGATGGGTCTGGGGAGACACCCCTCAGACACTGAAAGAGTGTTGTGCACCCACAGGAAGGTGGGGCCTTTGAGGACTAAATCAGAAGATCAGTCACAAAGCTCACAGTGTGATGGCAGGGCCGGTGGGGGCTTGTGTGCATGTCCACTCATGCCAGAGTGACGCGTCCACCATGGAAGGACGGTCTAGCCGAGAACGGGAGGGTCATAACTGAATAACCACAACAGTACAATGGAATAAGAAGACAACAGAAGGTTTGCCTACTGCAGTTCTCGATCTCTCTCTCTCCAACAATTGCAACACAACAACTACCTCAGCACGAACTGAACTGAACTTTATATTCGTCTATGACAATTTGTTTACCCCTAGACATTGATAGAGCTTGTTTCTTATTATTGGTTATTATTTCTACACTTATATGTTTATTATTGCTAACCTGTTTTATATGTATATTTGTGTTATTGATACTGTATTGTCTTGTTTACTAATAAACACCTTTAGTTACAGTACCACCAGGCTCCAACGTATCCTTCCATTTCTGCTGGTTTGTTAACCCAGTTATGGGGTACGTAACACAGCCCACTAGGTCCATGCTGACCTTTTGCCCATCTACACTAGTCCCATTTGCCTGCAGAAGTACAGGGGTTCTTCGGGCCAAGTCCAAAGCTCCCTGAAAGTGTTTGCACAAGTTGATGAGGCTTGTAGGGAAGGTATACGACATGCTCACCTTTATTAGTCAAGGAACTAAGTTCTGGAGTCAGGACGATGGGTATGTAAATACACTTGACAATAATAAACCAATAATAATAATACTGTTAAATTTCTCATGCTGAGATGCTCATTGTGATTTTGCACAATTCAATTTTCACTTTTTCAGATCAAGGCTGTCATGTGTCATATCTAACCTGGAGCACGGTGGCCCCATTGATCATAGTTGCTGCGATAATCTTCTTTTCATTTTTAATAGTATGGAAGAGTAAGTATTGAAGAGCTAAGCATATTTGACAAAAAGAGTATGTTGCTATGTAACAGGTTGCCTCTATGTCTAGCTCTAGCAGTATTTAGTTAGAAATGACTCAGTTCTGTTCCTTCATATCACACATTACCATTGTTTACACTGCGGGCCAAATGCCTGGTGTTCTGTGTGGGACGGGTTGTAATTCGGTGCAACAACGGAATGGAGCATTATCTCAGGTAGACCTGTTACAGCTGGGATATGATTTGAGATGTTTCCTGGTCCACAGAGGTCAGTCGTGGGACCTTTGTCTTTTGGTGCTGGGTTAAAACCACAAGATCATGAGACATATGAGCAGAATTGGGCTATCTGGCCCATCAAGTCTACTCCACCATTCCATCAGGCTGATTTCTTATCGCTCTCAATCCCATTAGAAGTAAAAAATAAAGTACAGCCCAGAAACAGGCCCTTTGGCCCGCTTGGTCCATGCTGAACCATTTAACCTGCCGACTCCCATCGAACTGCACCAGTCCCATAGACCTCAATATCCCTACCATTCATGTACTGATCCAAACTTCTCTTAAACGTTGAAATCGAGCTTGCATACACCACTTGTGCTGGCAGCTCATTTCACACTCTCACAAGCCTCTGAGTGAAGAAGTTTCCCCTCATGTTCCCCTTAAATTTTTTACCTTTCATCTTTAACCTACAACCTTTGTTTGTAGTCCCACCCAACCTCAGTGGAAAAAGCCTGCTTGCATTTACCTTATCTATACCCATCATAATTTTGTATACTTAAATCAAATATCCTCTTAATCTTCTGTTCCAAGGAATAAAAGTTCTAACCTATTCAATCATTCCTTATAACACTGGTTCTCCAGACCCAGTAACATCCTTGTAAAATTTCTCTGTATTAATTCAGGCTTGTTTACATCTGTCCTGCAGGTAGGTGTCAAAACAGCCACAATACTCCAAATTAGGCCTCATCAGCTTTAACATAACATCCCATCTTCTGTACTCAGTACTTTGATTTACAAACAACAATGTGCCAAATGCTTTCTTTATGACTCGGTCTAACCACTTTCAATGAATTATGGGCCAGTATTCCCAATTCCCTTTGCTCTAGGACATTTTGGTGGTCTCTCTCTCTCTCTTCACTCTTGTACAGTTTATTATCTACATTCTGTGTGTTTGTACGTGTGTGCCTTTGAGTAATGTTTTCATTGTACCTGTACCTCAATGTACTTGAGCAGATGACAGTAAACCTGATCTCATTAGTCAGACAGGAGGGGGTGAGTGGTGGAAGTTCATGTTCGGAATTCTGGAAGCCTCAATAGGAGGATGGGAGGGATGTAGAGTTCTGGGAACAGGACGTTAAGTAAACAGAAGCACGTATTCCATCTTCAGCACATCCTGGGGCAAGTGCAGGTTTGTGCGATGGATTCAGTGGTGTGATTGAGTTGTGCCTCGTCCATGGTATCAGAGACCCCAGGTATTAAATGCTTATGAATTCTAACTGTTGGAAAATTTTTAAACCATGGATGCAAAAATATCCACTAATGATTAACATTTGAGAACACAGATGCATAAAATAATTCCCAGAAATCCACAGGATACGACTTTTTTTGTTCCTCTGAGGGAGTTTCATGCACAGAGGCCAGACATGTAACGCAAAGAGAGATCTTCCCACTTCCACCAGTGTTTGGGTAGGAGATGGTGTCCTGACTCCTCTCCAATTCCAAGAGATTCCGTCCAGCCACTGTACCAGATTTCTAATGAAAAACAAATTCTCCTCAAAATCCTGTGCAGGACCTGGTAGGTGAAGTGATAAGATTTTTGAATGTTTTGTCATTTCCACTGTCAGGACCTGCACCTTCCTTATGCCTGTTAGCTAGATATACCATCAGCTTTGACTGTTCAAATAACAATGGAAGACACTTGCCAATGGACAAAAGCACAACAATAAATCGCAGGCAGTTATAAATCATTTAATAGTATAAATGACTAAAGGACTAAAAGACATTTTATTTCAATTTAGGAGGTAGCAGTTCAAGCAGTGAATCAAACAATGAAGGAACACCACAGGTAATTAATCCTTTAGTACAATGTTGTAGGCTTTATTAAAATTTAAGATCTAATGCTGGTTTATTATGAATTTAGAATGTCAATGGTAGACTGAATAAACCCAGAGTGTGCTTTCAGGCTGGGCTAATAATCTTATGGACACATACCGGGGGAATATTGGATACTGTTAATAACATCACGCACCACACACTAGAATCGTAGATGCTAGAAATCTAGAGCAACACAGCAAAATGCTGGAGGAACTTAGCAGGTCAAAGAGCATCCATGGAAAGGAATAAACAGTTAATGTTATGGGTTAAGATTCCTTCATCAGCACTGGAAAGGAAGGGGGAATAAGAAGATGGGAAGGAGGAGGGAAAGTCCAAGCTGATAGGCGATAGGTGAAGCCAGGTAAGGGAAAAGGTTGGGGGTGGGGGCGATGGTGCGAAGTGAGAAGCTGGGTGGTGATCGATGGAAGAGGGAAAGGGGTGGAGAAAAAGGAGCTTGAAAGGAGAGGAGTTTGGACCATGGAAGAAGGGAAAGGAGTACACACCTACTGTATTTGCATCACACCAATGCATGTCTGGTGCTGATGCCACTGCACTACTGGCTGGCACTTATCCCAGGGATAGGGAGTCCATAATTACAGGGCACAGGTACGTTCGAGGAGAGAGATTTAGTAGGGACCCAAGAAGCTATTTCTTCACCCAGAGAGTGGTCCATTTATGGAATATGCTGCCAACGAGAATGGATAAGGCAGAAACATTAACAACTTTTAAAAGACACAGACACACAGATGGATAGATTTGTAGGGATATGCGTCAAATGCCGGCAAATGGAACTAGCTGACTGGTTTGGGTGGGTGTCTTGCTCGACCTGGACTAGTTGGTCCACAGGGCTTGTGTCTGTGCTCTGTGACTCTCTGATACTCCATTTCACTGTGTGTATTTTCCTGTCTATCCGACTCTGTCTAAGTACTGATTGTTTCTGTGGGGATATTGTTATTGCACCTTACAAATGAATTGTATTAATTTCAGGAACAGATAGGAATGAATCAAGGGCCACTTGAGAATGGAGGCAATGAATGATATTCACTTGCTTCTTCTAATAATCTCCATCAATCGCATAGCCAGACATGTCATGATGCACGCTGGCAATATCGGAACCCAAGTTGTGAATGGAAATCAGATGCCAATGGTGACCAGATTTTATTCACAATAATTCCAATAGAGCATCAGAGGCTCGGCTGAGCGACCCCACAAGACACAACATTCTCAAAACTAGAATCCCGCCATTAGTGCCGATTGGGTGTCTGCTTCAATAATACAAGTGACACGCAATCCCTGAGCCTATCAAAACAAACCTGAGAGATTTAGACAATAGACAATAGGTGCAGGAGTAGGCCATTCGGCCCTTTGAGTCAGCATCGCCATTCAATGTGATCATGGCTGATCATCCACAATCAGTAATTGGTTCCTGCCTTCTCCCCATATCCCTTGACTCCGCTATCTTTAAGAGCTCTATCTAACTCTTTCTTGAAAGCATCCAGAGAATTGGCCTCCACTCCCTTCTGAGGCAGAGCATTCCATAGATCCACAATTCTCTGGGTGAAAAAGCTTTTCCTCAACTCTAAATGGCCTACCCCTTACTCTTAAACTGTGACCTCTGGTTCTGGACTCCCCCAACATCAGGAACATGTTTCCTGCCTCTAGCGTGTCCAATCCCTTAATAATCTTATATGTTCCAATCAGATCCCTTCTCATCCTTCTAAATTCCAGTGTATACAAGCCCAGTCTCTCCAATCTTTCAACATATGACAGTTCCGCCATCCTAGGAATCAACCTCATGAACCTATGCTGCACTCCCTCAATAGCAAGAATGTCCTTCCTCAAATTTGGAGACCAAAACTGAACACAATACTCAAGGTGTGGTCTGAAAGCCAACATGCCATTAGCTTTCTTCACTGTCTGCTGTACCTGCATGCTTACTTTCAGTGACTGATGAACAAGGACGCCTAGATCTCGTTGTACTTCCCCTTTTCCTAACTTGACAGCATTCAGATAGTAATCTGCCTTCCTGTTCTTGCCATCAAAGTGTATAAGCTCACATTTATCCACATTAAACTGCATCTGCCCACTCACCCAACCTGTCCAGGTCACCCTGCCTTCTCCTAACATTATATTTCACACTGCCACCCAGTTTTGTGTCATCTGCAAATTTGCTAATATTGCTTTTAATCCCTTCCTCTAAATCATTAATGTATATTGTAAATAGCTGCGGTCCCAGCACCGAGCCTTGTGGTACCCCACTAGTCACTGCCTGCCATTCTGAAAAGGACCCGTTAATTCCTATTCTTTGTTCCCTGTCTGCCAACCAATTTTATATCCACGTGAGTACCCTACCCCTGATACCATGTGCTCTAATTTTTCCCACTAATCTCCTATGTGGGACCTTATCAAAGGCTTTCTGAAAGTCCAGGTACACTACAGCCACTGGCTGTCCCTTGTCCATTTTCATAGTTACATCCTCAAAAAATTCCAGAAGATTAGTCAAGCATGATTTCCCCTTCATAAATCCATGCTGACTCAGTCCGATCCTGTTACTGCTATCCAAATGTGCCACTATTTCATCTTTTATAATTGACTCTAGCATCTTCCCCACCACTTATGTTAGGCTAACTGGTTTATAATTCCCTGTTTTCTCTCTTCCTCCTTTCTTAAAAGTGGGATAACATTAGCTGTTCTCCAATCTCAGGAACTGATCCTGAATCTATAGAACATTGGAAAATGATTACCAATGCGTCCACGATTTCTAGAGCCACCTCCTTAAGTACCCTGGGATGCAGACCATCAGGCCCTGGGGATTTATCAGCCTTCAGTCCCATCAGTCTACCCGACACCATTTTCTGCCTAATATGAATTTCCTTCAGTTCCTCTGTTGCCCTAGGTCATCTGGCCACTATTACGTCTGGGAGATTGTCTGTCTTCCCTAGTGAAGACAGAACCAAAGTACCTGTTCAACTCGTCTGCCATTTCCTTGTTCCCCATAATAAATTCACCTGTTTCTGTCTTCAATGGCCCAGTTTTGGTCTTAACTATTTTTTTGCTATTCACATACCTAAAGAAGCTTTTACTATCCTCCTTTATATTCTTGGCTAGTTTACCTTCATACCTCATCTTTTCTCCCCATATTGCCTTTTTAGTTGTCTTCTGTTGCTCTTTAAAAGTTTCCCAATCCTCTGGCTTCCCACTTATCTTTGCAATGTTATTCTTCTCTTTTATTTCCATACTGTCCTTGACTTCCCTTGTCAGCCATGGTTGCCCCCCTCCCCTTAGAATCTTTCTTCCTCTTTGGAATTAACTGATCTTGCGCCTTCTGTATTATTCCCAGAAATACCTGCCATTGTTGTTCCACTGTCATCCCTGCTAGGGTATCCTTCCAGTCAACTTTGGTTAGTTCCTCCCTCATGGTTCCATAGTCCCCTTTGCTCAACTGTAATACTGACACTTCCGATTATCCCTTCTCCCTCTCAAATTGTAGATTAAAACTTATCATATTATGGTCACTAACTCCTAATGGCTCCTTTACCTCGAGTTCATTTATCAAATCCGGTTCATTACACAACACTAGATCCAGAATTGCCTTCTCCCTGGTAGGCTCCAGTACAAGCTGCTCTAAGAATCCATCTCGGAGGCACTCCACAAACTCCCTTTCTTGGGGTCTAGTACCAACCTGATTTTCCCTGTCTACCTGCATTTTGAAATCCCCCATTACAACCGTAGCATTACCTTTGTGATATGTTAATTTTAGCTCTTGATTCAACTTGCACCCTATATCCAGGCTACTATTTGGGGGCTTGTAGATAACTCCCATTAGGGTCTTTTTGCCTTTACAATTTCTCAGTTCTATCCATACTGACTCTACATCTCCTGATTCTATGTCACCCCTCGCAAGGGACTGAATTTCATTCCTCACCAGCAGAGCCATCCCACCACTTCTGCCCACCTGTCTGTCCTGTTGATAGGATGTATACCCTTGAATATTCATTTCCCAGCCCTGGTTCTCTTGAGGCCATGTCTCTATTATTCCTACAACAACATACTTGCCAATTTCCAACTGATCCTCAGGCTCATCCACTTTATTTCTTATACTTCATGCATTCATATATAATACTATTAATCCATTACTCCCCTCACTTCTCACATTGGTCCCTATTCCTCTTGGCTATTCCTCTCCGATCCCTTCCTGAGTTTTCTGCCCCGTCAATTCCGATGTCTTTCTTTACTTTTCTTATTCTCTCTTTCCCTTTGACTCCATCCTTATATTTCCAGTTCGTCTCCTCCCCCTCACTTACTAGTTTTAAACAGAAAGCACCAGGACACCACATTACAAAGAGCGTGTCACTTGAGAAAAAAAACACAAGGAAAACTAAATGATTAACGACTCTTGTTAAACAATTACTAAATTCAGTTGTTCTAAAATCCTCAGGACCCTACGCTCTCTGGTTTCCTGAACAGGCATGAAGAGATTGTTACAATACATTGCGGAGAGGAACCCAGCATGTTAAGCTTCATTGGTGGAACTGGATAAAAACACAATTTATTTCCAGCATCTGCAGATTCACTCGTGTTGGTGGAACTGGTGATATTTTGGGTTATTTGACAGCACTGCCCCGCCAGAGCCAAGATACTTGAAATTAGATGTGCACATTATTTTGCATCTCCTTCTCCATGGATTGTCACCTTGTCGTGGTGGAGAAGCTTGTGTGGTCCTGAGATCCCGAGAGCGATGCCGTCTGGAGCTATGCTCCTGGTAGGGTCACCCATGGCGGTAAGGTCAAGTGTGAGGTCCCTGACAAAGAGCAATCCAACCAAGACCTCAATGGTGGAACAGGTGGGCGAAGCTACTTTGAACTCAACGGCTGTGAAGACGGATGAAGGCTACAATTAATCCATCAGCTCCAGTCGTCATGGTTTCCACGCCATTGGAATCAGTTGGTTAATTTGTGAAGTATTGTGTGCTTCTTGCAGTGCAACATCAAGCACACATTAAACAAATACACGCACAGGCGTCTTCGCTCATCATCCTTGACCTCGAGGGATAGCCACGACGATAATGACGATCTCCTGCACATTTACAGCTGAGAATACTTACTGCAGCTATGGTTAGTGTGACACTATTGCAGTGGCAGTGAATCGGGTTCAATTCCCATCACTAAGGTGCCTGTACAGACTCCCCATGATGCATGGGTTTCCTCCAGTGCTTTCGTTTCTCCCCACTTCCCAAGGATACTTGGGTTGGTAGGATAATTGATCCCATGAAGGTATACGGCTCATTGGGAAGATGGCAGGCTCTTTGCACCATTAAGAACTTTACGTACTGCAGGTCTATCCCATTAGTGAGCTGCTCATCAGTGAAGCAGCTGGCCCTGGTGCAGTTCGTGTCACTGCCTGCTACAGGAAGCATTCAGAGTTGGTGTGCAAAAGACATTGGCAGTCTAGTAGTGAAGGATTGTCTTAGGTGATTCTTTTGCAGTCACAAAATTGGTTACATAAATTGCTGCAAGCCTGCTTTCCTTGTGCATTGGTGGGGGTGGAGGTGGGCTTGGGTGGAGGGAGATGTGTACTATATATGCCTTGAACTGTATATTGCTGTCCGTACTGTTTGTTGCAACTTGGCCCCAGAAGAAAGCTGTTTCATTTGGGTACTCAGGTATGGTTGAATAATAAACTTGAAGTTGAATATTAAGAGCCTCTTACTGTGCTTTTCCCTAACATTGTACATTGATGTATCTAATATGAATTATTTTATTTTAGAGTGTGTCTGCTATCATGAGTCAAAGCATCACAGTATTACTAAGTAAGAACAGCTGAGGTTAACTGGAATTTAGATAATGTTATGTTTTACACTATTGTTATCAATGCCAAATGTGAGATGTTATTTTTGGTCAGTCATTTATGTTTACCAATACACAAATGTTTTCCTGCTAGAAGTTTTAATTACTATCCTGCCAAAAGTTTGGGACATCTGCAATCCTGGTGGTGTCAGAACCTCTTCCGTGAATGGGAATTTTATTTGAAAACTGAAGTGGGAGAGAAGCAGATATTCAGTGCAAAAAAAGGTAATTAAGATAAGGAAATCGTGATTGGATCATAAAGACAAGAGAAAACAGTAAACAATTCTGATATGTCTGTCCTTGGTCTCTTCCACTACCATGATGAGGCCTAACTCAGGATGGAGAAGCAACACATTCAGTCTAGGTAACCTCCAGTCTGATGGCACGAACATCGATTCCTCCATCGTTCAGTCATTGCTCCCCCCAACCTTCACTCTTTTTCCATTCCCCATTCTGATTACCCTCTCAGCCCCAACTCCACACCTGTCAATCACCTCCCCCTGGTTCTCCTCCTCCTTTCCCCTCTCCATGGTCCACCCATCACTTCTCACCTTCTCTCTTTGTTCACGCTCCCCCACCCACCTTCTCTCTCACCTAATCAACTGCCAGCTCGTACTCCATTCACTCCTCACTGGAGGAGAAGCACATTCATAACACTGAATTCCATTAAATTTCTCCCACCACTTTGCCAGAAAATTCCAAGCCAATAATTGTTCCCACATCAAAACTAGCTTTGTGGAACACTCCACTAGACATACCTGATGTCAATGGTTCAATGGTTCCATTTAATATCAGAGAATGTGTACAGTATACAACCTTAAATTCTTTCTCTTCGCAGACGTCCACAAAATGGCAGGAAAAAAATGCAAAAAATGAAACGACAGAAAATCGTTACAGCCCAAATCCCCCATTTCCTCTTCCCACACACAAGCAGCAGCAAAGCATCAACCATCCCCTGAAATAAAAGCAGAGATTTGTAAAATCTCCCAACTTATTCTGAAGTCAGTCAGAATTATATTCAAGCCACATTGGGTCATATTTTACTGATGATGTGTTGAACAGGTTTTTGAATGTTTGAACACCCCCGATTGGTTCCTCCACTTCTATACAAACAAAATTAAGTGTCATTAAGTCAGTTGATAGAGCTGGGTTACATCGTGACTCAACTACATTACCCCTCAGTAAGGCTTATCAACACTTCTGCTTTCTAATTCACCTCTCCAGACTCCCATGCCTACTTTATATCCTCTTGTCACACTCCTGTGCCTAGAAACACAGTCAATCTAGGTATAATATGCCAGCTTGTGTATTTATATTTATTGTGTGTTTTTATTATTGTGTTCTGTACCTTATTGATTTTTGTGCTGTATTGGATCTGGAGTAACAATAATTCTGTTCGCCTTAACATTTCTGTATTGGAAATGACAAAACAGTCTTGAATCTTGAAATATTTACACACACACACACCACCCCCACTGGTTGACCCCTCTCCCACTCCTCCATCTGTCCATCTCACACACACACACACACACACACACCCCTACCTGGAGGAACTCAGCAGGTCAGGCAACATCTATGGAAAGGAATAAAGAGCAGATACTTTTGGCTGAGACCCTTCATCAGGACTCGAAAGAAATAAGGGTGAATCTAGAATAAGAGGAGGAGAAGGAGTACAAGGTGATAGGTAAAGCCAGGTTTGGGGGAGGAACATGGCTGTGTGGAGAAGGGCAGGGTGTGAAGTGAAAAGCTGGGAGGTGATAGGGGGAAAAGGTCAAGGGCTGAAGAAAAAAGGATCTGATAGGAGAGGAGAGTGGACAACTGGAGGAAGGGAAGGAAGAAGAGCAGAGAGAAGTGATGGTCAGGTGTGAAGAGAAACTGTGAGAGGGAAGCCAAGATGGGAATGGAAGATGAGACAAGGTGGAGGGGGGAAATTACCAGGAATTTGAGAAATCAGTGTTCATGCTGTCAGGTTGAAAGCTATGCAGTCAGAATATGAAGTGTTGTTCCTCCAAACTCAGAGGCAGTGGTGGCCCTCTAACCCCAGGACAGGCAGCCTCTGGGCTTCTGACCTCTAGGCCATGGTCCCAGAGTTGCACACATTGGGCCTTTGGCCTCCAAACTTGCTGAGCTCAGAGTCTATAATCATTGTACCTCACGACTGTGTATTCTGCTCTGGTTCCCTCCCACATTCCGAAAGTGGGTTGAAATCAAACATCAAGAGCCCTTTTGTCGGGCAGAATTTTGTTGGCCCTCCAGCACAGCGAGATGTCTGTGGAGGGAATGCTGCAGAAGTGTGTATTGACGGATGCAGTGTAACTCAGCACAGACACTGAGCAGAGGCTCCATGGGGAAAGATTCTGCTGCCACCAGACATTGAGGTGCTGAGTCCTGTGTAGCAGCTGTTCATACACTTGAAGAGTGTTTTATGTGACGTCTGTGAACAGTGGATTTTGGAGAAAGCTGTGCCCTTGTTATGAAGTGTATTTTTCTAAAAGTTCTAAGTGCAGTAGTAATTTTATTATACTTTATTTTAATAATTTCTAAATAAAACGCTTCACATGTCAATATTTTTAATTATGGTTTTTAGTGAGCGGTCAGCGATGCAGAGCACAGAAACAGGCCCTTGGGCCCATCAACCTCATGCTGACCCATTTAAACTAATCCCTGTCAACTTCCCCCGGATTCTACCACTCACTCACACACTTGTGGGCAATTTTGTCATAGGCCAATTAGCCCGCTGGCCAACATGTTCTTTGGTGGGATGTGGGTGGAATCAAAACACTCGAGGGGTGGGGGGAGAATGCGGTCACAGGGAGAGCATGCAAACTCCACACACAGACAGCGTGTGGAGATCGAACCCAGGTCTATGGTGTGAGGCAGAGTGATGATCAGCTGCACAACTGTGCTGCCTAACTTGAAAACATATTTTAACTTTGTAAATACCTGTTCCTGCAACATGGCATTGTTGCCTGTGGTCGTGCAATGGTGGTGCCTGAATACACGGCAACAATTGCATGCTTCACCTAGCTCATCTTTAGTACGTTGGTTGTTAACACAAATAACACATTTCACTCTATGTTTTGATGTACATATGATAAATACTGCAAGTTTGAATCTGAATCTGTGATAGTCTGGGCTGTAACCACCACTTTCTGTGTAGTGACAGTCATTGCTACATCAGTTCGGTAAAATAAATATAAGCAGATGGAGCTGAGTGTGGGAGAGTAGTGAGAGGACAGCTCCGAGGTTCGCTGAATTAGTTTAAATACTACACAAGAATAGATCCATGAGACTGAAGAATGAAATTGTAGAGGTGTATAAAGTAATCAGGGCCAGACATTTTGTAGGGTGGGATACACTCAGGACAACAAACACTTTTTTATGGTCTTAATTCCTTTATCTGTTTTAGATGTTTTAATGCAGAAAGAGGGTATGAAAATAAAAAGAACAAAATGAATTTAAAGAAATGCACAGTTCCTGCTGTTACAATCTCAGCTTAACTTCAGTCCACACACTTGTTTGTCAACTAGTTACGTATGCAGTATGAAAATAAATTAAACAAAATATACAAAAGCAATACGGTAGTGGCAATTCTAAAAAAAATACAAACAACATCAGAGTCCCACCAACCCTGTACCTTGTACACAACGTCAAGAATATGAATAAATATATCCCATCTTAATTAAGATGTACACTCACATTGGAGCACAGGTATTTAATTTCCAAACACATATAGGCTAGACCCTGAAACAAATTCTCCTAGTGCATGACACTAGGCCAATAAACTTGGCACGACCATGCTATCCAGCACTGACACCCTTCTTGTGAAGATCTTTCCTCACCATATGGGCAGTGTTCCTGGGGGGAAAAGAAGCAGCTCCCGGGACTGGATGTCCATCCTTCTAGAACATTGTAACTCCTGTTTCTACTCCACATGTAGATAATGATGTCACCATTTTCTCTTAAAAGCACAGTCAGCTATTTTAGCTTACCGGGGTGCATACAGAAGGGCACTTTAACAATAAAAATCAGTCAGAGAAATGGTAAGCATCCTCGATTATTCACTCACTTTAAAGGTACTTTTAACCTCTTTGACTGCTTCTGAACTTGCTCTAGCCAGTATCTGTGACACAGCTGCAGGACTTATGGAGGCCACATCTAGGACTGACCTTGGTTCGTGATGTGGGTTACAGTGCTGTCCAGCATTTACTCTTTTACTCCTGTGGGGTACCACAACAGGAGGGCCACCAACATCTGACCCTGTATCATCAGTCACAGGTGCTACAGTCTCAGTTCCAGAAGGTATGCAGTCAAGGATGTGCTCAAGATTCTGTACACCCTGTTCCAACACATCATCTATCAATATCACCTCATTCTCCAAGTCCTCAGAAACTGAATCACGTCCCAGTACAGGGCTAGCCTGAATTCCAGGAGTTTGTAGTCTCCTTTGAGGAGCTGCAGTGGGCTCTCCCACAATAGGAGACATCCTCTGAAAATCCACTCTATCTCACCCTTTCAATATTCGATAATTTTCAATGACATTTTCCCTTCTCATTCTTCTAAACACCAGTGAGTTGAAGCCCAGACCAATCAAACACTTTTCATACATTAACCCTCCGTTCACTTGGACAGAACATGATTTTATATGCGTTTACTAATTTTTTGGGATGTGGACATTGCTGAACATTCCAATTTTCTTCCATTGCTTGCATAAGGTACAACATTAAGCTTATCACCTCAACCCCACCCTATCAGAACTGTTCCTTTTATCCTATCCACCCCTTCCCCACCTTCCCTACAACTTCAACATTAACTTCATCACTGTTCTGACCGAAGTTCTCCACTCTGAAATATTCTGTTTCTCTTTCAGAAATATCACCCACCCTGCTAAATGTTCCCACTTTTTTTTATATTTGCACCATCTGTGGTCCTGTTAAAATTTCCCTCCTCCATGTTATTGGGGAAATAGAAGCTCATAATGTTGGAGGTCATGTTTTGGTGGTGGGGAGCAAGAGGCAACAAGTTGAATGTCTCTGAATGCAAGTTGAATGCATCTTCTCACCGACTCAACAGTGATAAAGTTGCTCTTGTCCTCACCTACTACACCATGAGCCTCTGCATCCAACACATCGTTCTCTGCAACCTCTGCCATCTCCAAAGGGATCCTACTACTAACATATCTTTATCACCCTCTCACTTTCTGCTTTCCACAGGAATCGCTTCCTCCATGGTTTCCTGTGATTCGTTTTCTTGTAGGCATTCAGATTAGACACAAAGAGCATAAAGGAATCATTGAAAAGTTACACTCAAAGACAAACACCCAACGTGCAAAAGATGATATACTGCGCAAATACAGAAAAAACAAAACAAATAGATAATATATTTATTAGTTGTGAATAGTTTTCATCTTATTTAAGAAAAAGTGTAAATACACTACAATCTGATCAAGGAAGGTTTGCTAAGCTGAAACCTGCATTGGAAACCTGTCATTGGAGCATGGGTTTGCACTTGCTGTAGCTTAAAAGAGTGAGAAAAAACTAGATTTAAACATGAAGACCCTGAGATATACTGACAGTGGGTATGGAAATGATATTTCCTCACTGAAGATTGTAGACAGGGGTTTAGTGATTAAAATAAAGTGTTACCTATTTGAAACTAGGTGAACAGTTTTTCTCTCTTCCTCAAGGCACAATAGACATAGTGTTTGAGTGTTTTTATGGCAGTGGCTGGGGCTGTTTTTCTGAGCGAGGCATTGGAAGCTTACTGGGGATGGACATGAATGCAGAAAAGCCTAAAAAAAAGTGGATATAACCCGTTCCATCACAGTAACAATCTTCTCCAACACTTACCATATCTACAATGAGCACTGCCACAAGACAGCAACATCCATTATCAAGGATCCCTCTCCCCCAACTCTCTTCTCGTTGCTGCGATCAGGAAGGCGGTACAGCAACCTTATGTCCCACGCAACCAGGTTCAGGAACTAATTATCTTTGCACCTCTTCTGGATCCTTTTCAATGCCAGTTCATCTTTTCTTAGATAAGGGGCCCAGGCTGCTAACTGCATGGATACTCCAAGTGCTGCCTGCCCAAAGCCTCAGCATTACATCCTTATGTCACTATTACATCACTCAGACACCTATCTGAGGGAACATTGGATTCTGTATTTATATTGCACGTATACATGTACATCACCCCAAGCTGACAGCATTGCAATAACATTTGCAAAATAGAGAATATGTAAACCTCAGGGTAAATTCATCAAGACATGTCAGTCACATCCAACATATTTGTTTCAGACTTCACATTGTGACTAATTTATTGTTGAGGACATTTTCTGTGAATTGGGTGACCCAGAGGTGCACTGCCCTCACTGTTCCAGTGACCCATTTGTGATACTAACCTCCAGCCTCCTCTATGTGGAGTTTGCACGTTGTTCCTGTGACCATGAGATTGGGCCGGGTGCTCTGGTTTCCGCCCACTTCCCTGGGTGAGGGGAGGGGGTGGTAGATGGATAAACTGGTCACCCTATACTGCGCCTGGTGTGTGGCTGAGGGGTGGGATCTGTGAGATGCTGGGAATGTGGAGTGAATTAAATAATTCTAGGATTAGTGTTGAATAGTCAGCATGGACTCGATGGGATGAAGGGCCTGTTTCTGTGCTATATCTCTCCCTGACTAATTTAGTTTTGGCTCTGGTCTGCTCTTCCTGTTTTGATCAATCACTGTCTCCATTTTTCTGTCTCAGTCTTTATCTGTCTATCTTACTCTGTCTGAATGCATTCAGTGGCCACTTTATTAAGTACACTTCGTTAATGCAAGAACCTAATCAGCCAATCATGTAGCAGTAACTCAGTGCAGGAAAAACAAGCATTCATGATTAAGAGGTTCAGTTGTTGATCTGACCAAATGTCAGAATGGGGAAGAAATGTGATTAAGTGGCTTTGACTGTGGAATTGATTGTTGGTGCCAGAAGGAGTGGTTTGAGTATCTCAGAAACTGCTGATCTCTTGGGGTTTTCACACAACAGGCTCTAGAGTTTACAGAGAATGGTGCAAAAATAAACAAAACAAAAAAAATCCAGTAAGTGGCAATTCTGTTGGGGATAACGCCTTGTTAAGGAGAGAGGTCAGAGGAGAATGGCCAGACTGTTTCAAGCTGACAGCAAGGCAACAGTAACTCAAACAAACACATATTACAACAGAGGTGTGCAGAAGAGCATCACTGAGCACACAACACGTCAAACCTTGAAGTGGATGGGCTACAGCAGCAGAAGACCATGAACATAGTAGATGCTGTAACATGAATGGAGTTAGTGAGACAAATCAATAACAAATGCAAGGATTAAGAAGCATATTATTACATTCCAGATAGAAATGGCGAAAGAAATAGACTGCAGCAGGTAATTCATAGCTTTAAATTCAACATTGTTGTTTTTTTAATTGATGATCTATCACAAATTTATTAGATTGTCACTGGCTGATTGAGTAAATTCAGAGTACACTTTCAGGCTGTGCTAATAGGATAACTCAGTCAGAAACCAAAGGGAACATTAGGTTGATTAGCAGCTCCACCCAATAACCCACCCTTCCACACCCCCACTACTGTTTTATTAATTCCTGTCAGTCACCTGCGTACAGACATTCCTGTACCTAGCATCACTTTATCGACATATAATCAGTGCTGTGTATGTAAGCTATGGGATGTATTTATAATTATTGTGTTTTTTTAATTACAATGTTCTCTATCTTATTGTTTTTCTATTTAGTGTTGTTTATCTTATTGTTATTTTAGTAAATGTCCTTTATCTTAGAGTGTTGCGGTGGGATACGTCTCTACCAAAGGAGGTATAAGGCACTCCTTCCCTCCAGTAGCCTGCAGGTCACCCTTGGGCAAAGTGTAGCACCTGCTTAGCCCCCGCCCCACCCACCCCAGGGTCATGTGAAGCCATAGGAGCAGGTGGTGGGTGGTCGTATGAGCAGATGATGCATATCAGAGAAAGGCTGAACAAGTTAGTTCTTTATTCTTTGGAGCGTAGAAGGTTGAGGGGGGACTTGATAGAGGAATTTAAAATTATGAGGGGGATACATAGGTTTGATGTGGATAGGCTTGTTCCATTGAGACTAGGGGAGATTCAAACAAGAGGACATGAGTTTGAGAGTTGGGGGCAAAAGTTTAGGGGTAACAAGAGGGGGAGCTTCTTTGCTCAGAGAGTGGTAGCTGTGTGGAATGAGCTTCTAGTAGAAGTGGTAGAGGCAGGTTCGATATTGTCATTTAAAAAAGAATTAGTATATGGACAGGAAAGGAATGGAGGGTTATCGGTTGAGTGCAGGTCGGTGGGACTAGGTGAGAGTAAGCATTCAGCATGGACTAGAAGGGCCGAGATGGCCTGTTTCCATGCTGCAATTGTTATATGGTTATACGGTTATATCACAAGTCCTGGTTATGCGACTACTGGCCCCAGGCACACAATCTGAAGAGTACTGATAATGGCTGGGGTCACCCATCTTGCAAAGACACTGCTCAGAACTCCTTCTGTGGGAAAAATGTGTCTAGAACAATCATGGTAATGAAAAGACCATGATTGCCAACGTCATACGACACAACACATAACGAACATTTGTGTTTTTTTTTGTGCTGCATCATGAGGTGAAGAGTCCTTGAAATTGAGTGATGTGAGCAGTTCAGTGATGGGTTGAGTGACCTTATTTGGGCCAAGACCCTTCATGCGGTTAGGACGTCTTCTGTTAAATTGGTGTCTCCGTGATTCAGTGGACTCACAGCTCCAGTGAGCCAGTTTCCATCCTGACCCCTAGTCCCCTCTGTGTGGACTTTGCATGTTTGTGCTGTGACCGTGGGGTTCTGACGGGAGCTCTGGTTTCCTCCCACGTCCTGAGGGTCGGGAGTGGTTGGTAGGGTAACTAGTAACTGCACACTGCACCCGTTGTGTGGCTGAGGGCTGGGATCTTGGGCAAGTTGATGGGAATGTGGGGAGAATTAAAGAAATAGAGGATTAGTGTTAAATGGGTGGTGGATAGATAGCACAGTCTCGATGGGTCAAAGGGCCTGTTTCTGTGCTGTATCTCCCTCTGACAAAACTGATGTTGGCTCTGGATCAAGAACTCTCTCCAACTTACCGTCTCAGTCCTTATCTTGTTGAAATTTTAGCCACACATTGAAGAGATGGCTGTAGAATATTTACAGGAATAAATGAGACAAATCATGTAACTAGTGCAAAGACTGAACAATATTTTATTTCACTCTGTGAAGCAATCAAAGGTTTGGGACTACAGCAAGTAATTAATTTAGCTCAGTGTTGTAATTGTTTTAACTGCTGACTGAACACTGATTTAATGAGCTCAGAACGTCACTGATGGGCAGAGGAAATCCTGAGCTCTCAGGCCTTGTTAGGAATCTCACGGTCACATCTTCATAACTTGTTACACACGTTATAGTTTGTGTTTATGATTTGCTGTCTGAATCGATACTGTTCCTGTTGAATATCTAGTTACTGTATGTAACAAGTGAAGTATATTTCTTTCAGAGAAAGATATTTCTTACCTGTTGAAGCCACTGAGAAGTTGGATCACAACTTTCATCTTCAGTCATTGTTACCGACCCGGTGATGAACTTTGCCGTCAGTCAGCTGCAAGTCAGACAGAGTGAAGGCAGCAAACCTCCAACCAATTATAGTTATCATGATGCTGTTCAGTACGGGCCATATTATAACCTGATATAGTTCATTGGGTGACCGTGATGGTAAGAGAGGGTGATAGAGTGAGAGGGACGGATAGTGGGGAGGTTGAGAGGAAGGGAGAGCACCAGGGTGTAAGTGTGATTTGGGAGCTGGAGGGAGAGGCTTGAGAGAGTGGTTTGTGAAGATGATTACAGGTTGACATCAGGACTCCTAACTGGTTACTGTCTCAGATAGCTACACTAGAATAGTTGGTAATGGGTTTATTACGCTCACAGGTACTGAGATAAAGAGGGAGACATTTATTTCTGCGTACTATAGAAATGAATTATTCCATACATAAATAGAAAAATAAATAAAAAAGAAAATGCACGCAGTGTGAGAAAGTGCAGTAGAAGAGCCAAGGCGATGTAGATTGTGAGATCACACTTACATTTATCATTCAGGGGGTCTGTTCAACAGTCTGATCAGAACAGGGTAGAAGCATGACTGACAGAAAACTGAGAGGAAGCTCCTGACACAGTGAAGGAAGATGTGAATGCTGCAGGAGATTGAGGAGCTTCATTGCTGCCCTAAATGCCAATGGCGCAATGAGCCACAAAACCCTCCTCCTACATTAACCCTTTCTTTCCGAGGACCATTCTTGTAAACTTGCTCTGGACTCTCTCAATGCCAGCACATTCCTTCTTGTATATGGCATCCAAAACTGCTCTCAATGTTTCAAACATGGTCTGACCAATTCCTTATAAAGCCTCAGAATCACATCTATACTTTTATAGTCTAGTTCTCCTAAAATGAATGCTAACATTGCATTTCCCTTTTTACTACCAGCTCAACCTGCAAGTTAATCATTAGGGAATGCTGCACTAGGATTCCCTGGTCCCTTTGCACCTCTGATTTCTGAGTGTGCTCCCTGTTTACAGCTTTATTCCTTCTACCGAGGTGCATGACCCTACACTTCCCAGCAGAGCCCTTCCACCTACCTTTGTACCAGCTGCAAACGGCCACAAGGCCAACAATTCTGCAATCCGACTAAAGTGTTGGGGATTTAATATTTCAGTAATATTTGAGTAATACTGTAAATATATTGTTTGATTGGTAAACTTCAGATCTGAAAGTTATTTGCTTTCTTAGTTTGTTTGCCCAATTTGCTTTGTGGCTGCTTGCAAAAAGACGAATCTTAAGATTTTATACAGTTTGTATATTTTCTCTTGTCTTGTCCATACTGCACCAACCGCTGCCACTGGGCTATAAACGTGCAGTCCCTCATGCGTGCTGTTGTAATTTAAATTGCGGTGTTTAAGAGCAGCAACTTGAAAGTTTTACTATCAGCGGCAGATTTAATGTGTGGCCGCAGGGAGTTCCAAACTGGAATGGTCTTGGGGTACAGTGAGTAGCGGTAGCAGTTCTTGTTGGTCTGGATGGTCTTGTAGTTCAGGGATTGGTTTTTTGTCGGGTTGCTGGTCTGTTATTCTGGTTACACAAAAGGTGACTAATGTTGGATGGAGTTAATGAATGAGTTTCCTTGTAAACTGTTGTAAGCCTGGCTATAGTGCGGCATCTTTGGAGGGTATCACATTTGAGGTCGAGAAGCATATCTGTAACACTACTGGTCTTTTTATAATCACTGGTTACAAACCTGGCAGCTCTTCTCTGGACTTTTTCAAGGTTATTGATGTGAGTGGTTTGGTAGGGATGCCAAATGGCACTACAGTATTCAAGTCCTGGACGGACGAGAGTTTTATAAGCAATTTCTTTTGTGGTTTTTGAGCAATTTCAAAAGTTACGCCGTAGAAGGCCAAGGATTTTGTTGGAACTTGAAATGGTTTGGTTGATGTATTTTGCCCAGCTAAGGTTATCTGACAGTTCAATGCCCAAATAGGGGTGATGTTTTACTTCCTGGAGTGCAGCGTTTGCCATGGAGTGCTGATAATGGTAAAAGTTTTGCTTGTGGGTCATACTCATAATGTAGCACTTTGAGATGTTAAATTTCATCTGCCAGGGGGACTCCATCTTGCACAGCAAGTTAATGTCTTGGTATTGCAGTCATTTGGAGAATTTATGGGTCTGTACTGAATTAAGTCATCAGCAAACAGTCTAACTTCAGATGTAACACAAGTTGGAAGGTTGTTTATATAGGTTAAGAAAAATGTAATGGGCCCAAGACAGTGCCCTGTGGTACTCCTGAAAGCACTGGACAGCTGGATGAGGATTGCCCATCGATTAATACCTTATGGTGCTGTTTAGTTAGAAAGCTTTTGATCCCCTTGTACACCAATATCATGCACATAATTACAGTGAAGTTTTCTCATCTGCCTGTCGACCTTTCTCCGAAGGAGTATAAACTCATCCCAAGTAGAAAAATCACACTGTCTTTCTGGCATGATTATACAGCTTTTGATTCTTCCTAATACTCCTCTAATTAATCCACAGTAAGCTTGGTTTGGAAAAGCTCATTTTGTGAGGAATGTTGCCATCCATGGATTTTTGCATTGTGCTAATAAACTTAGTCCATTAGCTGCCAATATCAGAGTTCACAATGATGTCATCAGTAAGCTGAAAGCTGAGGGTGCTGAGGTCCATAGATATGTTTTGGTAGTTGGCTTTGGCATAAATGAACACTTTGGTTTTTTGACTATTTTTGGTTTGATTGAGACACCCACATTTGGTCTGACCTCTATTTTACCAATAAATGGCTGGGTTGTTTGTGAAACACAGATCAAGTAGACTCTGGTCTCCTGTAGGCTGAGTAACAACTTGATGAAGATTATGATCAAATACTATTTCAATCATCATCTTACTTGACCAGGGTATCTTCCACAAGGCAACAGGCTATTGGAATTCCAATTAACATCTAGCAGGTTGAAATCCCCTAATAACCAGATGGAGGCATGCTTACGATTTTTATCAATTGAACTTTCAATTTGATGCATATAGTCATTTCCAGTCTTCTGAGAGTGGTAAAGGACAGTGAAAGTGACAAAAACAATGGTCCAATGGCTACAACAGTTATTGTCGGCAACATATCTGAGAAAATTTCTCGTGTTGATCAAGCAGTTACTTGTGAAACGTGGCTTGGTTTTTTGCTGGAAGAGAGTTCATGAGCTTCAGGGAAGCTGTGAGATTCAGCTTTTGTGAGTATAAAGAACCAGAATCTACTCTGCGAGCAGTAAGGTTATTGCATGAAACTTCAAGTGGGTGACAAAAAGCTGCTTGTAAAGGTAGATGTAAAGATCAAAGCCCAGCTGGATGAGTAGAAAGCCGAAAAGAAAGGAGTCGATGGAGATATGAAATCAGAGCATTTGACGGATGATCTGATGGAAGAGGAAAATAAGAGGAGAGATCAGATCATCAAGTGAATAATAGAAGGATTTATAAGAGAATACTCCAGTAAACTAAATGCCACTTCCCAAGATCACGATACACAAACTGGAAGGAAAAGGGAGGAGAAGGAAGGTGTCTAGGGCTGTCTGAATCACGTCCTGCAGTCCCAGAGTGATAGAGGAATGTAAGAAATTCTCCACAGCAATGGGGCCATACTTTACAGAAGGGATGGTGTTACTCGGCTGGTGCACAGAATTAGATTTACACCACAAGTACTGCTAAAAAAATTATATTTATCCTTGCCTGTATACATTTTCATAATGACACTTAGAAGATACTGTAAAGATGCAGTTTCAGGTCTTTTGGTCTGCTGAGACTAAAGTGGAACTTTTTGGCCTGAACACTAATGGTACGCGTGACATAAATCTGATACTGCCCATCAGCCAGGTAACGCATCCGTACCGTAAAGTATGGTGGAAGTAGCATCATGCTATGGGAATAATTTTCAGTAGCAGGGACTGGAAATCTGATCAGGTTTGCTGGGAAAATGAATGCTGCTAAATTCAGAGAGATCCTAGATAAAAACCTGCCAGCCTCTGCCTGGAAGCTTAAACTAGGAAGGAAGTTTGTCTTTCAGCAGGAGAACAACACAAAGCTCACTGCCAAAGCAACTGTGGAGTGGCTTCAAATTAAGAAAATCGATGTCCTTGAGTAGCCCAGTCAGTCATGACCTTAACCTGATCAAAAACTCTGGGTAAGTCCTCAAGATGCTATCCACCACAGCTCACAGGTTGTACAATTCTGCAAGGAGAAATGGACAAATCTTGCACCATCACATTGTGCAAAGCTAATGGAGACTTATCCAAAAAGGCTATTGGCTGAAATAGCTGTGAGAAAAGGTTCAACTACATACCGAGCACAGGGGGATGAATACTGTCTGAAATGCTGACATTTCAGTTTTTGAATTTTTAATTTTTCATACTTTACAGTTTTCCTAATTTTTTTTGGGGGGGGGGTCTTTGCTGTGGAAAAAAGGAGCATGTGATTCACAAATAAAAATTCTGAGTTAAATTGATCAAAATCCTTGGTAGTAATTTCATTTATGTGAACAAAGTGTTGTGGGCTAAATACTTTCTCAAGGCACTGTAAAGTTTTCTATGCTGTGAATACATGTATAGTAGTTGTATCATGTAGTATACATGTAGATAAGTTGAGATGCATTCTATATTGAGTTGGTGTTTATAGCTAGGCAGCGAAAGGTGTGTTTTTCATATTTAAGAAATGAGTAATATTTTATATACAGTGCCTATAAAAAGTATTCTACCCCCCCCCCCAGAAGTTTTCATGTTTTATTGTGTTACAACAGTAAATCACAGTGGATTTAATTTGTTTTTTTTATACTGATCTAGAGAAAAAGACCCTTTTGTGTCAAAGTGAAAACAGATCTCTACAAAGTGATCTAAATTCATTTCAAATTTAAAACACAAAATAACTATTTGTATATGTATTCACTCCCCGGTAATCAGTATTTAATACATGCACCTTAGGCATTAATTACAGCCTTGAGTCTGTGTGGATAGGTCTCTATCAGCTTTGCACATCTGAACACTGCAATTTTCCCCATTCTTCTTTACAAACTGCTCAATCTCTGTTGGATTGTATGGGGATCATGAGCTAACAGTCTTTCTCAAGTCCAGTCACAAATTCTCAATGGGATTGTGGTTTGGACTCTCTGATAATACCAGGACATTAATTTTGTTGTTCTTAAGCCATGTCTGGGTAGCTTTTTTTTATGCTTGGGGTCATTGTCTTCCTGGAAAATAAATCTTCCCCCAAGTCACAGTTCTCTTACAGACTGCATCAGGTTTTCCTCCAGAATTTCACTGTATTTTGCTGCATTGATTTTACTCTCTACCTTCACAAGCTGTCCAGGGCCTGCTGGAGCGAAGCATCCCCTCAGCATGATCCAGCCACCATCTTGCCTCATGGTAGGGGTGGTGTGTTTTTGATTATGTGCAGTGTTTGTCTTATGCCAAACATAGCATTTAGTCTGATAGCCAAAAAGTTCAATTTTGGTTTCATCAGGCCATAGAACCTTCTTAAAAATGACTTCAGAGTCTCCCATATGCCTTTCGACAAACTCTAGCTAAGATTTCATGTGAGTTTTTTAAACAGTGGCTTTCTCATTGCCACTCTCCCTTAAAGCTGTGACTGATGAAGCACCCAGGGAACAGTTGATGTTTGTAAGTCTCTCCCATTTCAATCGCTGAAGCTTGTAACACCTCCAGAGTTGTCATAGGTCTCTTGGTGGCCTCCCTCCATTCTTGCATGGTCACGCAGGTTTTGAGGATGGCCTGCTCTGGGCAGATGTACAACTTTTTTTCCATTTCTTGATGACTGTTTTAACTGTACTCTAATGGATATTCAGTGACTTGGAATACCTCCTGTATCCATCTCCTGATTTGTGGTTTTCAATAACCTTTTCATGTAGTGGCTTGGAGTGTTCTTTACACTCTATGGTATAGTTTTGGCCAGAATACTGACTCATCAGCAGTGGGAGCTTCCAAATACAGGTGTATTTCTACGACAATCGATTGAAACACCTTGACTACATACGGTGATCTCAGTTTAACTAATTATGTGACTTCTGAAACCAATTGGCTGCAACAGTGATGATTTGGTGTGCCATATTAAAGGGGTGAATACTTAAGCAATCAATTAATTTTTTTTATATTTGTTGTTAATTTAGATCAGTTTGTAGAGATCTATTTTCACTTTAACATGAAAGTTTTTTTTCTGTTGATTAGTGTCAAGAAGGTCAAATTAAATCCATTGTGATTCAATGTTGTAGAACAATAAAATATGAACACTTCCAAGTGGGTGTGAATACTTTGTATAACTGTTGAATAAGCATTCTTCATTTAAATAATTCATTATGGTTTATATGCAAAAATAAGTGATTTGCATTTGTCATGACTTTGGCATGTGATATGTGCACATCTCTTTTAAGGTGAAAATGTTCTAAGACTCTCATCTCTCATGTTTTCTTTTGAAAACATGCAGCGAGCACTGTGAGGGTCATGTTTTTGGACTTCTCCAGTGTGTTCAACACCATCCGCCCTGCACTGCTGGGTGAGAAGCTGACAGTGATGCAGGTGGATGCTTCCCTGGTGTCATGGATTATTGATTACATGACTGGCAGACCACAGTACATGCGCTTGTATCACTGTGTGTCAGACAGAGTGGACAGCAGCACTGGGGCTCCATAGGGGACTGTCCTGTCTCCCTTTCTCTTCACCATTACACCTTGGACTTCAACTACAACACAGAGTCTTGCCATCTTCAGAAGTTTTCTGATGATTCTGCCATTGTTGGATGCATCAGCAAGGGAGATGAGGCCGAGTACAGGGCTACGGTGGGAATCTTTGTCACATGGTGTGAGCAGAATCATCTGCAGCTTAATGTGAAAAAGATTAAGGAGCTGGTGGTGGACCTGAGGAGGGCTAAGGCACCGGTGACCCCTGTTTCCATCCAAGGGGTCAGTATGGACATGGTGGAGGATTACAAATACCTGGGGATACGAATTGACAATAAACTGGACTGGTCAAAGAACACAGGCTGTCTACAAGAAGGGGTAGAGACATCTCTATTTCCTGAGGAGACTGAGGTTCTTTAACATCTGCCGGACGATGTTGACGTTCAATGAGTCTGTGGTGGCCAGTGCTATCATGTTTGCTGCTGTGTGCTAGGGCAGCAGGCTGAGGGTAGCAGAGACTAACAGAATGAACAAACTCATTTGTAAGGCCAGTGATGTTGTGGGGGTGGAACTGGACTCTCTCACAGTGGTGTCAGAAAAGAGGATGCTGTCCAAGTTGCATGCCATCTTGGACAATGACTCCCATTCACTCCATAATGTACTGGTTAGCATAGGAGTACATTCAGCCAGAGACTCATTCCACCGAGATGTTACACTAAGCATCATAGGATGTCATTCCTGCCTGTGGCCATCAAACTTTACAACTCCTCCCTCGGAGTGTCAGACACCCTGAGCCAATAGGGTGGTCCTGGGCTAATTTCCACCTGGCATTATTTATTTTTTTATTATTTAATTATTTATGGTTTTATATTGCTATATTTCTATACTATTCTTGGTTGATGCGACTGTAACAAAACCTAATTTCCCTCGGGATCAATAAAGTATACTCATCTGTCTGTCTGAATTAATTTAATGTTTTGAATCTACAAGACATAACATAGGGGATCGAAAATTGACTGCTGCAGAACACCACTGGTCACCAGCAGCCAACCAGAAAAGGCCCCTTTCTAGCATCTTTCTTGTAGCACCATGGGCTCTTGTTTGGCAGCACCTTGTCAAAGGCCTTCTGAAAATCCAAGTAATCAACATCACTGACTCCCCTTTATCTTGTTTGCATTTCCTCAAATATTTTCCAAAGATTTGTTGGCAAGATTTCCCACAAGGAAACCATGTTGACTTCCATCTATTTTATCTTGTGCTTCTAAGTACTCTAAAATCTTATCCTTATAATGGTTTGTAACATCTTACCAACCAATGAAATCTGGCCAACTGACCCATAATTGCTTTTCTTTTGCCTCCCCGCCTTTTTACACAGTGGAGTGACATTTGCAATTTTCCAGTCCTCTTGAACCATTCCAAAATCCGGTGAGTCTTGTAATATTAGTATCAATGTCCCTACAAACTCTTCCGCTACCTCTTTCATAACCCTGGGGTGCAGTCCATTTGATCCAGATGACTTACCCAAGTTAAGATCTTGCAGCTTGCCAAGGACCTTGTCTTTAGTCATAGCAACTACACTCACTTCTGCCCACTGACTCTCGAATTTCTGGCAAAATGGTGAAGAACGGTGCAAAATACTTACTCATTTTTATCTGACATTTACTTGTTTTCAATTATTACCTTTCCAGCATCATTTTCCCCATGCCAATATCAACTCTCACCTTTTTCTTTATATACCTGAAAAAAAGTCTTTTATATCACCAGCTAGCTTATCTTCATATTCTATATTTTTTGTCTTCTATTGGCTGCTTTCCTGAGGCAATGGAGGGGAGGCTGGTTTTTGTGATGGACGGCGCTGTGTCCACAAATCTCTGAAATCTTTTGCAGTTTTGTCCCGGCTTCCTTTCCAGTCCTGATGAAGGGTCTCGGTCCAAAATATCATTCCCTCCGTGGATGCTGCCTGACCTGCTGAATTCCTCCAACACTTTGTCCATGTTGCCATAACAACTGATGCATCCAGATAAGGCACTTTCTATGCTGGACAGAGTCAGTGGGACCTGCTGAATTTTCTTAGATTTCCAAAGAAGCAGAGATGCTAGTTCACTTTCCAGCCTGAGGGTCAAAGCAGCTGGACCAGGACAAGTTATTGGTGACAGTTACACCAGGAACTTGAATCTGCCAACTTTCTCCATGCCTGCACCATTGATATATAAAGAACATGCACTCTACCTGTTTCCTGAACTCTGTGACCAGTTCTTTTGCATTGCTGTTAGTGAATATTCTGGAGTTGCATAAATATAGCAGATATTAATTCAAACTCAAACCAGTCTTCAGTTCTTAATTTTAATTGCAAGCAATCTTTAGACTGAAGTGTAAAGGACAGCTTTACAAACAGCCCTGATGGTGGAGCACAGGCTGCTGACCCACAGCAGATGGTGGCTGTTAAGAAATACGGTTTACAAAGAAAGTGACCATGAGATATTCAGTCTTACATCAGCCAAATATAAAACGATAGGAATATGTTAATTGGCCTGCCTCACATCAGTCAAGTATTGGTTAAACTATATGCACCACTGTAACCAAGTTAAAGAAAACTTAGACTTTGATTGGTTGCTTCGATTACCTGCTATCACTAGTTGGGATATTTACGTACTCAGGGAGTTGGGCCTTGCAACACCAATCCTGGACTTCTAGGTTCTGTGTTCAGAAGCTTTTAGACCATTTAGGAGAATTAGTCTCAGCAAAGGTATTTTAACCTTCAGATAAGTCAGAGTCAGAATCAGGCATATCTCTGACGTATGTTGTGAAATGTTTGCTTTGCAATGCATTAAAAACTCTAAACAATGCGTATACACACACATGTACACAAATTTGAAAACTAATGCAAAGAGAGCAAAAATAGTGAGGTAGTGTTCATAGGTTACTTCATGGTCCATTCAGATATCTGCCATTGCAGGGGAAAAGTTACTCCTAAAACATTGAGTGTATGTCCTCAGAATCCTGTATCTCCTTCCTCATGGTGGCATGCCCCGTGTGATCAGGGATCTTTTATGATGGCTTATTAATTACAAATGTGCTTCACTGTAAATATGTACATCAAGAACTATTTGTCAGACAGATAGTATTGATATAAATGTCACTAACTATGGAAATTGTATTGAATTACCTGCTGTCCCTTTGATCTTAAGGGTATAAGAATGTGATGTACTTTTGAGTTTGGGAGCCTAGACAGAGAGTCTCCAAGAGGATGTCTGTCTGTCATGATGATCTCCAGGTAGTTTCCAGGGACAGTCACGGAGACGGGAACCAAGTGATGCTGGCAAAAAATGCCTTTTGGCTTTCCAATGTGTAGAGGAATGTGGCACATTCCAGGCCGCAGAAATGGGTGATGGAGGACACACTGAAACTTTGTGTAGCTATGGCAAAGGATCAGTGAGGTAGGACCACAGTGTAGGGTTCTTCTGCGGGAGTGGAAGGGGCTGGGTTTGAGGAGGAAGCCCTTTAATCACTGTAGTAGTGTACCAGACAAGGGGGCCACATGAGTGGTGGTGCTCCTATTGGAATGAAGGAATGTAATAGAACAGTGCAGACAGCAATGAATATGAATAATGTGGACTTATTACAAATAGTTTATTTTTATTGTTATATACCCTGTACCGGGTTAAAAGAACCAGCAGAAATGGAACACACCTGGAGTCTGGTCTTGCTACAAATAAAACACTATTTATTAGTATCTACGTAATATAGTAATAAAACCAGATAAATCAAGCAGGTTAGCAGAGTTTATGCATATATACGTGTGGAAATATAAAACCCCAAGCTTCTTCAAGCTTAGGTGGTAAATGATACAGTCTTACAATGGTATAGGAAAGAAGTCTATTCCGTTTGTGATATTGAGTTGAGTAGATTTAGAGAGAGGGAGAGGGAGATATATGATTTGTTTTCCAAGTAAGCCAATGCCGTCAATTCTCCCACGTTGTCCTCTGAAGTTTTGTTATAGTCACCGACTGTGACCACACAAAAGGGTATTGTCTTCACGTGGTAAAGCTGTCAACCCAGTCAAGGGTTAAACACACCGATAGCCTTCCACCGGTCACCCCTTTTTCACATTGCAAGCAAAACCCACCCATCATGGGCAGTCAAAGCTCATTCAGTGTCTATTTCTTCCGTGTCTCCTGTGTGTCTGTCTGAAAAGCCAGCTGACCTTGTATATATCCCAAACGTGCTGAATGCCAGCTGTCACCCTTCTGCAACCATGGCAACTCACGAACTGTTTTTCTCTCTCTCTCTTTATAAAGGCACGTCCATATTGAATAAACCTCATTACAAGACTGTTTTGATGAAAAAAAGAGTTTCAGTGACTAAGTAACATTTACATCATTTGAGAGCTGATCCGTGATGCGCTGTTGACCCCAGACCAGCCGAGGTCATGTGTATTTCCGATCTGCCTGGGCCAATGATTATGGCATCACAAAGCAGCAGGAAACATAGCAAAGAGCTGGAGAGGTAGATATAAATATGTAATTATGAGTCCGTGTGTGGGATTCGTACCAGACAGCTTTGGGTAGTTTGCTGAGACGGGGGTAGCAGTTGTGAAAGATGGTCACTGACCATTTGGAATAGCAAAGGGGTGCATGTATACTCATTCAGTGGGCAAAGGTGTAAGTGTACTGGGAATACTTGGCTAGTGTGGGAGATACCGTTGGGAACTGGCTACCAGGAACACTCGGGTAGTGTGGGAGATACCGTTGGGAACTGGCTACTGGGAACACTCGGGTAGTGTGGGAGACACCGTTGGGAACTGGCTACCGGGAACACTCGGGTAGTGTGGGAGATACCGTTGGGAACTGGCTACTGGGAACACTCGGGTAGTGTGGGAGATACCGTTGGGAACTGACTACCGGGAACACTCGGGTAGTGTGGGAGACACCGTTGGGAACTGGCTACCGGGAACACTCGGGTAGTGTGGGAGATATCGTTGGGAACTGACTACCGGGAACACTCGGGTAATGTGGGAGATACCGTTGGGAACTGGCTACTGGGAACACTCGGGTAGTGTGGGAGATACCGTTGGGAACTGACTACCGGGAACACTTGGGTAGTGTGGGAGATACCGTTGGGAAATGGCTACCGGGAACACTCGGGTAGTGTGGGAGACACCGTTGGGAACTGACTACCGGGATCACTCGGGTAGTGTGGGAGATACCGTTGGGAACTGACTACCGGGAACACTCGGGTAGTGTGGGAGATACCATTGGGAAATGGCTACTGGGAACACTTGGGTAGTGAGTGTTTGATCGCTCTGGGACTGCACTCACTGGAGTTTAGCAGAATGCCGGGGGTGGGGGTATCTCATTGAAACCTATTGGATAGTGAATGGCCGAGACTGAGTGGATGTAGAGATGATATTTCCTAAGCAACACACACAGAATGCTGAAGAACTCAGCAGGCCAGGCAGCATCTCTGGAAAAGAGTAAACAATCAGCATTTCAGGCTGAGACCTTTCATTAGGACTGGGAAAAAAGGATGAGAAGTTAACCCAAGAAGATGGGGGAGGGGAGAATGAAGTACTAGGTATAGGTGAAACCGGGGAGGGGGGTGAGTGATGTAAAGAGCTGGGTAGGTGATAGGCTTAGGAGATAGAGGGCTGGAGAAGGGGAAATCGGTTAGGAGAAGACCATGGAAGAAAGGGAAGGGGAAGGAACACCAGAAGGAGGTGACTGGCAGGTAAGAAGATGAGTGAGAGATGGAAACAGCAAAGGGAATTGTTAAGTGGGGGGGGGGGGTGGAAGCAACAGAAATTCAAAATTGATGTTCATGCCATCAGTTTGGAGGCTACCCAGACAGAATACAAGGTATGTTCCTCCAACTTGAGGTCACCTCATCATAGCAGTAGAAGAGGTCATGGACTGACCTGTTGGAATGGGACTAGTAAGTAGATTTGAGGTACGTGGCCACCAGGAGATCCTGCTTTTTCTGGTGGATGGAGCGTAGGTGCTCGGCAAAGTAGTCTCCCATTCTACATCAGGTCTCAAATGTCCACTGTAGGATATCTCCTACAGAGAGGGAGTCTAGGACCAGAAGCCACAGCCTAACGATAGAGTTATTGATGGGTAAAGGTAGGGAGAAGGCAGGAGAATGGGAATAAGAGTGATAATAGGGTGGTATGCTAACACAGTGGTCAGCACAATGCTGTACAAAACCGCAACCTGTGTTCAATTCCGGCTGCTGCCCATGAGGTGTACGTACATTCTCCCTGTGATCGCGTGGGCTTCCTCCAGGCGCTATGGTTTCCTCCCACAGTCCAGAGATGTAGCGGTTGGTAGGTTAATTGGTCATTGCAACTTGTCCTGCGATTAGTTTAGGATCAAATCAAGAGATTGCTGGGAGGTGTGACTGGAAGTTTCAGAAGGGCTCATTCTGCAAAGTGAATAAATAAATAGATAGATAAATAACTCAGCTATGTATTTAAAGTGGAGGCTGATAGGTTTTTGATTAGTAAAGACGGGGAGAAGGCGGAATGGGGTTGGGAGTGATAATAAATCAGCCATCAGTGAGTGGCAGAACAGACTTGACAGGCCAAACAGCTTAATTCTGCTTTTGTCTTATACAGGCAGTCCCCGGGTTATGAACGAGTTCCATTCCTGAGTCCGTCTTTAAGTTGGATTTGTACGTAAGTCGGAACAGGTACATCCGGTATTATTTAGCGTCACTTAGTCAAACGTTTGTCTTAGTATATAATATGTATTTTACTTTTCTATGCATATAAAACACTTAAGAAACATATGTATTCCAATAATTAAAACACTGAGTTGCTTAGTAATAATTGTAGCTTTCATCAGGGCAGGGCCTTTCACATGCTCCACTATTCTCACTTTATCCATTTAAAATTGTTCCAATCGTTGGCGGACTGTAGCCTAACGCTTTTCCAATGACCGATGGCATTTCACCTTTTTCCAAACGCTTTATTATTTCCACTTTATTTTCAATTGTGATTACTTCCTGTCAACAGAACAGAAACACTGCCAGCAGCAGCTCCTGAGCTCCGCTGGGTCCTAAGGGCCACTGCACTGAATCCCCCACTCCTGAAGTCCACTGCACTGAGACAGGTTAAATGGGACAACTGGGGGCTGTGCTGGGTTTGTGTATTTGATCCTCCAGAATATTCCATGTGGGAATTTAAACTGGAGGTGGCAGTTTTTTTCTTTTACGAGGTAGAGTTGCTAGCTTGACATCAACCCGGCACGGATGGAGAGCATGCTCAGGAGCGGTCTGTCACTGGATCAAACTCAGGAACCTCCATTCTCGAGCCTGGTGCTGATCTCACTGCGCCACCAGCCAACCAGAAAAGGGTGGGGGGGGGGGTGCAGTGTTAGGGTAAATCTTGCTAAGAAAAATTTAAGCCAAATACAAAGTTACACGCTCAACACAGTGTCAATGGCAATGGCTTAAAATTGCAGACAGCGTTGTAATCCGACTTAAAATGTCGGACAGCATTCTCCTTCCTCGGTTCGTAAGTATTAGTTGCTTGTAAGTCGGACATTCGTAACTCGGGGAATACCTGTGTTCTAACTGGAGGCATCCAGTACTTTTCATTGGGATCTTGACTGGAGAGTCAGTGATGAGAAATTTGTTCTCTGCATTGGATACATTCCTCCCTCCAAATAATGGGAATTCGGAATCACGCTTATTGTCACTGACACATTTCATGATATTTATAGTATGATAGCTGCAGTACAGAGCAAGTCATAACAATCAAAATAAGTTAAATAGATATTGCAAAAGGGGGAAAAATGGGTTGTGGTGATGTACAATGCTGACTGTGCATTTTTGATGCACCAGTGGAGGTTTAGCTAAGCCTTTGTGAATGGGGAGGTGTCCTAACCTACCTCCAGGAGTTTTTGGAATGGTGGTGACCATGAGCCTGGACAACATGGACCATCATCTGATGGCTTGGGCAGAAGAACCCATCAGAGTATGGTAGCATTCAGACCTGATCTGTGACCTGACAAGCTCTTCCACCAAGATCTCACACAATTGATAACAGTGAGATCTCAAACCATGGTGAATTTTACAAGGATTTTACCTGGATTGGGGAGCATGCCTTATGAGAATAGGTTGAGTGAACTTGGCCTTTTCTCCTTGGAGCGATGGAGAATGAGAGGTGACCTGACAGAGGTGTCGAAGTTGAGAAGCATTGATCGTGTGGCTAGCCAGAGGTTTTTTCCTAGAGCTGAAATGGTTAACACGAGGGGGCATAGTTTTAAGGTGCTTGGAAGTAGGTAAAGAGGAGATGTCAGGGGTAAGTGTTTCACACAGAGAGTGGTGGGTGCATGGAATGCACTTCCGGCAGCGCTGATAGAAGCAGAAACAATAGGGTCTTCTAAGAGACTCTTAGATAGGTACCTGGAGCTCAGAAAAATAGAGGGCTATGCACTAGGGAAATTCTAGGCAGTTTCTAGAGTAGCTCACATGGTCACAACTTTATAGGCCATACGGCCTGTAGGGAATTTTAAGAGATGTTTAGTTAAGTACATGAATGTGAGGGAAATTAAAGGATAGGGACGTTGTGTTGGCAGAAATGGTTAGTTCAACTGGCCATCTGATAACTAATTTAACTGGTTCTGCACAACTCTGCAGCAAGCAGCATGCTTCATCAAGTTCAAGCTCTTTTGCTGCTGCTGCAATCAGGTAGAAGGTACAGGAGCCTCAGGACTCACACCACCAGGTTCAAGAACAGTTACTACCCCTCAACCATCAGGCTCTTAAACAGAAGAGTATAACTACACTCAGCTATTGAGATAATCCCATGACAATTGATCTCACTTTCAGGCCTCTTTATCTTGTTATTTCAAGCTCTCATTATTTATTACTATTTATTTACAGATACAGTTTGTTGTCTTCTATCCTCTTGCTCTTTCATTGATCCTAATTCTACAGCTTGCTGAGATTCTCAGGGTTGTATGCACCCTGATAGTAAATTTTACTCTTAACTTTGAATTTAAAATTGAAATACCTTTGCTACCCAAAAATACCCAAAGTTAAAAGAGAAGCTTCTGGACAAACTTGGGAACACGGCTCCCTTTGAAAACTCAGAAGTAACAAGCCTGGGCGTTATCCTTGGTTCAGAATTGAATTTTAAATCCCACACAAAGAATGTGACCAGAGCACAATTACCACACTTAAGGAATATTGCAAAGGTAGTTTTTCCGTCATTATGTGACATAAAAAGTAACTCAAACCTTTATATCAAATAGGCTAGATTACTGAAATGCACTTTTACTGGCCTTCCAAAGCAACCTACCGACAAATTCAGCTCATTCAAAACACGGTTTCCAGACGTTTAACCAAAACCAGTATGAGGAGCGTTCTCACTCCCAGACTCAGGGCTGGATTTACCTAGTATCAAAAGTAGCATATGCTGCGGGTCCCGCCCGCACTAAATGCTTGCAAACTGCAGCCTCGCCGTATTCTCAGGACTGTTAGAGTGAGTTTTGGGTAGACGATTCATTTACACTTAAAGAAATGACTTCAGCCATCAGTCTTCTGTTCTTTGACAAAGTACTGTGGATTGAGTTCATAACAATGCATTTCCTAAAAGCTGTGAACCCAGTTTCATCCTGAGGATAACATTTACTTCGCACTTTGAATTTCGGGGAATTTCCTTTAATTCTGAGAACTGAGACTGACAGATCCAGCTCCCGGTAGCAGCCCGTCCTCAGACACAGGCACAGCCAATCAGCGAGTACTGCTGGGAGAAGAATGTTCTCATTGGCTGAGGAGTGTCAGTAGGCGGGACGGTTTACGCACGAACCCGGAGCGGTCGGAGATTCGGAGCTGCATTTCGGGTAAAGGCTGCGATACTGATGCACTGTCAATTACCCCAAAAGACTGGAAGTAGAGTAAATATTGAAAGGCATTTATTAACAAAAAAAAAGGATCTACGTCCATGCTGGATGTCCGCCATGGACAATGGGAGGAGCAGTGACACAGTGGCCTTTATTCTGGGGTCTGGGGAGGAGGCACAGAAGCAGTCTGCAGAGGGGCGTGTCCAGACAGGTATACATGATGAAATACCGGGCAGGGTCTAGTTGCGGAACTCATGGTTACCAACGACAGTGGAGAACACTCATTTTCAAAACTGTAAAAGATTAAAAATGAACAAAGGAGCACCATGGGACAAAACAGATTGAACAATCTCACTCTAATGAGCGTTGAACACGAATTTCTGTGTGAAATAGACATTTCCAGTATCATCAACAAATTTGCTCATGCTAAATCTAGAAAATATAACTTTCAAATTGTAGTTTTGTTACTTTTGACATTTGAAATTGATACCTACATGTAAGCAATACCATTACTGTAGTGTCAGACATTTGTCGTATTATCTGGCTGTATAGCAAATGAAAAAATTGAATTACTTTACTATGCAAGCAAATAATTTTATGCCTCAATATGTATGTGCATTAAAAAAAATTAGGGCCCCTTTATAACATATGCTACAAGCCCCGCACTGGCTTAATCTGGCCCTGCCCAGACTACCTACTCTGCATTGGCTTCCTGTAGGTTTCAGAATTGATTTTAAAGTTCTCTTACTTGTTTTTGAAACTCTTAATGGTCTGTGACTAGCGTACTTCATGGAATCATTTTTGGTTTATAATCCAGCTCAAGTTCTCAGGTCCTCTTCTGCCAGTCTCTTAAATTTAAACAGTCTCCCTCTGACTGGCCTGATGAGTTCCTCCAGCATTTTGTATGTCTGATGTCTCAATTAGCCAGCACTAAATCAAGTGAGCTTTGCTCCGCCTCCAGCCCAGGAAAAATTCAGCAAGTTGAAACATCTTTGGATGGGCAACAAACAGCCAACATTTCAGGCCGAGACCATCCTGTTCATCTCCCTGACCTCTCAATTAACCAATTCTAGTGATGTGATACTCCACTCTGCATTGTGCCTTAATATTTTACTCCATAGTTGGTAAAAAGTATCCATAACACTCTTGAATTAAATTGAACTGAGTGGACTTTATTTCTTGCATCTTTCATATACACAAGGAGTAAAAATCTTTATGTTACGTCTCAGTTTAGATGTGCAATTTATAGTAATTTATTATAAATAGTATGAACAACAGGACTGAAAATAAAACATAGAAATACAATTGTGTCAGCATGAATTAATCAATCTGATAGTCTGGTGAAGAAGCTGTCCCGGAGCCTGTTGGTCCTGGCTTTTATGCTGCGGTACCATTTCCTGGATGGTAGCAGCTGGAACTGTTTGTGGTTGGGGTGATTCAGGTCCCCACGATCCTTCGGGACATTTTTACATACCTGTCTTTGTAAATGTCCTGACGTTCACATCTATAGAGGCTGCACCACTCTCTGTAGAGTCCTGCGATTGAAGGAAGTACAGTTCCCAAACCAGGTAGTGATGCAGCCAGTCAGGATGTTCTCAATTGTGGCCCTGTAGAAAGTTCTTCGGATTTGGGGACCCATACCAAACTTTTTCAACTGTCTGAGGTGAAAGAAGCACTGTTGTGCCTTTTTCCACCACAAGTTGAAATGGACAGATGATGCAAGATCCTCGGTGATGTGTATGCAGAGGAATTTAAACCTGTTCATCCTCTTAACCCCAGATCCATTGATGTCAATAGGGGCTAGCCTGTCTCCATTCCTCCTGTAGTCCACAACCAGCTCCTTTGTTTTTGCGGACGTTGAGGGAGAGGTTACTTTCTTGACACCACTGTGTCAGGATGATGACTCCCTGTCTGTAGGCTGCCTCATTATTATTTGAGATTAGGCTAATCAATGTAGTGTCATCAGCAAATTTAATTAGCAGATGGGAGCTGTGGGTGGTGACACTGTCATGGGCATACAAAGAGTAAAGAGGGCTGTGTCCTAAACTGCCCTGAGGGTCTCCTGTGTTGAGGTTCAGAGGTGAGGGAGCCCACTCTTACCACCTGCCAGCGATCTGACAGGAAATCCAGGATCCAGCTACACGAGGCAGGGTGAAGGCCGAGGTCTCTGAGCTTCTTCTCGAGCCTGGAGGGAATTATGGTGTTGATTGCTGAACTGTATAATCCAAGAACAGCATTCTCACATAAGCATCCCTCTTCTCCAGATGTGCAAGGACAGTATGTAAAGCAGTGCCTATTGTGTCATCTGTTGATTGGCTGTGTCGATAATGAATTGTAGGGAGTCCAGAGTGGATCGTAGCAAGTCTTTGACAAGGCTCTCAAAGCATTTGCTTATTACTGCGGTGAGTGCGACAGGACGCCAGTCATTCAGACATGTTTCCTTGATCTTTTTAAGTACAAGACAATGGTGGATGTTTTGAAGCAGGAGGGTACTCTACTCTGGCAGAAGGAGAGATTAAAAGTGTCTGTAAACCCACCTGCCAGTTGTGCCGCACACATCCCGAGCACCCGTCCTGGGATGCAGTACTGTCCTGCAGCCTTGCGCCTGTCAGCTGCAGGTTTCCTCAGGGGCTCAGTGGTGGCAACATCAAACTGAGTGTAAAAAAGAGTTTCCTCGTCTAGGATGTTGGAAACTCCACTGTGTTTAGCTTTAAAGTCTGCTGGTGTGCAGACCTTGCCATAAGCTGCGTGTGTTGTTGGTGGAGAGCGAGTCTGAATCTTGACTCTGTATTGTTGTTTCGCTGCCTTGACGACTTTGCACAGATCGTAGCTGCATTTTATGATCTCCTGCTGATTACCGGCAGTGTAAGCTGTGTCGTGTGGTAAGTACTGCTCGGATGGAATTGTTGATCCAGGGTTTCTGATTCAGGAAGATCCTGACCAATTTCTGGAGGGCAACATCCTCGATGCACTTTCAGATGAAACTCGTGACCCCTTCCATGGACTTGGAGACATCGTCATCACGGAAGATACTCCATCCAACATCATCGAAGCAGTCCTGTAGCATGGAGGCCAATTGTTTGGACCAACAGTAGACGGTTTTAACTATGGTCGCCTCTTATGCTTGTACTTTGGCAGCAACAAGATGGTGCAGTGATCTGATTTTCCAGAGGGCGAAAGAGCACTTTGTAAGCGTTGCGGAAGGGAGAGTAGCAATGATCAGTCTAAACCCTCCATCCTGCATACCAATAACCACCCCCCATCTTTACTTATCCATGAGCCCATTTCAAGAGTCTCTAAATGTCACTAACATACCAGCCGCAATCACCACCAGAGAACTCCGGACATTTACCATTAATCTCTGTAAAAAAAAATCTACCTCTGACAACCCCATATATTTTCCTCCAATCACATTAAGAGTATGCCCTCTTGTATTAGTCAGAAAGGTGCTGGATGTTCACTTTACTGATGCCCCTTATTATCTGATACAATGATCTCAATCAAGTCACCTCTCATCCTCTTTTTCTCCAAAGATAAATACCTTAGGTCACTCAGTCTATCCTTATAAGACTTGCTTTGTCATCCAGACAGCCTCCTGGTCAATTCCCTCTCTACTCTCCAACACATCCATATCTTTCAGATAATGAGGTGACCAGAACTGAAAACTACTCCAAGTGTGGTCTAACCTGTTTCATCGAGCTCTTGAACACAATCCCCCGACGAATGAAGGCCAACAGCCCATATACCATCTTAAGCACCTCATCAATCGAGGGACCCCAAAATCTTTTGTTCCTCCACACTACTAAAAATTCTGCCATCAAACTTGTACTCTGCCTTTAAGTTCAACCTTCCCAAGTGCTTGCATCCTATTTACCTCCTTTTGTAACCTACAACAGCCTTCTACACTATCCACAACCACATCAGCCTTCACATCATCTTTAAGACCACGTACTTTCCTTCCCTAAACTGCCACGAAACTTGCAGAGTTATGGCCACTGTTGAGGATACCCACCCATGTATGCTGCAGCCATATGCCTGGCTTCATTTCCTATGATTAGATCCAGGACTACCCCTTCTCCAGTACAACTATCTACATACCAGTATAATGACTGGTTGCATCATGGCCTGGTATGGAAACACCCATGCCTTGAATGGAAAATCCCAAAAAGTGGTGGATACAGCCCAGTCCATCACAGGTCCCTCCAACCATTGAGCACATCTACATGAAATGTTGTCGCAGGAAAGCAGTGTCTGTCAGGGTCTGCCACTGCTCTCTTTTCACTGCTTCCATCAGGAAAAGGTACAGGAACCTCAACACTCACACCATCAGGAAGAGTATTTACCCTCAGCTATCAGGATCTTGAACAAAAGGAATTACTTCACTCAATTTCACTTGCCCCATCACTGAAAAGTTCTCCCCAAGGTGTGTGCACACACACATCTTTTGCTACTAGTGCACAAAAAGTGGTCACCTTCTGTCTTGTTGGCATGCTATGTATATTTCACTATTGTACACAATCACATTTCCTTTTCCAGTTTCTGATGCAGACGTTGTTGACATTATAGAGTTTGCGATGATTCGTCTGCATATTTTGGAACCGGATTATTTATACTGTTTTTACTGAAGAAATTATTGAATCAGTCAGTGTGGAGTGGAAATAACATCACCTACTCACTGGTACATCTCACAGATGTGTACTTAGCCTACTGCTGTACTCTCTCTACCCTCACTATACATGCCTTGCATCGCTCAAACACTATATATTGAGATTCAGCTATAGCTGATGACTCAACTATTGGGAGAAATTCAGGTGGTGATGGAGAGGCAGGAGCAAGATAAATCAGCTGGTTGAGTGGGTGGTAGCAACAACCTTTCACTCAATGTCACTAAGTTCAAGGAACTGACTATGTACTTCAGCAAGGGAACACTTATCAGTCCTAATTGAGGGATCAGAAGTGGAAAGAGGAAGCAGTTTCAAGCTTTGGGTTCATAATCTCTGAGGACCTGTCCCGGGCCCAACATATTGATGCAGTCACAAACAGGCATGACAGTAGCTATAGTTCATTAGGAGTTCGAGGAGATTTGGTATCCCACCAAAGACAGTCAGAAATTTCTACTGCCATACTGTGGAGAGCATTCTAACCCGGTTACAACACCTTCTGGTATGGAGGGGCCACTGCACAGAAAAAGCTGCAGTCAGCTCCACCATGGACACCCGCCTCTCCAGCATGCAGGACACGTTCAAAAGGTGATGCCTTAAAAAGGCAGCATCCGTCCTTACCCCATGACCCAGGATATGCCCTCTTCTCATTGCTAACATCAGGGGGGAGGTGTCTGAAGACACACACTCAGCAATTCAGGAACTGCTTCTCCCCTGCTCTCAGATTTCTGAATGGACAATGAAGCCACAAACACTGCCTCTTCTTCTGGGGTTTTACAGCTTTAAGGTGCATTACAACCTCTTTCTGAACTGGAGTGGGGGTCTAAATCCTACATACATATTAAATTCTATAAAAATGACTGTATGCTTAAGGAACTGTGGTGAACTACATATACCTGTCTGGACATGCCCCCTGATGACTGCTCCTGTGGCTCCTCCCACAGACCCCGGTATAAAGGTGATCGAGGTCTGAGCCCGGCCCCTCAGTCTCCAGGATGTAGTATTGTGGTCACTCACTGCTTGTTCCTTCTTCCAGTCAATAAAAGCCGATATCTTGCCTTTACGTCTCAGAGAGAGTTATTGATGGTGCATCAGGAACTACAATATATATTTAAAGCACAAATTCCGTAATCCTTTCTGCGAAGTATTGTTAATGTCAAATTGTATTTTACTCCGTGATAACTTTAAAATCAGCTATCAGCTCCTGAAAGCCGGAAGCAGCTCTTCCGGTCCCGGGTCACCGTTAGAGCGGAAACTCGGACATTTGTCGTCTTCTTCTTCCTGTTTTACAGCGGTCGGCACTCAGTTTAATGGTGCATTACCACCACTTCTGCTCTGGGGTGTGAATCTGACGATAGACTTGCATTCTAAATCCTTTCACCCATTCATTCACATACACACACATACCGTAATCTACACTTTATCCTTCCTTCTTTGGCCATCCTAGTACTCTATTTCTCCTTATCCATCACATCCTATTAAATAAACCCAGTACCCCTTAAGAAAGCCAAAAGTACCCTGACCTGTGTTCTCTCACCCATGCCCAGCCACCCTTTTAATGTGAATTCCTGCGCCCCCAATTCCCTTGGATTAATTCTCATCATCTCTCTCTGTATCCCATACATCCTGCAACTCAGAACTACATGTTCTACTGACTCCTGTTCCCGACATTCCTCACACAATCCTGTTTGGTGCTTCCCTGTTATGTTTAGTGCCCCAGCCTTAACCTACTGCACAGTTTCCTCTCTTCTGTATCCACTGCCTACCCTAGTACCTGTAACACTCCTTTGTATTTGATATAAATGCCTCCCTTTCCCCTCTCTGTCCCATCTTTCTTGCCACATTTCAATGATTTTTTCCCAGATTACACATTTAGCCTCTGCTCTACTGATACCAATATGCATTTCTATATTTTCTTTCTTTAACACCCTCTTTGCCAATGCATCCACCCTCTCATTCCCCTTCACCCCTACATGAGCTGGAACCCATAGAAATTTAACCTGACCTCCCTGATTTGCAACTCTTGTGACTGACTGAAGGACTTCATGAAGTCCATCTTGCCAGCTGTTTGAGTGAGAAGACCTTAAACTTGCTAGAACTGAAGATGAATCTGAGCATATCAACACCTTGACTAGTCTAGCTTTCTCCATCCATCGCAACGCTGCCAACATCTCCGCTGTATACATTCCTAACTTATTAGATATTCTTCTGTTGATTCCAATTTCTTTTGCTGGCATAGCCACCCCAACGAAACAAACTGACTAGTCGTGCTGGCATCTCATGAAGAACACTTGTGTGGTAACAGTTTAAAAAGCCAATCACAAACAAGTCGGAAGTTCCCTTATTTGCAACAGTGGCCTGATCCTTGACGACCAATAGGCACTTCTCCGCTGCCAATTAGGCTCGTGTTCTTCGGATGAAAGTCTTTATTCGCCTCAGGTGGTTCAGTTGTTAACAAGTTTAATTTGTTAATTTTTAAATGTTCGACTTTTTCACTCTACCGATACCGGACGGACTAGATTTCGGCCTCACATGACAGCATGTCCCGCATCTGCAGATTTTCTCGCCTTTGTAAAGCCCCCTCGATGCCGTGGCTCGCTCTTCACCTGTCACTGTGCGTGTGTATCGCACTCCCTCCTGGAGGTAGGAAAGCCGGAAGGGGGTCGCGGGGTGGTTGCGATGGGGAGCGTTAGGTCGGAGTGGGTATGGGGTCCCCTGCGACCCACTGCAGCCGGGTGAATCGCCTCTTCATCCCGACTCTGAGGCTTGTCGCCGAGACCTCAGTGGGGTTGATGCTTTATCGTGAGAGATGCAATGTACCCGGTGTCAAAACCGTCCTGCCGAAGAGGTCTCGACCGCACTCTTTTCATACATGCTGCCTGGCCTGCTGAGTTCCTCCAGCATTTTGTGTGAATGAACGAGCTTTGGGTGTTATACTAAAACACTAAACTGCTCCCCACAATTAGACCAAGTGCGATTGTGTTGTTTTCCACCGTGCCCGATTTAAAGAGGCTGTGACTCTATTCGCTTAAAATCACGAATAAAGGTTGGGTTGACTCGTTCTCCGATCTTGGCAACCCGTTGAATTGAATGAATTGCCAAGATCTGAAAGCAACTCAGCCCGCCCGCGATACACGTTTTCCCGGTTATTTCCATATGCAAAGATAAAAACAGTGCAAAAAGAACATTTTGGTTCGTGGTCAGTACGTTACATAGTGTGAGCATTTAGTGAGGCTTTAAAAAAAACGAGATATTGCGTAATTGACTCTCGTGACTAGGTAATTTTTCCTTTAAATTACCTCGCACCATTCCTTTTCGGACGTCTCGCCGTGCTGGCAGGCCACCGAGTCTCGGGCAGGCCAAAGGACATCTTTCACCAAATTAAAAAGCTGTGGGACATCAGGCAGTGGTCAGCACGTAAGGTCCTGCAGTCACTGCAGGAGAAGGACGAGATGGACACAGTGGGGTGGTTCCCTGAGCAGACTGTCCAGTTCATCTGGCAAAATGCCTCAACGCCAGACCTCACCAATAGGCACCAAGACCTCGCCTGGCTGGCGGTGAGAGGACCCCTCCCAGTCCGACCCCTCCCAGTCCGACCCCTCCCAGTCCGACCCCTCCCAGTCCGACCCCTCCCAGTCCGACCCCTCCCAGTCCGACCCCTCCCAGTCCGACCCCTCCCAGTCCGACCCCTCCCAGTCCGACCCCTCCCGTACGCCCGGAACGTCGTCTCCACACGCCTCTGCCCACGGAAGGACTGCAGTGAGGAGGAGTCGGTGACGCACCTCTACACACTGTGGGTTCGCGGAGAGGGTGAGGAGGAGGATGGAAGGGACAGTGTTACACTTCATCCCCAGCAGCTGCGTAACAGAGGACTCTCTGACCTACGGGCTGTTCCCGGGGACGCACACCGAGACCAACATCCGGTGCTGATGGCAGATCATCAACTCGGTCAAAGACGCTCTTTGGTCGGCCCAAAACTTGATGGTCTTCCAGCACACGGAGATGTCTGGCACATTCTCGGCTGCAGGAGGACGTGCTGAGGGACGCACTCAAACTCGGTGCAGCCACCGCAAGGGCCCGATGGGGAAGGACCAAAGTCTGGGGTTCCTCCTGCGGGAGTTGAGGGGTAGGGGGTGGGTGGGGTGTATACCCCTCAACAAGTCTATGTAAATATGGAATAAGAGTGGCACCTGGGTGGCAAAAGTGTGGGAATGTAAAGACTGTACTGGAAACATTTGTAAAGGACTGAGTCATTGAATGGTTTATTGTACATAATTTTATTTTTGAATAAAGTTTTTTTTAAATAAAAGGCTGTGGGACGGTGGGGAGTGGAGGCAAGGTTACAAGGAGTGCTATGGCTGCAGTTTGCCTGCTATGGAGTTGCGGTGAACTACATATACCTGTCTGGATGACAACAACCCCCCCCCCCCCCCCCCGCCCGCGCTGACTGCTCCTGTGGCTCCTCCCACAGACCCCGGTATAAAGGCGATTGGAGGCACTGCGCCTCCCTCAGTCTCCAGGATGTTGTGTGATGGTCTCTTGCTGCTGATGGTGCTCTCTTCCAGCTAATAAAAGCCTATCTCTCGCCTCACGTCTCTGAGTTATTTTACTTTACTTTCTCAATCATTTTATTAATAATATATATAAAATACAAATGATATATTAATAAAGGGATTACAAACATACAAATTCCCATTACACATGAAAAAATGCATAAGCAATGGTTACAGTATAAATGAGTTTATCAAAACATGTTTACCAAAACAGTGTATGTATGAACATGGTAAATCTAAATAATTTGTAATATAGGATATTAAAAAAACATAGAAAAAAGAAAAAAATATTATGCTAAATTAACTAATCTACTAATCTAATAGCTAAGAAAGAAGAAAAAAGAAGCAAAAAAAGAAAAACTAGAAGAGAAAAAAAGGGCTGTTTATAATATCTCACAAGAATACATAATCATCAATGTCATCAACTCCGATCCTCGCAACATAAATAAGATTAAAGCTGGAAAATCAAATGAACTTGGAACAGGGTTATATTACATTATATGAAAATATTGAATAAATGGTCTCCATATCTTTTCAAACTTGAAGTATTGAATACACAACTTCTAATTTTTTCTAAATTTAAACATAACATAGTTTGAGAGAACCAATTAAATACAGTGGGAGGATTAATTTCCTTCCAATTCAACAATATAGATCTTCATCAGAGTTAGAAATGCAATCATTCAACAGGCGGAAAAAGATAATTGCAGTGAGTCCATCATTGGTAAACCAAAAATTGCAGTGATAGGATGAGGTTGTTAATCGATATTCAATACTGTAGAGATAATATCAAAAATAACTTTCCAATATTTTTTCAAAAGCGGACATGACCAAATGAGTTAAACATAATATATGAGTTAAAGATGCGGTTTCAAATTGACATCTATCACAAATAGGATTTATATAAGAGTAAAAATGAGCTAATTTATCCTTGGACATATGAGCCCTATGTACGACCTTAAATTGAATTAATGAACGTTAATATATCAAAGAAGTATTAACTAATTGAAGAATTCTATCCCAATTCTCAATAGGAAAAATAAGATTAAGCTCTCTGTCCCAATCACTTTTGGTCTTATAAAGGGGCTCTGAATGTATCTTGATAATTATATTATAAAGTTTTGATATAAGCCCTTTTTGAAAAGGGTTTAATTCAAAGTCTCCAAAATATCTGAAGGCACAAAATTTGGAAATGTAGGAAGTACAGTACTTAAAAAATGCCTAATCTGTAAATATCTAAAAGAAATGAAATCTAGGCAAATTATATTTATTAGATAATTGCTCAAAAGACATAAAACAATTGTCCAAAAATAAATCAGAAAATCTTAGTAATCCCTTAGTTTTCCAAGCCGAATAAGCTTGATCTATAATGGAAGGGTGGAAAAAGCAATTAGATACAATAGGACTATTTAAAACGAATTGAGTCAACCTGAAAAGTTTCCGAAATTGAAACCATATACATAAAGTATGTTTAACTATCGGATTGTCAATTCGTTTTGGCAATTTAGAAAGAGCAAAAGGGAGAGAAGTCCCTAAAATAGAACCCAGAGCATAAACTGGTACCGATTTAATTTATAAACTCACCCAATGAGGGCCAAAAGAACCACCCCTGTCTTGCAACCAACATAACAAATATCTAATATTAACTGCCCAATAATAAAATCTGAAATTAGATAATGCTAACCCACCTTCCTTCCTTGACTTCTGTAAATATATTTTACCTAACCTGGGATTTTTATTCTGCCATATATATGAGGAAATTTTTGAATCAACATTAGTAAAAAAAGATTTCGGAATAAAAATTGGTACCGCTTGAAAAATATATAAAAACTTAGGTAAAGTAACCATCTTAATAGCATTAATCCTGCCAATTCGAGATAAAGATAATGGTGACCACTTACTAAACAAGGCTTTAATCTGATCAATTAAGGGTAAAAAAAAATAAACCTAAATAAATATGTTTTTTTGTGATTCTAATCCCTAAGTAAATAAAAGAGTCATTAACTAATTTAAAAGGTAAAATCTCCGAGAGTTATTGATGAGCATCAGGAGTAAAATTTCAAGGCGCGTTGCAGAGCGGAATATCGCATTGCCTGTATTGGTTAATTGAGAAGTCAGAGAGCTAAATGGGATGGTCCCGGTCTGAAACTTTGATTGTTGATTCCCCATCCAGAGCTGTCCCAGACACGCTGAGTTCTTCCTGTGTTCTAGGCTGCAAGCGGGATAAAGATTACATGATGCAACAGTAGCTAATTGAGACATCAGACACTGAAACGCTGGAGGAACTCGCCTTTAAACCAAACTTTAAAGTGTAGAATCAAAATGTGAACACTCTTTGATAGAGATGAGCAACCGTAGAGGTAAACATGCTTTGATGGGGTTGTGTGCAGTCTTCTTTATTCCTCTCCATAGATGCTGCAGGTTTCGTAAATGAAACGAAGTGCAGCGTTTTATATATATTTTTTAAAAATCTATCCCTTTTATTAAACTCCAAAGCATGCCTTAAAAACCCTTTGCATAATTATGTCATCACGTCAGACCAGCCACTTGAAATAAAACCTCAACTCATGTGGGTGGTTGTGAATTATGTATATTTCCGCCAGTTACTTAACCTGCGATGTTGACTGATCTCCCGAGTTCCTCCAGCACTTTGTGTATTCCTAGTAGTCACAATGTAACTTTATTTATCGAACAGTTTTCATACAAATGATGCAGTTCAAAGTGTTTTACAGTGGCATAAAGTACAAATATGAAAATACAATAAAAAATGAAATCAGAAAATAAAAGACAAAGATATTAGTTAAAATGTTAGGTTAAATAAATCTGTTGATGTTTAAATGTGCCAACTGAGTCTGCATCCCTTAATTGTTTTAGGTATTGAATTCCACAGTTTAGGAGCTTAGTTCAAAAAAAGTTGACCTGCCTATTATCGTTTGAGGGAGATGATCTAAATTTACGAATGTGGAGAGGCACTACAGCACACAATGTTGTACTGACCTTCTAACCTACTTCATGAACAATCTGTCACCCATAACTCAGATAGGCACATGGATGAAAGAAAACTCATCTCTTCAATGTCCCTAGTGTATCAGCCTCTACACTGCCCTCAGCAAAGCACTCCAGGAACTTAACACTCAATAATAATATCTCTGACCTGTACTAAATTCATAAGAAATTTCTTGACTGCCAGGAGGACCACAATCTTGGATGTGGTTTGGAGGCTTGTGTGCTTCAATGGCCTAGAGAGCTATGTTGGCTGGAGTCAGGGTCTTGTGTTTTGCTCTTGGTAGGGTCAACAATGCCAAACAGGTCAAAGGACAGAGGCCAGGCTAGGAGTGGTTCTACTGGTCCTCCAGCTTCGGAGGTTCTGCTCACGGCTAATGACACTGACTGGTAAAACAAAATTGTTATGGAAACAGCAATGAAGTATTCTACATCTGTGTGCGATGGTGTTCCTGGGTCATGGCTGACAGTGAAAGCTGAGCGAATGACAAGCTGAAGGAATCCCCGGACGCTGCCAGAGACGGAGGACCTTCATTGCTGCCCTAAACCTCGCTGGTGTAATGGGCAGTAAGTAAGCAGTTGTACTTCAATCAACTACCTTTGGATTGCTGGACACTTGGCTCATGTGAAACCCCACACAGTGCCAATGAGCAGCTGGGGGTGAGGAAGCTGGTTCTGTGTAAGAATTCTCTGCACTCTGCAATATTCTTTGGGTAAATGTCAGCTCGTGGGATGTGTGGCTGAGGGATTTATTTTACCAGCAGGGATGATATAGGGCACAAGTTCTACCTGTTTAGTGATGTTGGGTGCATCAGTAGCCTGTAGTTTTCTCATCTGCTTCACTTCCCTGTTAACAGTTTCAGTGATTTGTTTTCTCTCTCTTGTCCTCACCAGCCGAACAGGAACGGATGAATGGAATGATTGGTTCATCAGTGTTACTGGATCCTAAAGTCAAAGCTGATCCCAGCAAGCAGGAAATAATTTGGACATTCATCGCCAGGCACAGAAGCCCGCTCACGATTTTGCATCACATCCCGGATTACGGGAAGTGGGCAGAGCCCAGTGAGCAGTTCAGATCACGTTTACAATTTATTCCATCCAACGGCTCTCTGATGATAAATGGATTAAAGGTCGGGGACCAAGGAGATTACAGCTTCATGGCAGCTGATCGTACACTAAAAATAATACAGCTGTTCCTCTTCCGTGAGTGTTTTCATTTGCTTGTAATGCTGTTTAAAAATGACTCACTGCAGGTTCTGTAGTTCATGAAAATCAAAACAAACCTGCAGGTGCTTGAAGCCTGAAATAAACCAGATGTTGTGGGTGCAGGGGATGAAATACTTCAGGTCAAGGCTACATCTGTGGGGAATGAAAGATTAAATGTTCAAAAGACATACCCTTATTGACACTGAATTCATTTTTAAAGTCTTGAGGATAGGGGTGTTAGGGGGTTTAGTTAGGTTTTAGGGACAGAATATGGGGGAATTTGAGCTCAGGCTGGAGCCTAAGACTCCGCTCTTGCATTTGAAGGCCAGCAACAAGGAGGTGGGACATCCATGGTTGGGTGTAGGGCTGATGAATAGTGGATGAGCTTCCCCCCTCCCCAGGTTATCTAGTTGTTGGCGGGTTCCAGAGTTGGGGTTCTGTGTGGTTGAGATGAACGTGCTCTGATGACATTGCTAGGTTCCTGAATTGGCAAGGTCAGAGTTTGAGGTCCAGTGTTCAATGATCAGGGTATCCTGGGATTGATGCCGAGGATCAAGACCCAAGAGTTGAACCGGAATTCTGGGGAAGTCGAGGTCTACTGGCCGGAGCTGAGTCTGCTGGCTAAGTCGAAGATTAGTATCTCCAAGTCCACTGGAGGCTGATCCGGAGGGTAAAGGTCTGTATGTGCATGGTTGTGAGAGGACTGGGGATTGTTTTATTGCTTGTTCTGTGCTGTTCTGACGAGCATTATGGAAATGCTATGTTGATGCAGGAATGTGTGGCAATACTTGCAGACTGCCTCCAGCACTCCCTCGTGTATTGGTAGTGCATGTGATGCATTTCACTCTGTTTGATGTAACTAAACTTGCTCCTCAAACTTTTCAAGATTCAATACATTAGTTTGGGTGGCGGTGAGGATGGGGAAGGGCAATGAGCAGAATATTCTCTGAGTGAAGTCATGTGGTCACTGGGATCAGCTTAAGCTATCATGCCAGTGCAGTTTGTTGTTTGTGTGCTCAGCAGGTCGGACAATAGGCAATGTGAAAGAGAGGAGCGTGGCAGGGGAAACTGCTCTTACATTAGAACAAATATCATGTATTATCATAAATATTGAGTTCTGCAGCCTGCAACATGCCCGGGTGGAGGATGTGGTGTTCCTCCAACTTGTGTTGTCCCAAATAATAGGGCTGGAGGTCAGTCAGGGAGATGAGAAGGGCCATAGTAAATTATAAGTGTCAGAGTGTTGAAGCTTAGGGTCAGTGCTATGGACCGATTCATAAAACCATCATGCCCTAAATTGTATGTGTTTGGAGTGTGGGAGAAAACTGGAACTTCTGAAAGAAACCCCTGCAGTCATGGGGAGAATGTACAATCTCCTCACAGATAGCAATGGCAACTAAACTAATCTTACAACTCTTACAACTATTGCCGATTGCAATACCATTGTGCCACTGTTCTACCATAACTCTTACATTTTGACCATCCAAGGATGAGGATTGTTGTACATGTGCATTCGTAGAATTTGTTAAAGAAATAAAAAGCAGGATACCCAAAAGAGAATCCATAGGTTTGGATTTTCAGAAGGCTGTTGGCAAACTCTAGATCTAGATTTGAAAGACCTCTGCCTAATCAGAAATCTGTACTGGGAACAAACTGCCACTGTAAGAATAGATGGAGAAGTGAGTCAGTTTACGAAAATCAAGAGAGGCGTTACACAAGGGTGTGTTTTCTCCCCTATTTATTTAATGTGTACAATGAAACAATATTACAAAAAATAAGACATCTTGGGAATCAAAATTGGTGATGAAAACATCAATAATTTCAGATATGCAGATTACACTATGTTAATGCAAGTATGGAGGAAGAACTACAAAACTTAATTGATATAATTGTTGAAGAAAGACCCATTTTTGCACTATCTATCAATTGCAAAAAGACGATGTAAGATGATATCCAAAAAGAAGAATCCTATCTGCAGGCTGAAATTAAACGGGAAAGACCTAAAATAAGTACAGAACGTTGCTACTTAGGAAGCTGGGTGACATCAGGTGGCAGGTGCGACATGGACGTCAAAAGAAGAATAGGCATAACGAAAGACACCTTTACGAGAATGAAGAGTATACTGACCAATACTAAACTAGGCATGACAACCCGCCTCAGAGTACTGAAATGTTACATTTATCCAGTTATGTTGTATGGGTCAGAATGTTGGACAATATCTAGTAACATGAGGAAACAAATTAAAGCAGCAGAGATGTGGTTTTTGAGGAGGATGCAAAGAATATTATGGTCAAAGTGAATATCTAATGAGGATGCCATGAACTGAACAAGCACAAAAAGAGAAATAATGTATGAGATCATGAAAAAGCAACGTAACTTCATTGGACATGTGATTAGGAAAGAGGAGTTAGAATGCACGGTAATTATGGGAAAGATTGAAGGGAAGAAAGCATGAGGAAGGCAAAGACAAATGATGATGGAGACAGCAGCCAGAGAACTGGAAATGAATACCAAAGAATTGATCCACTTGACCCGAAACAGGAGTGTGTGGGCCATGGCCATCAAAGCTCAATCTGGGCATGGCACCTGATGATGATGATGGTTGGCAAGGTGTCACACAGGAAGCTGCTTAACAAGCTATGAGCCCGTGGTATTACAGGAAAGATTCTCACACCCATGAAGCAGAGGCTGATTATCAGGAGGCAGAGAGTGGGAATAAAGGGAACCTTTTCTGGCTGGCTGCCAGTGACTAGTGTTGTTCCACAGGGGTCTGTGTTGGGCCAGTTCTTTTACATTATATGTCAATGATTTGGATGATGGAATTGATGGCTTTGTTGCAATTTTAAGATAGGTGGAGGGGCAGGAAGTTTTGAGGAAGTAGAGAGGCTACAGAAGGATTTCATAAGAGCAAGCAAGGAAATCTGCGGATGCTGGAAGTTCAAACAACACACACAAAATTCTGGTGGAACACAGCAGGCCAGGCAGCATCTATAAGGAGAAGCACAGACAACGTTTCGGGCTGAGACCCTTCGTCAGTTCTGCTCTTGGCCCGAAACGTTGACTGTGTTTCTCCTTATAGATGCTGCCTGACCTGCTGTGTTCCACCAGCATTTTGTGTGTGTTGTACAGAAGGATTTTGACAGATTAGGAGAATGGGCAAAGAAGTGCCTGATGGAATAGTGTTGGGAATTGTATGGTCATGCACTTTGGTAGAAAAAATGAAAGGATAGACTATTTTTCAAATGGAGAGAAAATAAAAGAACTGGGGCACAAAGAGACTTTGGAGTCATTGGCGGTATTCCCTAAAGGTTAATTTGTAGGTTGAGTCTGTGGTGAGGAAGGCAAATGCAATGTTAGCATTCATTTCAAGAGGACTAGAGGATAAAAGCATGGATGTAGTATTGAGATGTTATAAAGCACTGGTGAGGCCTCACTTGGAGTATTCTGAAGATTTTAGACATCTTATCTTAGAAAGGATGTGCTGAAACTGGAGAAGGTTGAAAGAATATTCACAAAAATGATTCCAGGATTAAACAGCTTCTCATGAAGAACATTTGATGGTTCTAGGCCTGTATCACTAGAATTTGGAGGAATGAGGGGTGATCTCATTGGAACCTAGTGAATGGTGAAAAGGCCTTGAGAGTGTATGTAGAGCAGATTTTTCCTGTGGTGAGAGAGTCTGCAGACATTATAGGTACCCACAGCTTATTATCAGTCTATGCGTTTCTCAAACCATCAGCTTTACGCTGTCAGTTCTGTTAGTTACACTGCTATAGCAGGCTTAATTTAGTAGGTGTCACCCTTGTGGAAGGTGTAGCACCTACTTGGCACCCTCACCCCAGATCAGGGTCATGTGAAGCCATGAGAGCAGGTGGTGGATGGTCATATGAGCAGCTGGTGCACGTCACAAGTCCTGGTTCTACAACTACTGACACCAGGCAGACAATCTCCGAAGGGTATTGATACTGGCTGGGGTCACCCGTCTTGTAAAGACACTGCACAGAAGAAGAAGAGAATGACAAACCACTTACGTAGAAACTTACCACGAATACTTATGGCCGTAGAAATACCATGATCACCCACATCATCCGATACGGCTCATAAAGACCAACTGAATGCAACAGGATGCCCTGAGTACCTTTCAGAAACTCTAACAAAAATAATTGGTCACTGAGCTTTGTGGAGACCTTAGTGAGGGACCAAATGGTTGCTGAAATGTCCAAAAGGGAGAAAGATGAGGGAGAACATTCCAGACTCACGGGGAATAGTCAGGAATGGTAGAAGGTAGCATGTCAGGGTTGTACAAAAGGCTGGAGTGGAGAAAATCGTAGAGTTCTGGGCCTGGAGGATGTTCCAGAGGAAACGGGGTGGGGGGTGGGGAGACATCCTGGAGAAACTTGAGATGGAGAATTGAGAATGACGAAGCCATTGTTATGCTAGGGCCGGAGGCAGTGGAGTGTGGGTCAGTGGGTGCCGGGACTTTGCTTGTTCACTTGTGATGTCCTAGTCTTGGGTCAGGTAATTCTGATGAGGTTTAGGCCATTTTCATCTTCACAGCGAAAAAGAGGAAGGAAAGAGATTGTCACAAATTTATAAATGGCTTATTGAGGCCTCCAATGTTGCAACCACCTTCAATAATAAGGTATCAACTAGGATCTAGATGGAGTCCTTGGGTGTTTGACATTATACTCACATGGGTGGATTGAAGCAGTCCAAACTTTAAAGAACTTGAGCACATTTCTCAACCATTACTTACCTTTGGAGAGTGAAGGTCCTGTCATATTTCGTAGAGAAGAGCGAGGACAGTCCCCTGTTTATCTGTCCCTGTTCTTCCCTCTGCCTTGAAACCATATTAACAGCCATCCATCAATTCCTCTTGATACATGGCTGAGGGCAAATCCCTGCAGTTGCCACACACCCCCTCATAGGTCTGACCATGAGCTCACTGGTGGGAACTTGTGATCCACAGTTACTTCAATTTTTTTTAATTTATTCATTTGCAGGATGTGAGTGTCTCCAGCTAAGCCAGCATTTATTGTCCATCCCTAGTTGCCCATGAGAGGGTTATGATGAGCTGCTGCCTTGAACCACTGCAGTCCCTGAGGTGTAGGTGCACCCAAGGTGCAGTTAGGGAGGGAATTCCATGATGTTGACCCAGCAACAATGAAGGAATGGTGATATATTTACAAGTCAGGATGGTGAGTGACTTGGAATGGGATTTCCAAGTAGGGGTGTTCCCAGGAATCTGCTGTCCTGGTCCTCCTAGATAATGGTGGTTGTGGGTCTGGAAGGTGCTGCCTTGTTGTTGCAGAGTGTTGATCTTTCTTTTGTGTTTGGTGTGGTGCCGGGTGGTAAGTTTTCATTGGAATTGTTCACCATTCATTAACCACACTCTCCCCTTTAGGTCCTCTGTCAGAGGATCTGATCGTCATCAATACCACCTTCATCGGTTCCACCATCCTGCTCACCTGTAAGGTCGATGGGGATCCTCTTGAGTATCAGTGGTGGAAAAATGGAGTCCAAGTCTGCTATAATGCCCAGATGAGAGATGGCAACAGGACTCTCCTGATCCAGAATGATACATGGCTCGAGAGTACTACGTACGTGTGTGTGGCACACAATCCAGTCAGCTCCGTCAGGAAGGATTACATCCTGACAAGACCTGGTAAGCTCGGTTTTCTGAGGGTACCTTTTCATCACTATCTCGGGAATAGGAAGGGTGCAATCACTCTGATGGGATTGTACTACTGACCCCTAATAGCCACCGGGACATTGAGGAAAAGTTATGTAATCATGTTAAGGAAATACTTCAAAATGATGGGGTTGTTTTCATGGGGAATTTCAACTTCCCTAATATACTGTAAACTAGGACCTTGGTGTAAGAGGTTTGCATTGCATTCGCCTTCTTTACCCCAGACTCAGCCTGTAAATCAACCTGTTGGGAGTTTTGCAGAGGACTCCCAAGTCCCAAACTTCTGCCCATTTAGGTAATAGTCCACACAATTGTTCCTTTTACCAAAATGCATGATCATACATTTCCTAACACTGTATTCCATTTGCCACTTTTTTGCCCATTCTTTGAATCTGTCTTAAGTCCTGCTACAATTGCTTTGCTTCCTCAGCTCTACCTGCCTCCCTACCCATCTTCATATGATCTGCAAACTTTGCCACAAAGCCATTAACTCTGTTATCTAAATTATGGACAAACAATATGAAAAGCATCCCCAATACAGACCCCTGAGGAACACCACGAGTCATCGACAGCCAATCAGAAAGGGCCTCTTTTCTTCCCAGTCACCGCCTCCTGCCTGTCAGCCATTCCACTATCCATGCCTGTATCTTTCCTGTAATGCCATAGGATTTTATCTTGTTAAGTGGCCTCATGTGGCACCTTATCAAATGCCTTCTGAAAATCCAAGTAAGTGACATCCACTGCATCTCCTTTGTCCCATCCTGCTTGTTACTTCCTTGAAGAACTCTAACAGATTTTTCAAACAAGATTTCCCTTTACAGAAACCATGTTGACTTTGATTTACTTTATTATTTTATTATTTATTTATTACTTTATTATTATTTTGATTTACTTCACGTACTGCAAAACCTCATCCTTAATAATAAATTCCAACACTTTCCCATCCACTGAGATTAAGTTAATTGACCTGTAATTTCCTTTCTTTTGCCGTCCTCTCTTAGAGTGGAGTGACTCTTGCAATCTTCCAGTCCCCTGGGACCATGCCAGAATCAAGTGATTCTGGAAAGATCATGACCAATTTAGAAACCTAGAAAACCTACCGCACAATACAGGCCCTTCAGCCCACAAAGCTGTGCTGAACATGTCCTTACCTTAGAACTACCTAGGCTTATCCATAGCCCTCCATTTTGTTGAGCTCCATGTACCCACCTAGGAGTCTCTTAAAAGACCCACCTCTACTGCCGCTGCTAGCAGCTCATTCCACACACTCACCACTCCGCGTTTTTTTTAAAAAAAACAACTTACCCATGACATCTGCTCTGTACCTACTTACAAGAACTTAAAACTATACCCTCTCGTGCTAGCCTTTTCAGCCGTGGAAATTGCCTCTGACTATCCACATGATCAATGCCTCTCATCATCTGAAACACAAGATGATCTTATGCAGACCTTAACTTTCTTTGTCAACCATGGTTGCCTACTGCTGCCATTTCAGAACCTCTTCCTCTGTGGAACATGTCTATCCTGCGCCTTTTGAACTATTGCCTTGGTGCTGTGAAATGCAATGTTTCCATATGACATCCCCCATCTAATCTGTGCCAAATCACAGGACAGCCCCACATCCCTGCTAATTTCCCCTCTAATCTATTCTTCCACCTCTTTCCATCCACCCTGGAAGTAATTTACAGTCATCAATTTGCATCCCAACCTTACTGCCTGTGGAATGAGGGAGGAAACTGCGTTAATGGGGAAATCCTCCTCATTCCCAGGAGGAGTATGCAAACTCCACATAACAGCCCGAGGCCAGGATTGAACCCAAGCTGTTGAACTACGAGGAAGCATCTCATTTAGCATAGCACACACTTAGGGGGTCTGTCGTACAATCCCGTCAGTGTGATTACACCCTTCCCATTCCTGAGTTCACTTTTATTCAATTTGGGGTAATTAAATTGGCCTGGGATTTTCAATGTCTTGCAATGTCCTTGTTGCCTTTGTGGGTTATTGCTTCATCGGGACACTGAGTGGTCTGATTGGTCCCGAATTCTTGTGTGGTCCAGGGTGTATTTCAGGGAGGCATGCCAACCACTCTTTGTGGATCCTTGTCCAGTGAAAATCCGACCTCTGGCATGTTGGCCTTGAGCAGTGATGCAGCCTGTAAGAGATGGAACATTGTTGTACAAGACACTAGTGAGGCTGCATTTGCAGTGTATTACGAGGGCATTAGACAGGAATTAAAAGGCTCCAGCTCTACGCTGGGCACTAGCCTCCATAATATCTACAACATCTTCAGGGAGTGGTGCCTCAGAACCGTGATGTCCATGATTGATGACCCACACCCCCCCCACCAACCCAGGACATGCCCTCTTCTCATTGTTACCATCGGGAAGGAGGTACCGAAGTCTGAAGGCACACACTCAGCAATTCAGTAATAGCTTCTTCCCCTCTGCCATACAATACCTAAATGGACATTGAACCAATGAACACTACCTCACCTTTTTTTTCTTAAATTTATTAGTTATATTATTTCTGTTATTCTACTATTTTAATCTCTTCCATATATACTTCCTGTAATTGATTTACTTGGTTATTGTTTTCTTTAGCATGTATTGAACTGTGCTGCTGCTGCTAAGTTAACCAATTTCACAACCCTTGCCAGTAATAGCAAACATGATTGTGATTCTAATCGGGATCACCTTTTCTCTGGCAAGTCCATATCAGACAGGTGGAGGGTGTTTAAACATCAATTGCTGAGAGTACAGGAAAAGCGAGTTCCTGTTAAAAGGAAGGATGTGGTTGGAAGATGAGAGAAACTTGGATATCCAGGGAGGAGATGAATGTATTCAAGAAGAAAAAGGAGAAGTATGTAAAGCTTCAGAAACTAGTATCAAACAAAGCATGAGAATTATAAACAAGCCAGAAAAGAACTAAAGAAGGGAATTAGCAGAGCCAGGAGGGGCCAGGGAAAGTCCTTGGCAAGTAGGATTGAGGCAAATTCCAAGGCATACATCAGAGTAAAATAGGATAATGAGGGAAAGGGGATGGGATCACTCAAGATTAAAGGAGGGAAACATTTGCTTGGATGCAGGGAATGAATGCATAAGTATGTCGAGGTGTTTAGAGATCAAGTGGGAGGAAGTGCTGGGTCTCCCAGTGAGCATTAAGGTGGATAAGTCCCCAGGGCCTGATGGGATTTACTCAGGTTATTAATGGAGGCAAAGGGCAAGATTTCCCCTTTGACCAGTATCTTTGTGTCCTCTCTAGCCACAGTCAAGGTCCTGGAGGACTGGCGAATGGCTAATGTTGTACCTCTATTTAAGAAGGGAAAATACTGGGAATAATAAAATGGTGTGTCTCATGTCAGTTATAAGGAATTTGCTGGAGAAAATTAGTGTTTGTTTTTGCTGGTTTGGCACAACTGTTCTATCTTTGCAGATACTTCTGCAACTTCCTGGTGAGAACTATGTTAAATCGGTTTTCACTGCAACTCACTCAAGCAATCCAAACCCAAAAACCCCTTACAAACCGACTTTGGTTATTACATGTCTCTGTCATTAACACAGAATAATCAGAATCAGATTTATTATCTTTGTTTATCGTGAAATTCATCACTTTGTGGTAGCAGTACAATGCCAGGCATAGTAAAAAATAAGTTACAGGAAGAATTTTTTAAAAACAGTGGAAAGAGAGCAAAGTAGTGTTCATGGGTTACTGGACTATTCAGAAACCTGATGTTAGAAGGGAAGAAGCTGTTCTTAAAATGTTGATTGTGTCTTCAGACTCCAAAACCACCTGGCTGAAGTGAGAAGAGGACACGTCCCGGGGCATAGCATCCTTAATGACTGGTGCCACTTTCCTGAGGCACTGCCTCTTGACTGGTGGGTGGGTTCATGCCCATGATGGAGCTGGTTGAGTGCAAACCTGCAAGTTTTTTCTGCAGTCCTGTGCATCCAGTCAAATGCTCTCCACGGTACATCTGTACCCATACCGTGTCTTTGTAAATGTTGGGCCCAGGATAGATCTTTGAGTTGTTGACACCCCCACTGGCAGTCGGGCAGGGGTGGCTCTATCCCCTGCAGTCCTGTGGATCAAGGTGTGCTGCTTCTGATCCCGTGCTGTGATCACACTGAGACAGGGAGGTGCGGCAGTACAGGGTGTCTCCAGCTTCTAATGATGGGCTGGGTGTTCCGATGTTGACGACAGTGCACCAGGCTGCAACTGTTGAAACTAAATCCTTTGAAAGCTTGGGCTGTGGGTTTAGAAAGTTGGAGCAACTGCACCCTCTGCTGGGACTGTCCTGCACTGCAAATTGTGATGCATCTCTTCAATGTTCCACTGGACGTGTCGCCCTGTCAGATGTGTGTCAATGTGTGAACTTGGTGTCAGCTTACTGAGCTCTTTCACTTTGTACACTTTCAGAGGTGGCATTTGGCAGCAGCCTTATAATCTTGAACAAACATTTCACAGTGATTGGATGTGGACTAGTCTGGTATCTGATGTCATCTGGAACGTAGGAGTAAGTAACAAGATTACCAAAAATTCTGTCACTTTCCGGGGAATTAGGTTACAGTGAAAACTTCCCACCTGTGTCTCACTGATACTTTAATTACTGGAAGTGTAGGGAAAACATGTACCCTATCTGGATACTGCCAATCCTGGACTGTTTTGGTGCGAATTTTATTGGGTTCTGCCATGAGCTCTCAAATACGAAAGTCCAGAAAAGACCAAGGTAACATGTCTGAATGACTGGTGTCCTGTCACACTCGCCTCAATAATAAGTTAATGCTTTGAGAGGCTTGTCAAGGACTACTTCTGCAGCAGGCTACGATCCGCAGTGGATCCCCTACAATTTGCTTACCGAAATCACCAGTCGATAGGTGACACAATAGCCACATCTCTGCACTCTGTCCTTGCACATCTGGAGAAGAGGAATTCTTATGTGAGAATGCTGTTCTTGGATTACAGCTCAGCATTCAATTCCCTCCAGGCTTGACAAGAAGCTCTGGCGACCTCAGCCTTCACCCTGTCTTGTGTAGCTGGATCCTTCCAGTCAGATCATCAGCAGGTAGTAAGAGTGGGCTCCCTCTGACCCTCAACACAGGTGCCCCTCAGCGCTGTGTACTAAGCCACTTCCTTTACTCTCTGTATACACATGACTGTCGCCACTCACAGTTCCAGTCTGCTAATGAAATTTGATGACAAAACACCGATTGGCCTCATCTCAATTAAAAGGCAGCCTACAGAGAAGTCATTACCCTAACACAGTGGTGTCAAGAAAACAATCTCTCTCTGTCACAAAAACAAGGAGCTGGTTGTGGACTACAGGAGGAATAGAAACAGGCTAGCCCCTATTGACATCAATGGATCTGGGATTGAAAGGGTGAACAGCTTTGAGTTCCTCGAGATAAGCATCAATGAGGATCTCACGTGATACTGGCTGTGTGGTGAAAAATACACGACAGAGCTTCTTTCACCTCAGATGGTTCAAGGTTTGGTATGGGCCCCAAATCCTAAGAACTTTTTAAAGCGGCACAACTGAGAACATCCTGACTGGCTGCATAACTCCTCGTATGGGAACTGTGCTTCCCTCAATCGCAGGACTCTGCAGAGAGTGGTGCAGACAGCCCAGCACATCTGTAGATGTGAACTTCCCACTATTCAGGACATTTACAAACTAGGTGTGCAGAAAGGGCCGGAAGGATCATTGGGGACCTGAGTCACCCCAACCACAATCTATTCCAGCTGCTACCGTCTAGGAAACAGTACCGCAGCATAAAAGCCAGGACCAACAGGCTCAGGGACAGCTTCTTCCACCAGGCCATCAGACTGATTAATTCATGCTGATACAACTGACTATCCTGTTATACCTAATATATTTATTATAAATTGTTATGAATTGCACATTTAGACAGATGTAACGTAAAGATTTTTACTCGTGTATATGAAGTATGTAAGAAATAACATCGATTCAATTCAGCTTTCTCCTGAGGCTGCTGCAGCATTCCTTGTGGGCTGATGGTAAGATATACGTAGGAGCAGTATTGGGCCATTCAGCCCGTTGAGTCTGCTCTGCCATTCCATCATGGCTGATGTATTATCCTCCCTCAACCCCAATCCCTGCCTTTTCCTGTGACCTTTGACACCTTTACAAATCAGGAAACTATCAACCTCTGCTTTAAATACACCCAATGACTTGGCCTCCACAGTCAACTGAGGCTATCAGTTCCATAGGTTCCCCACCCTCTGGCTAAAGAAACTCCTCATCTCTTCTGTTGTAACTGAATGTCCCCCTATTCTGAGATAGTGCCCTCTAGCCTTAGACTCGCCCACTATAGGAAACCTCCTGTCTTAGTTTCCCATAAGTCTCACCCAGGATCGACCCAACCAGTTAAGCAGAGAGATCATCAGTACGTGGAACAGTACAAAGTCAGGTGGACCATTCACCCTGCAATATTGTGTTGATTTTGATGCCAGTTTGTACTAAATGTTCTCTGTGCAGCATCTGTATCCCTCCGTTCTCCATGTTTCCCTCCATTCTCCATGTGTTTATCTCAAAGCTCCCTCAACTCCACCGAACTGCCTGCTTCCACTACTGTCCCTGGTTACCCATTCCAGGTACCTACCAGCTCCCGTGCAAAACTTGGTTTTTAACTCGAGTGTGAGGAAAAAGATGCACTGAAATAGGATAAAAGAAAACAGCAGAGTAGATTGTAATTGTTCAGAGGCTGGGGGTGAGGAACAAATAGTCAGAATATCTGGGATTTTAATTGATTTTATACATTCTATGCAAAAATGAAAGAACTAACAGTCACAGATACAGTAAGTGAGCAAGTATGGGTTAGTGTAAATTTCTGTAGATTTTTCAGTTTTCAGATGGTTGTAAAATATGGTGACACTTGCACCAGATCACTTTCTCACACATTCACAGACTCGATGAAATCCCAGAATCCGGTTTATGATCACCGGTGTACACTCAGTGTCACTTTATTAGTTACACATGATCACCCACTTAATGCAAGTATCTAATCAGTCAAAGACTGTCGGCAACTCAGTGCAGAAAAGCATTCCGGCATGATCCAGAGGTTCAGCTGTTCAGATCAAACATCAAAATGGAAAAGGAATGTGATCTCGATGACTTTGACTCTGGAATGATTGTTGGTGCCAGATAGGGTGGTTTGAGCATCTCAAACTTCTAAGCTCTTTCACACACAACAGCCTCTAGAGTTTGCAGCATGGAGCAAACAAAAAGTAAACATCCAGTAAGTGGCAGAAAAACCTTGTTCATATGGGAAGTCAGGTATATCGGTGAGAACCAAGGTAGATTGGGATTTGCCAAACACTGCCGGAAAAAGCAAGATATCCCATTAGCCACCCATTTCAATGCTACTTCCCATTCCCATGTGTCAGTCCATGGCATCCTCTACTGCCGCAAAGAGGGCACACTCTGGTTGAAGGAGCAACACCTTATTCCCTCGGGGTAGCCTCCAACCTGGTGGCACGAATATCGATTCCACCAACTGGTCAGCTGGAATTGCTCATCTGACCCCAGCCCCGAGATGCCTCTCAGGAGAGGGTCCCACATAACGTGAGCCGTCTGGTGGCAATGCCCACCGTGACTTTCTGTGAGCTGAGGAAGCTCTACAGGCTGCTCTTGCACACCTCTCACTTCCTTGTCCTCGTCTGCCAACTCGACTCACCGTGGTAGTCTGTTTTACTGTCTGGGGGTGGGGGAAGGTCCACAGTGGAAACCTCTTTATGCAGGGGTCCTTCGCTGACACCCCATCCACTTATCCATTTTGTGAGTGGGAGGAGTCAGTGTACCACTTTTATATGGAACGTGAGATTTTGCAGCCCGTTTTCATATCTCAAAGGGCTGCTGCACAGGTTCTGGTTACACTTCAGCCCTGCGCTCCTGATGTGGGTGCCCAGTATGGACTGGGGGACCAGGCTGTGAACTGATATCATAAATGGCACATTCCATTTCTTTCCAAACAATCAGGTCACTTCACTCACTCCAGGTGGAAATCACATGCCCCACTAATGGATGGATCAACATTGTCAAAGGCCAATTTCCTACTCTGTTCTGACTGGTCTTCACTTTCATGCCTTGAACTCATTGTCTGCGGGTTCACTATCCCACCCTCACAGTAAACATAGCAGACTGCAACCTGTGATCAGCACTCCCGAGAGTGTTTTACTTTCTTCACCCCCATGTCTAATTGTTGGTCACCTGATGCTCCAACCCTTTATCTTTCAGAGCCACTGTCTCCTGCATCAAGGTACTTGCTGTTTGTCAACCCATGTTTCTGTGTGGCCCAGGTTGTCCCAATTTAGCTGCTTAGCTGTCATTGGCAAAGTCAGCCGTGCCCTTTCTCACTAACAATTCATGTACCTAGAAATGAGGTACGATACCACAACTGGAGGTGACATTGAAAACCTGGCCCCTGAATTTCCTCCATGGATTTGGGATGCCTCTGCTTAAGTAATTTGTAAATACCTCATCTCTCTGGAGACACATTGTAGGTAATAATGTCACCCACCCTGGCCAGATTTCCAAAGTCGTGACCCATTCTTTAAAATTCAAACTCCAAAGGCCTTCCAATATCAAATGGTGGCCCCTCTCAATTTCTGATTTTGTCTCCTGCCTTGTGGAGACAGACAGATGATTCCCATTTAGTTGCTCAGCCATTCCTGTTTAGTCCCTTCCTGCATTTAACTGTTCTGTGACCTTGTAAACAATACCAGGAATTCCTTCTGTGTTCACTCGTGTTCTCTCCTCCCCTTGTCTCTTTTACTGGTCTCACCAACACATTTTGTTTTCAGCCCGGCTTTTAAACTACAGAAGTGTGTTTAATCATCACTCGACCTTACACATGTGTACAGTCAAATAAACATCATTTAGCAATGAAAAGCACATACAATAACTGGGTTCACAAAATTATTCATGGTTTCAAATTAAAATACAATTACTATTATCTACAAAACCTTCAATTCCTCGGTGGGGAGGGGGGCTCTCCATTCGTGGAAATCCCCACTATGGCCATAGAGATTGCATGCTCTTTCTCCCAAGACACCCATCATGAGCATAACCTGAGAAGAGTGATAGGCAGTTGGCTTGAGGAGAGAGATTGGCTTCCTGCTGCCTGGACTCGTAAATGGCTAGGTGTTGTAGTCTGCACTGTGCCTGGAGTTCTGGGGCACAGTGCATGGTGAAGCCACAGACCATCACTGATTGAAGTCTTCAGTGTGAGACTGTGTCAACCCACTGAGCTCTGCCTGGAGCTCTGGGGCACGGTGCATAGTGGAGGCAGACCATGGCTGATTTATGGAAGGGTGTCCAGTCAGGTAATTGGGATCTAGTGGCTGAACACAAAATGTTTCATAAACCAATGGTGGTTCCATGCTGGGCATTGTAGATGAGCTTGGGAACACCTGGTCAGCAAAAATGAATAATATTTCACTGTCTTATCATTTACAACTCAGCTTTTAATGCCATCATCCCTTGAAAGCGAATCAATAAACGCCAGGACCTGGGTCTGAAAACCCGCTTGTTCAATTGGATCCTGGATTTCCTCACAGACGAGAGAACCTGCAGATGCTGGAAATCTGAGCAACATGGAGGAACTCAGCAGGCCAGGCAGCATCGACGGAATAAAGGACAGTGGACATTTCGGGCCAAAACCCTTTGACAGGACTGGAAAAAATGCTGAGTTGTTTATTTAAAAGGCTGTGGGGGGAGGGAAGGGAGAAACACAAGGTGATAGGTGAAACTGGGAGGGAGAGGTGAAGTAAGGAGCTGGGAAGTTCATTGGTGATAAATACAGGGCTGGAGAAGGGGGAGTCTGATAGGAGAGGACAGAAGGCCATGGAAGAGAGAAAAGGGGGAAAGAGCACCAGAGGGAGGCAATAAGGAGACAAGGTGAGAGAGAGAACATGGGATGTGGTATGGTGAAGGAGTGGGGAGGAAAATTACCAGGAGTTTGAGAAATCGATGTTCATGCCATCAGTTTGGTGGCTACCCAGATGGAACAGACAGACAGACATACTTTATTGATCCAGAGGGAAATTGGGTCTCATTACAGCTGCACCAACCAAGAATAGTGTATAAATGTAGCAATATAAAACCATAAATAATTAAATAATAATATGATAGTCATAAGTTAACATAAGGTGTTGTTCCTCAAACCTAATTGCTTCCAGTAATGCAGCAACCCCCTTCACCATTCCCCATCCCATTTTATCTCTCATCTTATCTCCTTGTCCATCCGTCGCGTATGAAGGTTTGAGATCAGAGGCTTTCTTCTAGATGAGCTGCCAGCCACAGCTGATGAGCCCCATCTGCCTGAAGTAACTGGTTTTATGCACCAGTAGCCCACCTTTGCGTTTCCTGTCAGTAGAAACAGTTCTGCAGGGCTTATCAGCTAAGCACATGTAAAGGCCAGGAGCGGGACTTGGTTGTCAGAGGCTATTTGAAGCACACACCATTGGGAGCTTATCTCCAATACCCTCCTCCACCATCCTTGACGACAATAACTACATTAAGGAACCCTTGCTATGACCACCATAATCATTAATTCAATAAGTCCCCCATTGTCACTACTCAACAAGTACCTGGAGCCAGGTCTGTTTATCTATCCACACAATAGTCAAGGGCAAGTGCAATCTCCATGGCAATTCACATGGCTGTAGACCACATGGACAATACAAACAATAAAAAGTCATCAACTAGCTCAGAATTTAACACCGTGATTTCCACAATCCTGATTGATAAGTTACAGAACCAGGGTTTCTGTACCTCCATCTGCAATTAGGTCCTCAATTTTCTAACCAGAAGACCACAATCTGTAGATTGCTGATGATCAACACTGGTGCACCTCAGGGGTGAGTGCTTAGCCCACTGCTCTATGCTCTATATACCTATGACTGTGTGTCTAGGCGTAGATCAAATACCATTTATAAATTTGCTGATGATACAACCATTGTTGGTAGAAACTCAGGTGGTGATGTGTGGGTGTACAGAAGTGAGATGTGCCAACTACTGGAGTGGTGTCATAGCAACAACCTTGCACTCAATGTCAGGAAGATGAAGGAGCTGACTGTGTACTTCAGGAATGGTAAGATGAAAGAATGCATACCAATCATAGAGAGATCAGAAATAGAGTGAGCAGTTTCAAGTTCCTTGGTGTCAAGATCTCTGAGGACCTAATCTGGTCCCAACATATCGATGCAGTTATAAAGAAAGCAGGACAGTGACTATATTTCATTAGGAGTTTGAAGAGATTTGGTATGTCAACAAAAACACTCAAAAACTGCTGTAAAAGTACTGTGGAGAGCATACTGACAAGCTGGACCACTGTCTGATATGGGGGGTGAAATGATACTGCACAGGACCGAAAGAATCTGCAGAGGGTTGTAAATTTAGTCAGCTCTATTCAGGAACAGCTCCTTCCCCTATGCCATCCAATTCCGGAATGGAATTTGAATGCATGAACACTATTTTAATATATATTTCTATTTTTGCACAATGTTTAATCTATTTAATGTACACATACTGTAATTGATTTACTTATTTTTCTTCTGTATTATGTATTTCACTGTTCTGCTGCTACTAAGTCAATAAATTTCACAGCACAAGCTGGTGATAAGAAACCTGATTCTGGTTCCTTTTCTGCTGCTGCTTCCTGCCTGTCCCCAAAGTCCTGGGCAGCTTCTGGAGTTTTGCTCTGCCAAGTCATTGTCTGCACTGCAATCTCTTTCTTTGCTCTCACACACAGCAAGTGGAACTTTCCTGATCAGATCATACCTGTCATATACAATTCCTTGCTGGTGTGAAACTCACAGAGTAAACAGTATATCTTTACTCAGAGAATGGCGGATGCCTGCAATGCACTGCCTCATACGGTGGTAGAGGCCAATACATTAGAGACTTTAAAGGGATGTTTAGACAGGCACATGGATGTGAGGAAGGTGGAGGGATATGGACATTGTGTAGGGAGGAGGGACTAGTGTTCGGGTGTTTTTGATTTGCTTTTTAGCTGGTTTGGCACAACACAGGATTTCATTTAAGGTCAAACCCACTAACACATGGTGGATCAGCCAAGATTAGTAACTAACAAGACAGTGGGACTCCGAATTACACCCAACAACCAATATCCAAGGCATGCAGGTGTGTGGTCAAGAGGTCATGATCTTGGTTATTGACCCCAGTCCCATAAATTCTCACAGAATTATCAAATCTGAGGAAGGAGGCCTGATTGCCATCTCCCTCAGCTGCTGGATCAGGACTCCCCCTGACTGAATTCCACTTGGAGGCAGTCATGAGGAGGAGGAGACAGGACCTACCCTGTTACATAGTCCTGAAGGACACATCTGTTCGTGGGGCAACAGAAGGCATGCAAACAGCCAGAGAACGTAATCAATGTGATGAACACAACAATGTGAAGTCCAAATGCAGTCCATTTCCAAAACTCTGTCAAGTCCAGAAATGTAATGATTAGAGACCTGATAATCTGAGAGGATTGGAAATTTTATCAAATTAACTATCTGTTCCTCACCTGTATTTTTCTGTAAAGAGACTGGCTTTGAAATGGAGAATGTTAGAAACCAAAAAAAAGGGATTGAACTTGGAGCAAAGATCCCACAGTAATGGTCAGCAATTCACTCAGTGCTAATCAGGAAACTAAACTAATGAGATGCAGTGATCCCATTCCCAATACTGACGTTCATGCTTCTTACACAGCTTCTGGGCATATAGAAGTTGGTAGGCAGAGTGGGCATTTGTATTTGCATCTATGCTTGGGGCTTGCATTGATTGATATCAACTTGTTTCTGGGCTTTGTCGTTTGGGTGGGATTTTTTTCTTTTTTTCTCCCCATTATGGAATCCCGGAGCATACGTCAATTATTTTTAGTGTTGTTCATCGCTGCCATTTTCGACTATCCTATCCTGATGTGCGTCTAACTACTGATTTTAGATACAAAATTCCATGATGATATTTAAACAGTTAAATGTTTTAACTTGGAATGTTCGCAGTTGGAATCATCCTATTAAGTGTGAGAATACATTTAAAGTTATTAACTGATTCCAGCCTGATATAATCTTTGTTCAAGAGACGCATATCAGGTTATGTCATAAAAATCGATTTTTTAAATTGTGGAAGAGTCCTCAGTTTCACACAAACTCCCAGAGTAAATCTAGAGGTGTTTCTATTTTTATTGATTCCAATATCACAAGTGGAGGATATAGCTGATATTAATGGTAGATTTTTTGACTGTTAAAAGAATAATTTGAAATAGGAAAATGGTTTTGGTTAATATTTATGGACCAAATGTTGATGATCCCTCATTTTTTAAAACCATTTTTATTCTATTACCCAATTTAAATGAATATATGTTATTAATGGGTGGTGATCTTAATACTTGTCAAAATCCTTTAAAGGATAAGTCATCATCCAAATATCAACTCCTTAATCGGTCTGCATCACTTATTAATACATTTTTAATAGATTACAGTTTAATTGAGATCTAGAGGCATATGCACCTGAGTGATAGAGAACACTCTTTTTCTTCTCACATATTAATAATAAATATTCAAGAATCGACTATTTTATAGTTGACCCTCAACTTTTATTCAATGTTCAGAAATGTGAGTATGATGCTTTTGCTATTTCTGATCATGCTCCTTTAAACTTAATATTTGAACTGAAAGCTATTTTATAATTACAAAAAATTTGAAACCTCAATGTGTTCTCTCTCGATGCAGAAAAGGCATTTGATAGTGTTGAGTGGCCATATTTGTTTAAAGTATTAGAAAAATTTAGTTTTGGTAATAATTTCAATAGATGGATTCAAATGATTTATAAGAATCCTATTGCCGCAGTCATTACTAATAACTGCCAGTCTTCTTTTTTCTCACTTTCTCATAGCAATAGACAGGTATGTCCATTAAGTCCTTTATTATTTAATCTTGTATTGGAGTCCTTAGCTATAAAACTACTTGAAGCTAAAAATATTCATGGTATCTCTATGAATGGAACCATATATATGATTTCTCTTTATGCAGATGATCTTTTTGTTTTTATTTCAAATCTTGAGGAATCAATTCCCAATCTTTTGGAAACACTTAAAGATTTTGGTAAATTTTCAGGATGTAAACTTAACTTGAACAAAAGTGAATTGTTTCTATTAAATGTCTATGTTAGTACATGTAATGATATTCCTTTTAGAATTGTTAATACATTTAGATATTTAGGTATTATAATTACTAAAAATATAAAGATCTCTATAAAGCAAATATAGTTCCTTTAATGGACTCCATTAAACAACTATTTTCTAGATGGAATCCACTTACTTTTTCTTTAATAGGTAATATTCATGCTGTGAAAATGATGATTTTACCTAGATTTTTATATATTTTCTGAAATATACCTATCTTTTTAACTAAAATTTTTTCGATCAAGTTGACTCTCTTATTTCTTCTTTTATTTGGAACAATAAGAGACCAAGAATTAATAAGAATCATTTACAAAAATTTAAAAAAAGATGGACTTGCTCTTCCTAATTTAAGACTGTATTACTGGGCTGTGAATATTAGACAATTATGTTTTTGATTATATTGGTTTGATAAGAACCAAAAACCATTATGGGTTGATTTGGAGTTAAAAGCTGTTAAATAATTTCATTTAACTTAAATTTTAGGAGCTCCATTACCTTTACAGCTCTCTAAAATTCCAAATTTAAATCTCTATCCGGTTATTAATCAATCCCTACGGATTTGGGTTCAGTTTCGTAATTTTTATATTTTCAACAATTTAAGTTGTCTAGTGTTTTATATCGAAACTTTTCATTTAAACCTTCAACAACTGATCCCATTTTTTTCTATGGAAAAATAAAGGAATCCATTATTTTACAGATTTATTTTGTGATGGTTGATTGATAACTTTTGAGGAGTAAATTAATAAATTTTCTCTCGCTCATACACATTTTTTGCAATATTTTCAGGTTAGACATTTTTTACAACAATATTTACCTAAGTTTCCATATTTACAATAATCTGATTTATTGGAAATCATTTGGAAATTGAATCCCTTAGTGAAAGGTTTCATTAGCAGAATTTATAATTTATTTTTGTTAGAAAAAGAGAACCTATCACTCAAGATTAAAAAAGATTGGGAGAGCGAACTTAATATGACCTTTGTTAATGAAGATTGGCTTCGAGTTTTGAAAAAAAAAACGTAAATTCTTCTTCTGTATGTGCAAACCACTGTTTTAATTCATTTTAAAAATTGTTCACCATTATCATTTAACAAAGGAGAGACTATTTAAAATATTTCCTAGTATAGACAACAATTGTGATAGATGTAAAACTGAAGTAGCTACTTTGTCACTTATGTTCTGGTCATGTTCTTCATTAAAATCATTTTGGAAATCTTTATTTTCTACAGTTTCTAGAGCTTTGAAAATTAATTTACAACCTAATAGATTGACTGTTCGATTTGGAATAATTCCACATCATATTCAGGGTATCTCATCTTCAGATCAACGTGTAATTGCATTTGTTACACTACTGGCAAGAAGGGCTATCTGTTAAAATGGAACGATATTTCTTCTCCTACATTAATTGAATGGTTTTCTCAAGTGATGTTTTGTCTTAGTTTGGAAAAAATTAGAAGTAGAACTTTAGATCCTCGATTTGATTTTGAGAGAAGATGGGGTTCTTTGGCCAAATATCATTTAATTTGAATTAAGTTATATGGTTTCCTTCCAATTTTATCTTTTAATAAATATGAATTGGTGGTTGATGACTCTTTTTAATATATTTAAATGATGGTCAAATGTATTGCTCTGGGGGATTGATTCCTAATGGTTTTTTTGGTAGTTAGTGGTATTTTTTTTTCCTAGTTAGATGGGGTTCTTTTTCTTCCCTTTTTCCTTTATGATCAGTTTTTTCTTTAGCTTTATTAATTGTATACATATTAATCTGTTGGTTTTGTATCATTTTATAGCTGTTGAAGATTACATACCAATAAAAAGGTTCTAAAAATGAAATAATGGTTGTAGATTGATTTTAATTAATGCTACTTACAGGATGAAAATTTATTGACTATGTTGAATAGTAAAGTTACTATAAACTGTAGGCCAATGCAATATGAATAAAAATATAGCCTAAGACTCAATTGTATAGAAGACTTTGAAAATACATTTTCTTACTAAGTGACATGATCAGGCACAAATATAGGCCTAGCATGTGAAACCTGTGCTTGTTTTTTGCTGCACAAATACTCAGTTCTGGGTCAAACTTGAGATAAGCACACACAGATTTCACCTTCAACTGAAATGAAACGATCTCTATTCTTGATCATGTTGCTTTTTAAACAAGAAAAATCTCGCTGACACATGTAAGAAGTTGAAAACTGCAGCGAAATGTTCATTGCTTTCCTATGAACAGCAGGATACTCCTCTCTCATGGAAATCCAGAACTTGTCCAGAACTTGTCAGTAAATCCCATCTTGCGTGTACAATCAGACGGCATCTCACTAAGTTCCTCCTCTTCTCTCAAAGTCAAGTTCTCAGGCTGAGCAGAAGATTCAGAGAAAGGGTCCCTCACCCAGTCATACACTTGTGTTGAAAGGGAGAAAAAGCACTGTTCAGTTTTGTTCTGCAGTTATTCCGGGGGTTTTCAATAAGACTCAAAACTTTCTGATCCTTGCTCACTCTCAAGCCCAAGCAGCACTGGAAACATTTCAGGATTTCCTTTTGCAACATGATTTTTCCAAAATTCAGTTCCTTATAAATCCAGGAATTTTCTCACTTAAGGTGAAAACGTTTTCTCCAGCACCTTGTAGAGATTTACTAAACTGGTTCATATGATGATAAATGTCTGCTAAGTAGGCTAGCTTCTGCAGATATTCTTCATTGTCAAAGCACTCAGCAAACCCTGGCCTACTATTTTCTTGCAAGTACTCCTGTAATTTCCCTTCCAGCTCAGACACCCTGTTGAGAACTCTTCCTCTGCTCAGTCCCCGGATTTCTGTATGTGGAGGAGATCGGTGTGCTCCTTGTCCAGGTTTTCACACTTTTTTTAAGCACACTCAACTGCACTGGTCTTTGTTTAATAAAGTCAACCATTTTTGAAGCATCATCCAGAACTTTTTCATTTCATCTCCAAGAGTTTTTGACATCAGCACCTCTCTGTGAAGAAAGCAGTGTGTTGTGACATCAGGTTTTTCTTTCTTTCACAAGAGAAATTAAACCTCTCATGAAGCCAATATGATTCTAAATCTTTGTTCATTCCTCTTGACTAATCATTTTTTTAAATAAAGATTAGATTTATTTGTCACATGTACATCAAATGGATGATGAAATGAATCGTTTGTGTCAAATTAAATCAGCAAGGATTATGCTGGGCACCCACATGTGCCACCACCCCACTGGCCCACAACTCTCCCTAAACTGTATGTGCTTGGAGTGTAGGAGAAAACCAGAGCACCTGAAAGAAACCCCCACAGTCATGAGAACGGACAAACTCCTCACAGATAGCAATGGCAATTAACCTAACCTTACAACTCTCACAATGTTCTGCTGATTGCAATGCCATTGCACCACTCTTTTACCTTAACTCTTACATTTTGACCATGCAAGGATGGGATAGCTGTACTTGAGCATTCTTGGAATTCATTACAGAAATAAAAAGCAGGATAGACAAAGGAGTATCTGTAGATGTTGTGTATTTGGATTTTCAGAAGGCTATTGGCAAGGTGCCACACATGAAGCTGCTTTTAACATGAGCCCGTGGTACGACAGGAAATATTCTCGCACAGATAAAGCAGAGGCTGATTATCAGGAGGCAGAGAGTGGGAGTAAAGGGAACCTTTTCTGGCTGACTGCCTGATGTTCCACAGTGGTCTGTATTGGGCCAATTCTTTTACATAATATCTCAATGATTTGGACGATGGCATTGATGGCTTTATTGCAATATTTAGATAGGTGGAGGGGCAGGAAGTTTTGAGGAAGTAGAGAGGCTACAGAAGTATTTTGACAGATTAGGAGAATGGGCAAAGAAGTGCCTGATGGAATATGTCAGGAAGTGTATGGTCATGCACTTTGGTAGAAGAAATGAAAGGGTAGACTATTTTCCAAATGGAGAGAAGATAAAAACTGAGGTGCAAAGAGATTTGGGAGTCCTTGTGTAGTATTCCCTAAAGGCTAACTTGTAGGTTGAGTCTGTGGTAAGGAAGGCAAATACAATGTTAGCTTTCATTTCAAGAAGATTGGAAGATAAAAGCAGGGATGTAATATTGAGACTTTATAAAGCACTGGTGAGGCCTCACTTGGAGTACTTGGAAAGGTTTAGACCCCTTATCTTAGAAAGGGTGTGCTGAAACTGAAGAGGGTTCAAAGCATGTTCACGAAAATGAGTCCAGGATTAAACAGCTTCGCATGAAGAGCGCTTGATGGTTCTAGGCCTGTATCACTATAATTTGGAAGAATGAGTGGTGAACCTAGTGAACCTAGTGAACGGTGAAAAGGCCTCGAGAGAGTGTATGTGGAGAGGATGTTTCCTATGGTGGGAGAGTCTAAGACCAGAGAACACAGTGGTAAAATAGACGGGTATCCTTTCAGAATGGAGATGAGGAATTTATTTGCTAGAGGGTGGAATACTTTGCCATAGGCAGCTGTGGAGGCCAAGTCTTTATGTATATTTAAAGCTGAGGTTGATAGATTTTTGATTGATCAGGTCTTGAAAGGATAAGGGGGGGGGGGGGAAGGCAGGAGATTGGCGCTAATTTGATGGCCTAATTCTCCTACTCTATCTTGTGGTCTTGTAGTGGAACATGCTTTTCATACATCCGATTGGTGTCACATCTCTGATGACATTATAGGTACCCACAGCTTATTATCAGTCTACGTGTTTCTCAAGCCATCAGCTTTACGCTGTCAGTTCTGTTAGTTCATAATGCTATAGCAGGCTTAATTTAGTAGGTGGGTGGCTGGGCTCCTCCCCTCTGCTAGCCTGTAGGTCACCCTTGTGCAAGGTGTAGCACCTACTTGGCACCCTCACCCCAGATCAGGGTCATGTGAAGCCATGGGAGCAGGTGGTGGATGGTCATATGAGCAGCTGGTGCATGTCACAAGTCCTGGTTCTACGACCACTGACACCAAGCAGACAATCTCCAAAGAGTATTGATACTGGTTGGGGTCACCCATCTTGTAAAGACACTGCACAGAAGAAGAAGAGAATGACAAACCACTTATGTAGAAACTTACCAAGAATATTCATGGCCGTAGAAATACCATGATCACCCACATCATCCGACGCAGCTTATAAAGACCAACTGAATGCAGCAGGATGCCCTGAGTACCTTTCAGAAACTCTAACAAAAACAGTTGGTCACTGAGCTTTGTAAAAACCTTAGTGAGGGACCAAATGGTTGCTGAAATGTCCAAAAGAGAGAAAGATGAGGGAGAAAATTCCAGACTCCTGGGGAATAGTCAGGAATGGTAGAAGGTAGCATGTCAGGATTGTACTAAAGGGTGGAGTGGAGGAAGTCGGCGAGCTCTGGGTCTGGAGGATGTTCCATAGAAAGGTGGGGGGGGGGAACATCCTGGAAAATTTGGGATTAAGATGGAGAATTGAGAATGTCAAAGCCATTGTTATGCTAGGGCCGGAGGTAGTGTAGTGTGGTCAGAGAGTGCCAGGACTTTTGCTTGTTCATTTGTGACGTCCTAGTCAGGTTTTCTGATGAGGTTGAGGCCAGGCAAGAGCATTTTCACAGCAAAAAAAGTGGAAGGAAAGAGTTTGTCAGAAACGTATAAATGGGCTTCTGTGACTTTTAGAACATTGCACTCTGGGGTGGATATTGAGGCCTCCAATGTTGCAACCACCTTCAATAATAAGGTATCAACTAGGAACTCGATGGAGTCCTTGGTAATAAGGTCAAATACCCACACTTGGTGGATTAAAGCAGTCCAGACCTTAAAGAACTTGAGCACATTTCTCAACCATTACTTACCTTTGGAGAGTGAAGGTCCTGTCATATTTCGTAGAGAAGAGTGGGGACAGTCCCCTGTTTTCCTGTCCCTGTTCTTCTCTCTGCCTTGAAACCACATTAACAGTGATCCAACAATTCCTCTTGATACATGGCTGAGGGCAAATCCCTGCAGTTGCCACACACCCCCTCACAGGTCTGACCATGAGCTCACTGGTGTGAACTTGTTGTGATGTGCAGTCACTTCAATTTTTTAATTTATTCATTTGCAGGATGTGAGTGTCTTCAGCTAAGCCAGCATTTATTGTCCATCCCTAGTTGCCCATGAGAGGGTTATGATGAGCTGCTGCCTTGAACCACTGTAGTCCCTGAGGTGTAGGTGCATCCAAGGTGCAGTTAGGGAGGGAATTCCATGATGTTGACCCAGCAACAATGAAGGAATGGTGATATATTTACAAGTCAGGATGGTGAGTGACTTGGAATGGGATTTCCAAGTAGTGGTGTTCCCAGGAATCTGCTGTCCTCTTCCTCCTAGATAATGGTGGTTGTGGGTCTGGAAGGTGCTGCCTTGTTGTTGCAGAGTGTTGATCTTTCCTTTGTGTTTGGTGTGGTGCCGGGTGGTAAGTTTTCATTGGAATTGTTCACCATTCATTAACCACACTCTCCCCTTTAGGTCCTCTGTCAGAGGATCTGATCGTCATCAATACCATCTTCATCGGTTCCACCATCCTGCTCACCTGTAAGGTGGATGGGGATCCTCTTGAGTATCAGTGGTGGAAAAATGGAGTCCAAGTCTGCTGTAATGACCAGATGAGAGATGGCAACAGGACTCTCCTGATCCAGAATGATGCATGGCACGAGAGTTCTACATACGTGTGTGTGGCACACAATCTAGTCAGCTCCGTCAGGAAGGATTACATCCTGACAAAACCTGGTAAGCTAGGTTTTCTGAGGGTACCTTTTCATCACCATTTAGGGAATAGGAAGGGTGCAATCACTCTGATGGGATTGAACCACAGAGCCCCTAATAGCCACCGGGACATTGAGGAACAGTTATGTAATCATGTTAAGGAAATACTTCAAAATGATGGGGTTGTTTTCATGGGGAATTTCAACTTCCCTAATATACTGTAAACTAGGACCTTGGTGTAAGAGGTTTGCATTGCATTCGCCTTCTTTACCCCAGACTCAGATTCAGATTCCATTTATTGTCATTTAAAAACCACAAATGCAATGCAGTTAAAAAATGAGACAATGTTCCTCCAGAATGATATCAAAAAAGCACATGACAAAACAGACTACACTAGAAAATCTACATAACTTTTGGCAACCCCAATCCAGAGTCCGGAGAGGCTGCTGCGTATTAATATCGCGCTACCGTCTAGCGCGTTCCCAAGAAAGGAGCTCCAAACCCACCAGAGAAAAACAAGACCAAAAACTAAAGCTACAAGACCTGCACAAAACCACATAATTACAACATATAATTACAAAAGTGCAAACAATAGCATAATTGATAAAAAAACAGACTATAGGCACAGGAAAAATAGTCCAAAGATGTTAAAGGACTGTAAGTTCAAAAGAAATCACCACAGTTTCTATAAGTCCCCAGGGTCCCAACAGACTCGCCATCCCACGCCAGCGGCAGAAGGAAATACCCTCGCTATGGACTTCCACGGCGCTGCCTGACTCAGCCTCGCAGATGCAGCACACAATGGAAGCTCTGTCGAAACCAGCCTCGCAGACGCAGCAGACATCGAAAGCGACCTGAGTCCGTCGAAAGGAGTCCTAGTCCGTCGAACCTACGAGCTGACGAGCATTCCCTCCGGCACAGCTTTTCCGAGCACCATCCTCTGCCGAGCACATTAAGACGGCCCCGCCAACGGCTTTCGGCAACGCGACCCCAAGGACTGGGGGCCTGTTCTTCCCAGCAGCAGCAACGAAGAAGGTCTTGCTGGAATTTCCCGATGTTTCTCCCTGCTTCCACGTCTGTTTTCAATTGATTATGATTGCACAAATAACAGATAATCAGTTCCGGAGTGGCTGCTGCAAGCTGCGTTGCACTGCCATCTTGGACATGTAACTTAACTCAGCCTGTAAATTAACCTTTTGGGAGTTTTGCATGAGGACACCTAACTCCCTCTACACCAAAACTTTTCCCCATTTAGCTAATAGTCTGCACGATTGCTCCTTTTACCAAAATGCATGATCATACATTTCCCAACACTGTATTCCATTTGCCACTTTTTTGCCCATACTTTGAATCTGTCTAAGTCCTGCTGCAATCACATTGCTTCCTGAGCTCTACCTGCCTCTCTACCCATCTTCGTATCATCTACAAACTTTGCCACAGAGACATTAACTTTGCTATCTAAATCATGGACAAACAATATGAAAAGCATCCCCAATACAGACCCCCAAGGAATACCATGAGTCATCGACAGCCAACCAGAAAGGGCCTCTTTTCTTCCCAGTCACCGCCTCCGCCTGTCAGCCATTCCACTATCCATGCCTGTATCTTTCCTGTCATGCCATAGGATTTTATCTTGTTAAGTGGCCTCATGTGGCACCTTATCAAATGCTTTCTGAAAATCCAAGTAAGTGACATCCACTGCATCTCCTTTGTCCCATCCTGCTTGTTACTTCCTTGAAGAACTCTAACAGATTTTTCAAACAAGATTTCCCTTTACAGAAACCATGTTGACTTTGATTTACTTTATCATTGGTCTCCATGTACCTCAAAACCTCATCCTTAATAAAAAACTCCAACACTTTTCCAACCACTGAGATTAAGCTAATTGACCTATAATTTCCTTTCTTTTGCCGTCCTCTCTTCTTAGAGTGGAGTGACTCATGCAATCTTCCAGTCCCCTGGGACCATGCCAGAATCAAGTGATTCTGGAAAGATCATGACCAATTTAGAAACCTAGAAAACCTACCGCACAATACAGGCCCTTCAGCCCACAAAGCTGTGCAGAACATGTCCTTACCTTAGAACTACCTAGGCTTACCCATAGCCCTCCATTTTGTTGAGCTCCATGTACCCACCTAGGAGTCTCTTAAAAGACCCACCTCTACTGCCGCTGCTAGCAGCTCATTCCACACACTCACCACTCCGCGTTTTTTAAAATAAAAAACAACTCGCCCATGACATCTCCTCTGTACCTACTTACAAGAACTTAAAACTATACCCTCTCGTGCTAGCCTTTTCAGCCTGGGAAAAAGCCTCTGACTATCCACATGATCAATGCCTCTCATCATCTGAAACACAAGATGACTGCATCATCTTATGCAGACCTTAACTTCCTTTGTCAACCATGGTTGCCTACTGCTGCCATTTGAGAACCTCTTCCTCTGTGGAACATGTCTATCCTGCGCCTTGTGAACTATTGCCTCGGTGCTGTGAACTGCAATGTTTCCATATGACATCCCCCATCTAATCTGTGCCAGATCACAGGACAGCCCCACATCCCTGCTAATTTCCCCTCTAATCTATTCTTCCACCTTTTTCTATCCACCCTGGAAGTAATTTACAGTCATCAATTTGCATCCCAACCTTACCGCCTGTGGAATGTGGGAGGAAAATGTGTTAATGGGGAAATCCTCCTCATTCCCAGGAGGAGTATGCAAACTCCACATAACAGCCCGAGGCCAGGATTGAACCCAAGCTGTTGAACTACGAGGAAGCATCTCATTTAGCATAGCACACACTTAGGGGGTCTGTCGTACAATCCCGTCAGTGTGATTACACCCTTCCCATTCCTGAGTTCACTTTTATTCAATTTGGGGTGAATAAATTGACCTGGGATTTTCAATGTCTTGCAATGTCCTTGTTGCCTTTGTGGGTTATTGCTTCATCAGGACACTGAGTGGTCTGATTGGTCCTGAATTCTTGTGTGGTCCAGGGTGTATTTCAGGGAGGCATGCCAACCACTCTTCGTGGATCCTTGTCCAGTGAAAATCCGACCTCTAGCATGTTGGCCTTGAGCAGTGATGCAGCCTGTAAGAGATGGAACATTGTTGTACAAGACACTCGTGAGGCTGCATTTGCAGTGTATTACGAGGGCATTAGACAGGAATTAAAAGGCTCCAGCTCTACGCTGGGCACTAGCCTCCATAATATCTACAACATCTTCAGGGAGTGGTGCCTCAGAACGGTGATGTCCATTATTGATGACCCCTCCCCCCAACCAACCCAGGACATGCCCTCTTCTCATTGTTACCATCGGGAAGGAGGTACTGAAGCCTGAAGGCACACACTCAGCAATTCAGGAATAGCTTCTTCTCCTCTGCCATACAATTCCTAAATGGGTATTGAACCTATGAATACTACCTCACTTTCTTTTTCTTTTTAAAATTATTATTTAATATTATTTCTTCCTTTATTATCACGTATTGCACTGTGCTGCTGCTGCTAAGTTAACCAATTTCACAACCCTTGCCAGTAACAGTAAACGTGATTGTGATTCTAATTGTCCATATCAGACATGTGGAGAGTGTTTAAAGATCTATTGCTGAAAGTACAGGAAACGCGAGTTCCTGTTAAAAGGAAGGACGTGGTTGGAAAGATGAGAGAAACTCAGATATCCAGAGAGGTGATGAATGTATTCAAGAAGAAAAAGGAAAAGTATGTAAAGCTTCAGATATTAGTATCAAACAAAGCATGAGCATTATAAACAAGCCAAGAAAGAACTAAAGAAGGGAATTAGCAAAGCCAGGAGGGGCCAGGGAAAGTCCTTGGCAAGTAGGATTGAGGCAAATTCCAAGGCATTCTATACACACATCAGAGTAAAAATGGATAATGAGGGAGGGGATGGGATCACTCAAGCTTAAAGGGAGGAAACATTTGCTTGGATGCAGAGAATGTTAGGTACCTAATGAGTACTTTGCTTCAGTATTTATCAAGGAAAATGATGTGGAGGAGCAGGAGATCAAAACTGAGTGCATAGGTATGCCGGTGTTTAGAAATCAAGGGGGAAGAAGTGCTGGGTCTCGAAGTGAGCATTAAGGTGGATAAGTCCCCAGGGCCTGATGGGATTTACTCAGGTTATTGACGGAGGCAAAGGGCAAGATTCCTTGCCCTTTGACCAGTATCTTTGTGTCCTCTCTAGCCACAGTTGAGGTCCTGGAGGTCTGGCGAGTAGCTAGTGTTATATCTCTATTTAAGAAGGGAAAATCCTGGGAAAAATAAACCAATGTGTCTCATGTCAGTTATAAGGAAATTACTGGGGAAAATTCCTGGGAGTCAGATATATGAGCATTTGGCCTAATTAGGGAGTGCCAGCACAGCTTTGTGCAGGGCAAGTTGTGCCTTACCAATGATTGAGTTTTTTTGACAAGGGGTTTGAAGATTGGGCAGTAGATGTCTACATGGGTTTTAGTAAGGTGTTTTACAAAGTTCCTCATGGGAAGCTAATCCAGAAGATTAAGATGCATGGGTTCTGCAACAAATAGACTGTTTGAGTTCAGAACTAGCTAAGAAGACAGAAGGAAGTGATTGAAGGAATTTGTTAGAGCTGGAGGTCTGTAATTAGTGGAATTCCACAGGGTTCCGTGCTGTTTGTAATGTATGTAAATGACCTGGATGAAAATGTAGATGGGTCTTTTAGTTAATTTGTGGATGTTAAGTTCTGGACTGTGTAGAAGACTGGCAAAGAATACAGCGCAACTGAGATCAGTCACAGAGGTGGGCTGAGAAACGGCCAATGGAGTTTAACCCAGATAAATGTGTACTGTGTATGCTAAACAAAATGGCTTCTTTGTTTGCTAAAAGTGAAAATGCTTCTTTGTTAAGCTAACTGGTGAGAGATTGCTTTTTCTTGCAGAGCAGTCTCGAAGCTTGTTTGGGTTATAGTTACTGATAACAAGAATTGTATTCATTTGTTAACCAATCGGGATAGTTGTTATTCTCTCTTGTGGGTCTGTGAGCTGTTATTGCGTGGACTTTTGGGGAGTCAGCAAGGAGACCGCAAGGAAAGCGGGCGGGTGCTGGAGGCACTAATGGTTGATCACCGAGGATGGTCCCAGGTGCGTAGGTCGTGGAGGTCGGAGAAGATCTCAGAGTGGACGGAAGACTCGATGGTTGAGCTCCAACAATGTGCACTAATTGTCTGAACCCTGATAAGTTCTGGTGCCTTTTTCTTTACTTTCTTTTTCTGGTGAACTAAATATACCTGTCTGGACGTGCCCCCCCCCCCCTCCCGCTGACTGCTCCTGTGGCTCCTCCCACTGACTGTGGCTCCTCCCACAGACCCCGGTATAAAGGCGATTGAGGCCTGAACCCTGCCCGCAGTCTCCAGGATGTAGCATGGTGGTCAATTACTGCTTGTTCTTTCTTCCAGAAAATAAAAGCCTATATCTCGCCTCACGTCTCAGAGAGTTATTAATGGTGCATCAATTTTATTGACTGGAAGTTTTAAAACATGTAAAGTATTTTACGTCCGGAAAAATTAGACCTGGACCCTCAACACTCAGGAGCAGCTCTTGCCTTTGAACTCTGGCTTGCATGCTTCCAATCATACTTGGAGGAGATTCGTGCAACTGAGCCCGCTATTATGCACAGAATTCTCCTTTCGAGGGTTTACTCACTTATCAGGGACCTGCCGACCTACCAAGGGGCACTGGACACCCTCAAAAGACAGTACCTGCGGCCGGTGAACACCGTCTACGCAAGACATTGCTTAGCGACGCGGCGACAGTGACCTGACGAGACGAGCGCCGAGTTTCTTTGAGCCCTGCAGACACTCGAGCGAACTTGCAACTGCAAAGGTCTGACAGCAGAACAACATGCGGAGCTGCTAGTACGAGATGCCTTCGTTACAGTGATCAGGTCAGTGTACGTGCGCCAGCGGCTGCTGGAAAATGCCGATCTTACCTTATGCTCAGTGATCGAGACGGCCGACACGCTGGATGCTGCTCTGCACAACGCTGATGCTGTCCAGCCGCGCGATCCGCCGCTGGTCCCGTGGACACCTCAGACCCTGCCACTCGTGAGCAAATTCACCGCCGCTGCCAGTCACAAGTCCACGAACTCCCCGAAACCGACCACAGCTGCTGCCAGTCGCAAGTTTGCGCAGTGTTACTTCTGCGGACTCGAAAAGCACCCCCGAAAACGCTGCCCGGCCCGAGAAGCGACCTGCTCCAGCTGCAGGAAGAAGGGCCATTTCACCAAGGTCTGTAAGTCTGAACCACGAGCGGGGTCGGGCAGCGCTGCGTGTGAGGCATGGCAGCCGCCATCTTGGTCGCTGCCATCTTGCCTGCCTGCCTCGTGCGAGGCATGGGGGCCGCCATCTTGCCTGCCCGGATGGGGGCGGCCATCTTTGTCGGCGCCACCTCGCCCCGCGTCCGACCCACAGGTGCTTACTGGGCACCAGGACGGCGATTCAACTCTGGCCTCCGTAACCCTCGACCAAAGCGCCCCACACCAGTTTGCAAGGTCAATGATGGACATCCTGGTGGAGGGGCAAAGAACTAGCTGCCTGTTTGACATGGGCAGCACTGAGAGTTTTATTGACCCGGACACGGTGCAACACTGTGGACTCGTGACACGGCCGGTAAGCCAGAGAGTCACCATGGCTTCTGGGTCGCATTCCACAGACATCCGGGTGGGTTGTGTAGCGACATTGGTGGTGCAGGGCACAGAATATCGGAGCTTTGCGCTACTGGTTATGCCTCAACTATGCGCACCTGTGCTATTGGGGCTGGACTTCCACAGCCACCTCGAAAGTGTGACTATGGCATATGACGGGCCCCTCCCACCAATCACTGTCAGAAATCCTCAGTTTTGTGGGACTTCGTCATATACCGCGCTACTGACCACACACACACACACACACACACACACACACTGACCCACACATCCCTCCCAGCACCATGCCGACAGCTGCGCTACTGACAGCACTTGCAGCCTCTCCACCCTCAAGATCCCTCCCCCACCGCTGTTTGCCAACCTGACCCCCGACTGTAAACCTGTGGCAACTAAAAGCAGGAGGTACAGTGTGGGGGACAGGGCCTTCATTCAGTCAGAGGTGCAGTGGCTGCTCAGGGAGGGGATCATTGAGCCAAGCACAAGTCCTTGGAGGGCCCAGGTGGTTGTTGTTCAGACCGGGCAGAAAAATAGGATGGTCGTGGACTATAGCCAGACCATCAATAGGTTCACGCAGCTTGACACGTACCCCCTACCCCACATCACGGATATGGTCAACCAGATAGCTCAGTACAAGGTGTACTCGACAAAAGATCTGAAATCCGCTTACCACCAGTTCCCCATCCGCCCAGAGGACTGCCCCTACACAGCCTTCAAGGCAGACGGCAGGCTCTATCACTTCCTGCGCGTCCCCTTCAGTGTCACAAGTGGTGTCTCTGTCTTCCAGTGGGAAATGGACTGGATGGTGGACCAGTGCCAACTGAAGGCCACATTTCCCTATCTGGATAATATCACCATCTGTGGTCACGACTGGTCGGATCACAACGCCAACCTCCAACGATTTTTCCAAGTGGCCAAAGCCCTGAACCTTAACCTTACTTATAACAGGGACAAGTGTGTGTTCCGAACCACCCGACTCGCTATCCTTGGAAAACGGGCTCATTGGCCCTGATCCCGACCGTATGCGCCCCCTGTTAGAACTCCCTCTTCCCACCACCCTCAAAGCCGTCAGATGGTGCCTGGGCTTCTTTTTCTATTACGCCCAATGGGTCCCCCATTACGCAGACAAGGCCCACCCCCTGGTCAAGTCTACAACATTTACTCTCTTTGCCGAGGCCCGCGTGGCCTTCAGCTGCATTAAAGGGAACATGACCAAAGCAATGATGCATGCGGTGGACGAGACCATTCCCTTCCAAGTAGAGAGTGACACCTCCGATTTCGCGCTGGCTGCTACTCTCAATCAGGCAGGCAGGCCAGTATCGTTCTTTTCTCGTACCCTTCAAGGCCCTGAAATTCGGCACTCCGCGTTGGAGAAAGAATCCCAGGCTATAGAGGGTTCACCTTCTACATGCGAACACCAGTATGCCTACGTGGTCTTACCTGATGGGCAGGAGGACACGGTCTCCGTCTGTGACTGGAGCCTGCAGGAGCACCTGACCCCGACCCCGAACACTCCACGGTAACTATGAACCCTGTACCCGAGGTGACACCGCACACACTGAGCCCTGCACAAACTCCTCACGACACTCCTATACCGGGCGTCTCGCTCGCGCATGAGGGATCACTGACACCTACTGGGCTGACACCTCCAGTTAGGCCAGAACCAGCACAACCACCGTCTCTGGTGCAATCACCACCAGCACCTGTGCAATCACAGCTGGTGCTATGTAGATCACAGCGACAGATTCGACCACCTGATAGACTTAACCTGTAAATATAAGAAACTAAGTAACTTCGCCCCATGGGGACTCTCTTTTAAAACAAAGGGGGGGTTGAACGTGGTGAACTGCATATACCTGTCTGGACATACCCCCCCCTCCACCGCTGACTGCTCCTGTGGCTCCTCCCCCTGACCGTGGCTCCTCCCACAGACCCCGGTATAAAGGCGATTGAGGCCTGAGCCCTGCCCTTAGTCTCCAGGATGTAGCATGGTGGTCAATTGCTGCTAGTTCTTTCTCCCAGTCAATAAAAGCCTATATCTCACCTCACGTCTCAGAGCTTTATTGATAGTGCATCACTTTTCTTTCAGATATATTGTATCGTTATTAATCACTTAGTTCTAGTAAGATTTATAAAGGGTATTCTGAAAACGTACATGGTGTGCGCTTGACATTGTGTGTGCGAGTTTGTATTAGTGTGCATTTCACAGCATCCACGTATATGGGAGGCGTGGTTTGGCGTGTGGACAAATCTTCGCCTAGACATATGCCAGCGGTTGGTGTAAGTGTTACATTTGTGGGGTGCTCGTCTCAGGATTGAATTTTCGGTAAGCTGTGTAAATTGCGCACTTTCAGTAGTGTGGAGACAGATAGAGATAAGATTGTAAACTGGTGTGAGTTAGAGGACATACCAGTGAATCATGCGTGTGTGTTAAGTGAGGTGGGTTTCCGCATTTCGGAAGGTGCATTATTGTGGAGGTTGAGCTTGGTCAAAGGTATGAGGCTGACAGAACTTGTGGCACGTTGGTGCAGTAAGGTGATGGAGGCTAGCTGGGTGTTGGTTCATACGAGTGCTGACATCAGGACGTTGGGACTGCCAGTGATGGTCAGAGTCCAGGGGGAGGTGGGGCCTCCACACCCTCCCAGAGGACGAAGGTGAGGAGACACTGGAGGAGGAGCTAGATGTGACACCGGGGGAGGTGCCAGTAACCAGTAAAGGAGGGTTGGAGCGTGAAAGTTTAGCCAGGCCCCGGCCCCCAGATAGAGTGGGGACCTCCGAGCTGGCAGCCACCCTTAACTCCCTGGTGGGAGTGGCCGTGAGGCCATGGCCGAAGCTGCGAGTTTTCTCAGGAGCCACGCCTACTCCGGACGGGGAGTTTCTCTATGAGACCTGGATCGAATACACGTCCCTGTTGTTAGAGGAGTGGCCAGGCTCAGATGAGGAGAAGAGACAGCGATTAGTGGGAAGTATGAGGGGCACGGCAGCCAAAGTAGTCCGGGAGCTGAAAATCCCGTGGCTTCATTGGAGGAGTATTTAGAAGTTTTGGAGGGAGCTTTTGGGTTGTCAGGGAATCCCTGGCTGCTTTTAGCAGAGTTTCAACACATGGAGCAAGGGAGGCGGGAGAAGATCTCGGAATAGATACTTTGGCTGCAGGGGATGCTTACGGGTTTGTGGCGCCGGGGGTAGTGAAGGCGGACGAAGTGGCGAGGTTGAGGATGAGTAAAATATTCCCTAGTTCCCTGGAGGAGGACAAGGCGGCGTGGAGCCTCCAGCAGTCTTATGAAAAGGGACCCCTCTATCATTCGGGCAGCTGATTAGAGAGGTGCGGGAGGAAGAGAGAGCGTTGGGCTGGAAAAAGGGCTCAGGCCTCCGGGAGCGATCCTCATCGATACAAGAAGTGGTGTCCGGGTGGGAGGACTGAGAAACCCATGGGATCCCAGAGTAGGGACCCCCCCTGTTTGAGGGGAAGGACAGGGAGAGTACACCCTCCAGGGGACGACCCGCGCATTGGGCTGGGAGTGGCGGGCAACCCGGGACAGGAGGGGCGGCGGGTAGCATGTGCTTTATCTGTGGATAAGAGGGGCATTTCCAGCGGGACTGTGAGCGGCCAAGGGTGTGCTACAGCTGTGGGGGGGAGGGACACTTTCGGTGGGATTGTGAGAGACAAGATGTCCCCCGGCAACTAAGAAGAGAGAGGTGTCGAGAAACTTAGGAGAGACTCAGTGAGGGAATGGACTGGAGTCCCTGGAGGAACACGTTCCCAGAAGTCAGCCAGGGGATCACCGAAAGCCCAAGCCTTTATTCCGGATGGGCTGGTAGGACTCAGCTAAAAGCTGTCGACCTCTTTTCAAAGACTGGCCCCCAACACGATTCAAGCTGTGAGACCTTGAATTGAATTGACTTTATTATTTGCGTCCTTCACGTACATGAGGACTAAAAATCTTTGTTATGTCTCCATCTGAATGTGTAATGTGCAATCACAGTAATTTATAATAATTATAACAGTCAATGTAACTTGGAAATACACTCAAATCAGTGTGAGTTAGCCAGTCTGATGGCTTGGTGCAAGAAGCTGTCCCGGAGCCTGTTGGTCCTGGCTTTTATGCTGCGGTACTGTTTCCTGGATGGTAGTAAATGGAATAGATTGTGGTTGGGGTGATGGGTCCCCAATGATCTTTCAGGCCCTTTTTTCACACCTATCTTTGTAAATGTCCTGAATCACGAGAAATTCACAACTACAGATGTGCTGGGCTGTCCACACCATTCTCTGCAGAATCCTGTGATTGAAGGAAGTACAGTTCCCATACCAGGCAGTGATGCAGCCAGTCAGGATGTTCTCTGTTGTACTGCTATAGGAAGTTCTTAGAATTTAGTGGTCCATACCAAACTTCTTCAACCATCTGAGATGAAAGAGGCGCTGTTATGCCTTTTTCACCACACAGCTGGTGTGCACAGACCATGTGAGATCCTCGGTGATGTGGACGCTGAGGAACTCAAAGCTGTTCACCCTCTCAACCCCAGATCCATTGATGTCAATATGGGTTAGCCTGTCTCCATTCCTCCTGTAATGCTGCACGAGCTGTTTGATTTTTTTGTTCACAGAGATAACATTATTGACAACATTTGTAAATACACATAATAAAAAACATTAAAATCTCACCAATTCTAGTATTCGACACTTTATTGCATTTGCTATGACACCTGAGAACCAAAAAAAAACTGAGCCAAAAAGTGTTAAACTTTGTGATTGCATCAACCCTGCTCACTGGAAAACACTGAAAGAACTTTATTTCACTGTTTTATTGCTTACTCTAATCATATCTGCATTTTGAACTTTAAACATAGAACAGTACAGCACAGGAACAGGCCATTCAGCCCGCAATGGTGTGCAAATCCAGGTAAAAAGCAATCGAAAACATCCAAACACTATGTTGCAAACCACTTTTTTAAAATATTACTTTTTATAAGGTTTGAACTTTTTAACAATTTTATGTATTTTTCTCACTCACTGGCATAAAGCGGTATAGCAGCTAAACTAATGGTTTATTACCTTATTCACTTTTCATTGGCTAAGTATTATCCATGTGATGTACTTGTTTTAATTATATAGCCTATTAACTAATTTATCACTGTCTAAGGTATTTTCTTTATTTTGAGATAGATTTTTCAGAAACACCATCTTTATTCCCTTGTCTTACATCCTTAACATTAATTCCCCTCCTAGCATCATTTCTCAGCTCCTTATATAGTTTGTTTTGTATTTGTATGTTCGCTTGTACTCTAAAATAAACTGAAATCTTAAAATTCAGGCTGTTCGCCATTCTTGACTCCTGGAAGAACTCTTAAGATCAGAAATTAAACAGAGATCCAACAACTAATCCTTCTGACCAAAGATAGTTAGAGGGGTAGGTAGTGCTGAGGAAGTAATGTGATTGCAGCAGGACTTAGACAAACTGGAAGAATCGGCAAAAAAGTGGTAGATGGAATACAGTGTTGGGAAAGGTTGACAAGGTACCACATGGTCAACTTATTCAGAACGTTAGAAGGCATGGGATCCAGGGAAGTTTGGCCAGGTGGATTCGGAATTAGCTTGGCTGCAGAAAGCAGAGGGTCGTGGTGGAGGGAATACATTCAGATTGGAGGGTTCTGACTAGTGGTGTCCCACAGGGATCGGTTCCGGAACCTCTACTTTTTGTGATTTTTATAAACGACCTGGATGTGGGGGGTAGAAGGGTGCAGACGACACAAAGGTTGGTGGTGTTGTGGGTAGTATAGAGGATTGTCGATGATTGCAGAGAGACATTGATAGGATGCAGAAGAGGGCTGAGAAGTGGCAGATGGAGTTCAATCCGGAGAAGTGTGAGGTGGTACCCTTTGGAAGGATAAACTCCAAGGCAGAGTACAAAGTAAATGGCAGGATACTTGGGAGTGTGGTGGAGCAGAGGGATCTGGGGGTAAATGTACACAGATCCCTGAAAGTTGCCTCACAGGTAGATAGGGTAATTAAGAAAGCTTATGGAGTGTTAGCTTTCAAAAGTCAAGGGATAGAGTTTATGAGTCGCGGGGTAATGGTGCAGATCTATAAAACTCTGGTTAGGCCACACTTGGAGTACTGTGTCCAGTTCTGGTCGCCTCACTATAGGAAGGATGTGGAAGCATTGGAAAGGGTAGAGGAGATTTACCAGGATGCTGCCTGGTTTAGAGAGTATGCATTATGATCAGAGATTACGGGAGCTTACTCTCTGGAGAGAGGGAGGATGAGAGGAGACATGATAGAGGTATACAAGATATTAAGAGGAATATATAAGGGTGGACAGCCAGCACCTCTTCCCCAGGGCACCACTGCTCATTACAAGAGGACATGGCTTTAAGGTAAGGGGCGGAAAGTTCAAGGGGGATATTAAAGGAAGCTTTTTTACTCAGAGTGGTTGGAGCGTGGAATGCACTGCCTGAGTCAGTGGTGGAGGCAGATACATTAGTGAAATTTAAGAGACTACTAGACGGGTATATGGAGGAATTTAAGATATGGAGGGTTATATGGGGGGGCAGGGCTTAAGGGTTGGCACAACATTGTGGGCCGAAGGGCCTGTACTGTGCTGTATTGTTCTATGTTCTAAAATAGAGGAGGGTCTGTATAAACCCCAGAAGCAGTACCGTATAAAAACTGACACAACTGAACTGGCCTCTACTACTTCTACAGAAAGCTCATTCAACACAGCTATCACTCTCTGAGTAAAGAAATACCCCCTCGTGTTTCCCTTAAACTTCTGCCCCCTAACTCTCAAATCATGTCCTCTCGTTTGAATCTCCCCTACTCTCAATGGAAACTGCCTGTTCACGTCAACTTTATCTATCCCTCTCAAAATTTTAAATACCTCGATCAAATCCCCCCTCAACCTTCTACGCTCCAATGAATAGAGACCTATCTTGTTCAACCTTTCTCTGTAACTTAAGTGCTGAAACCCAGGTAACATCCTAGTAAATTGTCTCAGCACTCTCTCTAATTGATGATATCTTTCCTATAATTCGGTGACCAGAATTGTACACAAAGTTCCAAATTTGGCCTTACCAATGCCTTGTACAATTTTAACATTACATCCCAACTTCTGTACTCAATGCTTTGATTTATAAAGGCCAGCGTTCCAAAAGCCTTCTTCACCACCCTATCTACATGAGACTCCACCTTCAGGGAATTATTCTTAGATCTCTCTGTTCCTCTGCATTCCTCAATGCCCTACCATTTACACTGTAAGTTCTATTTGGATTATTCCTGCCAAAATGTAGGACCTCACACTTCTCAGCATTAAACTCCATCTGCCAACATTCAGCCCATTCTTCTAACCGGCATAAATCTCCCTGCAAGCTTCAAAACCTCACCTCATTATCCACAACACCTCCTACCTTAGTATCATTGGCATACTTACTAATCCAATTTACCACCCCATCATCCAGATCATTTATGTATATTACAAACAACATTGGGCCCAAAACAGATCCCTGAGGCACCCCGCTAGTCACCGGCCTCCATCCCGATAAACAATTATCCACCACTACTCTCTGGCATCTCCCATCTAGCCACTGTTGAATCCATTTTATTACTCCAGCATTAATACCTAACGACTGAACTTTCTTAACTAACCTTCCATGTGGAACTTTGTCAAAGGCTTTGCTGAAGTCCATATAGACTACATCCACTGCCTTACCCTCGTCAATATTCCTCGTAACTTCTTCAAAAAATTCAATAAGGTTTGTCAAACATGACCTTCCACGCACAAATCCATGCTGGCTACTCCTAATCAGATCCTGTCTATCCAGATAATTATTAATACTATCTTTAAGAATACTTTCCATTAATTTACCCACCACTGATGTCAAACTGACAGGTCTATAATTGCTAGGCTTACTTCTAGAACCCTTTTTAAACAATGGAACCACATGAGCAATACACCAATCCTCCGGCACAATCCCCGTTTCTAATGACATCTTAAAGATCTCCATCAGAGCTCCTGCTACTTCTACACAAACTTCTCTCAAGGTCCTGGGGAATATCCTGTCAGGACCTGGAGATTTATCCACTTTTAAATTTCTTAAAAGTGCCAGTACTTCCACCTCTTTAATTGTCATAGGTTCCAAAACTTCCTTACTTGTTTCCCACACCTTACACAATTCAATATCCTTCTCCTTAGTGAATACCGAAGAGAAGAAATCGTTCAAAATCTCTTCCATCTCCCTCGGCTCCACACATAGCTGACCACTCTGATTCTCTAAGGGGCCAATTTTATCCCTCACTATCCTCTTGCTTTTAATATAACTGTAGAAACCTTTCGGATTTACTTTCACCTTATTTGCCAAACCAACCTCGTATCTTCTTTTAGCTTTTCTAATCTCGTTCTTAAGATTCCTTTTACATTCTTTATATTCCTCGAGCAATTCCTTTACTCCATGCTGCCTATATCTATTGTAGACATCCCTCTTTTTCAGAACAAAATTTCTAATATCCCTTGAAAACCATGGTGCTTTCAAACCTTTAACCTTTCCTTTCAACCTAACAGGAACATAAAGAGTCTGTACCCTCATAATTTCACCCTTAAGTGACCTCCATTTCTCTATTACATCCTTCCCATAAAACAACTTGACCCAATCCACTCTCTCTAAATCCCTTCGCATCTCCTCAAAGTTAGCCTTTCTCCAATCAAAAATCTCAACTCTAGGTCCTGTCCTGTCCTTCTCCATAATTATATTGAAGCTAATGCTATTGTGATCACTGGACCCGAAGTGCTCCCCAACACATACATCTGTCAGCTGACCTATCGCATTCCCTAACAGGAGATCCAACACTGCCCCATCTCTAGTCGGTACTTCTATGTATTGTTGCAAAAAACTATCCTGCACACATTTCACAAACTCTAAACCATCCAGCCCTTTTACAGAATGAGCTTCCCAGTCTACGTGTGGAAAATTAAAATCTCCCACAGTCACCACCTTGTGTTTACTACAAATATCTGCTATCTCCTTACACATTTGCTCTTCCAACTCACGCTCCCCATTAGGTGGCCTATAATACACTCCTATCAGTGTTACTACACCCTTCCCATTCCTCAATTCCACCCAAATGGCCTCCCTAGAGGAGCTCTCTAATCTATCCTTCCAAAGCACCACCATAAGATTTTCTCGGACAAGCAATGCAACACCTCCTCCTCTGGCCCCTCCTACTCTATCACACCTGAAGCAACTTAATCCAGGAATATTTAGTTGCCAATCACACCCTTCCTGCAACCATGTTTCACTAATAGCTACAACTTTCTTTCTCTTTTATTTCCCATAATTCTCCACCTTCCCCCTAGCCCATTTCCCTCCAGCCTATCACTTCCTAGCTTGCTACTTTATCCCTCCCCCCACTTCTTATCCCCCCTCGACCATTCCATGTTACCTCACTCCTGATGAAGGGTTTCGGCCTGAAACGTCATTATTACCTCCTCCCATAGATGCTGTCTGGCCTGCTGAGTTCTGCCAGCATTTTGTGTTTTTTATAATACTAAATCATCCATTTTAATCGTTGTCTCTCTCACTCCCATCTGCAACAGGATGACTCCCCCCTCTTCATCTCTCTCTCCTTAGCATCATAGTGTACAGGGGGTCAACTGTGGACCCCATCTCCAACTGGTTTTCTCATGACACATAACAAAAGGAACAATAGTGCAGAGTACTATCTAAATGGGGAGAAGGTTCAAACATCAGAAGTGCAGACTGACTCTGGAATCCTAGTGCAAGACTCCCAGAAGGTGAATTTACAGGTTGAGTGTGGTAAAGAAGACAAATGCAATGTTGGTATTTATTTGAAGGGGTATAGAACATAAAAGCAAGTGTATATTTTAGGCAGAAGTTAACAGTTTCATGATTGGTCAGGGTACGTAGTACATGGTGAGAAGGCAGGTGCATGGGGTTGAGTGGGATCCGGGATCAGCCATGATGGAATGGTGAAGTAGACTTGATGGGCTGAATGGCCCAATTCTACTCCTATGTCTTTTGGTAAAATTTTCATTCTGAATGAAGGATATAGTTATAAGGGAACAGCACGATATCATAGAGGTTAGCACAACGGTTTGTGTACCAGCAACATGGGTTCAATTGTGATGAGGAGTTTGTATGTTCTCCTTGTGACTGCGTGGGTTTCCTCTGGGTGCTCTGGAGTCTCCCACAGTCCACTGAGGACTTTCAAGGAGCAAGTAGTTAATTTTTTTGAAAGATCTCAGAACTTATGGTGATGTAAAACTGTCAAGGAAGCGGGACCACATCAATCATACTGAATGGTGGGGCAGATTTGATGGGCCGAAGGACTGACTCCTGCTCATTTTTTCTTGTTACTCATCAACTTGAAAATTCGACAGAGCCACTCTCCCTGGAGATCACATGCTGGGTAACGCAATTACAGCTTGGAGCATGGGAGTTCTCAGGTCAGTTCTGTTATCATCTATAAAGGGTTAATACGTCCACATGGAATGAGTGGGTTTTCCCTGGGTGCTGCAATTACCTCCCACAGTCCAAAGACATACGGGTAGGGTAATTGGTCATTGTAAGTTGTCTCATGATCAGGTTACGGTTAAATTGGAGTTGTCAGGGGTTGCTGGAGTAGTGAGGCTTGAAGGGTCTATTCTGTGCTGCGTCACTGAATAAATAAATCTCTCGAATGTTTCTCAAATTTACGACACTCTGACTCAGAGATGAGTGTGCTGCTCAGTGAGCCACAGGTAACCGGAGCCCCATCTGGTCTGCATTACTGAGGGAAGAAAGGGTCTTGATTTGCTGTTGATATTGTTGCTGGTGTTAGACATAGAACACTACAGCACAGAAACAGGCCCTTCAGCCCATCTAGTCCATGCAAAATCATTAATCTGACTAGTCCCATCGATCTGCTCCCAGACCAGAGCTCTCCATACCCCTTCTATCAAGATACCTATCCAAGTTTCTCTTAACTGTTGAAATTGAACCTACATCCACCACTTGTGGTGGCAGCTCATTCCATACTCTCACTATCCTGAGAGCAGAAGATCCCCCTCCTGCTCCTCTTAAACATTTCATCTTTCACCCTTAACCTATGACCTCTAGCTGTAGTCTCATCAAGCCCAAGTTGCAAAACCCTGCTTGTATTCACCCTACCTAAAATCCTAACCTAATCAACCTCTCCCTATAACTCAGGTCCCAGGAATGTCTTTTTGTAAATTTTTTCTGTATTCTTTCAATCTTATTCACATCTTTCCTATAGGTAGGTATCTGAAACTGCACATAATACTTCAGATTAGGCCTCACCGATGTTTTAAACAATTTCATCATAACCAGAGTTCCTCCAGCATTGGATGTGTTACTTGGATTTCCGGCATCTGCAGATTTTCTCTTGTTTGTGATCCCAACTCTTGTACTCATTACATTGATTTATGAAGGTCATATGCCAAAAACTTTCTTTATGACCCTGTCTACATGTGCAACCACTTTCAAGGAATTATGGATCTGTATTCATAGAAGCTTGTTCGAGTGTACTCCTCAGAGCCCTACCATTCACCGTGCAGGTCCTGGATGGTCCTCACAAAGTGCAACACCTCCTCCTTGTCTACATTAAATTCCATTTGGCATTTTTTGGCCAATTTTCCAGCTGGTCCAGATCTAGCTGCACGTTCTGATAGTCTTCCATACAGTCCACTACACCCCCAATCTTTGTGTCATCCACAAAATTGCTGATCCAGTTAACCACATTATCATCCAGATCATTGATGTAGATGACAAACAACAACGGATTCAGCTCCAATCCCTGCGGCTCACTACCAGTCACTGTCAGAGAAGCAACCATCTCCTGGCACTCACTGGCTTCTCCCATGACGCAAATATCTAATCTGATTTCCTCCCTCATCTTGGATGCCAAGTGACAATCTTCTTGACCAACTTCCCATGGGGGTCCTTGTCAAATCCACAACCGAGAGGAGATGTGAGCCTGCACATCAACTCAGAATAAGGCAGAGATTGATTTATTTCTGGCCTGGATATTTTACTTTGGAATGCTATCACTGAAGTCAAGAAAGTGGTTGGAGGATGTCTCTTTACGGCACATATAAGGTACCTTGAAAGGTCCAATAGCTGGCTGTCCTTCAGAGACGTGGGAAGCCGGGACTCGGGACGGTTCATAGAAACATGGGAAACCGAGATTCAGGGATGATTCCTTAATCCAGTGCTCGGAACCGTTAGCATCGGCAAACCTGGCACAGTGCACATGCTCCAGACCGTGCCAGTCCCGGGTCTGGGGGACACAAAGTGCTGGGCATCTGAAGGAGAGTCTCAGCCATGAGGGACTGGCTGTGAATGGAGTGGGGATGTTGGAGAATAGACCCGGTTCAAGAAAAAGGGTTCAGTGAGGGCAGTTTGGTGGTAGGAGGTCAGAATGAAGTTGAATTTAGATCTGGAAAAGGGAAAAAAGAAACATAATATTGGAATGATTTCAAATGGTGGAGAGGAAAGGCGGGATATTTTGGAAAATAAAGACTTCAGGGTATTGTTTGATCCAGAACAGCCTTCTTATTTTACTTCCGGTGTGGATTGTATATACTGTATTTCCTCCGTCATGCCATATGAGTGACCAACCTGTAAGCCTCTGAATGGAAATACCAGTTTGTCGTTCCAGATAAAGTTGTTCCTTTGGGCATGGAGTTGTCAAGAGGTCCTTTTTCAAAGTAGAAGTTACCACAAAAGGGAACTGAACCATGGGTACATCAGACATGCTTGAACTGAATGACAGAGCAGGGTTGAGATCTTATTTTTCTCTATCACGAATATACTGCACGTTGTCCCAATAAGACTGAATTTAGCATTTCAGTTTCAAATTTCATGTGAACCATACCATGAGTTTAACATTCACCATTTCCTGTGTTACGGTTCAGCAACAATGAATATCAAATTGAAACAGGTTTTTATAAACAAATAAAACATTTATTAAACACTGCTCAAAAAAACCCAAAAGTAAACAAACAACTAAGTTAACTGGAAGTGGACAGCTATACGGCAGCTAAAACAGTTCTTAAAATAAGAAATGCGAACTTAGTTCTTTAAAGTAGTAGATGCAAAAGTCCAAATAATTTACATTTCCTTGAAGTAATAAATTCTCTTACATGACCTTACTGCTGATCCCAGCCAAAGTATGCCCCGCCCGAATGATTTACGATGAAGGAAATAAAACGGCTTAAAGGCACTGACATTTACCTTTTGGCAAATAACTCACTGCCCCAGTCCTTTCTGCTCTTACAGCAGGGACTAACATGGGTGCTGATTACTAATTCCTTCCGAACAAGGATCAAATAAGGTAGAACCTGTTTTACCACCGACAACACCAACTTTTCTCGATTTTTCAGGTTTTCCAAATTTCAATAATTCTTCACTCTCCGACTGGACTTTTAACCGGCAGTGATTTTCAGAACTGCCGGCACACCAATTCTTACACTAGAGACTAAAACTCCACTTTTAAAACAAAACTGCGTCATAAAATCAAATACACAGCAGAACAGAATCACTGACAAATTAAACCACAAACTGACCTGCCTCACAGGGAGGAGGTTCTCCTTTTATACTCTGTTGAAAAACCATCATATGACCTCTCACTGGCGGGAAAATTACATCACTGCACCATCAGAAGACCATTACATCATACCCAGTAGAGTCTCAATTACATCATGGTCATGTGACAGTTACGAGATACGCACGGGTACGTAACACCTGTTGTTGTTGATTCCTGTCAGCTCGATCTCTGTCAGTCGGTGTCCCGGTCCTGGAGGGTTGAGGATCCCGGCGTGTTCGAGGTACCGGTCGGAGGAACCTGAGACTCTGGAAACGTCCCTCAATCCACCGGGAGTTTCGGCTCCTGCTCGGCACTCGGACATGTTGTTACTCCTTCTCCAGTTCGTGCTCGTTGTGGTGAACGCGGAAGGTGAGGAGCCGGGACTCGGGACGGTTCATAGAAACATGGGAAACCGGGATTCAGGGACGGTTCATAGGAACATGGGAAACTGGAACTCGGGACGGTTCATGGGAAACCGGGATTCAGGGACGATTCATAGGAACATGGGAAACCGGGACTCGGGACGGTTCACAGAAACATGGGAAACCGGGATTCAGGGACGATTCCTTGATCCAGCGCTCGGAACCGTTAGCTTCAGCGAACCCGGCGCAGTGCGCATGCTCCAGACCGCGCCAGTTCCGGGTCTGCGGGACACAAACAAAGTCTCGGCCATGTGGGACTGTCTGTGAATGGAGTGGGGATGTTGGGGAAGAGAGTCGGTTCAGGTAGTGGGGATGTTGGGGAATAGAGTCGGTTCAGGTAGTGGGGATGTTGGGGAATAGAGTCGGTTCAGGTAGTGGGGATGTTGGGGAATAGAGTCGGTTCAGGTAGTGGGGATGTTGGGGAATAGAGTCGGTTCAGGTAGTGGGGATGTTGGGAATAGAGTCGGTTCAGGTAGTGGGGATGTTGGGGAATAGAGTCGGTTCAGGTAGTGGGGATGTTGGGAATAGAGTCGATTCAGGTAGTGGGGATGTTGGGGAATAGAGTCGGTTCAGGTAGTGGGGATGTTGGGGAATAGAGTCGGTTCAGGTAGTGGGGATGTTGGGGAATAGAGTCGGTTCAGGTAGTGGGGATGTTGGGGAATAGAGTCGGTTCAGGTAGTGGGGATGTTGGGGAATAGAGTCGGTTCAGGTAGTGGGGGTGTTGGGGAATAGAGTCGGTTCAGGTAGTGGGGATGTTGGGGAATAGAGTCGGTTCAGATCGTGGGGATGTTGGGGAAGAGAGTCGGTTCAGGTAGTGGGGATGTTGGGGAATAGAGTCGGTTCAGGTAGTGGGGATGTTGGGGAATAGAGTCGGTTCAGGTAGTGGGGATGTTGGGGAATAGAGTCGGTTCAGGTAGTGGGGATGTTGGGGAATAGAGTCGGTTCAGGTAGTGGGGATGTTGGGGAATAGAGTTGGTTCAGGTAGTGGGGAGGATAGGGAAAAGGAATCGGAAATGGAGAGTTTGGTGAGGGAGGGTTGGTGGCAGAAGGTCGGAATGAAATTGAATTTAGATCTGGAAAACGGAAAAAAGAAACATAATATTGGAATGATTTCAAATGGTGGAGAGGAAGGGCGGGATATTTTGGAAAATAAAGAAGACTTCAGGGCATTGTTTAAATTTCACCCGGAATAGCCTTCTATCAATCCCATTACATTTAACTAAAAAGTTAACACAAAATACTCTGCGGATGCTGGGATCAAAGCAACACGCTGGAGGTCGGGCAGCATCCGTGGAAACGAACAGTCAACGTTTCGGGCTGAGACCCTTCGTCAGGACTGAAGAGGGAGGGCAGCAGCCCTATAAAGAAGGTGGGGGAGGGTGGGATGGAGAAGGCTGGTAGGTTTCCCGGTGAAAAACCAATAAGGGGAAAGATAAAGGAATGGGGGAGGGGAAGCAGGGAGGAAAGGTGAAGAAGGAATGTAAGGAGAAAGTACTATGTGTAGTAGAAGGAGGTGGAACCATGGGGGAGATGATAGACAGCTGGAGGAAGAGGCAGAGTGAAACTGGGATGGTGGAAGAGAGGGGGAGTGAATTACCGTAAGTTGGAGAAATCAATGTTCCTGCCAAAGCACATGATGAGGCCAAACTCGCGATGGAGGAGCAACACCTCATATACTATCTGGGTGGTCTCCAGCCCCTTGGCATGAACATTGAATTCTCCAACTTCCGGTACTTCCCTCCCCATCCCTGTTCGGGTTATGCTTCCCCCTGGAACTTTAGAATATAGAATTTTGTAAAACACTTCAAAAGTTTCCTGAATTTCACTTAGCTTATTTTTTAAATCTCTTTTGTTCCTGAATCCCTAATTTTGTGAATTATATTTTTTGCTATTTTTTGTCAGTTTCCATGCCAGTATTTTCATAGATTCAGATCCACTTTCATAGTGTCTCTGTTTCAAAAACATTAGATTTTTCCTGAGTTGTGTAGCCAAAGTTTAATTTTGTTCCTAATTTTTAAAATTTCCTCTAATGTATCCAGCACCAAACTCAATTTCATGTTTTTTTTCTAGTTCCCTTCAGCTTGTTTTGTAATTCCTCTAATGTTTTATTCCTTATCTTTTTCTTATATGAAGATATTGCCATAATTTTCCCCCTCAGGACAGCCTTCAGAGTATCCCATAGAATGGGAGGTGAAACCTCTCCATTATCATTGAATTCTAAGTAAAGACCAATTTGTTTTTTAATTTGTTCCTTAAAATAGAGATCATTAAGTCAACTTGAATTTAGTTTCCATATAGTTTCCATTTAGTTGCAGGTCAAAATCAACAGATAAATATATAGGTGCATGGTTACTTAAATCTACTGTCCCAATTCCACAGGTGTTTATTTTGTCTTTATCTTTTCCAAACATTATGAAGTAGTCTATTTTTGTATGTAAAGAATGGGGGGCAGAATAATGAGTGTAATCCCTTCTGTTGGGGAAAAGGTCTCCATATATCAATTAGACCAACATCCTCAAAAAGTGTGTTAACTTTCTTATGTAAGGACTTTGTTTCATGGGTTTTTCTACTGGAAGAGTCTAACTTTGGTTGTAATTGTACATTTAAATCCCCCATATCAAGAGACCTTCTGTTTCTGTTACCATAATATTAGTGATCTTCTGGAAGAAACTCAGTACTTTCTGGGGCTGCTTATATATTCAATAGACTAACTGAATTCCAGTCTGTATTCCCCCTTACTAGAATATATCTGCCCTCCTTATCTCCCATTTAAAATACTTTTTCAAAATTTAGCTTGCTTGAGATGAGAATAGCAGCTCCTCTCCTATGTCATGATTAATATAAGGAGAAAAAACAAATTAGTGAAGTCCATTCTCTTTAGTTTTCCATGGTCATTATCATTTAAATGAATTTCCTGTAAATATACTACATAGGCTTGTTCTTTCTTCATTTTAGATAGAATTTTACTGAGTTTGATTGGATTCAACAGCCCATTGACATTAAAAGAAATGAATTTTACTTTGTCATTAGCCATGTGTATTTATCTGTCAGTGTATAATTGAAATTAGCAGAATAGAATTTAGGAGATCTACTCCCTAAACAAGTAAGAGCAAAGAAACACAAATGGGGAAAAAAAGGTGTGATTCCAAGTCTGAGGTCTGTAGTAGATGACCCTGGGCTGAGCTAGTGGAAACGTCTAGCTGTGAGCAATAGCCTCTCCTACCTGTGGGCTGAGGGCCCCCACTGCAGCACCCATAAAAGTAAGTGAAAAAGTCCTTGTCCATTACACAGAAAGGACTTCGCTGTGTATTCCTCCCATGTATATGTTCTTGGTTAGGTGGGGAGAAAGGAGTGAATGAATGAATAAAAAAATAGAGTAATAGAAAATCCACATTGTAATATGTATTTCTTGAACTAAATATAGCATAGTCTATTTTGGCTTCTGTTTAGCTTATCAACACTTTTGAGATCAGTCAGACATTATAGCTCTTCTGGAGGGGGTGAGAGCTGTCTTCTGAAAACTCGCAGTCTCTCCCTGATATTTTTCTTTCGCTCTTCTCCTTTCCCCTGCTTTCTCAGTCCTCCCACCATTTCCCAGGCGGAGCAGGATAGCTGTTCAGCCAGGCTTTCCCTTGGTGTGATCACATTGACGGATGGTCCTCTGTTCTCCATGTCTGCAGTTGCCTCTTCCACTGTCTGGTACAGCCACATCCAGTCCTCAAAGAACACTCATAGTTTAGCAGAGTACAGAGTCTGGAAGCTAATCTTTCTCTGCTTTAACACTCGCTTTGCTTCAGAATATTCCTTATGTTTCTGCAGGGCCGCATCTTGATAAGTGTATTAATCTCTCGTTCAAAAATGCCTTTTTTTCCCAGGCCTTGTGCAGAATCTCTGCTTTGGTTTTGTAGTGGAGGAATCTGATTATTATTGACCTTAGCTTGTCTTCCCTATCCCGGGAGGGCCTCGGGGCGAGCGCCCGGTGTGCTCTCTCGATGTCAAGCTCCATAGTTGGGGGAATCTCCAGCGTGTCCCATGGTAACTTTTCCACAAAATCCACCATAGACAACCCCTCCATTCCTTTGGGGACATTACATATCCTTATACAGTATTCTTAAGTCAAGACCTCCCTTCATTAGGACCTCCCTCAAGTATTTTTTCTTGTTGATTCATCACTTTTATCATCTTGCTTAGCACCTGTTCCATGTTTAGAATGCCAATCTTCCATCTTTTCATTTTGTGTCTCTGCCTCTGCTATTTTTTGATTAATGTTGGTGAGCTCAGACTTAATATCATTTAGTTGTTCTCTTATGTATGCAACAACTCTCAAGATAACATTAAAAATTAATGAATCACATTTGCAATTTAGGCCATCTTCCCTCCTCATGGAAAATGGCAGGAATACCGATTCTAAAACCTGGAAAACTCCTGCTAGATCCTTTAGTTATAGACCAATACCATTTACATCCAATTTGTATAAACTTATGGAACGTATAGTAATATATTTTGGAAAAAAGGTGGTACTGTGGCGATCCACTTCCTAGCGCACTCGAACCGGCTCACAAATAGCCAGTGCGCCGGCATAAAGGCCAGTCCCAATAGTGCGCCAAGTCTGTTTCACCAGCAAGGGGAAAAGCCCGCGCGTGGGACTGGACTGTGAATACGTGCCCCATACAGCATCCCCGCCTGGGGAGGGAGTGATCAGGAAGGCTTTAAAGCGAGGCCCCGAATTTCGAATAAAATCTCTTTTGTAACTGCAGTTCATCGACTACGTGTCGTTATTTCAGCGCTGCGTGTAGCACACCGCTACAGTACTGCATTTTGTCAGAGCAAATTTCGGAATGGTAGAATGACATTGGATTCAGTTTTATGTTTGGAAGATGATATTAGGAAAGCACAGGTGAATAAAGAAGTTGTGATAATATTTTTGGTGTAGAAAAAGCATATGATATGTTATGGAGGGGATGGCATTTTAATTAGATTATGGAAATCAGGAGAGAGAGGAAGGCTATAATTTTTTGAGTTTTTTATTTGGACAGTCTATGCAGGTAAGGGTAGGAAAATGTAATGTTGATTTAGTTTAGTGGGTCCAGCAAGTGAGACAGGAAATGCACTGATTTTGAATAGGTATATTAATCATTTATTTACAAACTGTAAAAATTCAACCAAACATTCATGTTCCCCAGGTTACAGACACTGCAAACCTGAGTACTCAACAAACATATTTAAGTGAATGTTCGCGTAGAGTATACCTTCTCAATCATCATGTGCAACTTTGCTGAAAACAAAGGAAGCAGAGGGAAAGTCCCTTTCACGTGCCCAGGATATTTGAAACTGGACACCAGGCATCCAATGGGAAAAGCAGCTTCTGAACTAACCAATCACAACGGAAGCAACTTTTGTCAATCAGACTGAGATGCACCACCACAGGACACTCCACCCCTCGAAAGTTGCAAACGTGATGATCCAATCCTCAGACTAGTAATACTCTCTCAATCTCACAACTAAGTTATACATAAAACACAAGAGTAAAATACTCAGTACTGTAAACCAAGTAATCACCTCCCAGTGTACCATCATCATCCACCAGCTCCCTGTGCTGCAAAAGGCCACCAGCCCCACCCTGGGGTGTAATAGCCAATGAGCTGCTCCCCCACTTAATTTAACACACTGACTCTGAGATACGACCACCCAGATGAGCGATGTTCAGCCAATCCGGAATGTAGGTGTCGCATTCTTCACCAGTAATGGTGCAAGTGGCACCCTCCTTTGTGAGCACGTAATCCAAGTCATCAGTTCCCTGGACAGTCTAGCTGTACTATGCTGAGAAATGCTCTCATTCAGAACATCCTTCCTTTGTAATAGCCCTCTTACAAACTAGCATGGGCAAGGCACATCCAGATCATACATACAGCACCACCCTGTGGGAACAATGGCTAGGCCTAGGAACTGTATATCCAGTGAGTGCCATTCAACATCCAACAAGTGTGCAGCTTCACAACACCAGTTGGCATGGACACAGCCATCCCAGGATGCTGCTCCTGCTCACACCTGCCATCCACCTTGCACATGGTAGCTGTACGCAACACACCACCTGCACCAACACTCCCTGTCTGCTGGGAAAATCCCTTTCAGAGTCAGGAAATTCCAATTATAGAAATAGTACTTGTATTTGTAGCCGATTGTTGTTTAATATTATGATTAATGATATTTTGTCTGAGATAGGCACTGGGGTGGGTAAATCACTTTCTGCAGATTATGGTGTTTTATGGATCAGAGGTATAAATTTCAATTTAACTGTATATAGGATGCAACTAATGATTAATAAGGTCAAACACTGGGCAGAAAGATGTGGTTTTAAGCTTTCTGTAGCTAAAACACAAGTTATGTTTTATGAAGAGGATCAATATACCTGCACTTAATTTGAAATCATATGGTCAGACTCTGGAAGAAGCGTCAGTGGTGAGGTTTCTTGGCATGTGGCTGGATAATAAGCTGACATGGAAGCACCATATCAGTAAAATAATTTACAAATGTAAAGGGGCAATAAATATCTTTGGGCATCTATGTGGGTATTCTTGGGATGCTACATGAAAATCTCTGTTGACTATTCATATCTGTTTAATTAGATCAGCACTTGATTATGGCTGTGTGGCTTCTGGATCAGATAAATGGATGACCATCAGGAGAGGGGAGGGAGAACATCAGATAGTGGAGAGAACCCCTGTGGACGTCCCCCTCAACAAGGTACTCTATTTTGAGTACATTGGGGGGGGGGAGATGACCTACCTGGGGGAAGCAACGGCAGACACTGGCACTGAGTCTGGCCTGAGGCTCAGCAGGGTAGGGAACTGAAGAGGATGGCAGCAGTAATAGGGGACTATAGTCAGCTGGACTGATAGGTGATTCTGCGGACACAAAAGAAAGCATGGATTATAGTTTGCCCCCTGGGTGCCAGGTCCAAGATGTTTCTGTACGTGTCCAAAATATCTGAAAAGGGAAGTTGACCAGCCAGATGTCATGGTACTTATTGATACCAATGACAGAGGAAGAAAAAGGAAGGGGGTTGTGAAAAAAGAATGTAGGGAGTTGGGAAGGAAGCTGAGAAGCAGGACCACAAGGATAATAATCTCGGGATTGCTGCCTGATCAACACAACAGTGAGGATAGGAGCAGAATGAGCTGACAGATAAAAGCATGGCTGAAGATTTGCACTAGGGGATTCAGATTTCTGGATAATTGACACTTCTTCTGAGGCAGGTGGGACCTGTATAAAAGTGACAGGTTGCACTTCAGTCTGAGGGGAACCAATACTTTTGCAGGCAGATTTACCAGAGCTGCTGGGAGTAGGTTAAACTAATAAGACAGGGTGATGGAAACCAGGATGATAGAGCTGAGGAGGAATCAGCAGATTTACAAGTAGATGACAGGGTGTAACATGAATGTAAGGAAAGACAAGCCAATGATTGGGTACAAATGCAAACAGCAAAGAGTTCAATTGTACCACAGGGGCAAAATTCAAAAGGGTTAAGAACGCAGGACTGAAGGTGTTGTATTTAAATGGACATAGCATTCGGAATAAGGTGGACAAACTCGTGGCACAATTGGAGATTGGTCGGTATGACATTGTGAACATCACTGGGTTGCGGTTGAAAGAAGGCCATAGTTGGGAGCTCAACATCAAAGAGCAGGCAAGATGGCATAGCTGGTGGTGTGGTTCTGTTGATAAGAGATGGAATTATATCTTCAGAAAGAGGTGAGATAGAGTCAGAGATTGTCAAATCTTTGTGGGTCGAGTTAAGAAACTGTAAGAGTAAAAACAATTATGGAAATCATATAGAGACCTCCAAATAGTAGACAAGATGTGGGGTTGAGGTTGCAAAGGGAGTTGGAAAACACATATAATGCCACAATTGTCATGGGCGACTTCAATAGCCAAGGGGATTGGGAAAATCAGGTTGGTGACAGATCGCAAGAGGGGGAGTTTGTTGAATGCCTACAAGATGGCTTCTCAGAGCAGCTAGTGCTTGAGCCTATTTGGGAAAAGGCCATCTTAGATTGGGTGTTGTGTAATAACCCAGAGGGAGCTTAATGTAAATGAAACTTTAGGAGGGAGTGCTCATAATAAGATTAATCATTAATAATCATTAGAAAGAGATGAGATAGGATTGGAAGGTGTAGGGTCTCTATGGGTTGAGTTAAGAAATGGCAAGGGAAAAAGGACCCTAATGGCAGTTGTATACAGATCTCCAAACAGCAGCCAGGATGTGGATTACAAATTACAGCAGGAGATAGAAAAGGGATGTCAGAAAGGCAATGTCATGATAATTGCTGTGGATTTAACAATAACAGATATTGCTGTTAGACACTCTAACTCTCCGGATTATGAATAGCTGGTGCAGCCCCTGTAGGATTCTGGACAGTCCAGCTAATTGGTATTCATGCTTTGGGCGCCAAGAACTGAGAATCTATAGAGCACCAGAACTGATTTTAGTGCTCAATTGTATGTCTGCAGGTGATATCACCTAGCATTTGTTTTGCCCTCAGTTCTCAATCCAATTTGATACCATGTCTCACTCCTTGCTTTGGATACTCCAGCATTTGGGTCCAAGCAATCCTTATCAAGGACTCTCATCACAGTACAACTGAATGAAAATGGATCCAGCAGGGTTTCAGAGTCTCCAGACAAAACCTGGAGATACATGACCGTCAGGCCGCGGTATACCAGCTATCGCAAGGAGGATGCCAGAGTTGCGTAGGTGAGGCCGTCGGTCATTCTATGGAGCCTTGGCCACTCTGTATCACCACCGGCTCTGCGATGAACTGCAGGATGCTTTCACTTTGGGAGAGCCAACAGGAGACTTAGAGGTCCTCATCGACCAGTGCATCAGCCTTGAAATCGTCTGGCAGAGTGTAAGAGGAACTATACCGCTATGACAGTTGAGCCAGTACACATCCACAACTGTCTTGGATGGCCACCTGTTGGTTCTGGACAGGTCCAACAACAGACTGTTGGTTTTGCAGATGAGGTCAGGGCATCATGTGGAAGACATTAGTTTCTACGTCATTGACTCAGCACTCATACACCTGATTCGTGGTTACTCTTGTCTTTCACAGCGTAACTCAACCAGGGACAGAAGGGAGAGGAAAATCAGTCTGGCTACTATAATAAGCTATGTTTGCAGCATGGTGTTCCAACCCCCAGACTCTCCCATCACAGAGTCTGTTCCGAGTGGTGCAAAAACTATCTGTAACTCCTTGTTGCCACCATCTGTGGATACAACAAAAGTCTAATGAACTAGGGAGGAGACTTGGAAATCAGTAAAGCCACCCCTGTCAACTAAGAAACCTCAGAAGTTGTCCTTGAAGAAGTGTTCAGAAAAACTTTCAGCACCCCAGCTGGTTGAAGTTCCTTCCGTACACAAGGATCTGGAAGAGGTCTTCAGCAAGGGAAAGGCCTCAACTCTTCCACCACACCGACCCTACCATTGTGCTCTAGACCTTCTGCCTGGTACTTGTCCTCAGCGTGATCAATTATATGTGCTCTCATGTCCAAAGAGAAGCACAATGGAAGAATACGTAAAGGAAGTTCTTGCTTTGGGATTCATTCAGCCCTCCTTATCACCAGTTTGTATGGGCTTCTTCGTACAAAAGAAGATGTGAGCCTGTGGCCATGTATTGATTATGGAGGATTAAACCGCATAACAGTCAAGAATCGTTACCCCCTTCCTCTTCTGAATATTGCCCTTGAGATTCCCAAGGGCAAGAGTATTTGCTGTGCTGGACCTACAGATTGCGTATAATCTGGTCTGTATAAGGGAAGGTGATGAGTAGAAGACTACATTCACTACACCAACAGGGCACTACAAGTACCTGGTTATGCCCTTCAGCCTTGCAAACACTCCGGCAGTTTTTCGGGTCTTTATAAATGATGTGCTCCAGGATACTCTCTGTAAGTATGCCTTTGTCTACTTGGATAATATCCTAATCCTCCTGAAGTCCAGGGAGGAGTATGCCAGTCACGACAAGGACATTTCAAAAGGGCTTCTGGACCATAAGCTTTATGTCAGGTTGTAGAAGTCCAAATTTCATATGACGATTATCTCATTGTTAGGATTCATAATCTCCACATGCAATATCAAGATGGACCTTATGAAGACCCAGGGAGTCAGAAATTGGCCACAACCACCCGGTGTCAAACAAGTACAACAAATCCAGGGGCTTACAAACTTCAGCTGGAAGTTCGTCAGGACTCGGTGGTAGCTCTGCTGCTGGAGCTGACTAAGAAATCCATGGGCCATTTTGTCTGGACTACCAAAGCAGAGACTGCTTTTGCAGGACTCAAACAGAGGCTCACATCAATTCCCATCTTGGTTTCTCCTAACCTTGATCTTCCCTTCATAGTGCAGGTGGGTGCTTCAGGCATCAGACTGGGTACTTTGTTGTCTCAACGATCACCTACAGATGGCGAACTGTATCTGTATGTATTCTTCTCCAGGTGGCCATCCCCAGCAGAGAGAAACTATGACATTGGGAGCTTCTTGCAGTTAAGTTAGCCTTGGAGGAATGGTGTCACTGGTAAGAGGAGGCCAATAACTCTTTTATCATTTGGAAAGACCAGAACAACCTGTCTTATATTCAGGAGGCCAACAGACTGAACTCCAGGAAGGCCAGCTGGTCTTTGTTCTCTCCCTGCTATAATTTCACCATGACCTATTAACCAGGGTCAAAGAACCAGAAGCCGGATTCCGTGTTCCATCAGTTTTTTGTTTACTTATTCATTTATGGGATGTGAGCATCACCAGCTGAGTCAGCATTTATTTCCTATCCATAGTTGCCCGTTAGAAGGTGGTGATAAGCTGCCTACTTGAATCGCTGCAGTCCCTGAGGTGTAGGTACACCCACAGTGCTGTTAGGGAGGGAATTCCATTTTTTTGACCCAGTGACAAAGAAGGAGCAGTGATATGTTTCCAAGTCAGGATGGTGTGACTTGGAGGGGGATTTCCAAGTGGTGGTGTTCCCAGGTATCTGCTGTTCTCATGGTAGTGGTCATGGGTCTGGAAGGTGCTGCCTTCAGAACTTTGGTGTGTTGTTGTAGTGAATCGTGCATTTAGTTCACACTGCTGCAACTTTTCATCGATGATGGAAAGTCTGGATGCTTGCGGAAGGGATACCACTGAAGTGGGCTGCCTTGTACTGTATGGTGTCAAGCTTCTTGAGTGTTGATGGAGTTGTATCACCCCATTGCACTCCTAACCTAAGCCTTTTAAATGATGGACAGGCATTGGGGAGTCAGGAAGTGAGTTACACACTGCAGGATTCCTAGACTTTGACCTGCTCTGATAGTCACTGTGTTTATATGGCTAGACCAGTTCAGTTTCCAGTCAATGGTAACCCAGAGGATGTTGACAGTAGGAGATTCAGTGATGGTGATAGCACTGAATGTCAAGGGATGATGGTTAGAGCCTCTCTTGTTGGAGATGGTCATTGTCATTGCCTGACACTTGCATGGCTCAAATGTTACTTGCCACTTGTCAGCCCAAGTCTGGATATTGTCCTGGTCCTGCTGCATTTGAGTATGAACTGCTTCACTATCTGAGGAGTCATGAATAGTGTAGAACATTGTGCAGTCATCTGCGAACATCTCCACTTCTGACCTTGTGATGGAAGGAAGATCATTGATGAAGCAGCTAAAGACGGTTGGTCCTAGGACACTTCCTTGTGGAACTCCTGCAGTGATGTCCCGAGGATGAGATGATTGACCTCCAGCCATTACAACCAGCTTTCTTTGTGTCAGGCATGATTTCAACCAGAGGAGGGTTTCCCTCCTTATTCCCACTGACTCCATTTTAGCTTGGGCACCTTGATGCCATACTCGGTCAAATGCTGCCTTGACATCAAGGGCTATAATTCTCAGTTCACCTCTGATATTTAGACCACATTTGGACCAAGGAGGTGATGAGGTCAGGAGCTGAGTGGCTTTGTCGGAACCCAAGTAGTTGCTGCATGACAGCACTGTTGATGACCACTTCCATTACCTTGCTGATGATTGACAGTAGGCTGACAAGGTGGTAATTGGCTGGGTCGCACTTGTCCTGTTTCTTGTGTACTGGACATACCTGGGCATTTTTCTACATTGCCAGGTAAATGCCAGTGTTGTAGCTGTATCTGAACACTTTGGCTAGTGACGCGCCAAGTTCTGGAGCTCAAGTCTTCAGGATAATTACTGAGATTTTTTTCTGGGCCCATAGCCTTTGCAGTATCCAGTGCTTTCATCCATTTCTTGATAACGTGGAGTGAGTCTGATTGGCTGCATACTGACATCAGGGATGATGGGGATTTATGGAGGAGGGTGAGCTGGAACATCTACTGGGCACTTCTGACTGAAGATTATTGCAAATGTCTGCCATCAGGCAAACATTGCAGGAGCATCAAAACAAAAACCACAAAGCTATCAAACAGCTTCCTCCTACAGGCAGTCAGACTGCTAAATAGCTGCTCTACCTGACTTTACTTTGGACACATAACTTAATTTTAACCAACATGTGGCTGTTGTGTTTTACTATTTATTGTTGTGTTTATTATTTAGTGTTGTGTTTGTTATGTTATGATTGCACTTGCCCCTGGGAAACACTGTCTCATTCTGCCCTGCAGAGCTGATGTACGGTTAGAATGACAATAAAGTTTTTGAACCTTGAATCTTGAAAATGCCTCAGCCTTATCCTTTGCACAGGTGTGCTGGGTTCCTCTATTATTGAGAATGGGAATATTTGTGGCTCCTCCTCCTCCAGTGAGTTGCTTGATTGTATACCACCATTCATGGCTGGATGTGCCAGGACTACAGAACTTAGATCTGATCCTTTGGTCGTAGGACCACTTAGCTCTGTCTATTACTCACTGCTTATGGTGTTTGGCAGGCAAGTAGTCCTGTATTGTGACCTCACAGGGTGATGACTCATATTGACGTATGCCTTGTGTTCTTCTCAGCATGCCTTCCTGCACTCTTCATTGAACCAGGGTTGATCCCCTGGCCTGGTGGTAATGTTAGGGTGGAGGATACGCTGGACTGTGAAGTTACAGATTGATGGCCCATAGTGCCTCATAGTTGCCCAGTCTTGGGCTGCTGGATCTGTTCAAAGTCTATCCCATTTAGCACGGTGGTAGTGCCACATAACATGGTGGAGGGATTCTTCAGTGGGGAATTAGTCTCCATAAATACTGTGCTGTAGTCACTTCTACCAATGCTGTCGTGGACAGTTGCTTCCACGGCAGGCATATTGCTGAGAATGAGATTGTGTGTTTTGCCCTCTTGTTGCTTCCATCAGCACCTGCTGTAATCCCAGTATAGTAGCTACGTCTAGTCTGTGGTGGTACTACCGAGCCACTTTTGGTGATGGACATTGAAGTCTCCCACCGAGTACATTCTGTGCCCTTGCCACCTTCAATGCCTCCTCCAAGTGCACCAAGTGATGAACCATAATGAGAGGAGCAGGAACCGCCATTTTGCCCTAAGCCAAGGTGGCAGCACCAATTCACTGAGGAATCAACGCTCTTATCTGCAAGGCCCAAGCGCAAAGGCAGATTCCTCAGAACAGTCCTCTGGGTCTGCTGTTCATCCCAAGTTCCATCGGTCCGAGGTGCTCATGTGGGGACATTCATTGATAATAACTGCTCACCCACAGATCGCCAGGACTCTCGCGTTTATCTAGAGGAAGTAATGGTTATCAGAATGATGAAAGAGATTTGGCAGTTCATGCAGGCATGTGAGTTGTGTGCCCAGAGCAAGGAGTCCTGTAGCTATCCTCAAGGGCTCCTGCAGCCCCTATCTTTTCTGGAAAGGTGCTTGGTGCATATCCCCCTGGACTTTGTCACATGTCTTCCACTGTCCAGGGGGAAGACTGTCACCTTGTTAATTGTTGATTTGGTTTCAAAAACCTGTAAGTTCATTGCCTTGGAGAAGCTACCGTCTGTGGCAGAGATGGCCAAAGTTGTCCTGGACCAGATCTTCAGGATCCACAGATTCCCTGTGGACATTGTCATGGATCGTGGTCCACAGTTTGTATCACATTTTTTGGAGGGCATTCTGTAAGCCGATTGGGGCAACAGCAAGTCTTTCCACTGACTTTCACCCACAGTCCAGTGCACCAACCAAGATATAGAACTTACCCTAAGATGCCTGGCGTCAGAAGACCGGATGCGTGGTGTGACCATTTGATATGGGCAGAGGTCGCACACAACCCCTCACAGCTTTCAGCGCATGGGATGTTACCAGTTGTGTGCCAGTTTGGTTATCCTCCTCTCTCTCAGGAACAGAAGACTGAGGTTCGGGTCCCTGCAGCCAAAGATTTCATCCAATGCTGCAAGCAAAAATGGAGTAGGGGAAGAGAGATTTTTCTGGGCTCTACCTGGAAGGCATAAATCAAGGAAAACCAGGGCCCCACTTTGCAGCCTGGACAACAGGTCTGGCTGTCCACTCAAGATTTGCCTCTCGGTGGAATCTATATACTAGTTGCTGTAATTTTCTTTATCAATTATTATATATCGTAATGTACTTCTGCCGTATAACATCAAATTTCATGACATATGCTAGTGATATTAAACCTGATTCAGATTCTGATAAATCACTCGGGCATGATCAACTGTTCCCTATAACATTGTGGGAAGCCAGGGAAGAAATTCCAGGGTCCCTGGCAGAAATGTTTGCATCAGTTTTTGCCGTGGGTAAGGTACGGGAAGACTAAGGATGGCAGATGTTGTGCCTTTATTTCCAAAAGGGTTCCAGATCAAACTTCGGAACAATAGGCCAGTGAGTCAAATATCAGTGGAAGTTATTGGAGGAGATTTTGAAGAGTGGAAACTACCAGCATTTAGAAAGACAAGGATGGATGTGGAATAGCTCTCATGGCTGTGTGTGAGGAAAATAGTATCTCACAAATTTGATTGTGTTTTTTGAAGAGGTAAAAACAATTGATGGTTGGGCAGTAAGCGTTGTCTGTGTAAATATTAATGAGACCTACATGTTTGGCTGGCCTGGATCAGGATTGTTTAACGAGGTAGTGGAAAATTTGGACCATATGAGATTCAGGATGAACTATTCACTAGAATATAAAATTTGCTTAGTGTAAAGGAGGCAGAAGGGGGTAGTGAAGAGTTGTTATTCAGTTTGGAGGCCTGTGACCTGTGGTATACTGCGAGGATCAGCCCTGAATTCACTGTACATGGTTTACTGCTTCATGGATTCCTGTCATTGGAGATGGGATATGCAGCATCTGGTCAAATGTAGAGGGTGTAGCCCAGAGGAGAGGTCTTGCGTGCTCTCCAGTTTCATATTGGTTCCGTCGTTCATGGATGATTCCACTGGACCTGTTGGATGTTCCTGGGCCATTGGGTGTCGGCTGTAGGGGAGGTATCCTGTCAGGACTGCACAGATGGGCAGCTCCCTGTTTCAATCTAGTTAATAGGAGTCACTGGCCACTCGTTTCCAACTCATCACCTGCAGCCCATTTAAACCCAGCTCTCATCCACAAGCATTGTTCACACATACAATCCATCCAGCCTCAACCAGTTACTCCTAGCCTCTGTTACCTTGTTATGTTGAGTTTCAGTTGTCTCTTGTTCTGTGGGCCCTTGTGTATTGTTATTTTGCAATTTATTATTAAAATGATCACTCCTTACTACGTCGTCTCAGCTGCTCTGTGTTTGGGTTAGTTTGCTGACAGTCTGGGGCTTTGTGGTAACATTCTTGGGAAGTTGCATAATTACAATTTGAGTGTGTCTCTGCAGAGAGGGAAAGTGAAGGTCAAGTGAAGGTGAAGGTGAAGATGGTTGGGGAAGACCTACCAGGGGGGCCACGGAGACTGGGTCTCTGGAACTGAGTCTAGTGCTGTGGCTCAGAAGAGCAGAGAGATGAAGAGGACTACAGTACTGACAAGGAGGTTCCTTAGTCAAAGGAACAGAAATGAGGTTCTGTGGGTACGATAGAGACACCTAGACGGTACGTTGCCTCCCTGGTGCAAGGATCAGGGATGTCTCAGATCATGTCCATAACATTCTCAAGGGCGAGAGTGGGCAGCCAGAAGTCTTGGTATATATTGGCACCAATGACATGAGCAGACAAGGTGAGGAACCCTTGAGTACAGATTTTAGAGAGCTAGCTGAGAAACAGGAACTCCACGGTACTAATCTCTGGATTGATGCCTGTGCCATGTGCCAGTGAGGGTAAGAATATGATGATTTGGCAGATGAATGTGTGGTTGATGGTGTAGGGGGCAGGGGGTCAGATTTATGGATCATTGGAATCTCTTCTGGGGAACATCAGACCTGAAACTGAACCTGAACCTGAACCTGAACCTGACAGGGTCTACTATCATAGCAGGCGGGTTGGCTGGAATTGTTCAGGTGGGTTTAAACCAATTTGGTAGGGGAATGGGAACTGGAGAGATAGTGCTGAAGAAGAGCTAGTTGGTTTACAAACAGAGGTAATGTGTAGTGAGATCCCAGCAAGGGAGGCTGAAGGTATGCCAAAATTGCAGTCAAAACAATGAGTTGCAACGTAAAAAGCAATCAAACTCAAAAAAGGTGAATACACGACTGAAGGAGTTATATCTGATTGTATGTAGTATATGAAATATGGTCATTGAGCTTGTCATAAAGTTCCAGATTGGCAAGTATGACATAGGCATCACTGAATCATTGATGAAAAAAGATTATAGCTGGGAGCTTAATATCCAAGGACAAACATTGTACAAAGGAATATGTACAACAATGGAATGAGGTATAAAGCGTTCCAGTTCCCCAGGAAGTTCAGTGCAAGCAGACTGTGAGGTGAAAGGGCATGATGAGGTCAATTGTGAGGTCAGGTTTCCACGTTATAGTACTAGGGAACCATTCGAGGATCTCGGAGGAAATCTAATAGCCATTAATATTGACACGTGTTGGGAATTTGCTGTAAACAGAAGCGTCCTAATGAAGGGTGTTGGCCCAAAATGTTGACTGTTTATTCATTTCCACAGAGACTGCCTGACCTGCTGAGTTCCTCCAGTGTTTTGTGTGTGTTGCTAGGAATTTGCTGTTGGTGTGCTGGTGTGATATGCAATTAAATATTTAATAACTATAAAGAATTATATAAAATAAATTTAGAAGTTAATGTTTGGAGACAGAAGAAAATATGTATAAATACACAAATACCAGCATCTATTCAGAATGTAAACAGCATTCAAAAACGCAGTTCAAATTCTTTACAATGCAGTATTGAGGTAATAGATGGAGTTGGGGCTAATTAAAATGATTCATCAGATTAACTACTGGGAGAAGGAACTTTTAAAATGGTGTGAAGTTTTTGTTTCAATCATCTCAAACCAGTGGGCAAATTGAAATGACTTTATTTCTTACATCCTTCATATACATGAGGAGTAAAAATCTTTATTTTACATCTCTGTCTAAGTGTGCAATTTGTAGTAATTTATAAGAAACAGTATGTACAACAGGACAGTCAGTTTAACATAGAAGTACAACTGTATCTGCATGAATTAATCAGACTGATAGCCTGGTGGCAGAAGCTGTCCTGGACCCTGTTGGTCCTGGCTTTAATGCTGTGATACCATTTCCCAGATGGTAGCAGCTAGGATAGTTTGTGGTTGGGGAGATTCAGGTCTCCAATGATCCCTCGGGCCCTTTTTACACACCTGTCTTTGTAAGTGTCCTGAATACTGGGATGTTCACTTCTACAGATGCGCTGGGCTGTCCACACCACTCTCTGCAGAGTCCTGCAATTGAGGGAAGTACAGTTTCCAACCCAGGCAGTGATGCAGCCAGTCAGGAAGCTGTCATTTGTGCCCCTTTAGAAATTTCCTAGTATTTGTGGGACCATACCGAACTTCCTCAACCGTCTGAGGTGAAAGAGGCACCGTTGTGCTTTTTTTTTTAACCATATAGCCTGTATGTATAAACCACATGAGATCATCGGTGATGTGGATGCCAAGAAACTTAAAGCTGTTCACCCTCTCAACCCCAGATCCATTGATGTCAATATGGGTTAGCCTGTCTCCATTCCTATTGTAGTCCACAGCCAGCACCTTTCTTTTTGTGACATGGAGGGAGAAGTTGTTTTCTTGACACCACTGTGTCGGTGATGTTTTTTTCTCTGCAGGCTGCCTTATTATTATTTGAGATTAGGCCAATCAGTGTGGTATTGTCAGCAAATTTAATTAGCAGAATGGAACTGTGCGGACACAGTCATGGGTATACAGAGAGTAAAGGAGGGGGTTTAGTACACAGCCCTGAGGGCTCCTATGTTGAGTGTCAGAGGGGCAAGGTGAGGGAGCCCACTCTTACCACCTGCTGGTGTTCTGACAGGAAATCCAGGATCCAGAGACATGAGGCAGGGTGAAGGCAGAGTTCTCTGAGCTTCTTGTTGAGCCTGGAGGGAATTATGGTGTTGAATGCTGAACTGTAGTCCAAGAACAGCATTCTCACATAAGCATTCCTCTTCTCCAGATGCGTAAGGACAGTGTGTTGGTCTGTGTCTATTGGGTTGTCTGTTGATCGGTTGTGTCGGTAGCTGAATTGTAGTGGGTGCATTGTGGGTGGTAGTATCCTGTAGGAGTAGTCCTTGACCAGCCTCTCAAAGCGTTTGCTTATTAATGAGGGTTGAAGTTTTTCTTGAGCCCGGTGGGATGTGCTTTCAGGCTTTTGTATCTACTGCCCAATGGGAGAGGGGAGAGGAGAGAATATCTGGGGTAGATGACTCATTGGTTTGGCTGGCTGCTTTCCAGAGGCAGTGAGGAGTGTAAACAAAATTCAGAAACTGTTGTTGAACATTGAGGTGTCGTTCTCTGGGCTCCTGTACCTCCTCCCTGATGAGGGCTTGGCTGGGACTGTCGGTGTCCTTGATGATGGAATTCCCAGAAGTTTCATTTTGACTTTTATATACCGTACTGTGCAGAAGCCTCAGGCATATTTATATCACTAGAATGCCTTTGAGTTTTGGACAGTCCGGGAGTGATATGAATTGCATTGTACTACTGATGAAAACAATAACAATTTTGTGGCATTTGTGAGTGATGATAAACCTGATTCTGATATGGGTCTCTTTAGCTGACTGAGAGTGGGATGAGGGCAGGGAGAGGGAAGGGAGTGGAAGCCCCTGAGAGATATTCTGTAACGATCAGTGAACCAATTGTTTGGAATGAAATGCCCTTGCCTGGTGTCTGAGGGCTGGGTGCGTATGTAACTGTGCCATCCCTGCCCCCAGCAGGCCTTCTCTGCCGCCTGTTCCATACCCTTCCTGTGGTGCTCTACCCTATTGTAAGCAAATCTCATGGAAAAAAAAACAGAATGTAGTCCTAATTCATATATTTATAGATCAATATATATTTAATCTAAGAAAAAGACTAAACCCCTATTGAATAGATCTGGGATTGAGGTGGTGAACAGCTTTAAGTTGCATGGCTTACACATCACTGAGGATCTCACGTAGTCTGTACATATCGGCTGTGTGGTTAAAAAAGCACAACACTGCCTCTTTCACCTGTTACGTATCCCGTAACTGGATAACTTACCAGCAAAGATAGAGAGGTCCGTTGGAGTCTGATGGCACTATTTTCAAACGTTTTTATTCATAAAGGGGGGCACAACAGTAAGGTTAATACAAACATTCAGAACATATACATCTGCAAAACTCAATCTAAAGCGCAGGTATAGCAATAATCATCATTAAGAAATAATCTCAACTGTTGGCTAGGGGATAATATATTGTCCGTTGGAAATATAAAAGTCACTCAGAAGCCTGCAGGCTTCAGTCTTTTTGGGGAATCGCTGGGTTTCACGTGTTTTAGAGAGATTGAGGAGAAACGGAAAAACTTGCCCGGGCCTTTGATGAAGCAACTCCATTGAATCAGGGGAGCATTGTTTCCCTGTTATTAGTTCGAAGTCCTCAGTATTATCATCCACCCACTCCCCAGGCAAAGCACGTGGCTTTCGAATGGCTTCCAGCTATTACGGGAGCGCTGAGCGATGGAGTTCTTCTGGTGCATCGCTGGGGTACCACCTTCTGCAGTCCCCTTTTATCTTGACTTGCAGAGTTGTAGATGTCCATCAGCGTAGGGTGATACAATCCCCACCTCCACATTGCCCAAGGGTGTCCATATCCGTGGTAGCTGTCACGTAGCAGGGTCATGCCCTTCGCTCAGGTGTCTCTAAGAGCAATGGCCAAAACCGTTACATTGTCTCTCATTTTCCTGGGTCCAAGACCCAAATTAATAGTGCTCTTGCGATTCTCCGGAAGGAGGGGGCTGCTCCCGCCCCTTTGGCCCCTCAGAGCTGTGGTACATTCATAACACACCTTAGAATGTAGAGGAAGTTTGGTATGGGCCCCCAAATCCTACGATCTTTTTGACAGGGGCACAATTGAGAGCATCCTGACTGGCTGCATCTCTGCCTGGTATGGGAACTGTACTTCCCTCAATCTCAGGTCTCTGCAGAGAGTGGTGCAGACAGCCCAGCACATCTGTAGATGTGAACTTACCACTATTCAGGACATTTCCAGAGACTGGTGTATAAAAAGTGCCGTAAGGATCACTGGGGCCCTGAGTCATCCCAACCACAAACTCTACCAGCTGCAACCATCCAGGAAACAGCACCACAGCATAAAAGCCAGCACTAACAGTCTCCAGGACAGCTTCTTCCAGCAGGCCATCAGACTGATTAATTCACATGCTGATACGATTGTATTTCTATGTTATATTGACTGTTCTGTTTACATACAATTTATTACAAATAACTATAAATTGCAAATTGCACATTTCAATGGAGATGTACCACATATAGATTTTTACTCCAGATGTATGTGAAGGATGTAAGTAATAAAGTCAATTCAATTCAATTCAATTCTATTCTATTCAATTCAATTTTGTACGAAAGATGTCCGGTAAAACTTTGACAATCAGGCACACCCAGGACATTGGTGCTGGACTGTCAGAATCAGAATCAGTTTTAATATAATTGGTATATGTCATGTAATTTGTTGTTCTGTGGCAGCAGTTCATTGCAGTACATAGTGATGGATCTGATGGTGGAGCTGAAGATTACCAGATCTTCAGGAGTATTGGGTGTGATTCACTGTTAATGCCCCAACAGACTTTTTATTTGAGATAAGACAAGTATTATAAATTTTCCCGGAAATCTGTTAAGTGTCAGGGAAGAGTGAAACCTGTATATCCCCTGAACTATGATGGAGGGATCCAGGAAGGGAAGAGATGGACCAAGGGAAGATGAAGGAATGGTAGAACTTGGCAACAAACGTGATGGAACTTCTGAGTTGACTAAGTGCAGGAAGCAGCCCCAACAGATTTGTCAATGTACCAGAGAAGGTGTTGTGGGAGTGAGATACTGATGTTCCAAACATCACATCAGAGGATGATGAATGTTTTGGCCCAAGTGAGTGTCTGTAATGAGGCCTTTTGTATGGGGAATGTAGATGAAGGAGAAAGTGTTCAATGTTTGGATGAATCTAATCATCAGACCCTCCAGCTCTGAGACATCAGTGCAGATGCATTGCACATCTATGGTGAAGATAAACTGACTGGGAACATGGAATTGTCAATATTCTGATAAAATTCAAATATCAAAGTACATTTTTACTTTGCTGATGCTCAGTTTATATTTACTTTCAAGTTGATTTGCTTATTCAGTGATACAGTGCAGGGTAGGCCCTTCCTGCGCTTTGAGGTACATCACCCCAGCAACCCCCAGAAACCAGATTAGTCCTAACTTAATCACTGAACAATTTACAATGACCAGTGAAACTACCCGGTAGGTCTTTGGACTGTGGGAGGAAACTGGAGAACGTCCAGTCCTGTAGCCATGTCATGTCTTTGCCTAGCTCTGGAGTCTAAGCCTGAATCAAGACCCAGGTTCTGGGTCCCTGCCCAGTCTCTGGCTCAGAGTCCATACCCAAGTCTTGTCTAGTCCTGCAGCCAAGCCTCGAAGAACCCAAGGCCCATCTAGTCCTGTAGCCAAGCCTCGAAGAACCCAAGCCATGTCTAGTCCTTTAGCCACGTCATGTCCTTGCCTAGTTCTGGGGTCCAAGCCCTAGTCAAGACTCAGGTTCTGGGTCCTTGTACAGTCTCTGGCTTGGAGTCCAAGCTCAGGCTCCTAGTTCCCAGTTCCTTGTCTTGGTCCCGCTTTCCCAGCCAAAGTCCTAGTCCATGTCTGTGTTCCTGTCCCAGTTCCTAGTCTGTGTCCTGTTCCATCCCTAACTCTAGTCCAGTCCAGTTTCCAGTGTTTCAGTGTCTGTGTCTTGCATTTGGGTCAATTCCCAGTGCCCGCCATTATGACAGTGAAAGAGAAACCCGGATGGTCTGCTGCCTCCCAGATCCCAGGGTTAGAGGTGTCTTGGATCGAGTCCATGGCATTCTAAAGGAGAGGGTGAACTGCTGTCAGCTATGGCTCGTATTGGTACCAACAACACTGGTAGGAAAAGGGAGGAGCTTCAGAAATGAGAATCTAGGGAGTTAGGCAGTAAGCTGAAAAGCTAGACCATCAGGGTAGTAATCACTGGATTATTACCTGTACCACGTGCCAGTGAGGGTAAGAATTGGATGATCTGGCAGATGAATGTGCAGCAGAGGAATTGGTGCGGGGGGCAGGTTTTCAGATTTCTGGATCATTGGGATCTCTTCTGGGGAAGGAACCACCTGTACAAAAGGACAGGTTACACCTGAACCTGAGGGGTCCAGTATTCTTGCAGGCATATTTGCTAGAGTTGCTGGGGAGGGTAAAGTAATTTGGCAGCAGGATGGGAACTGAAGTGATAGGGCTATGGTTGGGCAGTTGGTATACAACTAGTTGCAGTGTGCAGTGAGGCTGTGAGGACAGACAGGCAAACGATAGGGCAAAATTGCGGGCAGTGGGATGTGTTAAAGTGTAACGGGGCCAGAAACAAAAAGGGTGATGAAGATGTTATATTTCAATGTACACAGTAGATGGAATAAGGCAGTTAATCCTATTGTGCAGTTAGAGATTGGCAGGTATGATGTTGTGGGCATCTGAGTTGTGGCTGAAAGAAGATTAGAGTTGGGAGCTTAATATCCAAGTATACACATTGTATCAAAAAGATAGGCAGGTTGGCAGAGGGGTTGGGGTGGCTCTATTGGTAAAAATTAAATTAAATCCATGGAAAGAGATCTATATCAGAACATGTAGAAACCTTGTGGGTAGAGTTAAGAAACTGCATGGTGATGGGAATTATATTCAGGCCTCCAAACAGTAGCCAGAATGTGGTCTACAAATTACAAAGGGAGATAGAAAAAGGTAATGTTGTGATAATCATGGGGGATTTAAATATGCAGGGAGGTTGGGAAAATCTTATTGCAAGTTAGGTTTGAACAGAGTGGCCATTGTGTGAGTGGGCCAGTGTTAGAGTGGAATTTGAGACTTTGGCTCATCGAGGCTTAGGGAAGTATTAGTCAGTAGGTAGACTTTTCTTTGCTATTTATTCTTTCATTCTTTCTTTTAGAGCAGTGGAGCTGTCAGACAGGGCAGTGGAAAGCTCTTCTTGCAGGGTATAGGAAGGCAGGGAGGCCTTCAGTGTCCCTGATGACAAAACCTACAAGAAGTGCATCCAGCTGCAGCTTCTAATAGACTGTGTGAAGGAGTTGGAGCTGGAACTGGATGAACTCTGGATCATTCAGGAGGCTGAGATCATTTGATAGTCAGCACACACAGTCAGGTAGTTCCACAGACTGTGCAGGACACGGGTCAATGGGTGACTGTCAGGTAGAGAAGGTGAGAGGCAGTGTTATGTACCCCGTAAAGGGTTAAAAAGAACCAGCAGAAATGGACACACCTGGAGTCTGAGTCTCCCATTATAAACACTATTTTCTTAGTAACTATGTGATAAAGTAACATAAAACAAGATAAGGTAAACAAGTTAGCCAAGTATATGCATATATAAATGAGTAAATAATGTTCCAATCTTCTCCCAGCTCAGGAGATTAGATGATACAATCTTATGATGGTATGTTAAGTAGTCAGTTCAGTTCTGGAATTTGAATTGAGTAGAGTTGGAGAGAGAGAGAGGGAGAGAGAGAGAGAGTGAGAGAATTGTTTTGTCCTCCCAGTGCCGATGCCGAAGAACCTCCACATTGTTCTCCTGCTCTGGAAACTTATCAAAGTCAGCGACTTGTGACCACAAAAAGAAGAATGCCAGTTTTCCACAGTAAGCTATCAACCCCAGCGAAGGTTAAACACACCGATAGCTCCCAACCGGTCACTCCTTTGTCCACACTCTGAGTAAAGTCCCCACCCTTGTCGTGGGTGCACAAAGCTCAACCAGTGTCATCCTTGGTGTCTGGTGTGTCTTGTGTGTCTGATTACAAAATCAGTTGACCTTGTATATATATCACAAGTGCGGAACATGGGCTGTCCATCATATAGCTCCACCTTTCAGTTTCCCAGGCAACTCACAGATTTTCTGTTGCACTCTCTCTCCCTGAAACAGCACACATGCTGTTTGTTCCCACTCACTCTCTTTTTAAAGGAACAGTCCACGTTAGAATAATCCTTCAGATCTCATTACACCTCCCTCCTTTTAAGAAAAATTTTGAAAGAACAGTAAATTTTTTGTCTTAACTATCGATTATGCATCTTAAAACAATACTTTTGTAATTATCAGATAACTTAGCAAAGCAATACAAACTTTAAATTTAACATATAGACAAACAGTCTGCTATAATATTGTCAGTACCTTTCACGTGCTTTATTTCCATGTCAGACTCTTGCAAGATCAGACTCCCATTAAGTAACCTTCTATTTTTATCCTTCATTTTACTCAGAAACACTGATGGATTATGGTCCATGTAAACCACAGGTGGTTTCTGCACAGGACATATGTAGATATTGAAATGTTGCAATGCTAAAATGAGTGCTAGCAGCTGTTGTTCAACAGTGGAGTAATTCTTCTGATGCACATTAAATTTCTTTGAGAAATAAGCTATTGGATGTTCAATTTCATCATCATCCTTTTGTAACAATACTGCCCCAGCAGCTTCATCACTAGCGTCTACCACGATCGGAAATGGTTTATTGAAATCAGGTGCTTTGAGCACAGGTTGATAACACAGAATGGTTTTCAGGTGGTCAAATGCCTCTTGGCACAGGTCATTCCACAAAAAACTTTCACTCTTCCCTAGGAGTTTTGTTAAGGGGAGAGTGATGTCTGTGAAGTTCTTACAAAACTTACTGTAATACCCAACCATTCCTAAAACCCTTCTTAATGCTTTCTTGCCCATTGCAACAGGAACCTCAGCAATAGCCTGAAGCTTGGCCTGCACAGGAGCCAGTTGGCCCTGGCCTACTACATAGCCAAGATGTGTTACAGTGGTGTGGCCAAAATCACTTTTAGAAAGGTTTACAGTGAGATTTGCCTTGGACAACCTTTTAAACAGTTTCTCTGCTGCTGAGATATGCTCTTCTCAAGTGTCATTCCATACAACCAAGTCATCAATATAAGTCCCTCTATTTTCTAAACCTTGAATCACTGAATTCATCATCCTGTGGAATGTCCATGGAGCACTTTTCATCCCACAGGGTAAAACATTGTACTCATACAGTCCGGATGGTGTCACAAATGTAGCTATATCTTTAGCACTTTCTGTTAAAGGAACACACCAGTAACCTTTCAGTAGGTCAATCTTTGTAAGGTATTTAGCCTTCCCCACTCTGTCAATACAGTCATCCACTCTTGGGATGGGATAAGCATCTGTCTTAGTTACTGCATTAACTTTCCTGAAGTCAGTACAGAATCTCAGGCTCCCATCCGGCTTAGGGACAATCACACAAGGTGATGCCCAGTCTAAAGTGGATAGCCTAATTATGCTTGCTGGTATCATGTATTCAATTTCTTGTTCAACCATTTTATTTTTGTCTTGACTCATTCGGCAAGAGTGTTGATTAATGGGATCAACTTTATCTACAATTACATCATACCACAACTGTGCGTGGTCTTGGAATGCCAGGGAATAACTCTTTATACTTTTTAATTAAGCTCTTTAGTTGTTTTTGCTGCCTTGACTGCAAATGATGAATCTTTCTGTCAATATTTTTCAAGTCATCAGAATTTCTGAGTCTTGTGGAAACTACATTGAGCTCATTAAAATTATCTGATATCCCAGTACCAGATGCCACAATTTCCTCTGTTGTTATAACAGTACTAAAGGTCTGTTTCTGGGTCATGATCATATTTACATTTACGACCTGTGTTGCCTTCCTCCGGTCAGGAGTTCTAAGAAAATAATTCAAAGAAACAATTTTCATAATTATTTCATATGGTCCACTAAATCTCGCTTGAAGGGGGTTGGTAAGGAGGGGGAACAGCACCAAGACCCTTTGTCCAACATGATATCTCCACTCCCTTGCTTTCCTGTCATAGCACTGTTCCATGTTTATCTGAGAGTGCTATAAATACGGCTTTGCAAGGTCACAAGCCTTGTTGTCTGTCTCTGAGTTCCAAAACATAACTAAGCATGTTCATACTCACATTGCTCTCTGAGTAGGGTCAAAGGTCCCCTAGCTTTGTGACTACAAGCAAGTCCAAATGGGCTGAACCCCAAAGACTCTGGGTGATATGTAGATGACACAATGTGGTTAGCCCCCAACTCTTTAACTATCCCCTGGAATGTTTTTGAAGTAAAGTTACTACCCTGGTCAGATTGGATTTCTTTAGGTAGACCTATCAGTGTGAAAAACTTGATAAGTGCTTTTACCACAGTCTTGGCCCTGATATTTCTGAGAGGCACCCTTTCAGTGAACCTCGATGCAGCACACATGATGGTTAACAAATACTCAGAGCCATCTGCAGTCTTTGGCAATGGACCAACACAATCCACTATGACCCTGGAAAAAGGTTCACCAGAAGCAGGTATTGGTTTAAGTGGTACTACTGAAATCACCTGGTTGGGTTTTTCCCCAACCTGACAGGTATGGAACTCTTGCAAAAGTTCACAACATCCTTTCTTAAATTAGGCCAGTAGAATTCCTTAATAATCCTGTTCACTGTCTTTCTCACTCCAAAATGTCCACCTAAAGGCATACTATGAGCCATGTTTAAAATCTCAGCCCTGTAAATCTTTGGGACCACAACTTGATGTTCAATGGCCCAATCCTCACTTGCAGGCACAGTAGGTGGTCTCCACTTCCTCATTAACACCCCATCCTTAAAATAATATCCTACTGACTCTCCCTGAATCTCCTCTTCTATGAGAGCTGTCTCCTTTAACGCAGCAATTTCAGAATCTCGACTTTGTTCCGCTATAAATTCACCCCAGACAAGAACAAACCTTTTTCATCCTCTTTACTACCCAAATCCTTATGTGAAATGGAAGGTAGAAAAATCTCTGACAAATTCACATATTTTGAACCCCTGTTTTTGCTATCATGTGTCTAAGAATTCTCCTGCCCCGAACTAGCTGTATCAGCAGCCTTTTTAGACATGCTTCGGGTCACTGTGCATGTGGGGTACACATCATTATCTGTGTATGGGTCATCAGCCACAGGGTTGCTTGTTAGCTGTACTGCTGAAGAAATTTCACCCTGGATAGGTGCTAACCTATCCCCAATATTTAACAAACTCAGTACCATCACTAGACATGCGAAGACCATGTGTACATTATAAAAATTTCCAAACAATCCATTAATCCTATTCCTATGACCTTTAGCTCAAGTTGTCTCCATAGTAACCCAGACAGATGGCCTCTCAAAACTAAAACTATCCTTTTCCTCCACATCACAATTGTGAAAAACAGCTCCATAACCTTGAAGGTGTTTACATCCAAATGCTAAAACAAAATTCAACAGAGAGTCACATATTTCCTTAACAGGCCATTGCTCTGAAAGCAGGGTCAAAGATCGCGAAACCAGTCCAAACATCACAAGTTCTTTACTCAAAAATCCAGAAATAACATCCTTCTCAATATTTTCAGTAACATTTAACTCAACAGCTTTTAGAGCACCATCCAAAACAAGGGACCAAGAATCCTCAATTTCCACTGGTACCAAGGCTAGCCCTTTATTCACTGAACCCAGTACATCTGACACAAAAGGACGGCTTTCCTTTTCAACCAAGTCAAACAACTCAGACCTTAACTGAGTTTCTACACAAGGTTCAGCACCCTGGGATATCACAGGTGCTTCCACAACCTGAACACAGGCAGTTGGACAGATGCCTTTTCAAGGCTTTCAATACCAGTCCCAGTTTCAAGTTCCAGGTTACCCTGATCCTCCCAGCTATTCTCTGGGAAACTCTCCGCTGGAGTAAACTCGACCTTGTTCATTAAAGCAACCTCATCTGCTAACCTAGCAGACTCCCACAAGGTAGCAGTATCCTTTTCATCTCGCTATGCTCTTACATAATTGGGAACACATTTCTTAAAGTCTTCAGTCAAGACCTGCTCTTTCAAGCTGTCCAAACCCTCACTTACCCCTACTGAGGTATACCAGCAATTGAAGTATTTAAATTTCTTCCTCTCAAACTGTCTCTGTTTTTCAGCCTCCCTAGCTTCCTGTATCCTCCGCTTTTCTGCTTCATCAGCTTCGAGCTGTTTTAACTGCAATTCATGCTCTCTCTTCAGTTTTGCTAACTGAAGCTGAATCTCAGCCTCGGTAAACACTTTACCTTCAGTAAACATTTCCAACACATCCTCTTTATATTTCCCCTCTGCTACATAATGCTGTGCTATTAACAGCTTCTTCGTTTGAATAGTTGCCTTAACTTTTAACTTATGAGCAGTTCCCAACAGCACATCCCTCTTAGCATCATCCAGCGCCTCTGGGGTTGGTTCTGCCACAAACTTACTAGCCTCAAACTTCATTTCTGCTGATAATCCAGGCACAAAAATGAAAGGGAATTTCCCCAATCTAATCAACTAGTCAATCAAACCCCCAACAAGTTTTAGAATGGCTTCCACCAAATTTTTTTTGTTCACATCCCGGATGAGCCCCCAATTTTGTTATGTACCCTGCAATGGGTTAAAAAGAACCAGCAGAAATGGACACACCTGAAGTCTGAGTCTTCCATTATGAACTCTATTTTATTAGTAACTATGTGATAGAGTAATACAAAACAAGATAATTTAAACAGGTTAGCAAAGTATATGCATATATAAGTGAGTGAATAAATTTCCCAAGCTTCTCCCAGCTCAGGTGATTAGATGACAGTCTTACAATGGTACAGCAAGTAGTCCATTCAGTTCTGGAATTTAAATTGAGTAGAGTTGGAGAGAGAGAGAAAGAGAGAGTTGTTTTGTCCTCCCAGTGCCAATGCCGATGAACCTCCACATTGTTCTCCAGCTCCAGAAACTTATCAAAGTCACCAATTTGTGACCACAAAAAGAGGAATGCCAGTTTTCCACAGTAAGCTATCAACCCCAGCGAAGGTTAAACACACTGATAGCTCCCAAACGGTCACTCCTTTGTCCACACTGTGAGCAAAAACCCCACCCTTGTCGTGGGCACACAAAGCTCAACCAGTGCCTTCCTTGGTGTCTGCCATGTTTCATGTGTCTGATTACAAAGTCAGTTGACTTTGTGTATATATATCACAAGTGCGGAACACAAGCTGTCCATCATATAGCTCCGCCTTTCAGTTTTCAAGGCAACTCACAGACTTTCTGTTGCTCTCCCTGAAATAGCACACACATGGTTTGCTCCCTCTCTCTTTTTTTAAAGGAACAGTCCATGTTAGAATAATCCTTCAGCTCTCCTCACAGGCAGCCAGTGCAGATTACCCGTTTCCCATTCTGATATGTCTATCCATGGCCTCCTCTACTGTCAAGATAAAGCCACACTCAGGTTGGAGGAACAATACCTTATATAATGGCTGGGTAGCCTCCAACCTGATGGCATGACATTGACTTCTCTAACTTCCTTTAATGACCCTCCTCCCCTTCTTACCCCATCCATGATATATCTAGTTTTTTTCCCTCTCTTTGCCCATCACTCTGCCTGTTTTCCATCTCCCTCTAGTGCTCCCCTCTCCCTTTCTTTCTCCCTAGGTCTCCCGTCCCATGATCCTTTCCCTTCTCCAGCTCTGTATACCTTTTGCCAATCACCTTTCTGGCTCTCAGCTTCACCCCACCCCTTCCGGTCTTCTCCTATCATTTTGTATTTAACCCTCCCCCTCCTACTTTCAAATCTCTTACTATCTTTCCTTTCAGTTAGTCCCGACGAAGGGTCTCGGCCCAAAACTTCGACAGTTCTTCTCCCTATGGATGCTGCCTGACCTGCTGTGTTCCACCAGCATTTTGAGTGTGTTGCTTGAATTTCCAGCATCTGCAGATTTCCTCGTCTTTGTAGGGTACCCCGTGGCCTTTCTCCTCAAAAGAAGGTAGGATGTGTTCAATACAGTTGAAGTGGAATATCATCCAGCAGAGGAAAGCCAAAGAAGTCAGGTATCTGGTACTGAGGCTGGCTCTGTGCTTCAGAAGGGAAGAGGGAGAAAAGGCAAGCTGCAGTGATAGGGGATTCAAATTGATTAGGGTAACAGAATGGAGCTTCTGTGGCTGAGAGTGAGATTCCCAGATATTATGTTGCCTCCTGGGTCCCAGGATCAGGGACATCTCATATGAAGTCCACAGTACTTTTAAGTGGGTGGGTAAGCGTCCAGAGGCCATGGCCTACGTCAATACCAATGACATGGGTAGGAGGGTGATGAGATCCAGCAAAGTGAGTCCAGGGAATTAAGTGCTCAGTTAAAGGACAGGATTTCTGGGCTGTGATCTCAGGATTGGTACACATACCATGTGCTAGTGAGGCCAGAAATAGGAAGATCATACAGTTTAACATATGGCTGAGGAGATGGTGCAGGATGGAGGGTTTCAGATTTGTTGATCATTGTGCTTTCTTTCTGGAAAGTGACACTTGCACAGAAGGTATGGTTTGCACCCGAGCTGAGGGACTAATATCCTAGTGGGAAGGTTCATTACTGCTGCACAGGTGTGGAGGTGGTGGTTGAATGGTGGTGGAGTTTAAACTCGAGTTGCAGGGGGATGTGAACCAGAGTACCCAAAGAGATCATGGAGTCTTTGTAGAGAAAGGTGTTGGTAAGCACATGTACAAAGTCAGGTAATCAAAAGATTGAGCGTAGTGTGGCAAATGTCCTGAGCTGTGTATGTTTCAATGTAAGGAGTATTGTAGGAGAGGTGGATGAGCTTAGGGCATGGATCAGCCTGTGGAATATGACACTGTAGCCATTACTGAGATTTGTTTGCCAGAGGGAGGACTGGCAGCTCAATGTTCTGGGGTTCTGTTGTTTTAGACGTGATGGAGCAGGAGGGGTGTCATTACCAGTAAGGAAAAATGTCATGGCCGTGCTCAGTTAGGACAGATGGGAGAGCTCATCTTGTGAGGCTTTTTGGGCAGAACTGAGGAATGAGAAAGGTATGGCCATGTTAATGGGATAATATCATAGACCATCAGCAGTCCACGGGATTTAGAGAAGCAAATTTGCAGAGAGACTGCAGACAGTAACAAAATGTCAAGGTTGTGATAATAGTTGATTTTACCTTTCCACATATTGACAGGGACTCCCATACTGTAAAAGAGGTGGATGGGAAAAAGTTTGTCAAATGTGTTCAGTAAAGTTTCCATAATCTCAACTAGAGATTTTGATACTGCATCTCCTATTAGGAAATGAGACAGGGCAGGTGATAAATGTATGTGATCAAAATGCCATTAGTTTCATGGTAATTATGGAAAAGGGTAGATGTGGTCGGGTTAAGATGCTAACTTGCAGAAAGGATAAATTTGACGGAAAGGATATGGCAAATGTGGATTGGGACAGATTGTTTTCTTGGAAAGGTATACTTGGGAAGTGGGAGGCCTTCAAAAGCGAACTTTAGAGAATACAGAATGTGTATATTCTTGTCAGTATTTAATAAAAGTATAATAGCTTTTTGTAATCTTGATCTTCTAGAGATATTGTGCCCTGGTTTAAGTAGAAGGAGATGCATAACAGTATGGGCAGGTAGGAACAAATGAGATACTTGAGCAGTATAAGAAATGGAAGAGAACAACGAAGAAGAAAATCAGGAGGGCTAAAAGAAGACATGGCTTTGTGCATGGTAAGTCATATCTAACCATTGTTACTGTACTTTTGAAGGAAGTTACCAGTGAAATACCCTGGTTAAGATTTCTAGTGCTATGTTGTAGGTTTTTCATTTTAGCAAAAGCATCGTGTCCTGCTGGTAGAATGTTTTTGTTTTGGCTAAGACAAGAAGCCCTGCTGTTCAACTTAGGAATGTTGTATCAGCCAATCAGGATGGTGGGATCTGGAGAAAGTTCTCGAGAGAGTACAGGGGATGGAGTTTCGTGATGAACAGTAGTCTAGTTTGGTGTCTTTTTAGCAGGAGCTGTGGAGCGGGACAGAAGGGAAGATACCACAGAATGCTGTGGGAAGGAGAGTCCCCATTGCAAGAGCTGCTTTGTGCAGATGAATATCTCCAAGGATGAGTGTCAATACTCATGAGAGAAAGCCAGTTTGTTGAAGATTGTCTTCAAGGGAAGTTGGGACTGTGGTGGCTGCTTTCAGTCAAACTGTGGTTTCAGCAATGTGACTAACAGTTATATCCAGCTTTGGAAATGTTGAGCTCCAATATTCAGACAGGTTTAACTGTAATACACCCTTTTTCTTCTTTTTTTCTTTTAATTAGAGTTTGATAAAGCTGAAATTGGTAAATATACTTATTTTATAATTTTATGTGGTGTCCAATCTGATATTTCTTGCCAGTTGATAATTGGAATTGGGCAATAGTTCCAAAGCATTCACTCAAATTGAGATTTTTTAATCAGAACATCATGATATTCCCGTTTGGTTTGAACCCTAAGTCATACTGACCCTAGATGTATATTGTTTATGAAAGGTGGCCTTCTCACCGCTGAGTCACGTGGCTGTTGTTGCACTAGGAACGTTGAAGGCAAAGCGAGGATGTTGTTAACATAGACTTTAGCAAGGCCTTTGAAATGGTCCCAAATGGGAGGGTGCTCAAGAAGGTTCAGTTGCTTGACAGTCAAAATGAGGTAGTAATTTGGATTGGACATTGGCTTCACAGGAGAAGGGAGAAAACAAAGAGTGGTAATTGATAGTTACCTCTCTGACTGAAGAGCCATGATTAATGGTGTGCCACAGGGATCACTTCTGGGTCCTTCAGTTATTTGTCATCTAGATCAATGATCTGGATGATAATGTCATAGTCTTGATCAGCAAATTTGTGGATAAAACCAAGATTAGTGTCTGGTGGATAGTGAGGAACACCTTTAAAGCTTGCAGAAGCTGTAAAAATGGGCTCAAAAATGGCAGATGGAAATTAGTATAGACAAGTGTGAGGTGTTGCATTTGGCAGGATCATCCAGGCTAGGGCTTGTTTTACAGATGATTGTTTGTAGAACAGAGGGATCTGGGAATGCAGAATCATGAGTCCATGAATATGGCATGACATGTAGATATGGTCGTAAAGAAAGGTTTTGGCACATTTTGTGCACAGGAATTGAGTTGCTTTTTTGAAATTGTATAACCATCAGTGGTCATAATTTGGAGTATCGTGCCCAGTGTTTGTCATTCCCATAAGACTATTAGACCAGATGATATAGGAGCAGAATTTGGCCCATCAAGTCTCCTTCACCATTTCATCATGGCTGTTCTAATTTTCCTCTCAGCTCCAATCTCTGGCCTTCTCCCCATATCACTTCATACTCAGATCAATCAAGACTCTATCAACTTCTTCCTTAAGTATACTGTACATAAATACTTGGCCTAAAGGGCATCATACAAACAAAGAAACTTAGAAAACCTACAGCACCATACAGGCACTTTGGCCCACAATGCTGTGCCTAACATGTCGTTATTTTAGAAATCACCCAGAGTTACCCATAGCCCTCTAATCCCCATGCACCGATACAGTGGTCTCTTAAAATTCCCTTTTGTATCTGCCTCCACCACCATCTTTTCAAATCTTTTTATTATTATTATTCAAAAATGGCACAAGTACATTGAAGTAACAACACTTACAATGCCTCATAAAAGAGGAAATTATCTTTGGATTGAAAATTTTGTCGGGGTCTCAAGATGGCACTTATGGAGTGAAGTGGTTTTAGGCTTTGCTCCAAACCTTTCACTTTTTTTGAACCTACAAACACCCCCTAATTGATCTTTTTATACCTATTCTAAAGGGGTTTAAACTTATGAAATTTTTTTCAACTGTTTGAATCATTTTCAACTCGCTGAAATGTCTAAAGCAAAGGAATCGAAACAGACAAAAGAACCAGTAACTTTAGAAGCAATTGCGAATCTTATGGACGACAGACTTGGAAAACTGGAGAGTAAATTAACCGCAAAGCTTTCTACATTTGATGAAATTTTAAAGGCATTTGACACACAACTTCAAGCACTTACACTGGAGTCACAAAAACAACAAGCAAGTATTTTAGTTCTTGAAGAAGCCACTCATAAGAGAGATCATATAATTGAAACTTTGCAATAACAGCAAACTTTGACTTCTCAACAGATGGATCGTTATAAGTCTAAAATTACTGATCTTGAAAACCGCTCTCGAAGACAAAATCTTCGGTTAATCGGGATTCTGGAAAAATTTGAAAATGGCGATCTCACTGTTTTTTTTCTCCAAATTTTTAATGGATGTCTTTGGCTCAGAAGTACTGGATTCCCCTCTAATAATCAACCGTGCACATCGCATTTCTCGTTTTCATTCAGATTCAAGTTTGAAACCGCGACAAGTAATTCTCCGGATCCTTTATCCTCATACCAAAGAACGTCTGATTCGGGCTGCACCGACAAAGGGTATGATCAGCTTTCAAGATTTTGAATTCCGTATTCTGGAAGACTACAGTCCTGAAGTTTTAAGGGCAAGAATGGCTTTTAACTCGGTCATGTCGGAAATTCATCAGAAAGGCTACAAGCAAGCTCTGTTATTTCCAGCACATTTGAGAGTTTCTCTCAACGATGGAACTTATCGGCTGTTTAAATCTCCAGCGGATGCTCAAAGTTTTCTGGAAGAATAACATTTTATCGGGTTGACTACTTTAATAATTAGTTTTTAAGATTTGGATCTTTTATAAAATGATTTTTTTATGTATGGCTTACATATATTTTCTGTACATGGTAAAAGTTTGTTTTTGGTTTATTCTGAGTGTTATTTTTTCATATTATTAATCTGTTAGTTTTGAAAATAATTTATTAGGGTTTTCTTTTAAGTTGTATACACTTTTTTATATTTTTAACACTTAAATATTAAGATTTTTAAAAAAATAAAATGTTGTTTCTTCTTCCCAAAAGGCTTTAGTGCTTGGAACGTCATATTCATTTTGATGTGTTTGAATAAGTTTCAAACTTTCTTTTAAAATACTAATTCAGTATTATTCATTTATGGATTTTATAATTTTAATTTTTTTTTTAATCCTTTGTTTTATATATATAATACTAATTTTATATTTTAATTTTTGTTATACCAACCCTTTCTTATAATATGGGTGGTTTGTATCTTTTATTCAATTTTTTTTGTTTGAGTTGCCATCTTGAGACATGGGGGTAATTTTAGTGTTAGATTGTTTGCTTGCCTCTTTTTGGCTTTTTTCCTGGGGTTTTGAGGGTGGAGGGAGGGGAATTTTTCTTCTTTCTTTTCTTTTTGCTTGCTTTATGCTTAGTTTTATTTCATGGGCTCATATGAAACTACAAAAATGGTTGCAGTGCCGTGACTTCAGGTTTCTCCTTGAACTTACTTCCCTCTTCTGGATTCATGAGTTCATCCTTTTTTTAACCTTATGTGTTAATTGTAATAAATATTGTCAATATGGATAGGGTTATTTATTTTGTTTCTTGGAATACTAATGGTTTAAATCATCCGATTAAATGGAATAAAATATTCAAAGTATTCCATAGAATGAATGCTAATGTTATCTTTGTACAAGAGACTCATGTAAGAAAGCTGGATAGTCAATGCTTTTTTAGGTTTTGGTAGGGCCAACAATATCTCTCGAATTCTCAAGCCAAAGTAAGAGGCATTTCCATTTTTATAGATTCTTCATCCTCCTTTATACATCATGAAACAATTTCAGACCCACAAGGTAGATTTTTGCTTATTACTGGTCTACTTTCTATTCAAAAAGTTGTTTTAGTTAATGTTTATGCTCCAAACACTGATTGTCCTGAATTTTTTAAGTGTCTATTTACATCCTTTCCCAATTTGAATCAGTACAGACCCATAATGGGTGGGGACTTTAACTGTTGTTTAAACCCTTCGATGGATAGATCCAAGCCCACCCAAGTTCTTCCAAATAAATCGGCCTCTCTTATCAAGTCCTTTATGACCGATTCATCAATTTTCGAAATTTGGTGTTTTTTACACCCCAATGACAAAGGGTTTTCATACTTTTCTCATGTTTATCACAATTATTCAAGAATTGATTACTTTTTCATTGATCACTGTTTACTTACAGATGTTATTGATTGTAAATATGACTCTATTACCATTTCTGATAACTTTGAAGTTATCTATTAAGATAACAAATTCAACTATTAATGCTAAATTTTGGAGGTTCAACTCTATTTTATTGCAGGACTTAGACTTTGCCAATTTTATTAAACAACAAATTGATTTGTTTTTCTCAACAAATTCTACAGCAGAGATCTCCAGTGGAATTTTATGGGATACTTTTAAAGCATTTATTCGTGGACAGATTATTTCATACTCGGCTGAATTTAGGAAACAAACTAATTCTAAAATATTATCATTGGTTGATAAAATCAAAGCAATTGATAAGATTTATTCAGTGACCCCCAGCAAAGAACTCTATAAAGAAAGAGTGGAACTTCAAATGGAGCATAGTTTGTTATTATCCTCTTCGACTGAAAATCAGTTATTTAAATCTAAAACCCAGTTTTATGTATATGGAGATAAGTCTGGTAAATTATTGGCTAATCAATTGAAAACTGCTTTGGCTAAACAACAGATTACTAGGATTCATAAACAAGATGGCACTTTGACAATCGACCATAAAGAGATAAATAAAGCCTTTCAAGATTTTTTATAATTCTTTATATCAATCAGAGTTTTCTGAGGATTCTTCTATAATAAATGAATTTTTAAGGAAATTGAATATTCCAAAATTAACAGTAGTGGATAGTGTATTCTTAGATACACCTATCATGGAAACTGAAATAAAAAAGGCTATTTTTTCAATGAATTCCGCTAAAGCTTCTGGTCCAGATGGTTATTCTGCAGAATTTTTAAAATCTTTTTCTTCTATACTTTCTCCTTGGTTTTGTAAAATTGTTAAAGATGCGTTAGTTGTAGGCAAATTGCCACAATCTTTTTATGAAGCTTCTATTTCTTTAATTCTTAAAAAAAAATAAAGACCCTATTGAATGTGCATCCTATCGGCCTATACCCTTGCTGAATATGGATTTTAAGATTCTTAGTAAACTTTTGGCTACTAGATTAGAAAATATATTACCTTGAATCATTTCTGAAGATCAAACTGGATTTATTAAAAATCGCTAGTCATCTTTTAACATTAGAAAATTAATTAATATTACTTATACACCTTCACCCAAAATACCAGAATGTGTCATTTGTTTAGATGCTGAAAAAGCATTTGATAGAGTTGAATGGCCATATTTATTTAATATGTTGCAGCATTTTAATTTTAGTTCAAAATTTATATCATGGATTAAATTAATATACCATAAACCCTTGGCTTCGCTTTTTCCCAATAATCAAAGATCTCCTTTTTTTCAGTTATTCCGTGGTACAAGGCAAGGTTGTCCTTTAAGTCATTTACTATTTGACATCGCTTTAGAACCTTTGGCTATAGCCATTCGTGAATCACCTAATATTTTTGGTATTACTCGTGGGGAGGTGACGTATAAGTTATTATTATATGCTGATGATTTGTTACTGTACATATCTGACCCTGAAAGATCTATTCCTGCTATTTCATCCTTGCTTGCTCAGTTTAGTAACTTTTTTGGTTATAAATTGAATTTTAATAAGAGCGAATTATTTCCATTAAATATGCAAGTTCCAATTTATAATCATTTACCATTTAAGGTTGTTACAGATTATTTTACTTATTTAGGTATTAAAATTACTAAAATAAATTTATTTAAAGCTAACTTTTTACCCTTAATTGACCAGATTCAGCAACTTGCTATCAGGTGGTCTCCACTATCTTTGTCATTGGTTGGTAGAATTAATGCTATTAAGATGATGGTATTACCCAAATTCTTATATTTATTTCAAGCATTACCAATTTTTATTCCTAAATCTTTTTTTGATATTATTGACTCCAAAATATCTTATCTATGGCAGAATAAAAATCCTAGACTAGACAAAAATATTTACAGAAGCCTAAGAAGGAGGGTGGTTTGGCTTTGCCAAACTTGAGATTTTACTATTGGGCAGTTAATATATGATATTTAATATTTTGGACACAAGAATTGATTACAGCTGCTTGCCCACAATGGGTAAATTTGGAATGTAAATCTGTACGAGTCTTTTCATTGTTATCAATCTTAGGATTTTCACTTCCTTTTTCTTTATCTAAATTGAATAAACAAATAACTAATCCTATAGTCAAATACACATGGCGGATTTGGTTTCAATTTCATAAATTTTTTGGTTTGAATAAGTTTATGCCCTATAATATCTAAGTATTTCTTTTGGCTCTCTTTTATGGATCAAACTTTTCATTTATGGAAAACAAAAACAAAACATGTTTTCGTGATTTGTTTTTGCACGATAGTGTTATGTCCTTTGAACAGCTATCTAATAAATATAATTTACCTAAAACCCATTTTTTTAAATATTTGCAATTTAGAAATTGTTTGTATAATGAGTTACAGTCTTTTCTGAAACTATGTCCTTTGGACATTACGGAAAGAATTTTAGCTCTGAATCCTTGTCAAAAGGATTTAGTAGCTGTCATTTATAATATGATCATGAAAATACAGCCAGATGTATCAGAAAAAATTAAGAAGGAATGGGAAGAAGAACTTCGTTGTCTTATATCCACTGAGCAGTGGGAGAAAATATTACTATTAGTCAATTCGTCCTCTATTTGTGCTAAACATGCTCTAATACAATTTAAGGTTGTACATAGAGCTCATATGTCTAAGGATAAACTTGCTCGATTTTATTCTCATGTTAATCCAACCTGTGACAGATGTCATTCTGATGTTGCCTCATTGACCCATATGTTTTGGTCTTGCCCTTGTTCACAAAATTACTGGAAAAATATTTTCAGTATTATTTCAAGAGTTCTGAATATCAATTTCCAACCGCATCCTTTTACTGCAATTTTTGGTTTACCAATGGTGGATAATAGTCGTTTATCCTCTTGATCTCGATGAATGATTGCATTTGTTACATTAATGGCTAGAAGATCTATTTTATTAAGTTGGATAGAAATTAATCCTCCAACTATATTTCAGTGGTTTTTCAAACTATCTCTTGTTTGAGCTTAGAAAAAATTTAGAAGCATTGTTTTTGATCCTTCAGTTAAATTTGAAGAAACTTGGAGACCATTTATTCAACATTTTCATATGAGTTAAATTGTCTTTTCCTAAACCTTACTTTTATTATCCTTAATTATTTGGATGGAGGTTCAGAGTTATTGGCACTGTTGTATGTATTTAACATTATGCAATGACCCATGTTGGTTAGTGTTTATTTTTTCTTCTCTTTTTTTTTGTTTTTTTTCTTTTTGTTCCTTTTGTTCATAAATACTATGAGTTTGGGAGGCTATATATATTTATTATTATATATATGAATATTTACTTGAACTATCAATTATGTACTCTCAAACACTTTGTATTCATGTTTCATTTATGTTTGTTTAAAAATTAATAAAAAGTTTTAAAAAGAAAGAAAAGAAAATTTTGTGAATAAAAAAAGCCCTACTAAGCACGAAAAGTGAGGGAAAAAAATGAAACCCATTGGATGTACAACCCCAGAGCCATGTGTCATACAAAAAGCATCTAAATATAAATATCAAACAACCAACAAGAAAAAAAGATTTTAAAAAATTATGTTTAGATCATGGAGGAAATCTATCAGTTAACTGAAATGATAATAATGAGCAAATGAGTCCCATCTCTTCTCAAAATCAAATAAAGTTTCAAGGGTTCAACTTCTAATTTTCTCCAAACTAAGACACAGCATCACTTGAGAGAACCATTGTGACAAAATAGGAGCTGATATATCCTTCCATTTCAACAAGATGGCCCTCCTAGCTATCAATGTAACAAACACAATAACTTGTTGGTCAGATAAAGAAATACAATGGATGTTTTGAGGAATTATTCTAAAAAGCACAGTCAATTTATTAGGTTGTAAATTGATTCTGAGTGCTTTAGAAATTGTCGAAAAGACTAACTTCCAAAACTGTTTTAAGATAGAACATGACCAGAACATATGTGTCAGTGTAGCTATCTCAGTTTTACATCTATCACAATACTTGTCAACATTGGGAAATATTTTAGACAGTCTCTCCTTTGTCAAATGGTAATGATGTACAATTGTAAATTGAATCAGTGAATGACTAGCACAGATTGAAGAAGAGTTAACCAGCTTCAGAATCCGTGTCCAATCCTCCCATATAAAAGTCTGTTGAGTTCCTTCTCCCAGTCCTGTTTAATCTTAAGTAAAGGACACTTATCCTATTGTAATAATAAATTATAATTTCTTCCAATAGAACCTTTCAGTGAAGGGTTCATATTCATAATAGTATCTAACAAGTCAGCCTCCAAAATGTAAGGAAAATTACTTAAAATATTTTTGTAAAAATGTCTAACTTGAAGATATTGTTACATACCCTGTAACTGGGTGTCTTACCAGCAAAGATAGAAGTATCCGTTGGAGTCTGGTGATACTATTTTCAACAATATTTATTAACAAAATATACAAAATAATATCAATGCAAATATACAGAGAATATACGTTAGCAATACTAAACCTAAAAGTGCGGGTATAATAATAATCACTAATGAAACAAGCTCTATCATTGTCTAGGGGATAATGAATTGTCAGATGGAAGTATAATGTTCAGTTCAGTTCATGCAGGCTGCGGTAGTTGTTGGTCGCGGTGTTTCAATTGTTGGAGAGAGAGAGAGAGAGAGAAAATGTGTGAACAATAACAGCTATTATCTTGCCAACCTTCCTTTATGATTTTGATCCGTTGATGCGTTGTTGTTGTGGCCATTCACGTATGACCCCTCCGTCCATTAGCTAGACCGTTCTACCATGGTGGACTTCTCACCCAGGCAAGGGTGGACACACACACACAAGCCCCCACCGGTCTCACTACAAAACACTGTGATTTAAAATTTACTGACCCTTCGTTTGGTCTCCAATCTCCCACCCTGTCTCGTGGGGGTTCTGATGCTCACTAGCGTTTCTCCTGGTGTGTCTGAGGGGTGTTACCCCAGACCTCACTTTTATCCCCACTCATGGGGTCTCAGGTGTCAATCAGGTTGGGATGATGTAACCCATCAACCAGCCCACTCTGGTTGCCCCCTGAGGGGTTTCAATGAATAGAACAGTACCAAGTAAACAATCCTTCTGCAAAAGACAATAGCAGTAAATCAATGGCTTTTGTCAGTAGGAGACTTTCCACCTTGTGTGTCTCAGAGCTGTGTCTCTCTCTCTCATTAACTTTCATAAGCTGTTATCGATAACAACTGCCCTGGCAGCATTCACGTGTCTCTCTTATGTCCTTGATAACAGCATCAAAATAGTAGCGATTTGCGATTCTCCAAAAGGGGGAGGGGGTTATTGGCGACTCTGCACCCTTCTGCCCATCAGAGTTGTTCATCCTTCGTAACACCCCCATCCTTCTAAGAATTTTCACCAAAGGGGAAAATTACCTAATAGAGTCTTACAGAATTACAGAATCTAACACAATACAAAAGAGTTTTTTTAACTACAGAGTATTACAGATATACATTCAACTTAGCATCTAAACAGTTAGTGATTACATTGTCACTTCCTTTAATATCTTAATATCTTGCACCTTAATAAATTCCTGTAGCATCAGACTCCAATTTAATAACCATCTATGTTTATTCCTTTTCTTCAGCAAAACAAAACTAAAGAGTTGTGATCTTAGCTTAAGTGTATATTACAAAATGTGAACCAATACGTGTGATTATTCTGTAGTGCATTACAAAAGTTTATGCAAATACTAATCTTTATTTTACTTTTAAACTCAACAGTCTATCTTCCATGGTGTCTTTATTATTTACATGCTTTGTCGAAATCCCTCAAAACCAGATCCTGTTATTTAAAGTGATATTTTGTCAACCTTTGCCTCTTTTCCATTTAACTCTCATGTGGTTAGCTTGCTCACCAGTGTGGAATAGGCCTTCACATACTCCTTTCATAGGAGTTGTCTTATCAACAATGTTTTCCAAACTTAGCCCATCTTCTGAACTTCCACACAATTCTTTATTTTTAAGCAAGTCATTAGTTTTATCTTCTGGACCCTTCATTCTATTAGTTTTCAGTTTAACATCTGCAAGTTGTTTACCTTTAAATTCCAAAACAAACTGTAATTGATTCACAGGCACTTTGTTAACAAGCCATTGTTCCTTTAGCCTGGTTACTGCTTCTGAAACCAATCCAGACTTTAAATTTTCATTACTCAATTTAAGAACTACACTTTTCCCTTCTCCTTCAATAATAATATTCACATCACCAGCTCCCATCTTCTCACTAACTTTTAACACACCTTCTAACACAAACAACTGAGAATTCTCACTTCCCACTGGTACCAAGGTTAACCCTTTCTTCACTGAACCAAGTCCATCTGACCCAAAAGGACTGCATTCCTTTTCAACTAAATCAGATACCTCAGACTTTTCCTGAGTTTCATTACTAGGTTCAGTACCATGTGCATCCACATCTTGAACATACTCAAATGGGACATCTGCCTGTTCCAGGCTTTCAATACCCATCCCCTTTTCAAATTCTAAATTCCCCTGATCCTCCCAGTTACTCTCTGGGCAACTCCCATCCGGAGTAAACTCAACCCTGCGGGTTAAAACAATTTCATCTGCTAACCCAGCAGACTCCTTCAAGGTAACAGCATCCTTTTCATCTAGGACTGCCCTTATATCATTATCGGGAACACATTTAAATTTTTCAACTTCTTCAAACAGTTCGGTCAAGCCAGACAGATCATCCATGTCCATTCCTGGACCTTCTAACTGACTTATCTGTTTCTCATCTTTACTCCGTACCTCTATACATTTCCTCCTGGCTAAGGGTAGGTCTACCTCCTCTCCTTTACTCTCTTTCACCTCCATATTTCTCCGTCTTACCATCCCCTAACCCCTCTTGGTACAGGGTCGGTACAGACATGTCAGCCAAATCAGCACAGAACTAATTTAAACTGGTCTCTTTCTCAGGTGCCTTTCTCGACATGCTGCGAGTGGTTGTGCATGCGGGATAGATCTTGGAATCTAGGGGCAGGTCCTCAGCCTTCACAGGCTTGCTCGTCAGCTTCATGGCTGAACACACCTCACCCCCTTCTAAATCATTACCAAGAAGGACGTCCACGCCGTCTCTCGGTAATTCTGACCGTACCCCTATTTCAACTGGTCCAGATACCAGGCCACAATTTATAATAATCCCATGCAAAGGTACAGCTTCTGTCCCTTTTCCTATGCTCAAAACTATCTCTCCAGTCTCAGGACCAATATCTAGTACCATACTGAGGATCAATGACTGCTCAGCTCCAGTATCTCTCCAGATCCTCACTGGAACTGGGGTTTCTCCCTCTTTCACAGACACAGTCCCTTCTGAAATAAATTTCTCACGCCCCTCTCATATTTTATCTACCTGGGCCTTTCTCGTCGATTTGCTGATCATCACAATACACCCTGTAGGGACTGCTGCTTTCCCTTTTCCTGTCTCCTTCCTCGGAGCAAGGCACTTAGATGCCATATGACCATCCTTTCCACAATTAAAACAGGTCAAGTCAGGAACCCTCCTGCCAGCCTGCCTTTCTTCCTCCTTACATTTTCCACTAGCTTCCAGCTTAGTTTCTACCTCAGCTGACGGGCTTTCTCTACCATTCCTATGGTCTTTCTGATAACTCTTACTCAAGGAAAACTTTGTCTTGTGGGTTAGGGCATATTTATCTGCGAACCTGGCAAATTCTGATATAGACTTATTCGACTTCTCGTTCAAATACATCCAGATATCATCCGAAACACAACCTTTAAATTCCTCAATCAGAATTAATTCTCTGAAATGATGGAAATCCTCCTCCACCCTTTCTGCCGCACACCAGAAATCCAAGAGCACACCCTTCTCATAGGCAAACTCTGCTTACGTCTGATTCCACACTTGCTTTAAATCTTTGAACTTTTGTCTATAAGCTTCAGGAATTAACTCATAGGTCCAAAGAATGGCCTGTTTTATTTCCTCATAATCCTCAGACTGCTCCACAGACAACACCGCATATGCCCGTTGTGCCTTGCCTTTTAACACACTTTGTAACAATGCCACCCACTGATCTCTGGGCCACTTCTGATTCACTGCCACCTTTTCAAAATGCAAGAAATAACTATCAATATCTGTCTCCTGGAACGGAAGTACTAACCTAAACTCCCTACTAACATTAAACCTCTCCTCTCGGTCTGCCCCGGGACTCTTCCCTGTTGCTTTAACTTCTCCATGTCCAGCTCATGCCGCCTCTGTTTTTCAGCTCTTTCCTTCTCCCTTTTCACCTCTACCTCCTTTAACTGGAGCTCATACTCCCTTTTCTTCTGTTCCACGCCCAGCCTCAATTTTTCCAACTCTACCTGAGCCGTCCCAATAGCTGGTACCTTTTCAGGGATATGTTCCAATACCTCAGCCAAAAACACATCCTTCTTAATATAATACTGAGTTATGGCCCTCCACATCTCCCACTTTTTCATTGATGACTTCACCTCTGTGAGATTTAATCCTTTCGCAATATTTACCAAGTCCGTCTTTGTGGCATCCTCTAGCGCCTTCAAAGTCGGGTTTTGTGTAAATTCATCTACGTCCATCTTTGCTGATTTCCCATCTGTTTACCCACGCAACCGGATCCAAGCCTTGACTTATGGCCTGATTCACTGGCCCTCCAATTTAGTATCAAATCCCAGATGAGCCCCCGATTTGTTAGTACCCCTTAACTGGGTGTCTTCCCAGCAAAGATAGAAGTGTCCATTGGAGTCTGGTGATACTATTTTCAACAATATTTATTAGCAAAAATATACAAAATAATATCAATGCGAATATACAGAGAATATACGTTAGCAATACTAAACCTAAAAGTGCAGGTATAATAATAATCACCAATGAAACAAGCTCTATCGTTGTCTAGGGGATAATGAATTGTCAGATGGAAATATAAAGTTCAGTTCAGTTCATGCAGGCTGCGGTAGTTGTTGGTCCTGGTGTTTCAATTGTCGGAGAGAGAGAGAGAGAGAGAGAAAGAAAAAATGTGCGAACAATAACAGCTATTATCTTGCCAACCTTCCTTTACGATTTTGATCCGTCGATGCGTTGTTGTTGTGGCCATTCAAGTATGACCCCTCTGTCCTTTAGCTAGACAGTTCTTCCGTGGTTGACTCGTCACCCAGGCAAGGGTGGACACACACACAAGCCCCCACCAGTCTCACTACAAAACACTGTGAGTTAAAATATACCAACCCTTCGTTCGGTCTCCAATCTCCCACCCTGTCTAGTGGGGGTTCTGATGCTCACTAGTGTTTCTCCTGGTACGTCTGAGGGGTGTTACCCCAGACCTCACTTTTATCCCCACTCACGGGGTCTCAGGTGTCAATCAGGTTGGGATGATGTAACCCATCAAACCAGCCCACTCTGGTTGTCCCCTGAGGGGTTTCAATGAATAGAACAGTACCAAGTAAACAATCCTTCTCCAAAAGACAATAGCAGTAAATCAATGGCTTTTGTCAGTAGGAGACATTCCACCTTGTGTGTCTCAGAGCTGTGTCTCTCTCTCATTAACTTTCATGAGCTGTTATCAATAACAACTGCCCTGGCAGCATTCCTTTGTCTCTCTTACTTCCTTGATAACAGCATCGAAATAGTAGCAATTTGCGATTCTCCAAAAGGGGGTGGGGGGGGGGCGTTACTGGCGTCTCTGCACCCTTCTGCCCATCAGAGTTGTTCATCCTTCATAACAATATTGTAAAAAGTGTGAATATAAGAGAGAATACTTATCAACCAATTGTTCAAAAGACATCAATCTGCCTTCTTTAAATAAATCTAAAAAAGAATTAATACCTTTATTTTTCCAAAGTAAAAAAAAATGGATCACTCCAAGAAGGTTTAAAAAGGTAATTATGATAAATTATACTACAAAATTTAAATGTTTTAAGATTAAAAAAATACAGAACTGGATCCAAATTTGTAAAGAGTGCTTAACCACAGGATATAGGTTTAAATTAGCAACTTTAGCTAATTGTATAGGTAGAGCAACTCCTAATAATGAAGTTAAATAAAACTGTTTCACAGCTGTCAGTTCCAGGTCTACCCAAACTGGCCGATCATTCCTATCACCCCAGTATAACCAAAAGGACATATACCACAAATTAACAGCCCAATAATACATTCTTAGATTAGGCAAAGTGAGACCTTCATCCTTTTTCAACTTTTGCATATGATATTTACCAATTCTTGGTCTTTTATTATCCCGAATAAAAGATGGAATAATAGAATCAATCTGATCAAAAAAACTTCTTAGTCAAAAAAAAACAGGAATATTCTGAAATAAATATAAAAATTTTGGTAAAATCATCAGTTTAACTACATGAATATGACCAATAAGTGAAAATGTAAGTGGGCTCCATCTACTAAAGGAATACGTCATAGAGTCCACTAATGGAGGAAAATTGGCTTTATAAAGATCCTTATTTTTTTTTTAGTAATTATAGCACCTAAATATCTAAAAAAATCCATAACTTTAAAAGAAATATTATCATATATAAAGATAGATTCATTTAAAGGAAGTAATTCACTTTTACTAAAATTTATTTTATATCCAGAAAAGTCTCCAAATTTATCAAATAATTTTATCAAAGCAGGAATAGATTCTTCAGGCTTAGATATATGTACTAATAAATCATCAGCGGAAAGAGAGATCTTGTGCATGGTCTCCTTCACAAAAATCCCATGAATGTTTTCAGCTTCACAAAGAGCAATAGCAAGGGGTTCTAACATTAAGTTAAATAACAAAGGACTTAATGGACAACCTTGTATTGTCCCCCATGATAGCTGAAAAAAGGAGACCTACAGTTATTAGTGACAACAGTAGCAATAGGAGCTTTATATATAATTTTAATCCAATTATAAATAATAATACCAAAACCAAATTTTTCTAAAACATTAAATAAATATTTCCATTTGACTCAATCAAATGCTTTTTCAGTATCCAAAGATATAACACATTATGGAGTTTTAGAAGAAGGCTAATCATAATGTTAAATAATCTCAGAACATTTGAGAAAGAATAATGACCCTTTATAAAGCCTGTTTGAACTTTAAAAATTATTTCACCCAAAACACTCTCCAACCGATTGGCCATTATTTTTGAGAGAATCTTAGCATCAACATTCAATAATGAAATACGTCTGTATGAGGCACAATCAGTAAGATCTTTATCTTTTTTGAGAATTAAAGAAATAGTAGCTTCATAAAAAGTAGAGGGTAAATCACTTTTCACAAAATATTTTTTTAAACATCTCTGACATATATGGATAAAGCAATTTTCCAAATTTTTTATAAAATTCTGTAGAATAACATCAGGTCCTGGGGCCTTACCAGATTGCACTGAAAAAAATAGCTTTATGAATTTCAGTTTCAGTAATTTGAGCATCGAGTTTTTTGATCCTCAGCAGAAATTTTAGGTAAAACTATCTTTCATTAAGAAAAGCATTCATTTCAGAAGAGTCTACTGGACATTGAGATCAATAAAGTTCAGTATAAAAATCTTGAAAAATCTTATTAATTTCTTCATAATCCCGAGCCAGGGTACAATCTTTTCTACGAATTTTCAAATTTTGCCTCTTGGCTTCAGCTGATTTTAATTGAGATGCAAGTAGTTTATTATTTTTTTCTCCAAATATATAAAATTGGCTCTTTAACTTATGTAGATAACCTTCAATGGGATGTGTAAGTAATAGGTTATATTGTGATTGAAGTTCCACCCTTTTTTAAAATAAGTCAATATTAGGGGAAGTTGCATAGATATTATCTAAATCTTGAACTTGTTTTGAAATTTTATCTATTTCTGCTTTAGTCTGTTTTTTAGGTTTAGTTGAATAAGAAATAATCTGACCACGTAAAAATGCTTTGAATGTATCCCATATAATCAATTTAGACATACCTCCTATATCATTAAAAAGATAAAAATTATTTTATCTGGCTTTCGATAAAACTGATAAAGTCAGAGTTTTGCAACAAAGTCTGCGACATGCGCCATGGTGGACAGCCAAAAATGACATTGTCAAATTCAAAGGACAAACACAAAGGCGCATGATCAGATATAGCAATAGCATCATATTCACAGTTTTTAACATTAGGCAAAAGACAGGGATCAACTATAATATAATCAATCCTTGAATATTTTTTATAAGCATGTGAAAAAAAGAATAATCACTGTTATCAGGGTGTAAATACATTCATAATTTGATCAACCCAAAGTCAGTCAAAAAGGAGTTAATAACTGATGCAGAACAATTTGGAAGTCATTGATTAGTTGAGCTCTTATCAATCATAGGATTTAAACAACAGTTAAAATCCCCTCCCATTATCAACATATACTCATTTAAATCTGGCAGTAAAGCAAATATGTTTTTTAAAAAAGAGGGATCATCTAAATTAGGACCATACAAATTAACCAAAACAACCTTTCTATTACAAATCACTCCTTTAACAATTAAACATCTACCATTAGAATCTGATTCAATATCCTCTTGAGTAAATACATTAGATTTAATAAAGATAGACACACCCTTAGTTTTGCTCTGAGAAGTAGCCTGGAGTTGTATTCCATTCCACCAGTGAGAAAATCTATTTTGATCTCCTGCCTTGATATGCATCTCCTGAGCAAAAATTATATCAGGTTGAATCGATTAATAATTTTAAAAGTCTTTTTCATTTAATAGGATAAACCCAATCACGTACATTCCAATTTATTACATTAATCCATTTAACTGCCATACTATAATTTTATTCCAATTTACTTTATGCATGCGCAGAACACATACCAATATGGGATTATCAAAGATGGTGGTGATGAAGAAGACAGCCATATAGAAAGCACACATGCTCCGGAACCAGCCAATGGGAAAAAAACTCCTAACTCCAAACCCACCCACCCACCCTCCCAAAAGCCCAAAAAGAAGGCAAGCGAAATAAGATAGATGCGAAGCCATGGGCTGCTCTGTCTGTCTTGTCTCTCCTTCCCCCAAGCCAGTACATAAACAAAAATAAAATGACCTTGCAAGTAAGACAGTAACATCTTGACAAAGGAGAGTGTTTGCATTCCATCTTTTATTAAACAGAAAAAGAACCAAAATAATATAATCTTTTAGAGAGAAAAACCAGCACCATCTTAAGTTTAGCTTTAAATCCCTAAGAAAACTTTAAATTCGGTTATAGGGCACTATAATAAAACAGATAAAAAAGGTTATTAGTATATTTAACTGAACTAAATTTATGAAAATATTAATTAGTAACATCGTAGTAACTAAACCCTTCCAGATATAAATAAAAAGAAACCCTATTGGTAGAAAAAAAAACAACCAGTTAGTAATTTAAGAAACAACAAAAAAACAAACCAAATATTAGATAAAAGGAACAAATCCTTTAATCCTCTTTTCTCAGTCAAATATGTAATTAACCATTTAAACAGTCAAACTTGAACTGTAAATCTTATTTCCAAAAAAAAAAATCCAAAAGAATGTAATGATGAGCAGGTTTTCTTTCCTTTTATTAATCTGTCAATGAAATATACAAATAACCTTATCTTCTTTTTGAAATGTGAGTATTATACAGATAATCAAACTGCTTTTCAGATAGTTCATTCAGTATTAATGTCAGTGGCGGTGACAGGTATAGCCTGGACAAAATCCAGTGCAACTTTTGGGTCAAAGAAAGTACGTGGGGAAGAATTAGGAGGGAAAACTTTCATTGTTGTCGGGTAAATCAAAGAGGGAAATAGTTTCGTATCATATGCTTGTTTCATTGTCAAAGCAAATCTTGCTCTTTGTTCCATTACTTCTTTTGGATAATCTTCATAAAAACGGAGCTCAGACTCATTGAATCTGAAAACTCTCTGTTTTCTTACCTGTCGCATTATTTGGTCTTTAATTTTAAAGTGGTGAAAACAAACCAAAATAAATCTTGGTCTAGTTGAGTGTTTAAATTTCGAAGTGGACAGCCTGTATGCTCTTTCAATAGCAGGCGGCTGTGATAAAATAGTCGGAAATAGATCATGAAAGAGCTTACCAAAGTAAACCGTTAAGTCCCCATTTTCAGCTCCTTCTTGCAATTCAATGATTCGCATGTTGTATCGGCGAGACCTAGTTTCCAAATCAATAATCTTATTATGATATTTTTCCAAGTGGGTTGTAGTTTCAGACAGTTTTTTTTAGTTGACTTCAATTCCTCTTCCTGTTTAGTAACTTGAGTTTGCACATCTTTACATTTTCCCAGAAATAACTTCATTTCATTGTTATTCTTTTCCAGTTGGTCTTTAACTGCCTTACTCTGATCTTGAATTGATTTCAGTGTATGAACAATATCTTCAGCCCATGCTGGCATTTCATCAGATCTTTCCTTTGGCATCTTTCCTTTTCCATTTCCTTTGTCAGTAGGTTCATGCGGATTCTTCCCACTTCTCGTAGACATAGACATATTACTCCCCTTCAAGAATCAGCAATTAAAAAATTTAAATTCAAAATTTAAGCTGGGGGAGGGAGAGAAAACTAAGAGCAGCACAGAGTTAGTGCTACTCCGTCAACAGACAGAGGCAGTCTCTCTGCACCACCATCGCCGGCAGCCCATTCCATGCACTCAACACTCTCTGCCTAAAAAAAAAAATACCCCTGACATCTTCCCTGTACCTACTTCCAGAAAAATTAAATCTGTGCCCTCTCACGTTAGCCATTTCAGCCCTGGGAAAAAGCCTCTGACTATTCACATGATCAATGCCTCTCATCATCTTGTACACATCTATCAGGTCACCTCTCATCCTCTGTCACTCCAAGAAGGAAAGGTCAAGTTCACTGAACCTATTCTCATAAAGCATGCTCTAGATCCAGGCAACATCCTTGTAAATCTATTCTTCACCCTTTCTATAGTTTCCATATCCTTCCTGTAGTGAGCTGACCAGAAGTGAGCACAATACTCTAATTGGGATCTGACCAAGGTCCGATGTAGCTGTAACATTACCTCTTGGCTCTTGAACTCAGTTTCCCAGTTGATGAAGGCCAATGTACAATATGCTTTCTTAATGACACAGTCAACCTGTGCAGCAGCTTTGAGTGTCTTATGGACTCAGACCCGAATATCCTCTGATCCTCCATGCTACCAACAGTCTCATCATTAATACTATATTCTGCAATCATATTTGACTTACCAAAATGAACCACCTCACACTTATCTGGGTTGACACCATCTGCCACTTCTCAGCCCAGTTCTGCATCGTATCATTGTCCTGCTGTAATCTCTGACAGCCCTCCACACTATCCACAACACCCCCAAACTTTGTGTCATCAGCAGATTTACTAACCCACCCTCCGCTTCATCACCCAGGTCATTTATAAAAATCACAAAGAGAAGGGGTCCCAGAACAGATCCCAGAGGCACTCCACTGGTCACTGATTTCCATGCAAAATCTGATGCATCTACAGCCACTCTTTGCCTTCTGTATGCCAGCCAGTTCTGGATCCACAAAGTGATGCCCCTTTACATTCCATGCCTCCTTACTTTCTCAATAAGCCTTGCATGGGGTAACTTATCAAATACCTTGTTGAAATCAATATACACTACATCTACCACTCTACCTTCATCAACGTGTTTCGTCACATCCGCAAGAAATTCAATCAGGCTTGTAAGGCATGACTGCCTTTGACAAAGCAGTGCTGACTATTCCTAACATTATTATGCCTCTCCAAATGTTCATAAATCCTGCCTCTCAGGATCTTCTCCATCAACTTACCAACCACTGAAGTAAGACTCACTGGTCTATAATTTCCTGGGTTATCTCTACTCCCTTACTTGAATTAGAGAACAACATCTGCAACCCTCCAATCCTCTGGAACCTCTCCTGTCCCCACTGATGATGCAAAGATTAACACCAGAAGCTCAGCAATCTCCTCCCACCATACCCTGGGGTATATCTTGTCCAGTCCCTTTGACTTATCTAACTTGATGCTTTCCAAAAGCTCAACACATCCTCTTTCTTAATGTCTATATGCTCAAGTTTTTCAGTTCACTGTAAGTCATCCCTACAATTACCAATGTCCTTTTCCGCAGTGAATACTGAAGCAAAGTATACATTAAGAACCTCCGTTACTCCACCGGTTCCATACAAACTTTTTCACTGTTACGCTTAATTGGTCCTGTTCACTCACGTCTTATCCTCTTATTCTTCACATACTTGTAGAATGCCATGGTCTTTTACTTAATCCTGTTCACCAAGGCCTTCTCATGGCCCCTTCCAGCTCTCATAATGTCATTCTTAAGCTCCTTCCTGCTAGCCTTATAATCTTCTAGATCTCTATCATTACCTATTTTTTTGAACTTTTCATAAGCTTCTCTTCTTGACAAGATTTTAAACTGCCTTTGTTCCTGTACCCTACTATCCTTTCCCTGTCTCATTGGAACGTACCTATACAGTACGCCACGGAAATATCCCCTGAACATTTGCTGCATTATTGCCATATATTTCCCTGAAAACATCTGAGTCCAATTTATGCTTCCAAGATCCTGCCTGATAGCTTCATATTTTTCCCTTACTCCATTTAAACACTTTCCTAACTTGTCTGTGTCACGGTCCTGACTGCTGATTCCTCATATTCTCCTACCTCACTTTTCCCCATGTTTCTACCGGGCTCCTTGATTGTGGCACACCTGATTCTTATCTCAACCTACAGCATAAATACCCTGGCTTTGTATCGACTCATCACCAGGTTATTGTTTCAGCCAGCATGGTAATTAATGTACTCGGCCGCTTAGGATTGTGCATCCTAAGTTTTGTTTCAGCACTGTGGTTTGCCTGTGTTAACTCTGTCTCTCCATGTCAAGATAAGTATTGCCTGCCGCCTGCCTTTCCATTCATCCTGTTTGCCATTCAGCTTCAGCCACTCCATGTCAAGAGAAACATTGTCTGCTGCCTGCCTTTCCATTCATCCTTCAGTTTGCTGCTCATCTCCAGCCATGCTCTTGTCCTCGTTTGCATCCCAACACTATCTCTGTGCCAGTATCCTGTGTTTGGGTTCATCCGTTCTCCACAACAGTCTGTTCCTGTCCCTCTCCAATGCTATGGTAAAGGAGATAGATTTGTGATCACTATCTCCAAACTGCTCTCCCACTGAGAGACCTGACCCCTAACCAGGTTCATTTTCCAAAGCCAGATCAAGTAAACTGCACCTCTTTTCAGCTGAACACACCTAACAAACTCCACCTCATCTAAGCTCTTTGCTCTAGGAAGAAGCTATATCAATATTTGGTAAATTAAAATCTCCCATCATGACAACCCTGTTAGACCATAAGATATAGGAGAGAAGTAGGCCATTTGGTCCAATGAGTCTGCTCTGCCATTCATTCATGGGCTGATCCAATTCTTCTAGTCATCTCCACTTCCCCCGCATTTTCCTCATACCCCTTGATGCCCTGGCTAATCAAGAACCTTAAATGCATCCAGTGACTTGGCCTCCACAGCCACTCATGGCAACAAAATTCCACATATTTACCACCCTCCGACTAAAGTAATTTCTCCGCATCTGTGTTCTAAGTGGACGTTCTTCACCCTGAAGTCATGTCCTAGACTCCCCTACCATGGGAAATAAATTTGCCATATCTGATTTGTTCAGGACTTTTAACATTCGAAAAAGTTATTACTGGATCGTTCCAGAATCTGTCTTCCTATCAGCTCTCCGATGTCACTGTTACTATTGGGTGGTCGATAAATAACACCCAGGAGATTATTCACCCCTTCATATTTCTAAATTCCACCCATAACATCCTCCTTTTCTGCAGCTGTAACACTATCTCTGATCAGCAGTGCAACACCCCTACCTCTTTCGCCTCCGTCCCTGTTCTTTCTGAAACATCTAAAGCCTGCCACTCTAATTAGCCATTCCTGACCCTGAGCCATCTAAGTCTCTGTAATGGCCACAACATCGTAGCTTCAAGTACTAATCCACGATTGAAGTTCATCTACTTTATTTATAGAACTCCTTGCATTAAAGTTAACACATCTCAAATCATCATTCTGAGCGCATCACTTCTCTATCACCTGCCTATCCTCCCTCTCACACTACCTACAAGTTTTCCCTATTTCTGAGCCGCTGCTGCTTCCTCCGTCTCTTCAGTTCAGTTCCCACCCCCCAGCAATTCTAGCTTAAACTCTCCCCAATAGCCTTAGCAAACCTCCCAGCCAGGATATTGATCTCCTTCAGATTCAAGTGCAACCCATCCTTTTGTACAGGTCACACCTGCCCCAAAAGAGGTCCCAATGATCCAGAAATCTGAATCCCTGTAGCCTGCTCCAATCCCTCAGCCTCAATCTCCACCTCAATCTGTTACTATACTCACTGTTGCGTGGCACAGGCAGTAATCCTGAGATTACTACCCTTGTGGTCCTGCTTTTCAGCTTCTTTCTTAAATCCCTGTCGTCTGTATTCAGGACCTCCTCCCTTTTCCTACCTATGTCGTTGATACAAATCTGTACCACAACCTCTGACTGTTCACCTTCTCACTTCAGGATATCATGGATGCGATCAGAAACATCCGGACCCTGGCACCTGGGAGGCAAACTAACATTTTTTTTCCCTGCATCTTGTGGCAAATAATTCCATGGATTCACCACGCTCTGGGTAAAGAAATTCCTCCTCATCTTTCTTCAATCCATGGTTGAAGAAGTTTGGTATGGATCTCAAAAACCTAAGAACTTTCTACAGGGGCACAATTGAGAGCATCCTGACTGGCTACATCACTGCCTGGTATGGGAACTGTACTCCTCTCAATCGCCAGAGTGATTGGTGCGGACAGCCTGGCGCATCTGTAGATGTGGAGGGCAGGCAATTTTTTGAGGAAATGGGGAGGCTACAGAAGGACTTAGACAGGTTCAGGAAATGGGCAAAGAAATGGCAGATGGAATGTGGTGTCAGGAAGTGTTTGGTCATGCTCTTTGGTAAAGAAATAAAAGGATGGACAATTTTCTAAACAGAGATAAAATGCAAAAAAACTGAGGCACTACAGGGATTTGAGAGACCTTGTGCAGGATTCCATAAAGCTTAATTTGCAGGTTGAGTCTGTGGTGAGGAAGGCAAATGTGATGTTAGCATTCATTTTGAGAGGACTAGAATATAAAAGCAAGGTTGTAATGCTTCCAATCAGAACTGTGGGAATGATTGTATTAAACACTGAGCTGAGGCCAATAAACAACATCCTGACGTAAGTATTAGTATTGTCCAGGTGACCAAGGCTACAGATCAAGTCGCCCTACACAGCTTGGTCCTGAAACTGCAGTAAAATGTCCAATAACATCTGTTCATGTAATATCACTCCTGTGCTGTAGTTGTCTCACTCTCACCTGTTCTACAGTTTAAATAATTATATTTTCCTTTTATTCTAATCAGCTGAAAGGGAAGTTCAGCTTCCCTTAGTTGGTGTCCTTGGTTCATCAGTTTTACTGGATCCTGAAATCACCGTTGGTTCCAGCAAGAGTGAAATCCTTTGGACTTTCAAAGGCAGCAACAAAAGCCATGATGTTATTTTGGATCACATCCCAGGTGTCGCCACATCGGAACCAAGTGAACAGTTCAAGGACCGTTTACAATTCAACGCTTTGAGTGGTGCACTGACGATAAGCAGATTAAATGCCAGTGACCAAGGAGATTACACCTTCACTGTTGATGGGAAAGAGTTGAAAATAATGGAGTTGCTTGTCATTGGTAAGAAGTTTCAGATATTTGTGATGTACTGTGTGATTTATTAATGGCAGAATCTGCTATAGAAACTATAATCTGTGATTTTTATTTCCATCAAAGTCTAAGCAGGAGAACCTCTGCTGTGACTCATCAACTGAGTCATTGGAGAGACATTGAAGCTGGTGATATAAAAACAGCAGAATTTCTGCAGAATCTGATTCTCCTCTCATTACACACAGTCTTACATTTTTTAAACACAAATAAAGTGATAAACGAATAAACACAATTTCAGTCACTATAATTACCTACCAACCTCTAACATTTTGAATATTTGTATATTTACATATTTACAATAGTCATACATCCCAGCTAGTAGAATCCTTTTGAAAGCTTCAGAGCACAAACTCCAAACACCCAAAATACATCTCTTTTGTGAAAGTGCTGAAGGATGGCTCTCTGAATACAGAACTGGCCGGAATATTAACTATGTATTGCACTGAACTGCTGCTGCTAAGTTAACAAATTTCACATTGCATGTTGGTGATAAACCTGATTCGAATTCTGATGAAACAGACCTGTCCAATTGTGACAGGAATACACGTTGACATTGTGCTAATGTAGACAATGTCCACTTAACGACTTCCCTGATCACACCCTGAGGATTTAAATGACCACCAGTCAGCATGAACCTTGGTGTGTTTTCTTCCCCTGAGGCTGAATCAGAGTGACCCAAAAGCTTCAAAACTTGGGCCTCTGGATATTGAATTGTGTAAGGTGTGGGAAACAAGTAAGGAAGTTATGGAACCTATGACAATTAAAGAGGTGGAAGTACTGGCGCTTTTAAGAAATTTAAAAGTGGATAAATCTCCAGGTCCTGACAGGATATTCCCCAGGACCTTGAGTGGAGTTTGTGTAGAGATAGCAGGAGCTCTGACGGAGATCTTTAAGATGTCATTAGAAACGGGGATTGTGCCGGAGGATTGGCGTATTGCTCATGTTGTTGCATTGTTTAAAAAGGGTTCTAGAAGTAAGCCTAGCAATTATAGACCTGTCAGTTTGACATCAGTGGTGGGTAAATTAATGGAAAGTATTCTTAGAGATAGTATTAATAATTATTTGGATAGACAGGATCTGATTAGGAGTAGCCAGCATGGATTTGTGCGTGGAAGGTCATGTTTGACAATCCTTATTGAATTTTTTGAAGAAGTTACGAGGAATGTTGACGAGGGTAAGGCAGGGGATGTAGTCTATATGGACTTCAGCAAAGCCTTTGACAAAGTTCCACATGGAAGGTTAGTTAAGAAGGTTCAGTCATTAGGTATTAATACTGGAGTAATAAAATGGAATCAGCAGTGGCTAGATGGGAGATGCCAGAGAGTAGTGGTGGATAATTGTTTATCGGGATGGAGGCCGGTGACTAGCGGGGTGCCTCAGGGATCTGTTTTGGGCCCAATGTTGTTTGTAATATACATAAATGATCTGGATGATGGGGTGGTAAATTGGATTAGTAAGTATGCCGATGATACTAAGGTAGGAGGTGTTGTGGATAATGAGGTGGGTTTTCAAAGCTTGCAGGGAGATTTATGCTGGTTAGAAGAATGAGCTGAATGTTGGCAGATGGAGTTTAATGCTGAGAAGTGTGAGGTTCTACATTTTGGCAGGAATAATCCAAATAGAACATACAGGGTAAATGGTAGGGCGTTGAGGAATGCAGTGGAACAGAGAAATCTAGGAATAACAGTGCATAGTTCCCTGAAGGTGGAGTCTCATGTAGATAGGGTGGTGAAGAAGGCTTTTGGAACGCTGGCCTTTATAAATCAAAGCATTGAGTACAGAAGTTGGGATGTAATGTTAAAATTGGTAAGGCCAAATTTGGAATATTTTGTACAGTTCTGGTCACCGAATTATAGGAAAGATATCAATAAATTAGAGAGAGTGCAGAGACGATTTACTAGGATGTTACCTGGGTTTCAGCACTTAAGTTACAGAGAAAGGTTGAACAAGTTAGGTCTCTATTCATTGGAGCGTAGAAGGTTGAGGGGGGATTTGATCGAGGTATTTAAAATTTTGAGAGGGATAGATAAAGTTGACGTGAATAGGCTGTTTCCATTGAGAGTAGGGGAGATTCAAACAAGGGGACATGATTTGAAAGTTAGGGGGCAGAAGTTTAAGGGAAACACGAGGGGGTATTTCTTTATTCAGAGAGTGATAGCTGTGTGGAATGAGCTTCCTGTAGAAGTAGTAGAGGCCAGTTCAGTTGTGTCACTTAAGGTAAAATTGGATAGGTATATGGACAGGTATATGGAGTGGAGAGTTATGGGCTGAGTGCGGGTAGGTGGGACTAGGTGAGATTAAGAGGGCCGAGATGGCCTGTTTCCGTGCTGTGATTGTTATATGGTTATATGGACCTCCCTTCTTGACTTCCTCACTGGGAGACTAGTCAGAGCGGATCAGAAATAGCATCTCCACCTTGCTGACAGTCAACACTGGAACACATCTGGGATGAATGCTGAGCCCACTGTTGGTGATAAGGGGGCATATAAGAGTGAGGTAGATCAGCTGCCTGAATGATGTGACAACAACAACCTTACACTCAACATAAGTAAGGCTAAGGAATTGATTGTGGACTTCAGGAAGACAAACTCAATAGAGAATACTGACCAAACCTGTGCTGCACTGTACCTGGCTGGAAGATCTCCTCCACAATCTCCATCAGCACAGGAGCACCACAGGATTTGTGTGCTTCGTCCCCTGCTCTATTCGCTTTACACTGATGACTATGTGGCTACGCACAGCTCCAATGTCAGTTTCAAGTTTGCTGACAACATCACTGTCATAGGCTGAATAAATTGTGGTGATAAATCAACCTCAACTTCTTTAGGAGCCAGCAAAGATTTGGCATGACATCAAAAACTCTGACAAACCTCTATGGATGAGTGATGGAGAGTATATTGACTGTTTGTGTCACAGCCTGGTATGGAAACACCTATGCCATTGAATGGAAAATTCTGCAAAGTGTATCGGATATGGTCCAGTCCATCATCAAGGAAAGCCTTCCCAATCAATGAGCACATCTACACAGAGTGCTGTTACAGGAAATTAGCATTCATCATCAGGGATGCCCACCACCCAGGTTGTGCCCTCTGCTCACTGTTGTCATCCGGAACAATTACAGGAGCCTCAGGATTCACATCACCAGGTTTAGGAACAGTTATTACCTCTCAACCAATCAGGCTCTTGAACCGAAGGGGATAACTTCACTCAACTTCACTTGCCCCATCATTGAAATGTTCCCACAACCAACAGACTCGGTTTCAAAGACTGTTCATCTCATGTTCTCCTTATTTATTGCTTGTTTATTACTATTATTATTTCTTATTTTTTGTTTTGTATTTGCAGTTTGTTGTCATTTGCACACTGGATGGGGAAATCATTCTTTGATTCTGATGTGTTTCTTGTATTGCTAACAAAGAATCTTAGTGTTACATGTACTTTGTAGTTGCATACTTGTACTTTGATAATGAATTTACTTTGCACTTTGAAGAATTGTCTGGAGTGGAGTGAGAAGGTGAGAAGATGCTCTCAGGGCTACAGTACTTGGTGAAAGTGTTGCCCATCTCCTGCTCCTCCAGCTTAGGAATCACCTGAACTGCTTCCAGATTTACCTGGGGATCCAACATAGAGTGAGTCAGACAGATCACAGTGTACATATCCCTGGATAATGGAAATAAAAAAAAGTATCCATTGTCACACTTACCCTGATGACCACCTTCATGTGTGGCTGCATCAGGCTGTGTGTGGAACCCAAAAACGTGGGCACTAGGTACAACTATGTGCTGAGGTTCTGCTGTTGCTGTTGTTGCTAAGGATGGGTTTGGCCCCTTTGGCTGTGATGTACCAGTCAGCTGGTCAATGCTGCACTATCTATCCATCATGGAAAAGTTCTTCTGGGTCAACAATACCATCAGCCAGTGGACAGCCCAGAACATACTGCAGTCACAGCAGGAGAGGGACTTGATGGACACAGTGACATTGTTTCCAGAGCAGACTGTCCAGACCTTCTGGTAGAATGCCTTATTGCCAGACCTAACCTACAGCCACCCACACCTTGTTTGGTTGATGGTGAGAGAGGCCCTCGCAGTCAGATCCTTCCTGCTTACACAGAGCATCAGGCCCACAACCCTCTGACTGTGGAATGAGTGTTGTGGGGAACAGACTGTTGCTCACCTCTTTGTGGACTGTGAGTTTGTGAAGCGGATGTGGAGAAAGATGAAAGGGCCTGTGTTGTGCTTCATCCTGATTAGATGTGTGATGGATCTACAGGCTCATCCAAGTGACACACACGGAGACAAACATCACGTGCTGCTGGCAGATCATCAACTCAGTGAAAGGCACTCTTTGGTTTGCCCAAAAGTAGCTGTTTATCATCTCAACCCCAGATCCATTGACGTCGATAGGAGTTAGCCCGTCTCTATTCCTCCTGTAATCCACAACCAGCTCCTTTGTTTTTGCGTCATTGAGGGAGAGGTTGTTTTCTTGACATCATTGTGTCAGAGAGATGACTTCTTCCCTGTAGGCCACATTGTTATTGTTTGAAATAAGGCCAATTAATGTAGTGTCGTTGGCAAATTGAATTAGCAGATTAGAGCCGTGGGTGGTGACACAGTCATGGGTATACAGGGAGAAAAGGAGGGACTCAGTACACAGCCCTGAAGGGCTCCTGTATTGAGAGCCAGAGGGTTGGAGGTGAGGGGGCCCACTCTTACAACCTGTTGGCAATCTGACAGGAAGGGCAGGATCCAGCTGCACAAGGCAGAGTCAAGGCCAAGGTCTCTGAGCTTCTAGTTGAGCCTGAATGGAACTATGATGTTGAATGCTGAACTGTAATCCAAGAACAGCATTCTCACATGAGCATCCTTCTTCTCCAGATGTGTAAGGATGATATGTAGATCAGTGGCTATTGCATCACCTGTCGATAGGTTGTATCAGTAAGCGAATAGTAAGGGGTCCAGTTTGGGTGGCAGCAATCTGCAGATGTAATCCTTGACCAGCCTCTCAAAGCATTTGCTTATTATTGATGAGTGGACAGGACTCCAGTCATTCAGGCATGTTACCTTGGTCTTTTTTGGTACAGGGACTGTGCTGGATAATTTGAAGCAGGAGGGCCCTCTGCACTGGGAGAGGGAGAGATTAAAAATGTCAGTAAATGCACTTGTGCTGTGCACATCCTAAGTACTCACCCTGGGATGCCATCTGTTCCATCAGCCTTACGACTGTCCACTCATTGGAAAAAATCTGCACACCTCAGCCTCAGAGACAACCAGGTTGCAAGTTGTAGTGGTGGCTTTCCTCCGAGGCTCAGAGTTAGCGACATTGAACTGAGCATAAAATCGATGGAGCTCAACTGGGAGAGAGGCCATGATGTTGGCGGCACCGCAAAGTTTGTCTTTGAAGTCTGCGATGGTATGCAGCCCTCCCCACAAGTCACATGTGTTCTTCATTGTGAATCTTAACTCAATCTTGCCCCTATGTTGTTGTTTTACAGCCTTGATACCTTTGCACAGATTGTTGTTTCAGTTCTTGAGCTCTAGTTGATCGCCAGTATGGAAAGCATTGACAATAAATGTAGAGAATGAAAAGGCATTGTACATTTTTTTTCTTGTAAATATATATTTTAATGAATAAGGTTTAAATTGTTTATAGGAATATTACAGTGGAGTTCAGGGAGAGAATTCCAGAGCTTGACGGTGCAGGTTACAATGGCAGGAAATAGAAAAATGGGGTTGTTCTAGAGGTCAGAAGCTGAGGGTGTTGAATCTGAGGGATGTCCAGAAAAAGGGATGAATGAACCCCAGAGTAATGTGAAGATTCAGAAATTGAACTTTCTGGAAGATGTAAAATTGAGAACTTTGAAGTCAGTAAATTGCCAGTTTTGGAGCCAGTGTAGATCAGAAGCACTGGGATCTGGCTTGAACAGGTATAGTGTGAGAGTCTTGGATCAGCCAAAGTTGATGAGGGGTTTGAGGTGGAAGGCTGGGCCAGTAAGAATTTTCACAACAATCTAGTCCAAAAGACAAGTTCCTGTAACTCCAGTAAAGAGTGGCACAATATCTGTTATGTAGTATATTTTCATTTGCTGTGGTTCTCTGTTTAAGCACTTCACATACACCACATTTTAAATTATTTTAAATGTTGAATGTACGGTTATTTTTATTAACAGATAATGTTAAAGAAGAGGTTGGTCTCCTTAGCTCATCAGTTTTACTGGATCCTGAACTCAAAGTTGATCCCAGCAAGAGTGAAATAGTTCGGAACTTCAGCAGCAGGGACATTTTGCGTCATGTCCCAGGTCACAGCTTAGTGGAACTGAGAGACCAGTTCAAGTTTCGTCTGCACTTTAATACTTCTAATGGTGCTCTGACTGTGAATGGAGCAGAACATGGTGACCAAGAAGATGACACCTTCTTTGTGGATGGACAAATGCTGAGGAGAACAGAACAGCGCCACTTTGGTAGGTAGCTTTATGTTTCATAGAACAGTACAACACAGTTCAGGCCATTTGGCCCACAATGTTATGTTGACCTTTTAACCTATTCCAAGATAAATCTAACCCTACACCCAAGGGACTGCAGCAGTTCAAGAAGGCAGCTCATCACCAACTTCTCAAGGACAACTAGAGATGGGCAATAAATGTTGGCTTAGCCTGCAATGCCCACATCCCGTAAATGAATAAATTAAAAGAAAAACCTGAATAACTGGGTTCTGCAGGTGAGCAAATTCAGCTGCACAAGGAGGTCTTCAGGCCCAGGTCTTGGCTTATTGATTAGCTTTGAAGGGATGATGGTGTACAATACTGAGCTGTAGTCAATGAAGAGCATCCTGATGTATCTATCTTTAATGTCCAGATGTTCCAGGGTGGAGTAAGGAGCCAATGAAATGGAATCTGCAATTGACCTGCTGTGATGGCAGGCAAATTGGAGCGAATCCAAGTCACTCCTCAAACAGGATTTGATTGCAGCAAAATAAGATCCAAAGGCATAGGAGTAGACTTAGGCCACTCGGCCCATCGAATCTTCATTGTATCATGGCTGATTTATTATCTCTCTCAAGCCATACTACTTCTTTCTCCCTGTAACCATTAACACTTTGAGTAACCAAGATCCTGTCAAAGAAGAAGAAGGAGAATAGCCCTTAACTTGGCAGTGGAGTTATCGGGGTTTCCGTAGCAAGCTATTCTTGTTTTAACAAGGCCGAGTTGCTAGCTCAATGCTCAACCCAACTTTGGATTCGAACTTGGGAACCTTCACTCTGGAGTCCGGCGCTGATATTATTGCACCACCAAGCGGGACTAAGAACCTGTCAACCACTGCTTTAAATATACTCAGCAAGTTGGTCTACACAGCTGTCTTTGGCAATGAAGTCTACAGATTCACCACCCTCTGAGTAAAGAAATTCCTTTTTTTCTGTTCTAAATGGACATCTATATTCTGAGGCTGTGCCCTCTGGTCCTAGATCCACCCTATATAGGAAACATCCTCTGTACATCCACTCTATATAGTCCTTTCAATATACTAGAGGTTTCAGTGAGGACCCCCTCATTCTTCTAAGCTCCAGTGAGTACAGGCCCAGAACCATCAAATGCATCTCATATATTAACTTGTTCATTCCTGGAATCATTTTCGTGAACCTCCTCTAGTCCCTCTGGTCAACGCCAGCATATTGTTTATTAGATAAAGGCCCAAAACTGCTCACAATACTCAAGTGTATTCTGACCAATACCTTGCAAAGCCTCAGCATCACATCCTTGCTCTTGTATTCTAGTCCTCTTGAAATAAATGCTAACATTGCACTTGCCTTCCTTACCACCAACTCAACCTGCAAGATATCATTTAGGGAATCCTGCACAAGGACTTCCAAGTCCCTTTACACCTCTGATTTTTGAATTTTCTCAACATTTAGAAAATAGTTTACACCTTTATTCCTTCTATAAAAATGCATGACCACGCACTTCCCTGCATTAAATTCCATCTGCCCCTTTGCCCATTCTCCCAATCAGTCCAAGTCCTTAAGCAAACCCCTTGCTGATGCAACACCACCAGCCCCTCTACCTATCTTTGTGTTGTGAGCAAACTTGGCCACAAGGCCATCAATTTCATCATCCAAATTGTTGACATAAAACATGAAAAGAAGAGCTCCTGATATCAGCCTCTATGGAACACCATTTGTCCCTGGCAGCCATCCAGAATAGGCCTTTATCCAGCTTTTTCCATCATGCCAATCAGTCAATCTTCTATCCATCTTCTAGCATCTTTCTTGTAATACCATGGGCTCTTATTTTGTTCAGCAGCCTCCTGAATACCTTTGTCAAAGGCCTTCTGAAAATCCAGGTAAGCAACATTCACTGATTCTCCTTTGTCTATCTTGCCTGTTATTTTCTCAAAGAATTCCAACAGATTTGTGAGGCAAGTTTTCCCCTTAAGGGAACAATGCTGATTTTGGCCGACTTTATCATGTGCCTCCAAGTAAGCTGAAAAGTCATTCTTAGTAATGGACTACAACATCTTCCCAACCTCTGAGGTCAGGCTAACTGGCATATAATTTCCTTCTCTCTCCCTTTGTTCATAAAAAGTGGAGTGACATTTGCAATTTTCCACTCCACCAGAACTATTCCAGGATCCAGTGATTCTCTTTTTTAAAATATATTTTTATTGGAGGAATGACACAATATAGAATACATAATTGATCACATTTTCCTCCATTTTGCTTTTATATCTTACCTCTAAACAAACCTCCCCTCACCTGCCCTCCCCGAACATACCATGGCAGCTAATATATTTACAATATAACAATTCACAAGTACAAGTATGGGCATTTCACAGCCATATCCCCACATTCCTTCAAGACAGAGGCCCACATACATCCACAACATGTCAGATGATCCAAAATACACTCATATTGTAATTCATCAACCACCCTGTGAGGCAAACCATATGCATGTTAAAAGACAGGCAACTTCCCAAGTACAATCAAATGCCCTCAACTAATATGTAATTCCTTAAGACTCCCAAAATATGACAAGAAAGGTCCCCATTTCGAATAGAACTTTTTCACAGACCCCGTCAAAGTGAATTTAATCTTTTCTAATTTCAGAAAAAAACATTATGTCCTCTACCCAAGCAGCAGCAGATGGGGAAATGGCAGATTTCCAGACCAGCAAGATTCTCCTGCGAGCCAATAGCGATGTAAATGCAATGATATTTGACTGGTTTGCACTTAAACCCAAAACATCATCTGCCACACCAAATACAGCCATAAACCGGCAAGGTCTCAGTGTCACCCCCAAAACCTCACCGATAATTTTAAAAATCAGTGCCCAATAGCCATCAAGCTGAGGGCAAGTCCAAAATGCATGCACTAAACCAGCCGGAAAGAAGGAACACCCATCACAGCCAGCGTCTGTCCCGGGATAGATGTCAGCAAGCCTGGCTTTACTTAAATGTACTCTGTGTAAACCTTTAAATTGTATGAGCCCCAATCTAGCATATGATAATGAGGAATGAACCCTATTCAAAGCTTTTGCCCAATATTCCTCTGCCAGATCCATACCAAGGTCATCCTCCCACCTAGTCCTAGTTTTGTATAGATCTTGAACTCCCAAAGACATCAGCTGAGAGTATAGTACAGAGATCAGCCCTTTATTATTAAAGATAAGAGTGAGTTTTTCCCACAACGTAGCAGGTGGTAGATCAGGCAAAGAGGGAAATTTTTTCCTTGACAATGTGGCAAATCTGCAGGTATTTTAAAAAATGATTATGCAGAAGGCCATATTTACTGCACAGGTTATCAAAACTATCAAATATGTTATCAGTGTACAAATCCTTAATGCACATTAGACTGTTCAAACCCCATTGTCTAAAACCTGAATCGAGTGTGGAGGGAAGAAATAGATGGCTTCTATGAATGGGACCCAAAAGTGAAGCTGATGTGAACTTATAGTGGCAGGAAAATTGATTAAAAATTTTGAGGGTGAAGAGCACAACCAGGTTAGATGTGAATTGAGAGGATTTTAATGGCTTATCCAGGTCCAAAATAGATTGTAATAACACTTACATTTCCTTCCTACACTCTTCATTGGCATGTGAAGTAGAAGATATTATTTGACCCCTCAAGTAAGCTTTTAAAGTTTCCCAAAGTAAAGAGTACGATACTGACTCAGTTTTGTAAGTCTCGAAGAATATGTCAATGTTAGCTGATATATAACCGCAAAATTTCTCATTGAAAAGCAAAAGGGGATTAAGTCTCCACAGAGGCCATTCTCTAATGTTTAAAGGAAAATATAGGTCTAGTTTCTTGGGCGAGTGATCAGGTCTAACCATAGCTGTGTACTCAATTTGTCTAATCATTGGTATCAAGGAGCTATCTATAAAGAAATAGTCCAGCCTGGAATAGGAGTGGTGAACATGAGAAAAGAAAGATAATTGCCTAACTGATGGATTTGAAAATCTTTATTTTTTGATGAAATTATTATTTTGTTGTATAAACATCGAGAAGGCCTTTGCCATACCAGAAGATGTTCCCCTAGAGCTAGACGTATCAAGCAGTGGGTCAATAGCACAGTTCAAATCTCTTGAAAAGATTAGCTGGTATGTATTCAGGTTAGGTATTAATGACAAAACCTTATTTGCGAAGTGGACGTTGTCCCAATTAGGGGCATAAACATTTACCAAAATGACAGGTATCTGAAAGAGAGATCTGGAGACTATAATAAAGCCACCATTAGGGTCACTGATTACATCAGATGGTGTAAACTGCATTCTTTTGGCAATTAATATTTTCCACCCCTCCAGACCTACTATTAAATCTGGAATGAAAAACCTGACTAATCCATGCTTTACAGAGTCTATTATGGTCTTCCACTCTTAAATGTGTTTCTTGTAGAAATAGTATATCTGCTTTTAATTGTTTCAGATGAGAGAAAACTTTAGCTCTTTTAATAGGACCATTGAGCCCCTTTACATTCCAAGAAATAAACCTCACAGAGTGGCCTCCATCAACAGCACTCATGTCAAAAGACACACAGGGCCCACAGTCCAAAACGGTGCGAGGGCACAAGTTGCACACAGTAACGCACAATGAAAAGAAAGTCTGGCCAATCCATAACACACAAAAGAATAAGATGCCATGGTAATCCCCCCAAAACACTCCCCCCACCCCTTTACAAAAACAAAAAAAAAGACCCAATTAATCCCTGAAACCTAGATCTACCTCCCCAAATGAGGATGATTGCAGGCATTACCAAACAAAAAATTTCCACAGCGTTCTGCAGTCAACCAAACTTTCAATCTAATCTAGGGTGGCTCCCCTCCTTAAAATTTATACCATCACTTATTCTACCTTTAATATATATAGGCTAAAGATAACACAGATCAAGCAAAGCATTTTAAAACCAAAAAAAAACTAGGAAACTAAATGGTAGAGATACAAATCCCAAATATTTATATTTTGCTCGTTGAAAGTTTTTGTTAATCAGATTCCACTGCATAGCAGTTCAACCTGATCACGTTCCACAAACTAAACTGGAAAAAATGAACAAAGAAGTGAATTGTGAAAATTAACAGTTTGCCTCGGCAAGAGGTCCCTTCAATGCTGCATGTTTAACCTAAAAAAAAGTCATTGCTCTTCTCGTTCTTGTTCTCCCCAGCGTGAATAGTAAAACTCTGGCTGTCTCTGGTGTATCGAAATAATGCTTTTTACCTGCATACATGACATGGAGCCTGGCAGGATACAAGAGGCTGAAACTGACCCCTTTCCCGTAAAGCAGGGATTTCAGCTCCTTAAAAACTGCTCGTTTTTTCCCCAGCTCTGTGCTAAAATCTTAATGAAAAAATCCCGATGCCTGTGGAAATATAGCTCCTGCTTTCATCTATTGATGATACGTTGCTTACCTTGAAAGAAGTGAAAGAGAACAAGGATCATTCTTGGTCTCGTTTGCTTGGTTTCAGACACACCAGATGGTTTAGGCCCGACTCGGTGAGCACGCGAAAGTACGAGAGGCCTTGGGAAGAAATTTGTCCCCAGCACTTCATCAACAAAACTCATCTTAAGTTTTCAGGAACGCTGACCACTCTCATATTGGATCTCCACGGTCGATTTTCGAGGTCATTTAGCTTCCCTTTCAAAAATGTGTTTTCACTCTGCACCACTGCAATGGCAGCTTTGGCGCTCGCCAGTCGGTCACTATAATCATTCAGGCCATCTTTAACCTCACGAATGCGTTTGTCGTATGACTCATAATAAGACATAATTTGTTCCATGGTAGCATTCACTGGTGACAAAGCATCTTCAAGTTCTCTTCTTAGGGCAGAATGCACCGCCTGCGTTATGTCAGTAAGAAGTACTAAATGAAGCCTCTCCAAGTCCAGGAGCATGTAACGGTGCCATTACTGTAACATCAGCTTTCTTCCTCGAGGCTTCACTATCTTTTCCCCCAGTTTTGCTTCAAAGGTGCATTTTATTTGTCATTTCAGTGTCCAGAAACATCCCAGTTTGTTCACAAAGTTAAATATTGAGTTATCTCGAGCATACAGCAAAGATAAACAGGTAGATTATCAATAAAATTCAGGAGCCACACTCACATTCACATACTCACTCAATGCTCAACCTGGAAGTCCGAATCTAGTGATTCTTGAAGAAGCAATACCAATACCTCCATAATCTCTTCAATTACCTCTTTCAGAACTCAGGGGTAAAATCCATCTGGTCCAGGTGACTTATCAAACAAGACATTTCAGCTTCCCACATACCACACTCACTTCTGCTCCCTAACACTCCCTAAATTCTGGCATACTGCTAGTGTCTTCCACAGTGAATACTTATAAGTTCATCCGCCATTTTTGTCCCCTTTTATTCCCTCTCTAGCATCACTTTCCAGCAAACCAATAATGACTCTCACTTCTCATTTACTCTTTTATGCTTGACAAAAACTTTGGTTTCTTTTTTGATATTTTGGCTAGCTTACCTTCATCTTTCATCTGTTCTTTTTAGTTGTCTTCTGTTGTTGTTTTTAAAGCTTCCCAGGCCTCTAACTTTCCATTAATTTTTGCAATATTATTTCCCTCACTTTTGCTTTTATTCTGTGGTGGCCTTATCCTCCCTTTAGAATGCTTCTTCATCTTTGGGAAGTATCTATCCTGCACCATCCAAGTTACCCGCAGAAACACCAGCCATTGCTGTTTTGCCATCATCTGAGATAGTGTCCCCTTCCAATCAACTTTGTCCAGCTCCTCTTTCATGCCTCTGCAATTCTCTTTGCTCCACTGAAATATTGATTTGTTTTCCTTTTAGATAGCAGGTTGAATTTTGTCATATCATCTTCACTGTTTCCCTATGGTTCCTTGAACTTAGGCTCCCTAATAAAATCAGGTTCATACCTTTCCCCATCTAGGATCAAACACAAGCTGCTCTCAAGAGGCATTCTACAAATTCACTCTCTTGGGATCCAGCACCAAACTGATTTTCCAATCTACCTACATATTGGAACACAAATAGTCTGGGGTAACTGCATGTCTGTGTCTTTTTTGTTATTAATTTTTTATGAGTTTCTACAATGTGACAATACAAAAAAACAATTAAAAAGAAGTTTAGACAGAGCAAAACAAATATATCAAATGTACAGTTCATAACAATTAAGAAAATACACCCATAGTAGAATCGTATAAAGTTAGTTACCACCCCACCCTCCCACTACCCAACTCCAAACCAACCTTATGAAAAATAAAAGTTAATCAGAACTTTTATCACCATAGAGCTGTATTTATAAAAACAAGATATACTGCCTACTACCTGAACTATAATATGTTTACACATCAAAAAAATGTAAATTTTAACTGTAAGAAGCTGGAAATATGGGATTAAATGCAAAAGAAGAAAAGGGAGGGATGCACCCTTATTCTAAACAGGAATTATGAACATATTCAAGAAAAGGTCCCCACACCTTTTGGAAATTTATGTCCGAATTGAGAACTGAATAATGAATCTTTTCAAGGTCTGAACAGGACATAATGTCTCTGAGCCATTGAATATGAGTGGGTGGGGCAGCATCTCTCCACCTAAGAAGGACTGCACTTCTGACCAAAAGAGATACAAAAAACAATGTATTACATTTAGTCAGAGAAAGATGCACGTCAACTTCTCCCGAATACAGAAAAGAGCAATCAGAGGGTTAGGTTCCAAGTAGCAATTAAGTATTTGAGATAAAGTTAAAAATAATCTCTCCAGAATTTCTCCAAGCTAAGACAAGCCCTTTACACTTATTGCAACAGGGTCCAATATCAAGATAGAACCACTATAATTTAGTTTTAGACATATGAGTCGTGTGTACAACCTTGAACTGTAAAAGGCAGTGGCGAGCACATAGACAGGTTGTATTAACTGACTTGAGAATTCCCAAACCTCATCGGACAAAGGAAAACTTAAATCATGCTCCCAGGCAGTTTCAATTTTGTCAAAGGGGGCTTGCCTCAACATGGCTAACATATCTTAAATAGTAGAAATTAAACCTTTACCCAATGGGTTTATATGAAGAAATAAATCCACAATAGTTTTATTGGGTGTCTCAGGAAAGTTTCATATTAAAGGTTTGATAAAATGTCTAATTTGGAGATATTTAAAGAAATGTGTGTTAGGTAGGCCAAACTTTAGACAGTTGTTTAAAAGTTGCAAAGTGCTTATCTATGAAAAGATCTTCAAAGCATCTAATGCCCTTTCTGTGCCAACCTAGAAATGTTAAATCCTGCATAAAAGGCTGAAAAAGATGATTATGTTGAATAGGAGTAGAGAGAGAAAAACATGAAGCTCATTATATTTTCTGAACTGACCCCATATTCTCAGATTGTGTCTGATAACTGGATTAACAATTGATTTAGGCAAATGGCAAGAAGTGTGGATCCCAGAAGTGCGGAGATGGAGAGATTCTTATTAGAGTTTAACTCCATTGCCACCCATATTGGGCAGTCAGACTGACTATAAAATTTAAGAAGGATATACATTTTAACAACATTAATTTGACCTATCAGAGACATGGATAAGGGTGACCACTGAGCTAAACTCTGTTTTGTATGATTTAAAAGATTAGTGAAATTTTCTCCAAAAAATGCTTATAATTTCTTTTTACTGTAATGCCAAGGTAAGCAAATTGATTATTTACTACTTTAAAAGGGAGGTTATGAAATTCTAATAATTGTGCTTCTCCATTTATTGGAAAGAATCTGCTCATATGTAAATTATTTTGTATCTGGAAAGCTGGCTAAATTTGTTAAGGAGTGAAAACATTGGGGATAAGGAGGTAGTCAGGTTTGATATAAAAAGTAAAAGATCATCAGCATAAAGAGAGACTTTGTGCTCAACAAACCCCCTTCAAATCCCCATCAACTCAGCACAACTACGAAATGTAATCATCAATGGCTCTGTGGCCAGATTGAAAAGTAAGGGACTTAATGGGCACCCTTGCCAGGAGCCACATTTAAGATTGAAAGGTTGGGATTGCTGAGAATTAGTCAAGAAAGAAGCAGTGGGGTGTGAATATAACAGATTAATCCACATAATAAAACGTTGTCCAAAATCAAATTTTTCTAAAACCACAAAGAGATAATTCCACCCCACACAATGAAATGCTTTTTCCACATCTAGAGAAATGACACATTCAGGAATCCCAGCTGAAGGTGAGTATAAAATATTAAATAGACACTGTATATTAAAAAAAAAGGAAAACGATTTTTAATAAAATCAGTTTGGTCTTCAGAAATAATTCAGGGTTTAATTCTCCAATCTACAGACCAAAACTTTAGCGAAAATTTTAACATCAACATTTAGCAAAGAAATCGGCCTGTACGAGGAATACTCTATTGGATCTTTGCCTTTTTTTGCTAAAAGAATGGTACATGCCTCATTAAATGATGCTGGCAATTTACCATGTTCAAATGAGTCAGTTAAAACTAACATTAGTTGAGGCGAATGCAGTGAGGAAAATGATTTCTAAAATTCTGCAGAGAACCCATCAGGTCCAGGAGATTTCCCAGACTGCAGTACAGAAATAGCTGATGATATTTCCTCTACTGATAATGGTTCATTCAATTTTGCTTTAAGATCAGGGGAAAGCATAGGAATATGTAAACTATTTAAGAAATGGTCAACAGAAATATTATCATTTAGAGCTTCAGAAGTCTAGAGTCGAGAATAGTAATACTGGAATGTGTCATTAATTTCAGAATGATTTATGGTAATATTCTCATTTTCCATTTGAATTTTTGTAATATGTTGTTTAACTTTAGAGCGTCTTAGTTGATTGACTAAAAATTTACCGGATTTAGCATTGTAGATATAAATTGGCTCTTACTTTCCAAAAATTGGTGTTCAATTGGGTGAGTCAAAATAAGGTCAAATTTAGTTTGAAGTTCCACACGTTTCTTATACAGCTCCTGATTTTTAGTCTGGGCAAATAGTTGGACTGTTGCTTTAATTTGATTGACCAGACATAATCACTCTTTATGGGTCTTTCTATTCAAATTCAGAGTATATGAAATTATTTGACCCCTTAGGTATCCTTTCATAGTGACCCAAACAACCTGACTTGAGGTTTCAGATGATGTGCTAGCGTTTAGAAAAGAAGTTATCTGGTCCTCCTTAAATTTTACAAAATCATTATCCGACAACAAGGTCAGATTATAACACCCATGTTTATTCATTTGGGGGAAACCAGGAATAGTTGTAGACAGGGTGACTGGGTCATGATCAGAAATCAATATACTCCGATAATCATAAGATCAAAGAGATGAAATCAACTGATTATTAATTAAAAAATAATCAATTCTAGTGAATGTCTGATGGACATATGAAGAAAAGAATAATCTCTCACATTTGGATGGAGAAAATGCCATACATTGGAGATACCATAATTAGAAAGGAAAAACTGAATTGATAAAGCAGATTTACTTGGTAATCTAGGAATAGAGGACGGTTGATCCAAAACTGGATCTAATCAACAATTAAAGCACCACCCAATATAAGAGAATATGAACTCCTCTCAGGCAATAAAGAGAATAAACGATCAAAAAACTCTGCATCATCCGAATTGGGAGCATATAAATTAGTCAAGACTACCAGTGTGTTGTATAATTTTCCCGAGACAATAATAATAGACTATTTGTATCAGATGCTTTGTTATGAAGCTCAAAGGGAACATCTTGATTTATAGCAATTGAAACCCCCCAGCTTCCGCCTGAAAAGTAGGATGGAGGTGCTGTTCCACCCATCTTGACATAAGACGAGAGTTATCAGAACTACAAATGTGTGTTTCTTGCAAAAAAAAAACAATTGCTGTGTTAAGCTGTTTAAGATGTGAAAATACCTTCCTTCTTTTAACAGGATGGTTCAATCCCTTAACATTCCAGCTTACAAAGTTCAACAGACTAACCATTGTCCTTTTTTTTAAAAAAAGGTAGAGGATAGTGGGCATAAGTATTGTCAGAAATTCAAGTTAACAGCTTTGGGGCAAAAGTATGAAACAAGAGAAACAGGACAGAAATACGTCCTGAATAATACAAATATCTAAAGGTTCTATGAATAATATTTGCGTTAGAGTTCCATCCCTCCATATCCTACAAAAATAAAGCTACCAAAAAACAGCAGAAAGCTCTTCAAAAAAACAATCACCCCATAATCCCACTTCCTGTTTCTGAACATCATCATCATTAAAAAAAAGAAAACTTTTAGCACTACAGGCTAAAGTTACACATAATAAAAAGAAAAACCATTCCACCAAAATTTGTTAATTTTAACTCAAGGTAATAATCCCAAAAGAAAGAATTGATCTAGTGTTTAAGAAAAATATAAAAACAAGTAAACAAATTTTACCCAATAACCGACCCGTGAGAAACTTTAAAAAAATTTACTGACTTAAGAAAGAAAGGTCAGGAAGAAAACACAGAGAAAAAAAAGTACTTCACCAATATAAGTAATCAGATCGAACCAGACGGAGTTGAAGCCATAGGGAGGTCATCGATAAATTTCTAGGCTTCTGAAGCTGAGTTAAACCACTTTTCGCCTTCACTGGTAAGAATTACTCGGAGGTACATTGGAAATCAAAGGGACGGCCTGAATCCACAATTATGTAATTCTTTCATGACTTCATTAAGCTCGGCTCACAGACTCAGAACTTGGGGAGCATAGCCCTTGACAACACGAATTGGTTGACTCTTATATTCCAAATTCCCTCTCCGATGGGCTTCCCTAATGAGATCTTTAGTCTAGTAGTGATGGAAACAAACAATTATTGGATGTAACCTGTGTCCCAACTCCGGGATTGGCCCTAAAGTGTGATGAGAGGGGTTTGGAGGGATATGAGCCAGGTGCAGGTCAGTCGGACTAGGCAGAAAAATGGTTCAGCACAGCCAAGAAGGGCCAAAAGGCCTGTTTCTGTGCTGTAATGTTCTACGGTTCTATGGAGCTCTGTCTATCTCAGGGGAGGTTGAAAGTGTATCAGTCCCAAAAATCTCACATAGAGAAAAGTTTGACGGGAGATCCATGTTCGATAAGCTCTGGAAAGCCGAAAGTATGTAGATTTTGACGTCAGCCCCGACTTTCTAAATCAGTGACTTTGGATAATAGCTTGCTGTTATGATCTGTCAAATCGGAACAAACACTTTCCAGTTCTTTAAAATGGCAGTCAAATATATCCGTGGCAGACTCGAGACGTGATAAGCGTCTATGGACTTAATTTGATCCAATTTCAAATTTACCAAACTGATAGAAGACTATTATCTCCTGATGGAGCTGCTCCAAAATCAAAATAATATTTTCGCCCAAGGGGCCAGTGGCAGGAACATCTTTCTTCCCTGATTTGGTGGTCTTTGAAGCCATGGTCAATCAGGTGTATTCGCAGGCAGAAGGGGGAATAAATAGTTTAACAGATTGGAGTGAAAAGAAAGGGAAAGAAGGAGTGCAGAGATAAGAATTAAAACAGAGCAATTGCTTTTAGCAACTAAACCATCACCATCTTGACCAGAATCCTCTGTGTCTTTACTGTAGATTTGCTCATGCTTGAGTGTTTGGTGGTTGTGCTGATGCACTTTTTTTTTGCCAGTGGGGGAGGGGGATTGTTGTTGGCTGCCGCTTGCACGCGGGAGGGAGGGGACATGGGGGGCGGACTTTGGGGTTCTAACATTTAACTAGCATTCATTCTTCGGGACGCTAGTCTGTTTTTGTGGATGTTTGTGAAGAAAAAAACATTTCAGAATGTATATTGTATACATTTCTCTGACATTAAATTGGACAGTTGAACCTTTGAAACTTTGATATTGCAATTGCCCATGACAATCTTAAAATTGGTATGATTACATGATTATTTTAAGATGGTGCTGCGCATGATGGCCAGGTTGCAAGCTCCATTCCAACTTTACAGTATACTGCAAATTTCTGCAATTTCCTGCACATTTCTTGTTCAAGCAGCTGATAGTCGCATCAGATAAATACACTGACTCTTCTGAACATTGGAAAGATGGCATTTACCCACTACATGTTGCCTTTTCTACACTGGGAACCCCTGCTTGTGCGGTCCATGGGATCCACAGCCACTACCTCGTTAGAAGCACCGGAGGTGAGGGAGAAGGGCCGGCGTCTTGGTGAGGTTGACACAGCGTGCTAATCGGCCGCCACTCCCTAGCATACTCCTAGCTAACATTCATTCCCTGGAAAATAAGCTGGGTGAACTGAGAGCCAGAATTTGCTATCAGCAGGAAACAAAGGAATGTAATGTTTTGTGCCTCAAGGAGACCTGTCTGATGGAGGAGATGCCAGATCATGCCATCGAGCCCTTTGTGTTCTTGCTGATCTGGGCAGACAGGTGTAAAAACCTCTCTGGAAAGAGTAAGGGAGGAGGGCTACACTTCATGGTCAATAATGTTTGGTGCGAGCCCCCGGAACTTGCATGCTCTCAAATCCTTTTGTTCCCCAGATCTGGAGTACCTTGTGCTGCTGTGTAGACCTTTCTGGCTGCTTAGGGAATTACAGCTGGGATTATCACAGCTGTGTATATTCTGCTGCAGACTGATACTGATCTGACTCTCATTGAACTGTATGAAACCATCAGCACCCTGGAGACTGCACACCCAGAGGCTGCCTTCATTGTCGCCAGTGATTAGAGCATCGCTGTTTAAAGTCTATCCTAAGTTTTATCAGCACATTCAGGTGGGTACACGGGGAGATAGCATACTTGACCACTGCTACTCTCCCTTCCACAATGCTTACAAAGCACCCCTCTGCCTGCTATTTGAAAAGTCTTCCATCTTGCTTCTGTTGATGTACAGGCAGTAGCTGAATCAAGAGGTGGCCATTTTTTAAACCATCCAATATTGGTCTGACCAGTTGGTCTCATGCTACTGGACTGCTTTGATGACGCCATCTGGAATGTCATTCATGATGATAACGTCTCCGAGTTCACGGAAGGGGTCACAGCTTATCCAGAACTGCATCAGGACAGTGTCCTAAGCTCCCTACTTTACTCTCTGTATATGCATGTCTGTGTCACCACCCACAGCTCCAACCTGCTAATTAAATTTGCTGATGACACTACACTGGTTGAACTAATCTCAAATAATCATGAGGCAGCCTACAGAGAAGAAGTCATCACCCTGACACAGTGGTGTCAAGAAAACAACCTCTCCCTCAATGTTGCAAAAACAAAGGAGCTGGTTGTGGAATGCAGGAGGAATGGAGACGGACTAACCCCTATTGACATCAATGGATCTGGGGTTGAGAGGTGAACAGCTTCAAGTTCCTCAGCATCCTCATCACCGAGGATCTCACGTGGTCTGTACATACCGGCTATGTGGTGAAAAAAGATGTGAACTTCCCACTATTCAGGACATTTACAAAGACAGGTATGGAAAAAGGGCCTGAAGGATCGCTGGGGACCTGATTCACCCCAACCACAAACTGTTCCAGTTGCTACCATCTGGGAAACAATACCGCAGCATAAAAACCAAGACCAACGGGCTCCAGGACAGCTTCTTCCACCAGACCATCAAGCTGATTAATTCACACTGAATTAAATACAATTCACAATTGTATTTCTATGTTATATTTATTGTCCTGTTGTATGTACTATTTATTACAAATTACTATAAATTGCACATTGCACATTTAGGTGGAGACATAGCATAAAAATGTTTACTCCTTGTGGATGTGAAGGATGTAAGTAATCAATTCTATTCAATTTTTCTATTTCCCTTTGAAGATTAAATCTCGCAAGCTGTCTAGTGTATGGAAGCATGTGCAAGGCCCATCAGGGTCTTTTTACCCTTGCAGTTTTTACACTCTACTCATAAGGATTTGCACCTTCCAATCCACTGTCACCTCTTTCTAATGATTTGATTCCAATTTTTACCAACAGGGCCACCCCAGCCTCTCTGCCTGCCTGCCTGTCTCTGCAAAACAAAGCTAACCTCTTAACTATGATCTTCATTCATCCACATTTCAGTGATGCTCACATCATCATATCTAACCGCATGACAAGATCATTTGCTTCATTCCGTACATTGAGCGTATTCAAATCATCATCAGTCCTGTGTTCAACACCCTGATCGATTTTATCCTTCCCCCTCCCCCTTCCGGATGGTACACTTCACCTCATCCCACTGGCTACAATTTTGCCCCATCATCTGCCTCTCTTTCCTGACAGTTTCACTCACACTGCATCCAGTTGTATACCAACTGTCGACTGAGTCTAGACTCTCCCCAACAGTTTGAGCAAACCTGACCACAAGGATATTGGTCCCCCTCAGGTTCAGGTGTAATTGGTCCTTTTTGTGCTGATTTTACCATCCTCAGAAAAGATTCCAATGATCCAGAAATCTGAAACTCTGTCCCCTACACCAGCTCCTGAGCACTCATTCATCTGTACCATCATCCGATTCCTGCTCTGACTGGCACGACTATGAACTAACAAATGAACATCTAAAGCAGAGATGAAACAGTTTTGGGTCTTTGCTTCCACAGCTCTGAAGAAGATGGTTTGGAATCTTTGAATATTTTTGAGGCAGAGGTAGATGGATAGTGCATAAGCAGAGAGGTGAACTGTTATAATGGGTAGTTGGGAACAGTGACCAGTAGTTTAGCTGTGATCTTGTACAATTGCAGAGCAGGGTTGAAGGGTTAAATGGCTTTTATTTCCATTGTTGTGTATATATCTGGTGTGTTGAACTGACTGTACTATCATACCTTTGTTCATATCTGGTGCAATGTCACATGGTAAGATTGCATTCTACATCAAGATAGGAGTATATGGTTTAGTATTCTGTCCTTTAGATGAGCTATCAGAAGGTTCCATATTGATCAACATTGAAACACTGGGTTTCACTGTCATGCTCACCTGTAATGTCATTGGAGATTCTAATGTGTATCAGTGGCAAAAGGATGGAGGGGAAATCTCTCAGCATGACCAACTAACAGATAAAAACAAAATGGGTGAGGCCCGTCTAGCTCAAGAATTAGAGCACTGGTCTTGTCAAACCACGAGTTCGTGAGTTCAAGCCCGACTGGAGCCTCAATGTTTTTAGCGGTGCAGACTCGAGGGGCCGAATGGTCTACTTCTGCACCTATTGTCTATTGTCTACCTATTGTCTACTTGTTATCCCAAGACCTTCATCTGACGACTGTAGAGTGTACACCTGCATCACAACCAATCTTGTCAGCTCCATCCAGACAAACTACACCTTAATGTTATAAGCTGCGCTTCATTTATGAATGACATTTTGCAGTTAACATTTGTGACCACCTACTATTGGTGCGCTATTTAATGCAGCTAAAGCAAAACAGTACTGGAGCAGAGGAGCAAAAGCTGAATTAATTGGGTTCAAAAAAACCCAGAATAATTATAACAGGGAAGGAAGCCATTCAACTTTTTAAGAATGGATTAGTTCTATCACTGAGCAAACCACTGAGTCTTAATGTCTGTGTTCTCCTCACAGCTGTAAATTCTTTCTTTCGGATAATTATCCATGCCTCCTTTGAAATTATATTTGAATATCCCTTCTCTATTCCTGATGATTCCCATCTAGCTACTCTGCATAAAAGTTCCTCAGTCACCTTCATTCCCACTCAAGACTGGTTTTAGGAAGCTTCACCATGACTTGCTTTCTCTCTGTGCCTCTATTCAAGACAAAGATTCTGTCTGCTTTTAACTTCCTTAACCCCTTCTTGTATCCCTTTTAGAATTGTTTCCTTGAGTTTATATACTCTTCTCATTCTGCCAACTCTTAGGATGGATCAATAGGCAGAAAATGCACTTCACTGATCAATTCTCACATGTGCATCTGGTATAGCAGACGTGTTGTGGTTGGAATACTCCCTTTCTGGAAGGAAGTTATGGAACATTATGGTTGTTGCATCATTTCTCGTCCACTGCCTGTGAGATGTTTAATGATTTGAATTTATTTTTAATTTCAGGGCTTTCTTTCAAGGAAATTATAGTGAGTGCTGCATCAACTGCAGGACAGGTGATTTCTGTATCACCTCTTCATTCAGCCATGTTGCCAGACCAGTGGAGGTGGAAAACCCTCGGAGGTATCTGTCATTGATTAATTTGCTCTTACATGAACTTTCAGAAACCACCCAGTAAACCTGAATGAACTTTAACATAAACAAGGGAAAATGTGGGAAATCAATTCACCACCAACCCCCTCCCCCACTTCTCCTCTGACCCTGTGACCTCTGGGATACAATTGCCCATTTTTCCCAGTTTTGAGGTGCTTTGCAGTGACACGGAATACCTGAAACAGTCGTGGGGTCACTTCTGTCCAAACTGCAGAAGATAATTGGGAGAAGCGGCCACTTCATTCACTCATTTTTGCTGCATTGAATTGTCCCATCTCACTGTGTCATGAAATCTGTTTAGAGGTGGGACTGAGGGAAAGATGTCCTCTAATCCTGATGGTGGCTGTGAATTTGTACACAGAGGCCTTGTTCACATATATGTCAGAGGTGTGAAAGGAGTTCTACTCCCCATCTAATGTCAGGGGGTTTGAGCATTTGTCTTTCAGACCTGCTGGTGAGCGTACAGTACATATAGGTCTTTCTTTCAGACTTGATGGCAGTTTATCATGGGTGTTTGCAAAAGTTTATTTTTAAAGAACCTCTTTCCAATGCAGTTTTCCACAAAGGACACTCCTGTCTCCCAGAACCAAAGAAGATGCAACACCTGCTTTATTACCTCTTCCCTTTCCCCATTCCTGCCACACATATAACCCCTCCAGGGAAAGCAGTGAGTGATTTGTACTTCCAATTCTGTGTCCTCACAGCAGTTTCCTGCACATTGGAGAAACCATGACAGGTTCTGTGACCACTTTGCAGAACACCGAGGGTAACAGTGAGCTTCCAGTTGCCCATCACTTTAGTTTCTTCTCAGATTTTCCCATCTTTAACCTCTTCCCCAGTTCCAGCAAAGCCCATTGAGGAGCAGCATCCCTTATTCCACATTGAGTCCAGAGAGCTGCAATAATTAACTCATCAATTTCAGATAACCAGCCATTCCAGTTTATGTTAGAACTGACTGTTTTGTATCCAAGATCAGTATGCGTAACTATAACTCTGTTTTTCACTCTCCAAAGATATAGAAATGGAAATCTTGAATTCTTTTTTATTCCAGATTTCCAGCAACTGTTTTTCTTTCTCCCTTTTATTTCTCAGGATTTCTCACACTCTTCTATGTGACTAGAAACAGAAAATCTCCGCACAAATGCTGTTTGTACAGCTGAGTATCTCCAGCATTTTCTATGATACACTCAGTGACCAATTTATCATCTACCTGCTGTACCTAATAAAGTGGCCACTGAGTGTGTGTTCACAGTCTTCTTCTGCTGTAGCCCATCCACTTCAAGGTTCAATTTGTTGTCTGACAAAGATGTTCTGCTGCACACCACTGTTGTAACACATAGTTATTTCAGTTACTGTCATCTTCCTGTCAGCTTGATGTAGTCTGGCCAATCTCCTCTGACCTCTTCTCATTAACAAAACATTTTCTGCCACAGAACTGTTACTCACCGGATGTTTTCTTTTTGCTTTTAGTGAACTCTAGAGGTTTCAAAAGATCAGTAACTTTTTGAGATACTCATCCACTCTGTCACCAACAATCATTTCATGGTTAAAGTCACTTAGATCACATTTTTTTCCCATTCTAATGTTGAGTCTGAACAACATTTGAACCTCTTGACACTGTCCACATGCCTTTATGCATTGAGTTGCTGCCACATGATTGGCTAATTAGATAGTCACATCAATGCGCAGGTGTACAGGTGTACCTAATAAAGTGGCCACTGAGTGTATTTCAGATTCTCAACATGTGGGGTTTTCCAGTCACTGTATTGTTTTGGACACATTGTGTTCAGCTCCAGTCACCAGGCAACCGGATGGATTTGAATGACCAGACAGTGATGTTGCCATGGCTGAGCTGCAGGATTTTGCTTTTATTTAAATGCAGAGAGGTGACGATGGGAGATTTCAAAGTAGGAGGATCAATATCTGAAGAGAAGGAACCATTAACAATGTCAGTTAACATTTGCCCTGGAACAGAAGTTGCCAGTGAAGAGGATCAATTGAACAAGAAGGGGCAGGATTAGAATGGGGATGGTACATCAAAGTACAAAGTACATTTATTATCAAAGTATTACAGGAAGGCACAAAACAAAGACACACAATAGAACCCATTAAGAAAGAAGACTGTCACCACCTGATGGGTAGGAAAAAAATACAAACAATAAAATTAAACAGATAACATTCTGAACTGAAGTTGATGAAAGTGAGTCCACAGACACGAAGCCTGACACAGACACACGGTGGCTTTGTAGATGAACTGAAATTAGAACTGAGATGGGATAGAATCCAGTGAGAGAGAGATGCAATTTCAACACCAGGGCAACAGGAACATTTGGGAACACTGATCCAGTGGGCAAAGGGATAGGAGGGAACCACAGAGACAGGTGGTCAGTCTCAGTCACATCCATCAATGGGCATCTAACATATTGTTGGAGCGAAATTACACAGACAAGAGCAAATCAGGGATTATTCTTGCACTTCAGGTTAAACTTTAAACAAATACTTCAGTGATGGGGAGGAAAACTGATGATGCTGAATCAGGTGCAGCTGGATCTGATGGTTTATAACAGTTCTCACCAAGGACATTTACCATTATGTTGTTTTCATTTGGGGGAGATGAGATGGAGAATTTTCCATTGGTAACAACTGGGGTGAGAGAGTAACTGTTAAAGTGGGGTCAAGGGTGGGATTGAGATTGTGCCCTGGGGAGCTAGCATTGATTGATGCCTCCTTCAGTATCATAAACAGTCTGCATAGATTGTTATGGGTTTTCATATTCTTCTTTGTCTCCACAGGAACTCTGGGAAACACATTTTATATTTCAATCCTATGTATCTGTAATTCTTTATTGCTTATTACCATGTACATTATGCCACTTTATTGGACTATGGATGGAGGTACGTGCACCAACTCTTCTGATTTACGATTGATTAATTCAAGATCATTTAATTTCATTTCCTTGTATACATGTGTAAAGGAGAACAAAATAATTGATATTCTGTATACCGTTCAGCACAAAAGAACAGAAAAGCTGAAGAACACAACAATAATATAAAAAAAGAAATACAATAATATAAATACATAGAATATCTTCTATACATGGATTGATTTTATAAAGTGGCACTAGGCTATACACAAAGTGACTGGCAATTAAATAATAAGTAGGCTGGGATTGTTTTCCCTGGAGCACAGGGGTCTGAACCGTGACCTTAAAGAGGTTTATAAAATCTTGATGTGCAGAGTTAAAGTAGGTTATCAGGTTAAGGGAGTCTGAAACTAGAGGTACAGGTTCAAAGGGTTAAAGGAGAGAGAAAAGGGGTTCCGAGGGGTTAATCTCTCATACAGAAGATAATAGAAATGTGGAATGAGCTCAGAGGAAGTGGTAGAGGCAGTAACAATTACAACATTTAAAAGTTATTTAGACAGGTATGTGGATGAGGTTTATGGGCAAATGCAGGTAAATGGGACAGCTTAGGGAAGCACCTTGGTTAAGACGGACGAGTTGATCTTAATGAGAAGTTTTTCTTCTTGACTGTTGAAGGGTGTTCTGACATCACAAACTCCTTTTTCACTGGAGTCATTCACTGTGGCTGCCATTCATGGAATTTGTCTGAATTGTTCAATCTATGTGCATCAGTGAATAGATATGTAGAGTCAAAGTAGCTGTCAGAAACACTCCTGTTTCCTTCCTCTGTTCACCATCTGACTTTCCAACACAAACATCTGGAGTGATGGAGCTGGTGACAGTGACTGACGTGTCTGAGTGTTCGATGAATGCCATGTACAGCTTTTTCTCTCTGATGGACTGTTGACCACATCATGAAATGAGGGAAATGAGGCTGCAATCACATTGAATACAGCCAGTGAGGAATTTCCATCAGTGAAGAATTGGCATCGAGCCCCAGTTATGAACAGCAGACGCTGTGGAAACTGGTCAGAATTATAGATAGATAGAGAAATAAATAGATGCTTTATTTATCTCAAAGGAAAGTACAATGTCACAGTAGCAGTACAAGTGCACAACAATACAATTATTAGAGCAGAAGTAAGAAAGAATAAATATAAGTTACCTCAAACAGTCAAACAGGAGAGGGGCAGCACTTCCCCGGCTATAGGTTGACTCATTATAGAGTCTAATTGCCAATGGTAAGAATAATTCTATAGAGTGCTCTCTGGGGCAGCACAGTTGTCTTATTCTATTGCTGAAAGTGATCCCCTGTTCAGCCAGGGTGGCATGCAGAGGGTGAGAGACATTGTCCAAGATTGCCAGGATTTTCCCAAGAGTCCTTTGTTCTACCACAACTTACAGTATGTTCAGTATGGCCAGCATTTCCTGTCAGTTTATTGAGCCTGTTGGCATCACCCATGTTGATGCCATTGCTCCAGCACACCACTGCATAGGAGATTGTACTGGCGACAACAGACTGGTTGAACACGTGAAGGAGAGGTCTGCATACTTCAAAGGACCTCACTCTCCTCAGGAACTAGAGGTGACTCTGGCTTCTGTGTTGGTTCTCCATTAAATTCTGTCATCTAGGTGCACCCCCAGGTACTTGGAGGTCCTCACCACATCCACATCCTCACCGTCAACATCAACAGGGAAAGGATTAGGCTTAGTCTTCCTTAAGTCCATCACCATCTCCTTTGTCTCGCTGATGTTGAGCTGCAGATGATTCAACTTGTACCATTTGATAAATTTATCAACCAGGGTTCTGTATTCATCCTCCTGTCCTTCCTTTATACACCCAGCTATTGCTGAGTCATCAGAGAATTTCTGCAGATGACATGACTCAGTGTTATATCTAAAGTCCGAGGTACACAGGGTAAATAAGAAGGGAGTCGATACAGACCTCTGTGGAGCCCCAGTGCTGCTTATAGCCATGTCTAACACACAGCTCTTAAGCAACACAAACTGTTCTCTGCCATTCAGGTAGTCCATTATCCAGGATACAATGGAAGTGCTAATTTGCATTGAATGGAGCTTTCTCCCAGAAATGAGGACTGCATGGTATTGAAGGCACTTGAGAAATCAAAATACATGATCCTCACAGTGCTGCCCTGCTTATCCAAATGGGAGTAGTCTCTGTTCAGCAGGTAGATGACAGCATAATCGACTCCAGTCTACTCCTGCAGGGGATCAAGGGCTGATCTGTCCAGGGGTCGGACATGAGCCAGGATCAGCCTCTCTAGGGTATTTATAATGTGTGATGTCAAGGCCACTGGATGGTAGTCATTCAAGACTTTTAGTTGACCCTTCTTGGATACTGGAACCACACATGATGTTTTCCACATAATCAGACCTGTTCCAGGCTGAGACTCAGATTGAAAATGCACTGGAGAATTCCACACAGCTGCTCAGCATGCTCCTTCAGGGCCCTGGGGTTCACACCATCTGGTCCCAATGCTTTGCTGTGTCTGAGCTTCCTCAAAGCCCTTCTCACCTGCTCAGTCATGAAGGTGAGTCTATGATGGATGGGGGAGGTGAAGATTGGGATGATAGTAGTTGGTATGTGGAGGCATGAATAGTAGGTGCAGGTGCAATTTATAGAGTTCTCCATAATCAACTGTTGTGGATGTTGGGAGAAAGGAACTATAGACCTTAATGAACTCCTTAAGGTTTGGCCATTGGAACCAGAAGGAGCAGCCAGTGGAAAAATTGGCAGCAGGTGACATGTAAAGACTGAGCTGGAGACCCATGTGGAAAATGGAGTGGACACCGTGAATTATTCATTCTTGCCTAACATTGCAGTTCAGTGTCTTGTTAATCTACTACAGGTCTGCTGTTGCAGGTCTGGGTCACAGGTTGTCATATTGGGTGGGAATTAACATTTTCCCTTCACTGGGACATCAGCGTAAGAGTTTGGTTGTTGCAACCACTGGAAGTTTTCATTGACATTTCTCTGGAGCTTTGTTACATGTTTGCTTATTTGATTTATTTTTAGTTTCAGGCTTTTTAACAATGCACTTTGTGCTGATTGTTGTGATGATCGCAGGACAAGGGCTTTCTTCACTTTTTATCACAGTTCTTCTGGATGTGACCAGGAATTCGAAAATTCTTGAAGGTATCTGTCATTATTCAATACACACTTGGATATAAATTTGAAAGCAAGTGAATTGTGCCATATTTTCAAAAAGAACAAAATTAAATCATATCTGAATTATCAACATCTTCTCCCAATCCTTCCAGTCCTCTACATTTGGCTGAAGTTGTCCTGTTCATTCCAGTTATGAGCTGATGCTTTGAAGTGACACAAAATGCCTGGAGATATTTGTGAATTGTCTCTGAACTGACTCCGGATGGATCTTTAATAGAAAGGACCCTGAGAGGAGCTGACTCAATTCATTTGTGTTTCACATTGTGCTGATCTTCAGTATTACCCAAAATAAGTTTGGAGCTGAGGACGGAGGGAAAGATTCCCACCCAATCCTGATAGTGGCAAGGTTAGGAAGGAGTAGGACTGTCTCCCTTGTGTCACTCCCTGGCATTTGTGGTGGAGAGATGAAGATCAGGAGTTCACAAGAGAAGAGTGTTGGAGACATGCAGAAATTTTAATTGCATCTGGACTAAACCATTGCAGAACTAGGTCAGCGAAAATGAGGTAGAAAGATTTATCAGGTTCTGAGAGCACAGATGAGATTTTAATATTGAGCTGCTGCTTGAGTGGTATTCAGTGCAGGTCAGAAAATCTGGGAAATTGCATTCACAAGGCAAAAAGTACTGATCAAATTGTTGGAGCTGTGACCTGGCTTGCCCCAGGATCTGAGAACCTTAAAAATGGTGATGATGGTTGCAGTTCATGCATTGGTTTTAATTTCCCAAAAATCGCCACACTAAGAAAAGTTTCTATTAGATTGGAAAATGGTAAATGTTACTGCTTCATTTAAAGCAGGAAACTGCAGGCTGTTTCCTGAATGTCTGTTGTAGGGAAAATATTTGAAGCTATTATTTAAAGCATTTTGACTGGACACCTAAGACAAACATCCCTGAATCAGTGAAGGTGAACATGGTTTTGTGAGAAGGATATCATGTTTGACCTATCTAATGGCCCTTTTTCACCGTGATAATGTGCTGTGGGTAAAGGTGGATCGACTGTGTTTAGATTTCCAGTGAGCATTTATGATGGTGTCATATCAAAGCTTATTGTGGAAAATGTAAAGTTATGGTGAAGGGGGTTCACTGACAAACAGAAAGAAGACAGTCAGCATAAATGGATCTTTTCTGGTTGTCAGGATGTAAAATTGGATGTTGCTGTGTTTGGTTCTGGGAACGCAGCTTGTCATAATTTTCTGTCATGTTCTTGCTAAGGGAGATGAAGTTACCAATGATATGGTGGTTACATTTGACTCCAGCATAAAGAGGAAATTAAATTATGATAAGTACATGTGCAGGGTCTAGAGGAATAGATTTATGAGAATGGGCAAATCATCTGACAAATGGAGTATAAGGTGGCAGAATATGGATAAAAACGCAAAATGCTGGCAGAACTCAGCAGGCCAGACAGCATCTATGCGAGGAGGTAGTGACGACGTTTCGGGCTGAAACCCTTCATCAGGAATTTGGAATTGTTCGTTTTGTCAGGGAAAACAAAGGAGTGTATTATTGAAATGGGAAGAGGCTGCAGATGCAGAGGGAGCTGGGTTCACTGGGCATCATTAGCAACTGGCTCAACTTCAGCTTCAGCAAGTAATTAGAGAAGGTAACAGAATGTCACATTTATTGTTGAGTGAATTGACTATACAAGATTTAAAATTATCTTCAGATAAATAGGACACAAGTTAAAGTTTATTGCCATCTGACTACAAATACAACCAAATGAAACAGAATTCCTCCAGACCAGAGCACCCATGAAATGCAGATCACTCACAACACAGAGAACAAAATATTACCACAAAAGTGTTAATAAAATATCACTCAGAGCACATGTAGTGTGCAGCACAGGTAAACAGTAAACAGCTTGCTGAGGGGGAGCAGTTACAAGTTGCTGGGTGTCAATATCTCCAAGGATCTATCCTTGGCCCAATATCTTGATACAATTACAAAGAAGGCACAACAGCTGCTATATTTCCTGAGGAATTTGAGGACAGCTGGGATGTCACCAAAAACACTAACAGCTTTCTACGGATGTAGTGTGACTGGTTGCTTCAGTGTCTGATATGAGGGCCACTGTACAGGATCAGAATAAGCTGCAGAAAGTTGTAAACTCAGTCAGCTCCATCATGGGTACCAGCCTTCTCAGCATCCAGGACATATACAAAAGGCAATACTCAGAAAAGGGGCGTCCATCATTAAATTCCTTAATCACCCAGGGCATTCCCTCTTATTATTACTACCATCGAGGAAGAGGTAGAGGAGCCTGAAGACACACACTCAATGTTTCAGTAACAGCTTCTTGCCCTCTGCCCTGAGATATCTGAGTGGACAATGAACCCATGAACACTTCCTCAGTATATTTTTGCACTACTTAATGAATTTATTTTGTATATATACTTGTTGTAATTTATAGTTTTTAATACCATGTATTGCAATGTACTGCTGTCACAAAACAACAAATTTCATGCCAAAGAGTGTTCCAGTGATATTAAACCTGATTCTGATTCTGATTCTGATTCCTAGTGATGAGACCTCCGTGGAGGCAGGGTATTAGTTAGTTTCACAGCCTGAGGGAAGAAGCTGTTACACAGTCTAGCAGTCCTCATGCTGATGCTCCTGTACTTCATTCCTGATGGTAGTGGGTAAAGGAGACTGTGGGATGGATGGAAGGGAACCTCAACAACGTTTTTGGCCCTTCATATCCAATTGCCCCGTCAAGTGTCACAAATAGGGGGAGGGAGTCCTCAGTGATCCTCTTGGTGGTTTTTACTATCCTTTGTAGGTCTTGTGATCCAAAGCCTTGCAGCTTCTGTGCGACACAATGATGCCACAGTTTCAATGGTGCTCCTATAGAAAGATGCTAGAATGGGGGCGGGGAGCCTTGCACACCTCAGTCTCTTCAGAATGTGTAGATGCTGCTGTGCCTTCTTGACTAATGAGTAGGTGTTGGGGGTCCAGGTTAGTCTGTCTATTGTCCGCACACCAAGGATCTTTGTGTCTTCACTGTCCCCTTGGCAAGACATTGATGTACAATGGAGAGTGGTCGACCTGCAACTTCCTGAAGTCTACAATAACCTCTTTTGTTATGTTGATGTTGAGACTCGGGTGTTGTTTCCACTGAAGTTGGAAGGTGGAATTTCATACGTTCCATTACCTGCTGCTCAAAACATTTCATGATTGTTGAGGTTAATGCCAGTGGACAATAATCATTTAGGCCAATTGGACCATAACTTCATCAGGTATAGGAGCAGAATTAGGCTATTTGGCCGATCATTTCTACTCATTTTGTCATTTTGTCAACCGGATCCAATTTTCTTCTCAGCCCAATCCCTGCCTTCTCCCTGTATCCCTTCATGCCCTGAACAATCAAGAATCTATCAACCTCTGCCTTAAATATACATAAAGACTTGGCATCTGCCTGTGGCAAAGAATTCCACAGAGTCACCACACTCTGGCTAAAGATATTCCTCCTTATCTCCATTCTAAAAGGACACCCCTCTATTCTGAGGCCGTGTCCTCTGGTCTTAGACTCTCCCACCATAGGAAACATCCTCTCCATATCCACTGAAGGCCTTCCACCATTCAATAGGTTTCCATGAGGTCAGTCCTCATTCTTCTGAATTCTAGTAAACACAGGCCCAGAGCCATCAAACACTCTTCATATGATAAGCCATTCAATTGTGAATCCTGTTTGTGAAACTCCTTTGAACCTTCTCCAGTTTCAGTAATCCTTTCTAAGATAAGGGGCCCAGACCTGCTCAAAATACTCCAAGTGAGGCCTCACCAGTGCCTTATAAAGTCTCAATATTACATGCTTTTAAATTCTAGTCCTCTGGAAATGAATGCAAACAATGCATTTGCCTTCCTCACCACAGACTCAACATTTAAATTAACCTTTAAAGAATCTTGCACAAGGACTCCCAAGTCACTTTTCACCTCAGTTTTTTTGTATTTCTCCCCATTTAGAAAATAGTTAACTCTTTTATCTCCTCTTCCAAAGTGCATGACTGACACTGTATTCCATCTGCCATTTTTTTGCCCCTTCTACTAATCTGTCTGAGTCCTTCTTTAGTCTCTCTGCTTCCTCAAAACGACCTGCACCTCCATCTATCTTCATATTGCCTGCATCCTTTGCAATAAAGCCATCAATTCCATCATCCAAATCATTCACAGACAATTACCGTATCTCTTGGGCACCAAAATCATGGTGGCTGCCTTGAAGCCAGCAAGGACAGTGGACTGTTTCTGAGAGATAATAAAGATGTCCATTAAGACCTGTGTTAGCTGTGCCAGACTCTGCATTCCTGCACGATCTGTTGTCTGGTCCTGCAGCTTTGTCAGGGTCATGAGAAGCCACATCTACATTATTGCCATCTACAATGGTCTCCTCATTGTATTAATGTATTAGAAATGGTTCAGTCCATGACAAAAAGGGCACAGACAGCACAGCCTCCCAGAATTTCCTGTCCTCAGAGGTCTTAGATGACAGCAGGCAGGATGAGCTGACGTCCCTGGAGGAACTGACTGCCTCCACCTCTTCCTTTGCTGAAGTAAAGTTCCCAGAAGTGAGAGGTTACCGGCTCAGTTGAACTCGGCTCTGTGGGACTGGATGTGTACAACGTTTTGGTTCTGGCTTGCAACAGGTCAGAATGCATGAGGAAGAGCGTCGTTATCCTCATTAACAGGCAGAAAGGGGAGAGGGTGAAGATCAGGATTTGGAGACCACCTTCACTGTTGAATATAGATCCTTTTCAAAGCCTTCACTAACTGGGTAAAATTCACCCAGACCAAACCTGTTCTGTACCTGGCAGGAATGTCTTTGACAGTCTTGTGCTGCTCAGGGATACCATTGACAATGTGGGACAGATGGGTGGGTGTCTGCATGGTCAGCTTGGAGCAGAAGTATACCTTTAATAATATATCACACATGTGCATGATGGACATGCTCTCGAAAGAGGGTTTGGGGAAGGAATCAAAAATGTTATCCATCTGCTCTACATGGATATCACAATGCAGTCCAAGTCAGTGTTGAGAAATTGATTGTTCGCGCACTCTCCCTTGTCTGTGTGCTGCATAAAAAAGCTTTGTTAAATCTATCAGGAGGAAGGAAAGGGTATAAGACGGATGGTTTTGTCAGGTGTTGAAAGGATAAATGTACAAGGATTATCTTCTGCTCAGATTCATGATCAGATTGCAGATCGATCATCTGCAACTAATCTGAGTTGGCCTCGGGGACTAGTGTCAATCACAGTAAGATTAAGGCCATGCTGGCCCAACAATTCCAATATCCTCTTCATGTCAGGTCTTGCTACCTGAAGATTCTGGGTATCCAGTTTGGAGGGGCCAAAACATCTAACTAAAATTAGCTGGAAAATTAGGATAGGTCAAACAAAAATTGTTTGTGGAAATGTCATATTTTCTTGATAACTTTGAAGAACTTGGTCATCGGGTGTAATGTTCTTCTGGACATGCCGTACCTGGCACAGGTGTGGCCTGTTCCCCTAATCCTCCACTTTGGTAACTACCTTCCAGTTCATCTGGGCATCCAAAATAGAATGAGCCTGAGTCACAGTCAACATGTCCCGAGAGAATGGGAGTAAGATTGGACCCAACATTGCCCTCAATCTGAGGTCCATCTGCATCTGTCTGTGTGCAGAAGCAAAGTACATGGGTAGCATGTGTTACTTCATGCTGAGGTTCTACCTGATCAGAGGATGCGGCTGGCACTCATTACTTTGGAATATCTCAGTCAGCTAGACGTACCTGTCTACCTGCCCATCGTGGAAGAGCTGTTCACAACAAACACCTTTGACTACAAGGCAATGGTCAGCACTGAACATCATGCAGATACTGCATGACAGGGACTTAGGGGCAGTTCCCTGAGTGAATTATTCAAATCATCGGGTAGAATACCTCATCAACAGATGTTACTAGCAAACACCAAGAGGATGGATGGTGGAGATTGGTGCATTTCCAATCAGGAACTTCCTGCACAGGGAAAATATCATCCTTAGCACACTGCTGTTAGGGTGGCTGCAGTGGGAAGAGATGGTCACGCCCTCCTGAAGAGCATTAAGATGGTTAAGTCCCAGGGCCTGATAGAATCTATCCCAAGTTATTGAGAGAGGTAAAGGAGGAGACTTCTGGGGCCTTGACATAATTTCATGTAACCTCTTTAGCCAGAGGTAAGGTCCTGGGGAGGACAGGAATATAGACACTGTTGTTCCTTTGTTTAAGAAGGGAAATAGAGTTAATTCATGGAATTATACACTGGTATGTGCTAATTAGAGAAAGTCCTCATGGCTTTGTGTGGGCAGTTATTGCCTTATAAATGATTAATTTTTTTGAGAAGGTGATAAATGTGATTGATGAGGCTGATGTATAAATAGATGTTAGTGAGGCATTTGATTGATTCCCTCATGACTCATACAAAAGATTAAGATGCAACAAATCCACAGTAATTTAGTAGTTTGGATACAAAGAGTCTGGGTGGGGGTCTGTGACTAGTGGTGTTTTGTAGGTATCTGTGTTGAGACCTCTGTTGTTTGTAATGTAGAAATGGCTTGGATGGAAATGTAGATGGTAACTTTTCTGATGACAAAATATTGGCAGAGTTGCAAACGTTATACAGATATTGTGTGCAGTTTTATTTGCCCAGTTGTAGGAAGGACATGAAGGTTTTGGAGAGAGTTTAGTAAACCTTTACCAAGATGTTGCCTGGATTAGAGGGTATGAGTTATAAAGAGAGGTTGGGCAAACTTTCCTTGTTTTATCTGGAATGTCAGAGGCTGGGGGTGGGGGGGGGGGAAATACCTGACAGAAGTTTATAGAATTATGAGAGGAGTAGATAGTGTAGACAGTCAGTCTTTTTCCCAGGGTGGAAATGTCAAAAACTAGAGGCTGTAGCTTGAAGGTCAATGGGTAAAAGTTTAAAGGAGATGTCCAGGGCAAATTATTTTACAGAGTGCCAAGTGTCTGGAGTGGGCTGCCAGGGGTGGGGGTGGTATTTAAAAGGCATTCAGACAGGCAGAAGGGTCTGCAGGGAATGGAGGAATTTGGATCATGTTCAGGCAGAAGGGATGAGTTTGATTTGGTATCATGTTCAGTACAGACACTCTGAGCCTAAAGGCCTGTTTCTGTGTTGTACTGTTTTCTGTGAACATCACAATGGTCTCAACAGAGTAGATGTCAATTTGATGTCTCACTTTCTAAGAGAACATAGAACTGAAGGGTCACTGTGAGGCATCACCCACTCAAGTTGCATGAGGCAATAATTTCAATCTGAGATTTGTAAATCTTTGGCTCGTAGGGCAGTTTACCGGAGTTGAGGTTGCAATCTGACTGCCCTTGCTCCTTTTGAATGGTGAGTTAATAGAGAGATTTCATCAGCTACAGGGGTAATCTAGTTTCCTTACCTTTGGTAATGTAGCCAAGAGGCAATATACAAATAAGAAATGTGGGTCTGAGGGTAAAAGCTTCAAAGAATTAAGGAGTGGGAGGGAAAAAGATCACATGGGGATTCTCCATGTACAATTTGAAAAATAGGGCCAGAGTCAAGCAAGAGCAGCCTCATCCAGCAGGAGAACAAAGGTGACCCAAATCATTCAAACATTTCAAATGGAGATCAGGGCATTCATTCTTATCAAATCATGTTCACTCTGATGAATGTTTTCTTTCAATAAACAATTACTTCATGCAACTTTTTTCTTTCTTTCATTAACTTCTCTTCATTACATGTGAGGTCAGTTCTCAGCATTATCTGTGATACATAGAGACCTGAACATCACCTTGGAACCTTCCCAGCACCTTGTGGAATTTTCGGAGAAAAGAATTTGGATTTCAGAATTTTACTGATTTTGGAATTTCAGAGAAAGAGTACTCAACCTGTACTAACCACTAACTGGGTGAAAATATTGTCCCTCAGTTTCCTATTAAATTTCTCACTTTAATCTTATATCCTCTAAGTGCTTGATTCCTCAACCCTGGGAAATAGACTGTGGACATTCACCCTATCTATTTCCGTCATTATTTCAATCACTCTATAAGACATCACTCATTCTCCCATACTTCAATGAAAAGTGTCCCAGCTCATGAATCTCTTTCCATAACTCAGTGCCCCAGGACTTGGCAGAATCCTCATAAGTCTCCTGTGTACTATTTCCACCTAATGGCATCTTTCCTAGAGGAGAGCGACCAAAACTTCTTCAGTACTGTAACAGAACTGGGAAACCAGACATTCAAACTTCGAATTTCCCACTGATCTAGGAGATGCTCACAATGATTTTTGAATCACAAAGATCGGCTGGTGATGGGGGAACTAAATTACAACGACAGTGGAAATCTTAAAGCTGTGGGGCAGGTTGATCTATAAGTGGGGTAATGTAGGAGGTTTAATAGTCAGAAGATCAGTCCAGTCAAGTTTGTTCACATTCAGTGCTGGAAGGGAAATTGCAAATGAATGGAAGGTTTGCTTCATGGGTAAGTTTAACATGGGGAGGTAGTGGGATAAAATCCAGACTGAAATAAAATTCCATGGTGGGCAACAAGGACAAAGAGAAAGGAGAGAGGCTGATGAATAGTCTGAACTACAAGTCTCCATGGAGAGAGCAGACTGTTGATACTGGGATCAGGAACAGAAAACAATCCTGTATCCTTGAGCTGTTTAGTTTCAATGTTGGAATAAGCCACTGCCTGATGCTGTGAGCAGCTGTTCCAGTCCTCGGCATCAGAACAGGATTCACAGTCAAACAGTGTTACAGCTGGGGTTGGTTTTTGTTAACACTGGCAACTTGATGTCAGTCTCAGCCCTTGAGATCATGAGGGAATACATCAGAGAATATCAACAGTGGCTGTTGCCTTATCTGTTGGACATGTCCAGAGGGAAGCTGCAGTCTATCTGTTTCCGCATGCACAGTCAATGGCTGAGGGTTTATCTAAGTTATCAAATGTAAAACAAATCCTGGTAGCAGCCACAAACTGTGTTTTGTGTCTCTCTGAGCTCCCCATTTGCTGCAGTGGTGAGTGAACTCCTGAACCTCCTTCAATCCAAAGCTCTGACATCTGATCCATTTCAGAGTTGTTTGGGTTGCTTGATGTTTAGGACATGCAATATCATCACCAATCGAAACAACCTGAGTCAAGCTCTGTTACCTGGGACATTTATATGCATGTGTTAAATCATTTACATTCTTTGGTTTCAAATATTTTAAATTTCTTTTTATTTTTGAAAAGGTTCTCAATCAATCAGAATTTGGTTGAAGTTGAAAGCCGTCTGTGATATTGTCCTCAAGGATTGTTTCATCATTTTCTGTTTCATTTTCATTCCGATGTATGGTAAGTGATCAAATAAACTTGTATGAAAATGATGAACTCAGTTCTCTGCTGGGTGGTTGGAATGCATTGAGTATCTCAGTCAGTACATTGTAAGATGCTTTATCAGGACCACCAGCATCTGCAGTCCTCAGCCCCACAACTGGGTGCAGGGAAATCTGCTGGAGGTTCAGACAGTGATGGCCAAACATCAACAGTTCAGAACCACCAGAAACACAGCACAGGTCAGTTGAACACATACAGGTCAGATATATCACTGGAGGGCACACAGGTAAACCAGTCTAAGTGATGGAACTTCTGGAAAACATTTAATAAAATCCTGATATTTCATATCATATATCAATCCCTGATATCATAAAATCCCATGGAAGGGAAGGTATGGGGACAATTTGTGGATGCTGGAATTGGTTGGAGGTGACCAATGGCATCCACAAGGATCTGTGTTGAAGCTGCAGCTTTGCAACAAGTTCACGCAGTTAACAGGATTAAGAAACATACAATCAAGTTTCCCAGTGACACAGAGGGAGATGACAATACAAACAAAATAATAACAGCATCAAACCAGAGAGAAAAATAATAAATGCTGTGAATGAACAAATCTCTGGCAAATAGATTTATTTTCAGCCAAATAAATCATTTGTATTGGACCTAAAACAGACAGAGCAGTATAGTTGCTAAATGATTAATTGTTAGAAGCCGTGGAGGTCCAATAACCTTGTTGTCTGGTTATTAAAATGTCACAAATGGGCACAGACAATCATCAATACAATTAATGGAATGCTAGCCTTTGAATCCAAAGCACTGGAATACATGGGGTAGGAGTTAATCTCCAGCCAGGCAAAGCCCTGGTTAGACCACAGCAGGAGGGTGGAGAGCATTTTTATGCCCCGCACCACTGGAAGGATGCATTGGCTTTCAAAGTGAAAAATTACAGTAGTGTTAAATTACAAAGAGTTTATAGAAACTGGAGTTTGTTCCTTGGAAATTAGCAGCTAAGGAGAGATATGTTCTCTCAGGGAAACATACAGAAGAAATGTGGCAAAGGTTCAGAGGATATTTGCATGGGGTTGTGCGTAGGAACGTTCTAATGAGACGGAAAGGATGGTAGTGTACGAGAACCAAGGTGTACAAAGTCTGTTATAAATCTAGTCAAGAAGAAAAGAAGAGCTTATGAAAGGTTCAAAAAACTAGGTAATGATAGAGATCTAGAAGATTATAAGGCTAGCAGGAGGGAGTACAAGAATGAAATTAGGAAAGCCAGAAGGGCCATGAGAAAGCCTAGGCAGACAGGATTAAGGAAAACCCCAAGGCATTCTACAAGTATGTGAAGAGCAAGAGGATAAGACATGAGAGAATAGGACCAATCAAGTGTGACAATGGAAAAGTGTGGATGGAATCTGAGGAGATAGTAGAGGTACTTAATGAATACTTTGCTTCAGTATTCACAATGGAAAAGAATCTTGGCAATTCTAGGGATGACTTGCAGTGGACTGAAAAGCTTGAGCATGTAGATATTAGTAAAGAAGATGTGCTGGAGATTTTGGAAAGCATCAAGTTGGATATGTCACCAGGACCGGGTGGGACGTACCCCAGGCTACTGAGGAGAGTGAGGGACTAGATAGCTGAGCCTCTAGCAATGATCTTTGCATCATCAATGAGGATGGCAGAGGTTCCAGCGGCTTGAAGGGTTGTGGATGTTACTCCCTTGTTCAAGAAGGGAAGTAGAGATAGCCCATATAGACCAGTGAGTCTTACTTCAGTGGTTGGTAAATTGATGGAGAAGATCCTGAGAATAAGGATTTATGAACATTTGGATAGGTATAATATGATTAGGAATAGTCAACATGGATTTTTCAAAGGCAGGTCATGCCTTATGAGGATGGTACTTAACATATTGATGAAGGTAGAGCTGTAGATGTCGTGTATATAGATTTCAAAAAGGCATTTGCAAGGAACCCCATGCAAGGCCTATTGAGAAAGTAAGGAGGCATGGGATCTATGGAACATTGTTTTGTGTACCCAGAACTGGCTTGCTCAAAGAAAGCAAAGAGTGGTTGTAGACAGGTCATATTCTGCATGGAGGTCGGTGACCAGCGGTGTGCCTCAGGGATCTGTTCTGGGACCCCTACTCTTTGTGATTTTTATAAATGACCTGGATGAGGAAGTGGAGGGATGGGTTAGTAAATTTGCTGATGACACAAAGGTTGGGGGTGTTGTGGATAGTGTGGAGGGCTGTCAGAGTTTACAGCAAGACATTGATAGGATGCAAAAGTGTGCTGAGAAGTGGCAGATGGAGTTCAACCCAGATAACTGTGAGGTGGTTCATTTTGGTAGGTCAAATATGATGGCAGAATATAGCATTAATGGTAAGACTCTTTGCAGTGTGGAGGATCAGAGAGATCTTGGCGTCTGAGTCCATAGGACACTCAAAGCTGCTGTGCAGGTTGACTCTGTGGTTAAGAAGGTGTATGGTGTATTGGCCTTCATCAATTATGGAATTGAGTTTATGAGCCAAGAGGTAACGTTGTAGCTATATAGGACACTGGTCAGATCGCACTTGGAGTACTGTGCTCAATTCTGGTTGCCTCACTCCAGGAATGATGTGGAAGCCATGGAAAGGGTGCAGTGGATATTTACAAGGATGTTTCCTGGATTTGGAGCATACCTTATGAGACTAGCTTGAGTGAACTCCGCCTTTACTCTTTGGAGTGATGGAGGATAAGAGGTTGTCAGATAGAGGTGTACTAGATGATGAGAGGGATTGATTGTGTAGATAGTCAGAGGCTTTTTCTCAGGGCTGAAATGGCCAGCACAAGAGGGCATAGTTTTCAGGTGCTCGGAAATAGGTGCAGAGGAGATGTCAGGGTTAAGTTTTTCTCAGCCCTGTCGAAGGGTCTCAGCCCAAAACTTCGACTATACTTCTTCCTATAGATGCTGCCTGGCCTGCTGTGTTCCACCAGCATTTTATGTGTGTTGCTTGAATTTCCAGCATCTGCAGATTTCCTCATGTTTGCATTTTGGAAGTCACAGTACCTCTGTCTCTGCACTGAGTCCACCTCTTCTTCTGCCTTCTCTACTGAGAAGGCAGGAGAAGAGGCACAGTGTGGTGATAGGGGGTTTGTTAGGGGAATGCACAGGAGGTTCAGTGGGAGAGAATGAGATTCCCAGATGATATGTTGTCTCCCAGGTGCCAGGCTCTAGTATATCTCAGATCAAGTGCTCAGTATTCCTAAGTAGGAGGGTGAACAGCCCGAATTTGTGGTCCATATAGGTACCAATAACATGGATAGGACGAATGATGAAGTTCAGCATAAGGAATTCAGGGAGTTTGGTACTACTTTAAAGGGCTGGAGTTCCAGGGTTGTGTTCTCAAAATTGCTACTGAAATGCTTCAGTGTATAGAGATTAAGGAAGAGGATGTGCTGTAGTTAGGTAAGTCACTGAGACCAAATGAGATATAACCCAGGACACTGTGGGAAGGAGGAGATTGCTGAGCTGCTGGTGATGATCTTGTTATCATCAGTAGGGACGGGAGAAGTACCAGAGGACTAGAAGGTTGCAAACATTGTCCCCTTGTTCATGAAAGAGAGCAGAGATGACTCAGGAAATTATTGGCCAGTGAGTCTTACTTCACTGGTGGGTAAGTTGTTGGAGAAGATCCTGAGAGGCAGGATTTATGAGCATTTGGAGAGACGTAATCTGATAAGGGATAGTCAGCTTGGCTTTGTCAAGGTTAGGTCATGCCTCATAAACCTGATTGAATTCTTTAAGGATGTAACAAAAGACATTGATGAAAGTGGAACAGTGGATATAGTGTTTTTGGATTTCAGTGAGGCATTTGATAAAGTTTCCCATGTGAGGCTCATTCAGAAAATAATGAAGCATAGGATCCAAGGAGATCTTGCTTTGTGGGCCCAGAATTAGCTTGACCACAGAAGGAAAAGGGTGGTAGTGGATGGTTTGTATTCTGCATGGAGGACAGTGACCAGTGGTGTTCCACAGTGATCTGTTCTGGGATCCCACCTGTTCGTGATTTTTATAAATGACCTGGTTGAGGACGTTGAAAGGTAGGTTAGTAAGTTTACTGATGATACAGAAGTTGGGGGTCACGCAAAGCTGCTGTGTGGGTTGACAGTGTTGTTAACAAGGTGAATGGTCTGTTGATCTTTATCAACCATTGGATTGAATTCAAGAGCCACGAGGTAATGTTACAGCTATACAAGACCTTGGAGTACTGTGTTCAATTCTGGTCACCTCATTACAGGAAGGATATGGATTCTTTTGAGAGAGCACAGAGTGGATTTACAAGGATGTTGCCTGAATTGGGGAGTATGCCTTATGAGACTGATAGAAGTGTATACACTGATGAGAGCCATTGATTGGGTGGATAGCCAGAGGCTTTTTCATGGAGCTGAAATGGCTAACATGAGAGGGCATAGTTTTAAGGTGCTTCGAAGTAAGTATAAGGGGGATATCAGAGAGAAGTTTTCACTCTGAGGGTGGTGGGTGCATGGAATGCACTGCCAGAGAAGGTGCTGGAGGCGGATCCAGTGGCATCTTTTAAGAGATTCTAAGTTAGGTACATGGAGCTTAGAAAAATAGAGGGGTCTACAGTAGGGAAATTCTCAGCAGCTTCTAGAGAGAGTCGCATGGTTGGCAAAAAATTATGGGTCAAAGGGCATCTAATGTGCTGTGGATTAATGTGCTGTGGATTAATGTGGATTAAAGGGCATCTAATGTTTCTATGCTTCTACGTGCCATGTGCTAGTGAGGCAAGAACTCAGAGGAATATACAGTTTAATACTTGGCTAAGAAGTTTGTGTAGGAGGGAGGGCGTAAGCTTTCTGGATCATTGGGCTCTCTTCCAGGGAATCCTGGATGTTTACAGAAGGGACAGTTTGCATCTGAACTGCAGGGGGACTGATATCCTCGTGGGCGGGTTTGTTAATGCTGCATGTTGGGGTTTAAACTAGAGTTGCAAGGCGATGGGGACCAGAGTGGGGGAACAGTTAAAGGTTGTGAAGGAAGACCTTAGTAAGACCTCAGACAAAGTTCAGAATCAAAAGGTTGAGTACGTTGCGACTAGTGTCCTGAGCTGCCTATATTTCAATCTGAGACGCATCGTAGGAAAGGCAGATAATAGTGCTGAAGATCCAGTAACAGGTGTACAAACAGAGGCAATGTGTAGTGAGGAGAAGATGTTGACAGGGAAAAATTGCAGTCAACAGGATGAGCTGTAATGTAAAAGGTGGACAGAATCAAAAAGAGTGAATACAGGACTGAAGGTGTTGTATTTCGATGTGGACAATATACACAATAAGGTAGATGAACTTGCAGCACAGTTGCATATTGGTAAGTATGATGTAGACATCAGTGAATCATGGCTGAAAGATTATAGCTGGAAGCTTAATGTCCAAGCATACACATTGTGTCTAAAGGACAGGCAGGATGGTAGAGGGGGAGGCATTGCTCTTCTCGTAAAAAACAAAAGCAAGTTATTAGAAAGAGGTGGCAGAGTGTGGTGAGACACTGTGGATAGAGCTAAGAAACTGCAAGAGTGAAAAGACCCTGATGGGAGTTGTATACAGACCCCCAAACAGTAGTTAGGGTGTGGCTGACAAATTGCAACAGCAGATAGAAAACACATGCCAAAAGGGCCATGTTACAATAGTCATGGGGGACTTTGACATGCAAGTAGTTTGGGAAAATCAGGTTGGTGCTGCATTACAGGAGTGGGAATTTATAGAGTGCTATGAGATGGCTTTTTAGAGCATCTTGTGGTTAAGTCCACTAGAGGATCAGCTATTCTGGACTGGGTGTTGTGCAATTGATTACAGAGTTTCAGGTAAAAGATCCCTCGAGGGTGAGTGATCATAAAGAGAGCAAATTCAACTTGAAATATGAAGAGAAGCTAAAGTCGGATGTATTTCCGTAATAGGCCGTAAGACATAGGAGCAGAAATAGGTTGTCTGGCCTCTTGAGCCCGCTCCACCATTCACTCATGGCTGATCATTTTTTCTCCTCCTCAGTTCCACTCCCAGGACTTCTACCCTTGACCTTTGATTCTGTGTTCAATCAAGAACCTATCAATTTCTGCCTTAAATGCACCCAACAACCTGGCTCCCACAGCTGCCTGTGTTAAAAAATTCCACAAATTCACCGCCCTCTGGCTAAAGAAATTGCTCCACATCTCTGTTTTGAGCAGACACATCTCTATTCTGAGGCTGTGCCCTCTTGTCCTAGACTCTCCCACCTTGGGAAACATTTTTTACACATCTACTCTGTCTAGACATTTTAATATTAGAAAGATTTCAATGAGATCCCCCCTCATCTTTCTAAATTCCGTCGAATACAGACCCAGAGCCATCAAACATTCCTCGTATGATAACACTTTCATTCCTGGAATCATCCTTGTGAACCTAGTCTGAACCCTGTCCATTGCCAGCAAAGCCTCTTTTCTTAGATGAGGAGCCCAAAACTGTTCACGCTCAATGTGAGGCCTCACCAGTGCCTTATAAAGCCTCAGCATCACATTCCTGCTCTTGTATTCTAGACTTCTTGAAATGAATGCTAACATGGCCTTTGCCATCCGCATCACCAACTCAACCTGCAAGCTAACCTTTAGGGTGTTCTGCACAAGGACTCCCAAGTCCTTTTGCATCTCAGATTTTGGATTTTCTTCCCTTTTAGAAAGTAGTTTGCACATTTATTTATACTGCCAAAGTGCATGGCCATGCATTCTCCAACATTGTATTTCATTTGCCACTTTCCTCCCCATTCTCCTAATCTGCTGAATTCTTTCTTCTGTTTCCTGAACACTACCTGCAAAGCCAACTTTTCCATCATCTTAATCATTTATATACAGCATAAAAAGAAATGGTCCCAACACCGACCCCTGCGGAACACCACTAGTCACTGGCAGCCAACTAGAAAAGGATCCTTTTAATCCCACTCGCTGCCTTCTTCCAATCAGCCAATGCTCTAAACATGTTAGTAATTTTCCCATAATACCATGTGTGGCACCTTGTCAAAAGCCTTTTGAAAGTCCAACTATACAACATCTACTGCATCCCCTTTATCTATCCTCCTTGGAATCTCCTCAAAGAATTCCAATAGGTTCTTCAGGCAAGAATTTCCCTTAAGGAAATCACACTGACTTTTTCCTATCTTGTCCTGTGTTACCAAATACCCCATAACCTCATCCTTAACATCCTAACATCTTCCCAACCACTGAGGTCAAGCTAACTGGTCTATAGTTTTCTTTCTGCTGCTTTCCTCCTTTTTTAAATAGTGTAGTGACACTTGCAGTTTTCCAGTTCTCTGGCACCATGCCAGAGTCCAATGATTTTGAAAGATCATTGCTAATGCTTCCAAAATCTCTAACATGATCTCTTTCAGAACCTCAGGGTGCAGTTCATCTGGTCTTTATGATACTTATGTATCCTTAAGTCTTTCAGCTTTTTGAACACCTTCTCCCTTGTAACTGCAATCACTTCTCATCCTTCACACCCTTCAACATCTGCCACACTGCTAGTGTCTTTGACAGTGAAAGCTAATGCAAAATAAAATGGAGTAAAGGGAATTAAGAGGCATGAGAGAGAAGTTGGCCAGAAAGAACACTGGCAGAGATGACTGCAGAGCAACAATGGCTTGAATTTCTGGAAGAATGGTATATACATCCCAGAGAGAAAGACGTGTTCTAAAGGGAAAATTTCACAAGCATGGCTAATAAGAGAATTGAAAGCCAAAAAAAAATCCAAAGAGAGAGCATATAATAGAGCAAAAATTAGTGGGAAGTTTTTAAAAACCAACAGAAGGCAACTAAAAAAGTCATTAAGAAGGTAAAGATGGAATACAAAAGTAAGCTAGCCAATGTTATTAAAGATGATACCAAGATTTTCTTCAGATACATAAGGTACAAAAGAGAGGCAAAGTGGATATCGGACCACTGGAAATTGATGCTGGAGAGGTAGTAATGGGGGGCAAGGAAATGGCGGATGAACTGAATAATTATTTTGCATCAATCTTCACAATGGAAGACACTTGCAGTACGTCAGAAGTTCCAGGTGTCAGGAGCATGAATTGTGTTAAGTTACCATATCTGGAGAGAAGGTTCTTGGGAAACTGAAAGGTCTGAAATTAAATAAGTCACCTGGACCAGATCATGTACACCCCAGAGTTCTGAAAGACATGGCTGAAGAGATCATCTTCCAAGAATCACAAGATTCTGGAATAGCTCCAGGAGACTGGAAAATTGCGAATGTCACTCCACACTTCAAGAAGGGAGAGAGGCAGAAGAAAAGAAACTATAGGCCTGTTGGTCTGACCTCAGTAGTTGGGAAGACGTTGGAATTGATTGAGTATGAGTTATCAGGGTTCTTGGAGTCACACGATAAAACAGGCTATAATCCACATGGTTTCCTCAATGGAAAACCTTGCCTGACAAACCTGTTGGAATTCTTTGAAGAAATAACAGGTGGGATTAACAAAGGAGAATTGGTTGATGTTGTGTACTTGGATTTTCAGAAGGCTTTTGATAAGTTGCCACAAGCTGCTTAACAAGGTATGAGCCCATTGTATTACAGGAAAGATTCTAGCATGCATAAAGCAGTGGCTAATAGGCAGGGACAAAGAGTGAGAATAAAATGAGCCTTTTCTGCTTGGCTGCAGGTGACTAGTCATGTTCCACAGCTCTCAGTGTTGGGATTGATACATATTACATTATATGTCAGTGATTTGGGTTATGGAATTGATGGCTTTGTTGCAAAGTTGGCAGACGAGATGAAGACAGGTGGAAGAAGTAGAGAGGCTACAGAAGGACATATACAGAATGGACCGAGAAATGACAGATGGAAGACAGTGTAGGGAAGTGTCTGGTCATGAACGTTGTTATGTAAATGAAAGGGTAAAAAAATGTAAATGAAAGGGTTCACTGTTTTCTAAATGGAGAGAAAATACTAAAAACTGACTAAGAGACAAAGACAACAAGACTAAGGAGTCCTTGTGCAGGAGTCCTTGTGCAGGATTCCTTAAAAGCTATTTTGCAGATTGAGTAAGCGCTGAGGAAGGCAAATGCAATGTTTGCATCCATTTCAAAAAGACCAGAATATAAAAGCAAGGATGTAATATTGAAACTATAAGGAGCACTCATGAGTATTGTGATCCAGTTTTGGCCCCTTATCTTAGAGAGGGTGTGATGACACTGGGGAGGGTTCCAAGGAGTTTCACAAAAATGGTTCCTGGATTGAATGGCCGGTTAGATGAAGAGTGTTTGATGGCCTGTATTCACTAGAATTCTGAAAAAATGAGGTTTGATCTCATTGAAACCTATTGATAAAAGCCTTGATAAAGTGGATGTGGAGATGATGTCTCCTATGGCAAGACAGTCTAAGACCAGAGGGCATGACCTTAGAATAGAGGGGAGTTCTTTTAGAACAGAGATCAGGAGGAATTTATTTAGCTAGACTGTGGTGAACCTGTGGAACTCTTTACCATTTACAGCTGTGGAGTCCAACTTTTTATGTATACTTAAGGCAGAGGTTGATAGTTTCTTGATTGGTTAAGGTATGAAGGGATAATGGGAGAATTGGGGCTGAGAGGAAAATTGGATCAGCCACAAGAAAATGATGGTGCAGACACGATGGACCAAATGGCCTACTTCTGCTCCTGTATCTTATTGTCTTATTCTCTTATATCTCATCTGTCCCTGATGATTTTTTTCGACTTTGAAACTCTTCAAAGGATCCATCATCCCTCCTTCCAGATCTTAAAATGCCTTGTACATTGGCATGCCCAAACTGTTCTCACTATGTTCCCTATCCTTCTCACTGGTGATTATGATGCAACGTATTCATTCTGTTCTCACCCACATCCTCTGACTCCAAGCACAAATACACTAATCTTGAGTGGTTGCATGCACTCCCTCATTTCTGTATTTTAATGTAAGTATAAAAGGTCTCAGGTCTCTTTATTCCTACTTGCCAATGACATTTCATGGTCTCTTTTGGTCTTCCTGATCCCATGCTGAGTTCTCTCTTGCTACCTCTATTCTTAGAGTCCCAGTCTGGCTTTAGCTTCCTAAATTGGTCCTTTCCAGATGAGAAAGGTTTGTTACAGGTTGATTATTGGCCATGTTCCTGTGCCTGAGAGAGTATTAAAGCAGCAGGGCCCAGGTTCAAGAGAGAGGAACAACTTGCTGTTTTGGCTGATTTAAGCATGGGCTAGATTGAAAAGATCAAAGTACTGAGGCCAGAGGAAAGGGACAGCCCAGTGTTCAGCTCATTGCTCCGTGAGCTTCGAATGTTATTTGCTCACTTTTATTGTTTTTGTGATTTATTTTGTTTTCTGTACATTGGGTGTTTGATGGTCTTTTTTTAATGTGTTTTGTTGGGTTTCTTTGTTTTGTGACTGCCTGTAAGGAGACAATCTCAAAGTTGCATATTCCATACATATTTTGAAAATAAATGTACTTTGAACTTTAGAAATATTAACTAAGCTTATTTTCTTTTTGACTGAACTCATAATGCTCTGTCATCCAGGGTTCCATAACCCTGCCATCCTTGTCCTTTCTACTGACCTGAACGTGCCAGTCCTGAGCTCTGATCATCTGGTCTTTAAACAACTCCCACGTCAGATGTGGACTTGTCCAATAACAGCTGCTCGCAATTAACTTCCCCTAGCTCCTGTCCAATAATGTCAGAATTTGCCCGCATCTAAGTTTATACTTTCCCACAAGGTCCAGACTCATAACACTGGACAACAAATGTTTTCAAAAGTGTTGCTTCCTCAGAATTTTTTTTTGTTTAAGATAGACTGCTTGAAGATAAAGACAAATATAATTTCAGACTATTTGTATCGCTTAGGAATCTGGAGAAACAGCAAATTAACTTTTATTGAATATAATGTGTTTAATTGCATAATGGTGCTGATGCTTTAATAGTTCAACTAAGTTAAAAATATTTTGTTAATGACTTTCATTTGTACTCAGTGTCTGAGGCTTCTCAGTTAAGCATCCCACAATAGTCTGCCAGCATTGATGATCCCAGTTGCCATGATACCACTTGTCCTTGGTCGCAATGTCCTCGTGAAACCTTTCACCATATTCATCACTGACTGCACCAAGATCAGCAGGGAAGAAGTCCAAGTGTGAATGCAGAAAATGAATTTTCAATGACATGTTACACTTCATGTTTTTGTATGCTTTAAGCATGTTGTCAAGCAGCTCAGTGTAGTTTGGTACTTAGTGACAGCAAACCCCATCCTTCCAATCTTGAACCAAGTAGCTCTGCTTCAGATTTTGACAAATCTGAGTCCCCAACCAGGTCATTTAATTCTGGCTGTTTTTATCAGATGAGGATAACCAGGCATGAATAACACTCACTATGCTATTGCTTGAAGAACATGTGCATCAACATGTGTCCAAACAGCACCTGTAAATGTGAACAGCTTTGATAGCCTGTCCTCCAGCATCTAACCTGACTAAGCATGCCCAGGCATGCCGAAAACAACATTTGCATAGCACCTACACTGAGGTGTAGGTGTAGGCCAGGCATGCTTGGACTGAGCAAATCAGCTTGCTTTGTGGGCATTATACTAGAAGATTTAAAATATGATGGGAAATCATAAAAACTATGTTATATCTACAAAATGGATTGTGATAGGAAAATTCTACGGTGATTTTCATGATCAGCAGCCCAAAGTCCATAAAATACACCCAAAAGTGTTCAGGAAGCAAAATCTTTGTTGTCCAGTGCAATTATTTATAACTTAAAATGTAAATAGTTGTGATCGCAAATGCCAAAATAGTCTCCTATAAAATACCGGTCACCTGTCTGGACTCATGTCCCAAGACAGCGTTCAGTATGGTCCCTCCTCTACTGGGGTAAGTCACGAACTGTTTCAAGAAACCCTCCTGAATTCAGTGAAAAAACACAGTGATCTCTGTGAGTCTCAATGTCCATCATTTAATGACAGCATTATAATGGCTCAGATACATTGACATCACAATGGCGTCACAGTGTCAGCTCACATATGAGGCAGAAGTTTATTGTTACTGGATTCACATCCTCAAGCCTCAACCCAGCATCATCATGAGAATAGGAGGGGTTTCAGTGAGAGGCTCACCATCACCCTGTGAGGGCAGGCAGATGAGGAATAACAGTGCCTTTACCAGGACCTAGTGCTGAGCAACTCTGAAAGCTCACTCTCAGAGACCTCCACTTTTGGTTGAGACATTAAGCCAAGGTCCCTTTTATGCTTATCGGGAAGATAGAAGTGATCCCTTGGTGTTATTTCCATAAGAGAAAAGGAGTTCTTGTCAGTTTTGGAAGAATTAATTCTGTGAACCAGCATCACTAAAACAGCCTGTCTGGTTTCCATCCCATACTGTTTGTTCAGTCTTTCTCAGTTCAGACTGGATATCTCATTCCCTCTAGCACCGACTGCACTGAAAGTACTTCACTGTTTGAGACTTGCTCCTGGACCAGAGTGGGGTGAAAGGTTCAGGGATACTGGAAGTTCTAGTTGAAAAATAAATCACTGTGCCCCCCCCCAATGAATAAACTGAATTTTAGATATTTTTGTGCGGCATCATTGAACAGATATTAAGGACAAGAGACACAGTCTGAAATGCAGCAATTTGCAACTTAAGTCTCTGATATCAGACAAAAAGCAACTGGTGACATTGAGCATTATGTATGCATCAGATGACCACATGAGCATCAATGTTCCCTCCAAGAAAAAGCATTGTTTCCTCGAATGTACCCCATCACAACATTGATATCAGCTATAACTCCCTCTTGCGAAAGTAATGGGAAAAATTACTTGACAAAGTGTGGAATGGAGCTAGTAACCAATTGCACCCACCCAGCCCTGTGAGGGCTAACTTCTGGACCCAATTATCAGTGGTAGATGAGGCAGAGACAGAATAGACTGTAGTTGGGTGATTCAGTGAGTTTCCAGTGAAATTTTTGGACAGCTCCATAACCAGTTGTCATGGATATCGAGAATCAAACCATGGACCATGTGGGATGTCTGGCTGCAGTGTCGTGCACTCCTCAAGGTGTGGCCATTGGAACACCAGAAGATGCAGCCAGTGCAGAATATTGACAGCAAGTGTCCAGGATAGATTAGACTGCAGGGAATAATTCAGGTCTGGAATAACAGGTCAGCATGTTGTTATCTCACATCGGAGGCCATGCAGTGTCGGTTGGTTCAGTCACGTAGACAAGTTAGCAAGTCTGGGCAGAGGGTGGTACATTTCCTGCCCTCTGGAGATAAGTGGAATAGTTTGCTTGTTTGTAAAAACAGGTAGCTGTTATGGTCATTTATCTGATTAATTGTTGCATGTTTACACATTTAAATTTACTTTTAATTGCAGGCCTTTCCAAAACGGCAATTGTTAGTATCGCCTTGTCAATCGTGCTGCCATTTGTGATCATTTTAATTCTGATGTATTGGTTCCTAAAGAAGAGTTTGGATAAAGGTATCTGTCAAATGTATTTTTACACTTGTGTATCAACTTCAGTCACATCTCCAAGAAATTTTAGACTCACTTTAACAAAAACAAGATGTAAATGGAAAAAAATGGATGTTGCAATCGAGCTTACATGCACCATTTGCACTGGCAGCTCATTCCACACTCTTGTGACCCGCTGAGTGAAAAAGTTTCTCATCATGTTCCCCTTAAACATTTCACCTTTCACCCTTAACCCATGACCTCTGGTTGTAGTCCCACCCAACCTCTGTGGAAAAAGTCTGCTTCCATTTACCCTCTCTATACCCCTTATAATTTTGTAAACCTCTATCAAATCTCCTCTCAATCTTCCACATTCCAAGGAATAAAGTCCTAACCTATTCAATCTTTCCTTATATTTTAAGTCCTACAGACCTGGCAACATCCTTGTAAATTATCTCCGTACTCTTTCAACCTTATTTATATCTTTCCTGTAGGTAGGAGACCAAAACTGCCTACAATACTCCAAATTAGTCCTCACCAATGTCTTATACAACTTCAATATAACGTCCCTTCTCCTATACTCTGATTTATGAAGGCCGAAGTGTCAAATGGTTTATTTCCAACCTTATCTACATGTGACATCACTTTCAATGAATGTTTGACCTGTATTCCCAGATCCCTTTCCTCTAAAGCACTCTTCAGTGGCCTGCAATTCATTGTGTAACACCTACCCTGGTTGGTCCTTCCGAATTGCAACACCTCACACTTGACTACAATAAGTTCCATCTGCCATTTTTCAGCCCATTTTTCCAATTGGTCCAGGTCCTGCTGCAAGCTTTGGTCATCTTTCTTGCTGCCCACTCCACACACAATCTTGGGTATCTGCAAATTTGCTGGTCCGGTTAACTACACGATCATCCAGATCATTGATATTGATGGCAAGCAACAATGGATCCTGCAGCACTCCACCAGTTACAGGTCTTCAGTCTTAGAGGCAACCCTCTACTACCACTCTCTGCCTTTTCCCACAAAGCCATTGTCTAATCCAATTTACTACCTCATCTTGAATGCCAGGCAACTGAGTCATTATGACTAAACTCCCATATGAGACCTTGTCAAGTGCCCTGCCAAAGTCCATTATTGACAACATCCACTGCCTTGCCTTCATCAGCTTTCCTGGCAACTTCCTCAAAAACTCCATAAGATTCATTAGACATGACCTACCATGCACAAAGACATTCTGACTATCTCTAATCAGTCACTGTCTTTCCAAATACTTGTATATCCAATCCCTTAAAATACCTTCCAATAACTTTCCCACAACTGCCACAAGACTCAATGGCCTAAGATTTTGTGGTTTATTTTTAGATCTTTTCTTGAACAGCAGAAAAACATTGGCAATCCTCCAATCCTCTGATACCTCACCTGATGCTAAGGATGATTTAAATATCTCTGCTAGGCCGCCAGCAATTTTTGCACTTGCCTCCTACAGGGTCCGAAGAAAGACATTGTCAGGCCCTGGGGATTTATACATCCTGACTGTTTCAAGATAGCAGACACCTCCTCCTCTGTTATCAGTATAGGTCCTTGACTTCATCACTGTATTGCTTCATGTGTATAGATTCTGCGTCTGTCTCCTGAGTAAGTAGAATGTAAAGAAATTCATTTTAAAATCAACCCATCTCTTTTGGCTCGAAGCATAGATTACCATACTGGTCTTCCAGAGGACCAAATTTTGTCCCCAGTAATCCTTTTGCAAGAAAGCTTGTGGACTGCAGAACATGGGGAGGTGAAATATAAAGTCAGAGTGTTCTGAAAGAACAGATGGGCAATTTAATATTGAGCCATTGTGCGTGAGTTAATGTGGGTAACATTTTGGATGAGCAGGTGAGGGCATTAGATACAAGGCATGATAGGAGAGAATGTAAATGGTCAGATCAGAGATAACAAATGGAAGACTGTTTAACTTTCCGGTTGAGGAACTGCAGTGGTAATATGGCCATGTGGTTCTGGGAGTTCCTGATGTTGGGTCAGTCACAAAACCATTGGGTTTTACTGTCACAGCTCTGAACTTGCATAGTGCTGCTAACAATTACTGACCCTCATCTTTCAGGGATCTCAACTGCCCCAACAGCATCCACTGATTCTGCTGGTGCTGATTTTTCTTTCGTCCCCCTCCCCCCACACCCTCTGTTGAATCAACTGACCCTCTGTTTTAGTTTTGTCATTTAAGTGAGTGTGGCGTAGATTTCCCAGACTTGTATGTGGACCCTGGGATGATCTGGTGGCAATCTCCACCAGTACGATGGGGAATATGGAGCTATGCCATGGGTTAAACAGGACCCATTGAATGTCCTGAGGAGCTAAATGTCAACTCCCGTGCCAACGTTCTGCATTGCTGTAATAAAAACTGACTGAGCTGGGATGTTCTCCAGGTCAGGCAGCATCTATGGAGGGCAGTGTTTCTAATTGATAAGCTTTAGTAATTGATAAGTTTAAACTTGGAAATTTTAAAAATAAGAAAATGTTTTCATTGCAGGAGAAGGTGAGAGGAACCAACGGAATGAAAGGAAAGTGCGTGGTAAGTGGAGATCAAAAGAATATTTGTGTGTTGGTCAAATAACAGTTGGTAATTGTAGCCCCAGTAACAGAGTGTCATCTGTGACTCTCAGAGTTCATCATTTAATTACAATATTATAATGGTCCATACACAGAGATGCCACAGTGTCTGCTCATGGATATGCCAACAGTTTATTGTCACTGGGTTAGTATCTAGGAATCCTGTCCAGCATCACCATGAGAACAACAGAGGTTTCAGTGGGAGGCTTACTAACCATAAGACCGTAAGATATAGGAGCAGAAGTAGGCTATTCAGCCCATCGAGTCTGCTCCACCATTCAATCATGGGCTGATCCAATACTTCCAGTCATTCCACTCCCCTGCCTTCACCCCATGTCCTCTGATGCCCTGGCTAATCAAGAACCTATCTATCTCTGCCTTAAATGCACCCAATGACTTGACTTCCATAGCCACTTGTGGCAACAAATACCACAGATTTACCATCCTCTGACTAAAGTAATTTCTCTGCATCTCAGTTCTAAATGGATGTTCTTCAATCCTGAAGTTGCGCATAATTGTCCTAGAATCCCGTACCATGGGGAGTAACTTTCCCATATCTAATCTGTTCAGGCCTTTGAACATTTGAAATGTTTCTATGAGATCCCCCCCTCATTCTCCTGAACTCCAGGGAATACAGTTCAAGAGCTGCCAGATATCCCTCATACAGTTACATTCTCATTCCTGGAATCATTCTCGTGAATCTTCTCTGAACCGTCTCCAATGTCAATATATCCTTTCTAAAATAAGGAGTCCAAAACTGCACACAATACTCCAAGTGTGGTCTCACGAGTGTCTTATAGAGCCTCAACATCACATCTCTACTCTTATATTCTTTACCTCTAGAAATGAATGCCAACATTGCATTCACCTTCTTCACCACCGACTCAACCTGGGGTTAACCTTTAGGGTATCTTGCACAAGGACTCCCAAGTCCCTTTGCATCTCTGCATTTTGAACTCTCTTTCCATGTAAATAATAGTCTGCCCATTTATTTCTTCCACCAAAATGCATGACCATAAACTTTCCAACATTGTATTTCATTTGCCACTTCTTTGCCCATTCCCCAAAACTATCTAAATCTTTCTGCAACTTCTCTGTCTCCTCAACACTACCAGCTCCTGCACCTATCTTTCTATCATAGGCAAATCTAGCCACAGATCTATTAATACTGTAGTCCAAATCATTGACATACATCGTAAAGAGCAGCAGCCCGAACACCACCCTCTGTGGAGCTCTACTGATAACTGGTAACCAGCCAGAATAGGATCCTTTTATTCCCACTCTCTGTTTTCTGCTGACCAGCCAATTCTCCACACACGCTAGTAACTTCTCTGTGATTCCATGGGCTCTTAACTTGCTAAGCAGCCTTATGTGCAGCACCTTGTCAAAGGCCTTCTGAAAATCCAAGTATATTATGTCTACTGCATTTCATTTGTCTACTCTGCTTATAATTTCCTCAAAGAAATGTAGTAGGTTTGTCAGGCAGGATTTTCCTTTCAGGAAACCATGCTGGCTTTGGACTGTCTTGTCATGTGCTTCAAGGTACTCCATAATCTCATCCCTAACAATCGACTCCAACAACTTCCCAACTACTGATGTCAGGCTTAACAGGTCTATAGTTTCCTTTCTGCTGCCTCGCACCCTTCTTAAATAGCGGAGTAACATTTGCAATTTTCTAGTCATCCGGTAGAATGCCAGAATCTATTGATTCTTGAAAGATCATCGTTAATGCCTCTGCAATCTCTCCAGCTACTTCCTTCAGAACTCAAAGGTGCATTCCATCAGGTCCAGGAGATTTATCCACCCTCGGACCATTAAGCTTCCTGAGCACTTTCTCAGTCGTAATTTTCATGGCACAAACTTCAGTTCCCCGGCACCTTTGAAAGTCCAGTATACCACAGCCATCCTCCACTGTGAAGACTGATGAAAACTACACATTCATTTCCTCTGCCATCTGTGCATCTCTCGTTACAAATTCTTCAGCATCATTTTGTATTGGTCCTGTATCTTACTTCGACACTCATTTATACTTTATTTACTTAAAAAATCTTTTAGTATCTTCCAGCTGGTAGCGTAGTGACATCAGCACTGGACTGCGGAGTGGAAGTTTCAAAGTTCAAAACCAGCCGTCTCCCCCCACTCTTTCCATCCATTCAGGGTTAAGAACTGGTGATCTCTTTGGAAAAAAACAATCACCCAGCAGAAAGCAATGGCAAACCACTGCTGTAACTTTCCTCGTAGGCGAATTCCAACTACTTCAGTAAAGCGGCATGGGAGAAAGTTTTTCCACTAACCGGAAAAATTCTGGATGCGACCTACATTATGATTATTATCTTTTTTCATATTAGTCACCAGCTTCCTCTCATGGTTCATCTTTTCCTTCTGAATGACTTTCTTAATTTCCTTCTGCAAGTACTTAAATGCTCTTCAATCCTTTATCTTCCTACTAACTCTGTCTTCCTTGTATGCCCTCTCTTTTGCACTTACTTTGGCTCTGACTTCACTTGTCAGCCACCGTAATGTCCTTCTTCCCTTTGAAATTTACTCTTATTTGGAATATATCTGTCTTGCAATTCCCTCATTTTTCACTGAAACTCCAGCCATTGCTGCTCTCCTGTCCTTCCTGCAAATGTCCCTTTCTAGTCAACTTCGGCCAGTTCCCCTCTCACGCCATTGTAATTTCCTTTATTCCACTGAAATCACTCACATTCTCAAAACCAGTGTGGAGGAAGTGTAGCACATTGAGAGATCTCCACTTTTGGATGAGACATTAAACCAGTGACGTAGGTTCTGTTTCTCACATGGAGATCTTCACTGAGCCCCCTGCTGAATGGAGTTGGCTGAATTTTTCAGTTCCTGTGTGACATCACTGAAAGGATATGAATAATGTAAAGAGCTGTCAGACACACTCCTGTTCCTGGTACGATGCAACATCAGACCCTGATATCTGAAATAAAGTAACTGGTGACAATAAGTCTGATGTGCAGGTGTCAGTCAGCTGTCTGGGCATCAACCTGCCCTTCACAAGGAGAATTTCTCTCCTCGAATGTGTCCCTGACCAGATTGTGGATATCAACCAGAGCTCCTCTAGCTAAGTGCATGGGAGAACTTTTGTAACAAAGTGCGGAATGGTTCTAATAAGCATTTACCCCCATTGAGGGGTTAATGTCTAACCCCATTTGGTAACTGTGCAGAGGCTGATGTGATTGAGATTGAGAGCTTCAGTGAATTTCCTGTGAAATTGTGAGGACAACTCCATAACCAATTGTGGATGTTGGGAGAGTCAAATCCCGGATCATGTGGGTGCAGGTCACAGTGTAGTGACTCCTAAAGGAGTGGCCATTGAAACACCAGAATGAGCAGCTGGTGCAGAATATTGGCAGGACGACACCTGGAAAGATTGGACTGGAGATTTCTGAAGACAACTGATCAGGCCTCGTGAAATGTCTATTGCAGGTTGGAATAACAGTTAAACATCTTGTTTACTCACTTAGAGGACATGCAGTCAATCGATTTAAAGTCAGTAAGACAGGGCAGAGGTTGGCACATGCCCGTCCCTGCAGGATGAAAGTGGAAAAGTTTGGGTGTTTGCAACATTGTGCAGCTGTTATTGTCATTTCTCTGGTGAATTGTTACATCTTTTTTTTTCCTTGCAGGATGTTCCTTCAAGGCCATTTTAATTGCTGCCTTGTGGTTTGTTTTCCTGATGTTGCCACTTACAAATGTTATACGTGTGCTGTACGTAATCTGCAGGAATCCTAATGAAGGTATGTGATTTTGTGTGATTTACGTTAGTGTAAAAGCTCCAGTCATCTCTCTTTTTATAACAATTTTTAACAAATACATTAATGAACTAAAAAACTTAAAAATCAACCCCCTTCCCCCACAGACCCCACCCACCCCTCTGACACACTGTGACCTGCGGGATGAAACTGCATCATTTTTCACCCAGTTGTGAAGTGTTGGTCACAGTGCTACCGTCTCTTACCTGACCCCAGAGGGATCTTTAGAAGAAGATGGCTTGAGATGAAGCGGTCTCAGCTGACTGGTGTTTGACACATGGTGTTGTTCAACTTCAAAATCCTGCCTGATGAACCTATTGGAATTCTTTGAGGAGATTACAAGTAGGATGGATAAAAGAGATGCAGTGGATGTTGTATGTTTGGACTTTCAGAAGGTCTTTGACAAGGTGCAACACATGAGGTTGTTTCTGAAGTTAAGAGCCCATGGTATTACAGGGAAGTTAATAACATGGTCAGTGTATTGTCTGATTGGTAGGAGACAGAGAGTGGGAATAAAAGGATCCTTTTATGGTTGGCTGCCAGTGACTAGTGGTGTTCTGCAGGGACTGGTGTTGGGACCACTTCTTTATATGCTGTATATAAATGATTTAGATGAAGGAAAAGTTGGCTTTGTTGCCAAGGTTGCAGAAGATACGAAGATTGGTGGAGGGGCAGGTAGTGTTGAGGAAACAGGTAGGATGCAGAAGGACTTGGACTGATTAGGAGAATGGGCAAGAAAGTGGCAAATGAAACACAATGTTGGAAAATGCATGGTCATGTACTTTGGTGGTAGAAATAAATGTGTGGACTATTTTATAAAAAAGGAGAAAATGCAAAAACCTGAGATACAAAGGGACTCGGGAGTTCTTGTGCAGAACACCCTAATGGTTAACTTGCAGGTTGAGTCAGTGGTGAGGAAGGTGAGGAATGTTAGCAGTCACTTCAAGAGGTCCAGAATACAAGAGCAGAGATGTGATACTGAGGCTTTATAAGGCACTAGTGAGACCTTGAGTGTTGTGAACAGTTTTCGGCTCTTCATCTTAGAAAAGGTGTGCTGGCATTTGAGAGGTTCCAGAGGAGGTTCACAAGGATGATTCCAGGAATGAAAGGGTTATCATACGAGGAATGTTTGATGGCT